>NC_134863.1:47325008-47947716 GCF_049852395.1 Peromyscus maniculatus bairdii | reverse complement strand
CATTTACTTTGCTGCGCACTCCCTCCAGTAATGCTTAAAATGAATTATACCACTCAGGAAGAAAACCATTCCCGGGATTTTGCAAAACTTACATTTTTTCTAATATTCTTAATATACCACTTCAGTGGCTCACTAAATAAATAATGCATCCCAAGGAATATTTCATAGAACATAATTCGATGAAACTTGTAACCAACTAAATTTGAGGAGACGTTGTTAAGGTTAAAAATAGTTCCTAACTTTAAGAAAAATTTCAATGTTCTCATATCCCTTATGAAGCTTAAACGGGAAATACATACGAGTCAGCCTTAACTACATTTATTTTGTTTTAATTTAAAATATTATCAGATAGGGGAGATGGCTCAGGAGTGAAGAACACTAGCTGCTCTCCAGAGGAACCGGGTTTGATTCACAGCTGTCTGTAACTCCAGTACCAAAAAATCTGATGTCCTCTTCTGGCCTCTACAAATGCAAGGCACACACATGCACAGACAAGCAGGCAAAACACCCATTCACAGTACACACCCACCTACCCCTCACCCACCCTCCTCAGCACACACACACATCAGTCTTGAACAAAAATGTATTTGTAGTTGGAGATTTTTTTTTCCTGAGAGCATTTTGTGGAATTAGTCCCTTAAGATACATGTGCTGGGAAAGACTGGTCTGTCTCTATTACAGGAAATTTTAATTAATAGACACTTTTCAAATGTTTACTACTACCTTTTTTACATACTTGGAACTGGAATTATTTTCTGGATTCATTTGCTAATCACTGCCTTGGACTCCTAGGGACTAAAATAATATAAGATATGGATGAAAATGAACATAAAAGACAAGGTAGAAGTTCTTTCAGCTGACTGCATCATGGTTTGCATTGGGAAGTCACTAACTTTTCACTTTAACTAATAACACTCCACAGAATGTAAACCTGGATAATATAAAAACAGTCTTTTCCAGAGTTGCTAGTATTTGAAGAACACAAATGGACAGCTGTTAAAATCCATGGTGTCAGGAAGCTGGATATTTCTCCTAGAGAATGCTTCCTTTCTAGCTAATACATAATAGTTCTTCATGGGAATTCTACATAGAGAGTAAGACCATCAGTTGAAAATTAGCTAATTTGTCAAATTTCATTTAAAAGAAACTACTACTTATGGCTAGAGATGAAATTGTGCAAATGAACTTGTATGATCAAAATACTGGGCCCAGTATGCCTTCTAAAACAGATGAAGCCCAAAAAAAACATTATGGAAGAGAGTTTCACATTCAAAAGACAGTAAAGTTGTTGTGTGTGACCTTACTACCACAGAGTTAGTCATAATGAGAAGAATGTCTCTAGAGAGTACATTATTCAGTGTGAGCTTGGGAAAATGAATTTATTCTTCTCGGCTGCAGTCACATTTGCCATGGAAAGGTCAAAGGTAAAAATATCATCTAGCACCTTGCTAGGCAAGTGGTCCATTGACCAACATCATCAGTCTTGCCTAGGATCTTATTACAAATGTGGAAACTCAGTGCTCAACTAAGACCTCATAAGTTCATCGGCCTTTACGCAATTCCACTGAGCTGGGACATCATTTCTAACCATGTTCTCAGCACCTCAGGCCACTGACCTACATCTCTTACCACCAGCCACTCTATGGTACCTTATTATAAGGGTACAAAGAACATTAAGAAATTTTAATTCAAAAAATTAATTTTTTTGGTAAGGAATCAGGGGCCCAGAAAAAGGAGGTGAATTCCCTAAAGCCTCACAGCTAAGTAGAAACAGGACATAGAAGTCATTATTAGTTAAGCTTCAAAATGCCTAATACAATACTATATAAAATGCCTAATATAACATAATAATGAAATTGTGTTCTTCCTGGATGTGTTTGGAGAAGAATTGATTCACCCAGTGTCTCATTCCTCTTGTAGGCAAAGTTTCTGCACACAAGGCAGAGGCTTGCTACCCCCTCCACTGTCTCTCAACAGGATCCCCAACCATACACTCTGTGGTGGTTTGAGGGAAAATGGCCCCCATGGACTCATAGGGAGTGGCATTACTGGAGGTGTGGCCTTGTCAGAGTAGGTCAAAAGTAACATATAAAACTAATTTTAGTAATATGTTTTATTTAACCTAATATGTTGGAAATATTACTCAATATGCATCCAAAAGAAATTTTTCTGAGATGTTTTCTATTAATTATAATAATCTTCACAAAACATTTTAATCTTAAGATGTTAGCAAGAAAGATGGTTAAGATTTAGAGAAAATACTATACATTTTTTATACTGTTATAAAAACTATTGTCTGTAACAAAACTTACATAAGCCCTAAGATAATTGAATTGTAACAGTCTCTTGTTTTGTAGGAATAAACCTCAATAGAAAACCAAAATAATTTTCTCATCAGCAATTACTCATCCTATGAATAAGATTTGCAGTCAGTGGTAGAGGTCAATTATCTCCATAAAATATTAAGAGAATTAAAAGTAAAAAGACCCACAAGATGTTCTTACTCTCTGTCTCTTTCCTCACTGTCCCACACTAGAATTGGTTTATGTGATGGGAGCACCATAATTCATAACTGTGGATGTGTTTGTTGGTTTCTTTTCCTGTGTATTCTACAGAACATAAATTCTATAGCACCAGAATCAAAAGTTCTTTCCACTATATCCAAAATTCCTACATCCTTACCCAACACATAAAAATCACTAAATATTTGTGAGAGAAAAAAATATCACACAAGGTAAGCAATCTAGTAGATCAGATAAGTGTAAAAAGATTTTCATTAGTGTAGTCAGATGTTTTCCTGTGTCCTGGCCGGCTGTGGTCGGGACAAATCTCTACCACTTGTGTTCCCCAAGTAAACACACAGAGGCTTACATTAATTATAACTGCTGGGCCATTAGCTCAGACTTATTACTGACTAGCTCTTACACTTAAACTAACCCATAATTCTTATTTATGCTTAGCCACATGGCTTGGTACCTCTTTTCAGTTCTGCCTTTACATCTGCTTCCTCTGTGTCTGGCTGGCGACTCTTGGCGCAGCCTCCCTCTTCCCAGAATTCTCCTCTTCTGCTGGCCCTGCTTGTATTTCCTGCCTGGCTACTGGCCAATCAGCGTTTCATTAAACCTGTGTACCAGGGCATCATCCCACAGCACATTAGTAATGCTGACATCAGACAGACTGAGAAGAGAATAAACAAGAGAATCTTCCACTTCTATAGCACTTCCCATTCCTGGACTTCCATTTCTCCATTTGAGCAAGATTTAAAGCTTGTACAACATCCAACATCAGGATTAGAAAAAAATCTCTAGGGGACTCTACTACTGGAAGCCTGGGCTAGTAAGAGCTGGTCTGACTCAGAATATTTTCACTCCAAGCATCCAATAGCACTAAATCTTAAGGAGAACTGGGTGTAAGGTTAGGAGTGGAGGGAAGATGCCTCCATCTGAAGTATCCCTCTAAGTGGACAGATGGAGGGCCCATTGCTACTACAGGCCTGTTTGCCTGTAGCCAGCAGCTGGTGGGAGACCCACTGCCTCCTCCACAAAGAGACTGACTAGCCCATCATCAGCTCTCAGGCTGCAGAGTGAACGTACCATCATAACAGAGACTACAAACAGACACAACCATTCAAGATTCTGACTTCTAGACCTCAGTCATGACCAAAGTGTTAAAACTAGAAGTATTATATGAAATTCATATGATACATTGGGCATAACAGATGAGATCTGTTTTGTAACACTTCACTAGCTCTCTCTTCCAAACCCATTTTTTCTTGAGATTTTACAGTAGAAAGAAAGTATAACATGCAGTAATTAATATAATTATTAAATCCAAGAGCCTACCTAAAGTCCACAAAAAAATTCATGTCCAAGTGTCTATTTGAGCTATGAAATATTTCCTACTGGCTGTGCAAGAAATTAAAGGGGTAGCCTCTTTGAAGAAATGTTTGGCATGATTACTGCTAATAAACTGTGGAGTTGTGATTCAGAGTTAAATTAGTCCTATTAGAAAGTTAAAAGATAAATTACCAAATTTATTTCAAAGACTGGTATTCCCCAAAGGAGAAGCAGGAAGCTGAGATAAAAACATGTTTATGTGATTAACTGAATGTGATTTAGCAGTGGAGAGAGGCTTTGAGAATCTTCCAGCACCTACGGGAATCTCTAGCTTGAAAAGCACAGAATTCCAATAATGAGGACTGTAAATTCTCCTGATGAAGATTTGTAAGATTTGTTGCAGTTGTTTATATCTGAAAGGTAATTCTCCCCGAGAGGGTTGGTAGATACATGTGTGAGCACTTCTTCACCCCTAATTGATATGCCTCTTCACACTAAACTGGTTTCTCTCTTTGCTGGTAGCAACTACTTGCTTTATAAACTACAATTACTAATATTCCCGTAGAAGAAATAGCAAAACTGATATCAGAGAAATATCTAGAATAAGTAATCAAGTCAAGGTTCAAAAATAAATTTAGTTAGATTGTCACTAGGCCTCTTGATTATGAAGAAAGATAGACAGAAAGCTAGCATTCTACTCTGGTAGAGCTTACAGTCTAGTTGGAGAGAGAAAACATATATAATTTCATTTTTTTAACAAAAGATAGAATAAAAGACTGGCATGTAGCTCAGTAGTACAGTATTTGCCTACTATACATGAGTCCCCAAATTAGACCCATACCACTGAAGAAAGTAAGTGTCCCTAATCTATGTCAGTCCATCTTATTTTCTTTGTGGCACCTGCCCTTGGAAAATCACTTTGTGTGTTTATTTATTGAATGCATGTTCATTGATCATGATGATGTTCCTCTACTACTAGTGCACGTTCTATGTAAGAGGCATCTGGACTATATATCCAGTGCCTGGAACACAGCATTAGTTGAATGACAAATGCTGGTATTAATAATGACTAACACAGATGACTTCCGGAGTATGTCATTAAGTACACAATGAGTGATGTAGATAAGAGACTGTAGAAGTTTGGAGTGGAGGACAGAATGAGATTCCAGAGCCAACCAAGGCTCCATGCAGGAGAGAAGCAATTGAAGATAAGCCAAATTTGAGGAAAAGGAGAGGTAGAATGTTAAAAAGCCAAACCAAGTAGTCCACTGCGAGAATAGTTCTGGGGTAGCTTCTAGATTTCTCCAACCGGTAGATATTTCAAAGCTCCCTTCAAAAACTCTCCTGATTAAGATGCTCCCTGTCTATAACATATGTTCAAACTGTACAGCCACAGAAGGCTCCTGTCCCTGCTCACTACAGCCCTACGGCCAATTAGTGTCCAAGTTCTAAGTACTGCTTTAGCCATCTCCCTCTCATCTACACCCTCCCTTCTACTCATACTGCCAACACCCAGAACAAGCTGCCATTAACTTTATCTGAACTATGGCAGTAGTCTACGTGCTTATCTTCAATGCAGCCAATCTGTTCCCCAAGTTGTGAGTTCTGATCCCAGTTCTGCCTATGGATAGATACACCACTGTCTCAGTCTCCTTATCTATACAGTGAGGATCTGCGATGGATTGAACCATCTCGGTGTCCTTTTCCACCGCCTCATTCCAGAATCTTAGGATGTCTCTGTCACACACAGAACCCAGCACTGTACTCCAGCAGGATGATCAAAAGCCATTTTCTTCTAATGTAATTACGCAGACAACTGTGGAAATTTATCTGAGGGTTTCAATCCAAAGATGATAGTCATTTCTTCTTTGGCTTTATTTAACTTTCTCAAACCCATTTGTTAATTTGTTAATTTTTCCATTCTGAGTAAAGCTTTGGCTATAGTAACTTGTAGGACTGGAGGGATAGCTCAGTGAGAAAGTGCTTGCTATACAAACACAGGCCCCTAGTCCCATCCCCAGAATCCACAATTAAACAATCTGGGTGTGGTAGTGAATGCTTTTAATCTCCGAGTTGAGGCAGTAGAGAAAAGAGGACTCATAAGCCCACTCCTCAGCCAGCCTCACTTAATTGGTGAGCCCCAGGTTGCAGTGAGAGATTCTGTCTCAAAAATCTAGATGGGTAGCACCTAAGGCTGTCCTTAGCCCAATACACACACACACACACACACACACACACACACACACACACACACACACACACACACACACCAGTATACATATACATATAAATATTCAAGTAAGTTTTTTAAACTTTGAGTTATTAAGAAACTTTCTCTTTTTTTGATTACTCAAAATCAGCTTTAATAATAAAAATCCATTCAAGTACATGTGAAGACTCAGAAAACCACAACCTTTAGCTCATTGCATGATTTGCAGAAGGCTCCACATTTCTGAAAATAAACTGATCAGACTCTATTGCCCCTGCATCTTTCCAGTTTCAATAATACTAGAGAGAATCTTCTGAATCTTGCAAATATCAGGATTCCCAGATATGGGAAGTTTAAGATATGGGCCTCAAATACTATAATGTGCCTGGTTCATTTGAGATGCAGGAGTATGAAGGGGCTATGGGATATGGGATAATGGGATATGGGAAGTTTAACACACACTTTCATACCTCTGAAGTATCTTTTAAACAATCCAGTAATCTTTAGCAGAATCACACTTAAAATGTATAATTGAAATTACTGATTATAATCAACTAGATGAATGAAAAAAAGAATTTTAGGGCAGGGCCTCAAATACTATAATGTGCCTGGTTCATTTGAGATGCAGGAGTATGAATGGGCTATGGTTAGTCTAGAGAGGGTAGGGGTCCTGGGAGTCAACATTTCCAATAAGCTCCCACCTGACCGATGAAAAAAGCCACTATTCTGGGAACCAAGGCACACAGTAATGCACAAGGGCAGCCCAGGATAGGCAGAAGGTCTGAGACATCTAGAAGTTGTCTAGATGTTAAAAGTTGGTAGAAACCCACAGAAAGGCAACAAAATGTGCTTATATTTCAATTCTGATTAGCAGGATCTCGTATCTCAGAAACAGATACAACTTTCTGTACCCCTTTTCTACTGGTCCAGTGCTATTGTGCTCCCAGCTCTTACAAAACAAAGTAACAATAGAGTTCTTTGACCCACAAAATTCAGTTTCAAATAGAATCCCCAGGTAATTCTAACACACAGCCAGGTTTTAGAATTGCAAGTTTATTTGTTCATTTAGCAAATTTATAGCTTCCCTGTTATGGGTTAAAGAGGCCTTAGAGGGGCCAACTGTCATCATTTCTATAGGCAATCTGTATTTTTTATTTGCAATTGCTAATTTATGTCACGGGGAACCCTTCACCGTAGCAAATAAAGAGTCCTTTGTATTATTTCTTTCTTAGGATTTTCATGCTGCTTTCCCTTGAACTGAAAGACTACATGAAGGGCCTGCAGACCACTTGATTTTATTTATCCTGTCTTCCATTGTAGTTGAATTATTTGCACACATTTATATGAGAATCTTTTTTCAGTAATCCCAATAAAACAAATTACAAATAGAAAAGTTTATACCTTTTCCTTAAGTAGTTAGCAAATAAATCTATCATTCCACGGGGGTAATGGTAAGATGTGAGGGGAAAGCTCATGCTACAGCGTTTTTATTAGGGCCTCAAGAGACAAATCTATTACAGTACTAGTTGAGGGAAATACAAGAAAGATCACTCAATACACATAAGCATGCACAAGAAGGATGTGATTCATGGTCCTAAAATGAAAATATGTCCAAAGTTCATTTATTCATTATAAGTAAGGAAATTTCATTTCTACTTGGGAAATTATAAACCCTGCACCAGTTATGACCCTTTGGAGAGGGGGGGACATCATGAGCATAGTGAAAGTTGAACAATGACTTTATTTATTCAATTTGTTCATTTTGTCATTTTGCCAGTTTAGAAGAAAGAAAATGATAAATAATGCTTGTTTTGAAATGTCAAAATCATTTTGCTCAGCTTGCTTATTATAACTTTGTACCATCTTCTAGTCTACTTTCATAAATATCTTGGGCATTTTCAGAAAATAACCAAATTGTCTCTAACCATAAATACACTGATCTAAGGACTATGTAAATAAATTACTGTTGGCCTGGAAAAACATGTAGCCTATCTATACACTTTGGAAAAGGAAAGAGCAAAAGAGGCTTGACCTCCCCGTAACCTCACCTCACTCACCTCCAAAAATCTGCATGTTTGTGTCTGTACCTGCCCTCCTCAGTGCCACAAAAATACTGAGTGTGAACTCTTGACAGCTGGAAAGGCTGTTTATCTCCAGATCAAGTCTTTGATTTTCCTAATATAATCTTACTCAAAAAAGTAGGGGGTGTTTCTCAGTGAGAATTGATTAGCCTTGTTTGGAGGGTAGATTCTTTTTCCTCTTTGTTTGTAAGTTGAGAGTTATTTTCTGAAACAGGACATGCTCATCCACATCTGAGGAAAATGAGAGGGAAACGGCCCAATCCTGAGTAGAATTCAAGCATTAGAATTTTAAACTATAAAATATGTTTTCATAGGCTGACGAGCATGGTGAACAATTCTGATTCCTGGGCTGGTTAGAACGTCTATCATATGTTTTGTAGTTGCCGTCTTTAAGAACATAGATTCCTCTACTCAGTCACCTTCACATGAAGTTTCATGCCTTACCTAAATTACTAAGCCTCACAGGCCTTACCATTTTATTGGAATTACTGAACAAAAGGATTCTTGTATAAAGTGTCAAGGAAGCAAGTCCACTGTACGCAAGGTGCTGCCCCAGTCTTGATGCAGGACACCTTGAATTAGCTTCTGTGTGTGTTCCTTAAATATTTACCTTGTTCCCAAAGCATCTGGGACAGCATACAGTGGGGCAGACAATGTAGTAAGGTAAAATAGATTTTAAACAATAAGTGAAGGAAAAGAATTAATGGAGTAGAAAAGTAAAGTGGAGCGTTGAAGAAAGGGATGAGATTGAGCATGCATCCTGACAGAATGCACAGTTGCAGGAGGCAGGCCACAGACAGGGCCTTTCCTTTTCAGTGGATCAAAGAAAATGGCAAACATGATCAATTACTCTATCTATCTATCTATCTATCTATCTATCTATCTATCTATCTATCTATCATCTATCTATCTATCTATCTATCTATCTATCTATCTATCTATCTTATCTATCTATGTATCTATCTATGTATGTAACTATCTATCTATGTATCTATCTACCTATGTATCTATCTCTATCTCTATATCTCTCCCTCCCTCTAACACTTCCTCCCTCCCCCTCACTCTCTCACTCTTCTCTTTCTCTCACCCTCTACCCTACCTCAAGCTCATTATTGACACAAAAGGTAGTTTCTCTACTCTAAAGAGAAGGGTTGTAACACAGCACTTACTGGAGAGGATCACCAAGCCTTGACTCCATAGATGGTGGGTTTAATTTTACACCCATCTGAAGAAACTGCCTATTTTATATCAGCATGGAAACTGGAGAGCTTCAGTCCTACATAAGCTGAACATGGTCATCTTTGCTTTTGCCTGTAAGTCTCCATCATTCATCAAAGAGAACAGATGACGAACTGATGCATGGCAGGTGTGCTCAGGAAGAGGTCATAGGGCTGTCCCTTGCTTTAAATTGGAGTTCTAATCTGTTGGAGAGGGGGTTAGACTTGTCAAGGAATCTACATGATCAAGCCCAGGCATTACCTGACTTTGGGCATTTCCAGAGAAGTGATGTAGTTAAAAGTCTTTACATATCGAACATCAATAAAATAATAGTTAACATTAATTGTGCACTCACTATGCGTGGACACTATGCCAAAGAATTGACATTCCATATTTTTAAATCTTTCCAACAACTCTCAGATAGATATTTCTGTTTTATGCGTGTAGTAACAGAAAAGCTCAATTACTTCTGTCCAAATCATAAAGCTAATAAGCAGCAAAGTCAGGATTTAAACCCTAAAATTCTTGCCCCAGAGTCCCTTTCTCTATTGTGAATGCCAACACCCACTTGCTTCAACCCTTACCCTTTCACACACCTTTTGAGTACTGCCATTTGTGACTTCCTTTCTCTTTGGTTTGGCCTGACTTCTTTTCCAATAAAAAAAAGGGGGGGAGTTGAAAAGAAAATCTGAGGGTTATTTGTGTGGCCCCCTACATCACCCTCGACTCTCTTCTCAAAGACATGCCACCTAATGTGGTAAACAGACATCTGAGGATACACTGGGCAAGCCCTGCCCTAGAACTGGAAACTGAAGAAGATGCCAGATGCCTCGAGACAGTCTGTGGTCAAAGACATAACTCAGAAAGAGTGTCTCTCCCCAGTTCCCTGTTTCTCCTTCATTACCGAGTCTCAATTCCCTTTGCCCACATCAAAAGCCAAGATACTCACTTCCCCACTTGGCTCATTGATTTGCCCTGCCAGAAAACACCAGCCTGAATTATCCTGATGATAAAACCTTCCGCCTGAGCCTAGAGCCCACTTCCTCGGGCCTTCTTTGATCTCTTTAGAGTTTTTCTTTTTTGGAAAAACCATACTGGCAGGCACACCAAACTCCTTCTGCATACTTGGGATTTTACAGTGGCTTTTTTGGAACTCGGTTGGATTTTACATGTCAGTCGATCTTGCCTGGATAGAACCCCACAAGGACCTGCTGACACCTCACGGCACAATTTCACAAAATGTTCTAGGAAAAGATAATTTTCTAATTATAACACCAAATTCTGCTTATGAAGGCATTTTCCAACCGCTCCATCTCCAGTGGTGGAATAGTCTGAGGGTGAAATTAGACCCAGGGCACAGACTTTCTTTTCCTTTCTCCCTGTCTAATTCACTCTTTTCTCTCTTTTTTTTGGGGGGGGGTATAAGAAATGTCGTCTAGAAAAATAAGCTTTGCTTTACAAATGCTCACAGAGAGTACATCCCTAAAGAAAGGTCATTTTTCTCACATTCATCCTTGGAAACAATGGTCCAAACCAATCTTCTGGACCTGTTGGATTAGGACCCCAAAGGAACATAACCTGTCTATTTCACCCCCTTGGCCCTTTCTACTCTTCCCGCCCTTCAGCCTTCAGACTTTGGTTGATATGTACTTTCAGATTAGCTCCCCCTTAAAATACTCTCAAACAAATAGGGAATCAAATAGTGCTTATTAGAGTCAGGGAAATGTGGCAGGGTGTGGAGAAAGGATGAGTGCAGCTGGATTAGAGTGAACTCACAGAAACTTCAAAACAGCTGGTAGAGGTGGTCTTGAGTATTCCTAACAAAAAGAAATTATATATTTCTGAGGTGATAGCTCTATCAATCATGCTGATCTAATCACTGTCTATTGTATACATAGATTGAAACATCACGCTGTACCCCATAAATATGAACAATTAGTGTCAATTAAAAACCATGTTATATATATTATTATATTATATATATATTACATATGTGGTGTGTGCATATATAATGTATTATAGTATGTGTATGTCCCTTCTCTGATTCAATATACCAGTGTTACTCAGCTGTGGTCTGTGGATTCTCTAAATCCAGGAACCAGAGACAAAAGTTTGAAGAAACATCTAGAAGCTTTCTGAGTACAGGAAGTTGAAGCACCTCTGCTCTATATAGAGTTCAGTGTCGTGTTCCATCCTCCTATAGCCCTTCCCATCCTCTCATGGTACTGGTAATTCACCTGTTGAATGTCTACCCTCTACATAAGACACAACTTCAGTCAGCACAAGGACATCACTTTCTGGCTTAAAAAGGTGCTAATAAATATGTATTGACCCAAACAGAAGGAAA
This sequence comes from Peromyscus maniculatus bairdii, assembly GCF_049852395.1. NCBI lineage: Eukaryota > Metazoa > Chordata > Mammalia > Rodentia > Cricetidae > Peromyscus > Peromyscus maniculatus. Next base: position 47,936,025 of record NC_134863.1, on the reverse strand, counting down.
TAAATATTTAAGAGCTACTTTTTCTCTTAAGGAATATTCAATTTCAGGAATTAGTCTAATTTCACATTTAAGAGAAAACACCCAATAAAGCAATTAAAAGATATTTATATGAGGAATTTAGCTTTTAAAATTATAGCCGTAACTTGGGCTGGGGAGATGCCTCAGTAGTTAAAGGGCTGACCCCACAAGCATCAGAACCAGAGTTTAAATCCCCAGAATCCACATAAATCCTTGAGTGGCAACTGGCCTGCAATTTCAGCCTCAGAAGGTGGAGAAAAGGCTCTCCAAAGCAAACTAGCTAACAAGGCTAACCACACTGGTGAGCTCTGGGTTCGACTGGGAGACTGTACCTCGATGAACAAGGTATAAGGGCACTGGAGAATGATTCCTAGCATCAGTCTTGGGCTTCCAATTACATTTGCACACACACATATGTGTACCTAGACCAGTGGTTCTCGACCTTCTTAATACTGAGACCCTTTAATACAGTTCCTCATGTTGTGATGACCCCCAATTATAAAAATATTTCCATTGCTTCTTCATAATTGTAATTTTGGCACTGTTTCAAATCATAGTGTAAATATCTGTGTTTTCCAATGGTCTTAGGTAACCCTCGTGAAAAGGTTAACACCCCAAAGGGGTTGTGACCCAAGGTTGGGAACCATTGACCTATACACATGCTACCCACACATGTGTGCCAACACACATGAAAAACATCTGTACAGGGGCATGCCACCATACATATCAGAATGGAAAAAGAAAAAGAAATAAATACAGAGTTTGATTTTTTTAAAAGCAATATCTAAAAAGTGCTCATGTGTCCGATCATGTAGATACTCTGACCACTCCATCTGACCTGTACTGTCACCAGCAATGTTCTGAGCAGCAGCAGAAGCATTGCCAATGCCGAGAGATAAGTTTTATTCTTGTTTCTTAAAGATTTCCAAGAAGGTTTAAAACACAAAAGAATTTTCATACAAAATTTGAAGAAATCCAACTACATAAGGAAATTCCTTTTAATCCTACAGGCAGCTTACTCACCTGAGGAGGTGAAGGGGTCATATTTCAGGATAATATGTCTATTTGAAAAGAAGAGCATCTACTTTTTAACATGTCACTTAGCTTCATATTGTGTAAAGGACATGCATGTATGTTTGTGCATGTACACATATTTAACTCACTAAAAAGAAAGTTTTGACACAAAAACCAAGCTCTGGTTTCTCTGCTAGACAGAAGATGACTTGGGAATCCCTGAACTAGCCGTAACACTAGGTTGTCGTCAGTAGAAGTGGGAGATTTCCCAGATTCCAGGCTGGGCTTCTCACCAAATATTCTTTCCTCACTCCACCCACATGACAAGTGGCACATGGAGAGAAGCAGGGAGCCGGCTGTGACTGAGTGAAAGCCTCAGAATAAGTGAAAGGAACCTTCTGTGGCACATGGAGAGAAGCAGGGGGCCAGCTGTGACTGAGTGAAAGCCCCAGAATAAGTGAAAGGAACCTACTGTGGCAGTTCTGCCCCACCAACCCCCAATAGAAGTATTTAAAATGCAGAAAATAATAAAAATATATTCAACTTAAGGATTGCTTGTTAGAACTGAATAAAAAGGGACATTTTTGAACTAAGTTTCTGGTGTCCCATAAACAAAATTCCAAATAACGCCGAATGTGCTGAAAACGAAAAAATTCAAGCAGACCTTTGCAAATGTAATCCACTTGGGCAGTCAGGAGAAACGGTCAGTCTGGTAATACTGTGTATAGTAATGTTAACATTGGCTGGGAACATCAGAACTGGTTGCTTTTCTTATCATCAGTAGCACATTTACTCCTATCTTACGAGTGAGACAAGAAATAACTGTCAACATCCGTCCTAACATTGAGATAAGCTTAAAACATTGACAACCAGACTGTATGAGTCCAGGTCTTCTACTTCTGCACTAACGGGAATCTGGTAACTCTTAGTGTTGACTCATAATTTCTTGATGAATTAGGCAAATGTGAAATAGAAGAAAAAAAATCTTATTTTCATGATGTAATTCCTGGCTCCACTTCAGGTCATTACCTACAAGGAGAAAGTTACCATTTTAACTTTCTGTAAATATCAACAGGCAAGTCTGTCCTCAAACAGTAGGGAGAGTCTGAAAAGGTTTGACCACCCTGAGTCTAAGAGCGAGATGATTCCAAGGCTTTCTAGTATATTCATTTTCCAATTGCCAGTAGAGCTACAGGGTTGTTTGTTTGTTTGTTTGTTTGTTTGCTTTCCTCATTATCTTTCAAATGAAGTTGCTTCCTTTTCTAATTAAGTAGGAGACAGTTTGAAAGCCTGGAAAAGCAGCAACAGACAAGAGGGGGAAAATAGTATGATAGTGATCCCACAGTTAAATTTTTTAAAAAAAATGAAGGAGGGAGGGAGGCAGGGAGGGAGGGAGGGAAGGAAAAAGAGAGAGAGAGAGAGACAGACAGACAGAAAGAGAGAGAGAAACTGTTCTGCAGTCTAAAATTCCAGGGGAAGTGGGTCACTTTGGTAGAAACAACTGTCAGGGTCACCATATGATTAATTGTTTTGTTTTTAGCCTTATGAAAACACTCTCTTCTGTTCTCAGGGTCTTCTCCCTTCACCCTGACTCCCTTTCTTAAAAAAAAAATGAAATGAAATAAAAAAAAAAACTCCTGGGATTTTTTGCACATCTGCAAAATCAATGTCAGTTCCAGGTTCCTTATTCCTGTGTTGAACCAATGCAACATCCAGCCTTAGAAGAGAGAGCCAGTCCTCACCAGACAAACAAATGGAGCTGACCTAAGACCTGGGACTCTGAGAAATAGCAAAGAAAAGGATTTCCAGCCTGTCTGGTCCTCAGACCACTGACAAATGCAACCATATAAGAGCTCAGAGATAAACTGATGGGATTATGAAAAAAAAAAAAGTCAGGTGAATTGAACATTCAGAGTACCTGGAGAGAATATGGGATAGAGAGAATCATAGGATAAAACTAAGTAATATGATTCTTATTTTGGTAGGTTTTTTTTTTCAGGAAAATAATTATCAAAGTTGGAATAATATTTTCTAGCTGTCCATCTCCTTAATTATGATTTATGTCCCCCAACTGAGATTAGTGGAGAAAAATAGCATTTTGATGCTATCAATAAATGGAAGTAATGCTTCTGGCTTGTGACTTTCTTTCCACTAATAAAAATACTTGAGCCTTTCAGGGTTTTGTTGACCTCTATTAAATTCAGGTAAACTTGGAAGTGAACGAAACAGAAAACCTGTTCTTGTTGGAAATGGATAAAGTCATACTTTGGAATGAGGTTTTTAAAGGTTAGGAGAAAATGCATTTGGGGCCACTTTTGTGGAAGAAACCACAATCAGATCTTACTGTCCCCACCAAGGCTATGAAGAATTGTTTGTGACGGTTAAAATGGTATTTTCTTTGAGGTGAAAAAAAAAAAAAAGTCCAAACAGTTCCTGGAAACCCTACCTCTCTAAGAAGATGGCATTTTTGTGAATTGAGGATAAAGGCATTGGCTACATATGGAGTACATTTCCCTGTTTAACATTGATTTGTTTAAAATTGAGGGGAAAACTGCCTGGCACAATACACTGGCCAAGGCAATGGCAGAAGTCCTTGCAATCTATCCTGATTCCTTTCCATGGTTCACCTCTCAGTTGACCAGACATCCGGGCCAAGATTATGAGTCCTGAATTGAAAACGAACAAGTTGGGGGTTCTTTTAGCATGTGACCCCCAGCACTGGCTTTTTTTGTGGGCGCCCACAAAAGCTTCCTAGTGAGATCTGAGCTTGCTTTACACAGCAGGGCTGCATTAGGGGATGGCTTGACCATGTGCATGGTCACCAGGTGCCTGGGATGGTCTGCATTTGGCTGTGCTGGGGGGAGGTCTCTTGCTCCACCCCTTGGCTTTCTTTTAAAAGCCCTTTAGTAGAGACAGAAGGGGCTGGTGGGTTTTGACAGAGGCCTTCCCAAGGCTATCCTATGTTTCTAACTGTCTCTCTCCTCTGTATTTCTATCTACATATTCCTCTTTTCTCCTTGCTCAAGAGTACCCTGGGGGAAGAAGTGGGGGCAAGCCCCCCAACACTTTTTGTCTCCTATCCGCAGAGAAGATCTAAGGAGAAACACCTAACAATTTTCCAGAAACCAGACAGATTTCTAAGAGCACTAGCAGTAGTTGGTTGAAGGATCCCATAGCCTTAATAAGAGTTCACAGAAGGGAATCTAGACGTAGAGCCCTTCCAAAAGTACAGTGACTCGTTCCTCTGCTTGGCCAGGTTACTCTTGGTTTTAACTGCCAAAGATCCCAAGTCCCCAAAAGTCCTCAGCTTAGCACAAACAATGACAGTGATCACTCAGACAGGATGTGGTGTAGGTGTCACTGTGGCTCAAACATCGAGAAAACAGAAACTGGGGAAAACGTGCCCAACCTGAGGCACAAGAGAGTGGACAAAAACTCTGATACTAGGAGGTAGCACTTGTGGAATTCTTGTTTTGATGCACAGCTCTGCCAGTGCTTCACATATGCACTACCTACACACACTGGAAACTGAGATAGCTGACGGTAACAGGAGAAGAGAGGAAGTACTTCCTTTAGCTCACGGTCTCAGAGGGCTTACATCCATCATGGCAGGAAGGCATGGCAGGGTAGCCCATTCATCCTAGCAGCAGTGTATGGTAGAGGTTCTTCACCGACTGTGAGCCAGGAAACAGAGGTACCAAAACCGGAGGCCAGTTTATAACCTTCAAAAGCCCACCTCTGTCATTTAGGTATCACCCTCTTTAAGGCTCCAGTCTCCTGAAATAGTGCCACCACATAGAAAACAAGCATTTTCAAAGCATGAGCTTGTGGGTGGCATATCATATTCATGTCATAAAAACAAACAAATGTCATTTAATTCTGATAACAGCCCTGAGAGTCCCTTATTATTGTCCCCATTTTAGAGATGAGGAGAGTAAATAACTGAGAAGTTGAACGATATGCCTAAGTACGCACAGGTGGTTATAACTGAGCCAGAATAACTATCATGGAATTGATTGACTTACAGGAGAACAGTCCCTCCTTCCACCAAATGACTGCTCATTCCCCATAGCTTCTTCAACTTTTAAGATGCAATTAGACCAGGGCCTATTTCTTCTCTTTCTGCGACTCCAGGACCTTGCAAGATGCCAGATGCTCCCTCAAGAAACAGATCAAGGAAGAGAGAAACCAGTAAAGCGAATGCTTGTTAAATGCCAATTGGTTTAGCACCTCCTAAAACAGAATCCATGAGCTTCTACGGAATAAAGTTATAAAGTCTTAGAGCAAGGTTACATGAAACCTGCATCAGGAAGCCCTGCAGTACTTTCCCTGGGAAGAATTCCTTCAGCCATTGATCCTTGGGCACTGGGCAGCCTTTTGTGAGCTAAGCACCCTGCCAGATGGCTGCTCTGAGCTCTGTTAAATCCCCTCTCAAGGAGCAATGGCATTGTTTGAATAAAGTTGCCTCTGTTACTGTTACTTGGCTTACCATTTAAGAGTATTACAAACTCTGAGGAGAAAAATTCATTTTTAAAAAGTTAACAGTGGCCTATTGAATAGTGTCGCACAACATGCCCCAGACTGGCCACGAGAATTAATCTTATTTAAAAAAGTTGATCTATGTAACCCGGTTTTCTATATACAAACAGAATCCTGGAAACTTGTGACTTTGAGGAGAGGAGAGGAGAAAAAGGCAGCCTGGACATAAGTCCAGGTTAAAACTTAAAATCAAGGCAAATGAAAAATGCATCCAACTGGGAGTCTAACCATAGATGTACTGAGACAACAAATCCAGTCTTTCCCATTATAAATAAGGGCCTCTGACATGTCTTTTCCTAGGCATGCCTAAAACATATGTATTTATGATCCATGTATCAGAGACTACTACCACACAATTGTGATTAAGCTCTCTGTCCTTTTCTTCCTTCTTTCTTTCCTTTCTTTCTTCTTCTTTTTTTTTGTCTACGTCATCTGTTTTTGACTCCATATTCTTTTTGACTTCCTAAACCTTAAGCTACCTCAATGTCAATACCACAGTATTCTATTTCCCCCAAGGGTGCCCTTTGCTGTGAAAGTAAGGCATAAACATTTGAACCAGGTGGCTAGGAGGAAGAGATTTCTAAAGTCCATCCCTTGAGGAAACAAATGATTCATGGTGCTCTTGATTTAGGTGTTTAGTGTTTCCTAAAATTTCCACAGACGTAATGAAGAAATAGAATCTGAGGAATGGACCTTTGCTTTGGGGTCTTACAGTAAGCTTAAACACATCCTTCGTCCTACTAGCCACCTGTGAACAACCCCTTTTACATTCCTTGGCAATAATCCTAGAAATATATTTCTACCCACCTATCCATCACTCATCTTTCCACCCATTCTTCATTCCTTCCCACATGGACTTTAAAGTTCAGCAAAGAAAAGAGCAGGCAAAGCTCCTTCTCTTACAGGACTCTGAGTCTACTGGAAAACCACATAATAAGTAAGAAAACAACTGAATAAAGTATATTCATATAGCTAGTGACATAAAGAATAAGTAGAAGAATACAGCTTGGAGAGGAAGTAGCAGCCACTCTGCATGGGGAGGCAGGGGTGCTTTCCGAGGAAACAATAGCTTAGCTAATATCCGAAAAGGTTAAAGTTAAAAGAATACTATTCCAAGTCTAAGAAATTGTAAATGGAAAGACTTTAGAGGCCTCAGCAAACATGGTGTGTTTCCAGGACAGCAAGAAGGCACTGTTTTTCTAGAGCAAGCTCAGCGCAGTCAGGTGTCAGTTGGATTTGGAGGTTCACGGAGAACTTTCGAAACCAAGGGAATTTGTTTTACTCTAAACACATTAGAAAACCATGGAAAGATCTGAGGGGGGAGGAGTGACATGATCTGACTCATAATTGCAATGAATCCATGTGGCTTCTGGGGAGGGAAGAAGAATGGAAACAGAAAAAAAAATTTAAGAGATGGTTGTGATGAATAAATGAGAGATGCGGTGACTTACACTGACCGTGAACTCCATCAGAGGTGAATGTATTAGTGAAACAATTGAAAGACAGAGTTGGCAGATCTTGTGGTTGATTAAGTTATGAGGAATGGGGGGAGGGGACACCTAGAGTGGCTTGAGTAGGTAGCAGTGCCATTTATTGAGAATGGCTGTTTGTGAATGAGACTAAACTAGGTAAGTAGAGTAAGTTACGTGTGCCTCCTCTTATTCCATATTTTCTTGAGATATGAGAGTATTTATGCTTCCAGAATTTCTAGTTGTCTTCAAAGTTCAGCTTCTCAATGTACCTTTTTAAAAATTTATTCACATTTTTAAAAAGTTTTTTTTTTCATTTTACATACCAATCCCAGTTCCCCGCCCTCCCCTTCTCCTGCCCCCCACACTCCCCAGTCTTACCCTATCCTCTCCTCAGAGGGGGTAAGGCCTCCCTCGGGGAATCAACAAAGTCTGGCATACTAAGTTGAGGCAGGACCAAGCCCCTCCACCCTGTGTCAAGGGTGAGCATGGTATCCCACCCTAGGGAAATGTTCCAAAAAGCCATTTCATACACCCAAGATAAGTCCTGGTTCCACTGCCAGGGGCTCCCCAAACAGATTTGCCACATAACTGTCACCCACATTCAGAGGGCTTAGTTTGGTCCCATGCATGTTCCCCAGCTGACCGGCCAGAGTCCATGAGCTCCTACCAGCTTGGGTCAGCTGTCTTTGTGGTTTTCTCCATCATGATCTTGACCTCACTTGCTCCTGTAATCCCTCCTCCTTCTCTTCAAATGAAGTCTAAGAGCTCTCAGCCCAGTGCTTGGTTGTGAATTATTGCTTCTGCTTCCATCACTTACTGGATGTAGGTTCTATGATGACAATTATAATTTTTTATGCATGTATCTCAGAACAAGTAAAACATTTGTTGGAGTCAGAGTTACATAAACTCATAGCAATGAGAAATAGCTCTCCCTGGGATGTAGGAAAATGAGACAATAAGCAAAATCATGCCTTTTTATTTTCCAATCCTCTCAATGCAATGAGCAATTTAACTGAGTCACTAGTTCATGAGAACACAGAAAGTGGGGTTAGAGTGGTGACCTGAAATGTTTAGTCTCAAAATCAACTTCAAGACTAGTGGACTCTTGGATATTTTGTCATTGAAAAGTCTATTATAGTTCCATATTTTTGGAGTCTATTATAGGCTTGGATCTTATGCATTAACTCTCAGACCCCTGCCATTAGTATCTTACATATTATATTGATATGATTCTTTGCAGCTTAAGGTATAAGAATTTGCAGTCAGTAGACTGCTTGCTATGTAACATCTATTAGAATCCTAATTAAAGCATGTCCTGCCACATCTCAGTTTACCACACTTTGTCACACACAGGTTAGTAAATATAGGTAAAAAAAAACATAATATGAAATAGATCTTTTAATAGACTTTACTAACTACAAGTGATTGGTACATGAACATAGAGACTTCTTGAGCATTAAAATTTTCACACTGGTGAAGAATCCTGTTCTGAATTTCTATAGCTTGTGAAAGTTCTTTTATGAGGATCATCTTGAATAAGAACCCAGAAAGTGATACTGGAAAACATTACTTCTAAAACACAGAGTCTGTCTGAATGATTAGAAGCAACTGACAAATTAACTGACTGTCTAAAGATAATACATGGTCTCATCTGGTCATCTTGACCAGAAATTTTACACGCATGCTCTAAACTCCTCTACAAAAAGACGTTATAAACTATTAGCATTTCAACCAATACTCTGTGTTAACAATGCTGAGTCAAGTAGAATCCGGACAGAAAATGCAGCAGGTGGCCTGCTGTAGACCAGATGGTTTGCAGTAGTCCCAGAAGGTCTATTAGTAAATGGCATAAGGTGAGACTGTAGCCAATCATTGGCATTTCTTTGCATGACATTTGAACCTAGGAAAAGAAGTGTTTTCCTAACCTCCTCCAGCTGAATGTTTGACCTGAGAGCCTGCTGTTTGCTCCTTTTTTGTCTCAGTCCTCATGACTACAAAATGCTATTATTAGTCATAAGACTATTCAGGCCCTTTTAAATTCCAGTCATGCTACTTGGCGCTCTGACCTAAGCCTAACAGGAAATTCAAAATCCTAATTATTTCCAAGAGGTCTAATTCTTTAGCATTTGCTTTGAATTTTCCCACCTCCGTGTGTAACCAGAAGCTATGGTAAATGTTCATGAGGCTGTGGTATAAAATCCTTCACAAGCAAGGAGCATATTTCCCAGAGGAAAGTGCTTAAGTGTGTGTATTGTCTACCTTGGAACGGAATCACAGTTTGTCGTGGTAGGCTAAGTGAGCTTAGGAAAGCCATCACATCTATGTTTTGTGGAATAAATAGAAAATGTTGTTTATTAAGTAAAGTCCAAGCAATTAGAAAGGGACCCAAAGTGACAAAATGGGAAGAGTGGAGAGAAAAACAATGAAGTGGAAGGAGAGAGAATGGGTAGTGGGTGAAAGGTGGAGTTGGGAAAGGTAGAAGGCAGAAGGCAGGGGATAAAGGGGAGAGGGAGAGAATCAACCAGTGTGGAATATTCATGATGATCCTATGTGAAATTCCATTATTTTGTAAGCTAATTCAAAAAAAAAATTCTTAATTAAAAAAAGAAATATTTGTCTGAAGCCTTGTATAAATGATACACCTCACAAACAACATTCAGCACTTAGCAAGTATTATCCACATTGACATCATTCATTTATGTAAAGGGAGGAGCTAACTGACCTCACTTGCCATTTCTGCCTGTGCTCACTGGGTCCTCCAGGTTGACACTGCTTTAAGCTAGATTAATGCTGGTATTTATTTGCGTACATCTACATTGCTAGTCTTCATTGTTAGAATGATAATCATAATCACCTATTGTTCTCAGAGCAGGGGCCTATCTTTGACAATCTTGGTGACACAAACATCTTATAGGTATGCAGAAATCACTGAGAGGACCCCCAGTTAAATCTGTTGCATCGTAGGGTTTCTTTAAGTTTTTTCTTACATTTATTTATATATTTATTTTGTGTAGTGTAGGGGACACGTATGTCACAGTGCTGATGCCTTGATGCATGTGTGGAAGTCAAGGGGCAACAAGTGGGAGCCAGTTCTCACTTCCTACATTGTGGATCCTAGGGATCGGATTAAGGTCTTCAGATTTAGAGGAAAGCCATCACTAAGCCATGTCACTGGCTCCTCGCCATTTTCCATATTGTTACTTAACTAGCAGACACTTCTCTGCTATAATCACAGAAAAGGAAGCAAGTGAATTGAGTATAGTTTTGTTGACTTCTAATACTCAATGACACGTAGAAAAATTTCAGGAAGAGGAAGATACAGGAAAGGTATAGACTCTTACATTTTGTGTTACACATGTTGGTTGTATTAGCCCATACATTATATTATCGTGAATAGTTTCCTTATATGGGCTCCCTGCTAACTTAAATTTTCTTTAAGGTGATAAAGTTAAGTAAAGAGTGTAATGACACATAGGTCTTCAATAAGGAGTTTCAAGGGAATTATATTCATATGCATGTATCATACAAGCTGACATCAATTAAAACCCAAATTAATGAGGCAATCTAAGTTAAAAGGGGCTTTTCTACCTTCCTGAACCATGTGTGAATTGTTTTTCATAGCAGAATGAGCTGCTTCCATGATGAGTGAGTGAGGAGTGAGTGAGTGAGTGAGTGAGTGAGTGAGTGAGTGAGTGAGTGAGTGAGTGAGTAGAGAAAATGAAAGAACAAGCCCTGTGTCCAAAACCTGGGATCTAGCACTAAACTGTCACTAAGAAGAGTTAATCACTGTGTTTGGAATCAAAACAAAAGAGAAGGAGGATCCTTTAGATCAAGAACGGTAAGGGATTACAGTTTCTGAGAAACAAGCAGTGACAGGAAGATCTTCCTTAAGAATTCCTTAGCCTCCCCACCCCCTTTCTTGGAATTTCCTGCTTTCTTGGTGATTTCAGAATGCATAGAGAGGGTCAGTCTTCCTAGGGAAGAGCCACCTCTGACTGTCTAATACCAAATGGTACTGGATAAACATACAGAGGCAACACTAAATGAACTCAACAAGTTGTATTAAGTGTTTGTGTGGGAGGGTGTGTGTGTGTGTGTGTGTGTGTGTGTGTGTGTGTGTAACAACAATTAAAGAAAAAGAGGCCATTGACTTGAAAGAGAAGGGGTAATATGAGAAGGGTTGGAGTGAAGAGGGAGAAATGATACAATTACATTTTAATTAAATAAAGTTTAAAAACATAGCTTTTAAAAAGAATGAGAGGAGAGAAAAAAGAGACTGAATAGAAGATGACTCTTGAAGAAAGGAGTGACTTAAAGAAAAGAAAGGGCTTAAAGGATGAAAAGAATGGCAAAGAGCACTCCCAAGCCATCCAGAACATAGAGAGTTGCATAAAGATAACGAAACACAAGCATGCCATTTCCCTTGCTCACCACCAACTCCAGTACAGCTGGCTTACTGCCAGATGGCATGATTATTGATTGGTCAAGAGATCTGAGAGCTGCTTAGAGACATGGAATATTAGATACATGGCATAAGACAGAACAAGCTATCAAAGAAGCTGGCTACTCAACAGGCCAGGCAAGGGTCAAACAGTGAGTCCAGAACACTTGCTTTGTGCTCGGGTGGCTCAAAGCCACCAGCACGTCTGGAAGGGCAAGGCTAAAGGAAAGGAGAGAGATGTGGTGATCCTCACAGAAAACCAGCAGAAATGGCTTAAAACTGAGGCCATATGGTTGTTAAGGCAAAATAAATAAATAAGAAAGAAACTGTGGATAGCCTTAGCACAGGCGAAAGGAGGCATAACGTTTTAACCAGCATTCATTCTGCTTTATTATCTGGAATATGATTGATTCAGATTTCCATTACATAATTAGCTATCGATTTTGTCAGGAACATTGTTTTTTTCAAGTTAAACAGAAGATAGCTTTAGTGAAAGATGTGTCTCCGAGAAAAGGGAAAGATGAGGCCAAGCTGATAGGGGAAAGGTGCCCAAGTAAGAACACCCAGCTATTATCACACGAAACCTCCGAGAACGTTAGAGCAGAGAGTTTTCTAGGAGGGAATGATGCCTACTCTGCCTGTTAGTGTTTGTTTCAAAGTTCATCCAAGCTTTAAAGGAGGAGAAAATTGACACTGACTGGATCACTGCAGAAGAAAAGATTAACCCTCCCAAAAAAATCACATCCACTGACTGCTTTCAAAGCCCTGCTTTTGACAATTTTTTCAATATTTGTTTTAATTCTACAGTATTTAAGTTTGGGGACTAAAGGGAAATCTGTGTGCTATCATATTCTCAAAAGATTCATTTTGTTAGTATGTGCTTGAAAGGTCCCAGGGCATGCAAGAAGTATATCCATGTGGAGAGAGGAGATTTGTAATTGCAATTTTGTTGTCTTCTTTCCTTCTTGCCTAAAAGCTACTTGATTTTAAAAGACAAAATCAAAATCAAAGAACCATCTCATTTGGTACCAGTGACCTTGCAAAAACATTCAGGCAATAATTTACTGAAAAAATAATATAGGATGTGCAAAAAACAAGCTGTAAATATGTGTATCTTATGACCCAAAGTACATACCTGAAAGAAGTTATATTAAAATTATTTTAATATTCCTCAGTGGAGAAACTCAAGTTGTAATTTGAAGGTTGTTGCTAGAGAAATCAACAATAAGATGACACCTTGGACAAAAATAATGTTTGTTAGGGAACGGCAACTTTGTTTTTGACCAAAAGAATATTCAAACTATATCCATAGAGTGATTGAGTATTAAAGGTAGTTACAACTGTAAAATTATTTGATCTATCATTTCATTTTATAGGCACGAAAAATATCTCAAGCTTCCACCACAATGTTTAGAAATAAATTACCCAAATTGTTAAGAGTTAGTAAGTGACCATCCAGATCTTGAGGTCATCTCACCAATTCTAAGGAAGCATAAATTCTAGTATGACCTAATCAATTAAAACCTGTCAGGGATTAGAGAAATAGAACATACTAACATGTCAATATTTGTAGAATAAACCTCATTAAATCAAGAATGAAATGACAATTTTAAGGACTCTTCAGCAAGTTTCTAACAGAAAAAATAATAATAAATCCAGAGGCCAAAGTTGGGAAGAGCAAAGAAAGATTATGAGTAGATGCCATGTGAAACAGAAGTCATGTATGTCTGAGGGAGAGGCCTGAGGTGTATGTTTCACAGCTGTCTTTAGAGAAATGACTGGATAGGGGGTGGGGGCAGTGTGTAGTGTCCTCTCTGATGAGAAAAGGAGAGGAAATGAATTTAAATTACGAATAAAGGAATTTAAGTTAGATGGAAAGATTTTTTTACTGGCACCAAAGGCTTTGTAAACCCTGGAAAGGATTCCTCAGGAGGCTTTCTAATTCCCTATCTGGATGTATTTACAAGAAGAAAGATACCCATCAGCCCTGGGTGACTGAATCAGAGACCTGCAGGAATTTGCTTTCAGCTGAGTTCTGTGAGTGCAGGTCCGTTTCTGTCCAGCCCAGTGCAGGCCCCAGAATGGCCGGTGACATTGCTCCCAAGAACAACCCAAAGCAATCACTTCCTTGGAAAATCAATTGGCATCTGCTCGTTGGTTATAAGTGGAATGTACAATTATAATACATTCTGGTTTTTATTTTCTTTTTAGCCTGGTTTCCAGTGGAAAGAAAGAAGGCTTATGAAATCTCTCTGGCAGGCTGTACACTGCTTAATACATTTTCATTTTCCTTCTGCACGCTGGTTACGACCAAATCTCTTAGAAAATAGTGGAGACCAAAGTAACAGACATGAACCTTCGAGTGGGGAGTGGGAAATACCCTTTCCTCTTGCTCCGGAGGGAAACTTCTTTCCCTCCTCATCAACCTCTTCTTCCTTATCTTTGAAAAGCCTACATCAAGTTTTCTGCACACTGAGAATGTCACTTGCTTCAGTTCCAACATAAAAACAGCACCCATACTAGCACTTTGTACCAAATCCTCTAATTGATTCTATTTCTCTGTTTACACAGCTGTGCATCTGTTCGCCCATTGTTTTCACTGCATCAATTGTCTGGTTTTTTATTGTGAGCTCCTAGAGGCAAGGTGTGGAGCCTGTTCCATTTACTTTATACAGCACTGTGTACACATGTGCAGGTGCAACTGTGTTTGGCAATAATGGTTCCTGGTATGACTGAATGCTTAAAAAAAAATTACTGTGCATTGATCAAAGCGGTAAAGAATGGGCTTGGAGAGAAGGGTCTTTGTGATCTCCTGATTCTCTTGCATGCAGCACAACAGAGTCATAATTATTGTCAGGGTTGATCAGGACGTTGAACAGTGTGAATAGGGTCCAGCCAGCCACTGGAAAGGCTGATAAATCGGGATTGAATATTGAAAATAACCAAACAAACAAGAAAGCATTTATTTAGGAGTTTGACCCCAAGCATGACCTTCCCATCTTTTGTGTGAAAGCCCCATCTTGCTGGGATTCTCAGTTCAGAGCACTGGTGGTCACATGGGCTGTTGCATCTCATGCACTCCACAGAAGACTATAAGTTCACAGCATCCTGGTTGTCTGATGTCTTTGATTTTAACCCTTGGAAAGCACAAGTCTTTTTTTTTTTTTTTTTAACCAGAATTAGTATTTCTGCCTTCCCACCAATTCCTGTAAAAATACCCTCCAATCTTCCCTTTTATCTCTCAGTTGTCCTCATTGACCCAAAAAGACAGAGATGAGTCAATCCACATTGCTTGTTGGGTTAAAAAATTCCATTTTTCCTTAGGGATCTTCAAAGTTGTGTTTTTCAAAGGACAAAATGACTAATAGAAGTCTACCCCTCGGGGTAAGCACAAGAAATGACATTTCACTTAATCTAAGAAATATTTTCTAGGCATCAGCTATGAGGCACTCACAGTGTTCCGGGGAGAATGAAACGAATCATAGCTTCTGTCTTTAAAATGTAGACGAGCAAAGGCTAGAGAGATGTTTCTTTGATTAAAAGTATGTCCTGCTCTTCCAGAGGACCAGAGTTCTGCTTCCAGCACCCACTTTGGGGAACTCATATCCACCTATAACTTCCGGTGTAGGGGAAACTGACTCCTTGTACCTCCATGAGGACCTGTACTCATATGCACAGTCCATACATAGACACATTCACACACACAGGCACGCACATACACACACACACACACACACACACACACACACACCATTCATGCATGCACACAGAGAGAGAGACACACATATTCATAATTACATATGCACGTACATGTGTATTTGCACATACACAGATATATACACATATATAATCATAATTAAAATACTCAAAAGGTTAATGTTTAAAATATTTGTGTATACATTCATTCAAGACCATATTAAGTGATCTTAAAAATAAAAGTGTTGCCATATTGTAAGAGTGTGAAGACAGAATCATATATATTTAAAGTATATTCAGTAGACAGAGCCTAGACATCCTAATAATTGATAGCTCTTACTAGTATTGCTTAGTACAACATCATTTATAACAATTTTGTAGGAAAGACTTTTGTAAATTTGGTTTAATTGTTGAGGGGAGGAAAGAATTATCACATTCAAATAATAATAATAATAAAATTATCATCTAGAACACTGAAGTCAGTATGACCACACCAAAATTGGACCTCAACCATGCTTTGATGTCTGGAGTCTGGTTCTCATCCTGTTCTTCCTGGGATGTTTCAAAGTCTTGATCACTTCCCAAGATCACAGAAAACATTTTTTTTCTCTCCATGCTTCTTCCAACCCTGTTCTTATTCATGGTCATTTAACAAGTAGCAAGATAAACTTGAAGTTTTTCACATGTGTTTTGGAGACACAAGAATCAACTTAACAGGAATATGCCAACCCTTAACTTTTGAAAACAAATTGGGTGATAGATTATTGTAGGTAAAATATTGTATTTAATTAATTGACTACCAAATAAAGTATTGCCTAGATGACTATGTTAACTGATCATAATGCAAATGATGAGATGACTTAATGCAAAGATTTTATTATACAGTTAGCTTAAGCCTAAAAATTTACATGCTTTTTATATTTCGGTTCAGCTTAAGATTTGTTCTATATTTTCAAATATTTAGATCCATGAAAGAAGACTTTATATCTTATTCTCTTTGAATATTTACAATTAAAAAGACATAGCATTCATTTGTTTTTCCATCTGTTATTTGGATGGCTTCTGGCCAGCCTGAACCACCATTATGTTCTTAACACTGTAGTCTCTCTGAAGACTCATTTCATTGCTTGCTTTGCTGAAAAAGTATCTGCCTTCCTTATTTCCTCAGTAAAGATGAGCTGTCCCTGGGAAATAACATGTTGCAAAAAAAATATGAACCTACAATAAAAAAATTTCACAGAGACTTTCTCCCAAATATCACCACTTAAACTGTCATAAGGGGCAATTTTAGATCCCAACCATTGAAGCTCCTCTCCTCTAGCCTTCCAAACTAAAGTCACCATTTCTCAAATACATTTGCATTTTGAGTAGTTGATTCCACACTCCATTGCCCCCATTCCAAACTAATAGAATCCAACCATGTCATATATAACTTAGAGATGTAAGTATTTTCAACTTTTACCAGATCAATTAGTGTTGTCCCCTTTGACCTTATAACTGAAGTCATGAGACCATTGATGGGTTTTATAAACAAGAAGAAATGAAAGTCTCACTAATCAAACTTAAAAGAAAGCCAGTGATTTAGCAATCTAGATTCTTAGTGGTGGCTTAATATGACCCTAGAATCTTTTCTTTCTTCTAGTTACCAAGATTTAGCTGTCAATTAAGATTTGATCCTATTCCAGTAGAAAGGAATTTCACAATATATAACCTTGAGTTTCTGTTAATTAAAATGAAAATGGGCTCTCTCTGCTTCTAAACATTATATCAGCCATGGACTAAATCAATACGCTTCTCTATAGGAAAGAAAGACTGGCTTCCAGGAACCTCAAGGTGTCTAACTCATTAATTTTTTCTAAGTTCATCCATTTCTGAACAACTCAAATGTAATACTGTATTGAGTTTAGTAGCAGTATTGATCAATGAACATGTGTTATGCTCTTGATATCACTATGCATCAGTATGGTAATATTTAGTATACCTTGCAAAACTTAAAATGTAGTCCCTGGATGATGCTGTTGGGATAAGACTTGGTAGTTTTGTTTTACTGATTTCTAGTTCACCAATTTTTTTCCTTCAGCGCTGTGTGAAAAAATAGAATCTTTCATCTCCCTGCCTTTATTCATTTGCTGCACAGTTGTGGGATTAATTGAGAGTAGGCAGACAACACAATTAGCAAGGAAGTGGTCCAAAGGGCATGTTTATGTATTCCCTCTTTCTTCATAAACCATAAGAAGATAATCAGCCTGCTTTATGTTGGAAATTCAAGACTGGTTAGGAGAGGCTATGCTAATATATGTACTGAACCCTGTGTCTGGATGTCTGAGAAAATGCTATGTGCTTTCTGAAATGTTATGGCACATCTATAAATAGCAATTTGGAATAGCAATACACATTATATTCAATGGTTTTATAGAATTAAATCTCAGTACTATAGAATTGTATGATCATAGATCATACCTGGTTGCTGGAACCCAACCCACAAGGCTCTTGTATCCCAGAATGAATGGTACCACAGGCAACTGTTCTAATTCCACTTACCAAATGTAGTAAATATGCCACCTTATTCTTGAATTAAGCTAGTCTTAAAAATAAAATAATAAAACTATTTTTAAAAAAAAAAAGACTTTTCAACGCTTCCAGTGATAAAAGAAAGTCTTTTTATTAAGACTTCTTCTTATCCAGTAAATAACCACATGTTCAACAGCAATAAAATATTGGTGAAAAATAAACATTCTTCATTTCAAAGCAAGGAGCCTGCTGAACAGTGATACAGTTTCAAAAGTATGTTATTTGACAAGGGAGCTCTCATCATACTCCTGAAAAAATTTTACGCTGCTGTGATTTTGTTTGTGGGTTTTTCTTTTCTTCCAAATTGAAGGAATGTACTTAACTCTAATCAGAACCATCAAAGCTTTTTAAAATGCCCATAGAATTTAAAATGTCTGGCTTTAAAAAGAAAATAAAGTGTTTAAAATCTCAAGTGCTGGTTTTCTTTCCCTGTTGAGTTCTGGATTTCAGAATTGCAAGATGTGTTTATTTATAAGGGATCTAACAAGTATTTATAAAGACTTAGCCATGTGCTGGGCCCAGTTCTAGTCACAAGATATGTTCTAGTCTAAAAAAAAACACGTTTCCAGCCTCCAGGTAGGGAACTAGAGGAGGGTATGCTGATACATGCCAGTAGCTCCAGCACTTAAAAGGTAGAGGAAGGAGATGCAGAGGTTCATCATCCTCCTCAGCTACATAATGAGGTTGAAGCTAGCCTAGGCTATCTGAAACTCCTTCTAGGAAAAGAGAAAGAGAAGGAGATGGAGAGGTGTAAGAAAAGCAAAGTTCCTGGGAGAGCAGTTCATGTGAAGGCAGACTTTGAGTGATTATGATGCACGATTAAGGAAGGAAGTTCTAACGGCAAGTGTAGAATTCAAGAGAGATTAGGGACACGTGTGAATGAGAAGTTTATTTTAGAGCAGAGTAAGAAAGTCCTTTGTGAGAGAGTGGTGTTCGAACTGAGGTTTAAATGATTGAAAGCTCATCCATACGGTGGTCTTGGGGAAAGGATGATGCCTGGCAAGGGTGGAAGGATGGCTGAACTTAACTGACGAAGACTAGCATAAGGCTTCTGTGTATGGTCTGAAGGTGGTCAGTCATCCTCCTCAGACACCCAGCTCAGGGTTCCCAAAGACCACAGCCCAGTACACAAGACAACCACTTGTTCTTCTATGAACAAACGTCAGAAGTAACACCAGGTGTGGTAACACACTGCTGTAATGAGACACTGTCTCAAAATAATGATAAAGAGAAGGAGGAGGAGAGGAAGAGAGAGGGGATACGGAGGAGAAAGCTCTGCTATGTCTCTTCTATTGTGCTGGGTACTAGATTGATCAAAGCCACCATAAGGTTTCCAAATTGATAGGAAGGAACACAAAGGAGAGGTGAGGAATTGGGACCATGTTAAAAATTTCCAAAGTATAAGTTTTTCAAGGACTAAGGTAGCCTCCACCTTTTAATTTGTTCATGATGATTTTTTTTCTTTTGTTTGGTTTTTCAGTTTTTGGTTTTTGGGGATGGGGGGTCTGTTGTTGGTTTGGTTTTTCTTTCTTTCTTTCTTTCTTTCTTTCTTTCTTTCTTTCTTTCTTTTTTTTTTTTTTTTTGAGGCAGGGTTTCTTTGTGTAGCCTTAGATGTCCTAGAACTAACTAGATTAGGCTGGTCTCAAGCTCACAGGAATCCACCTGCTTCTGCCTGGGGTTAAAGGCATGTGCCACCATTGCCTGGCCAATGATTTTTATTTACAATATTTTGTATCATTTTCCATATGGTTGCTTCTAATGCTTTGCAATTCATTTGTAAAAAATAATTTTAAAAATATCTGTTTATAAAAATTAAAAATGAGGCTGGAGAAATGGAGTTAGGAGTTAGAAGTACCTGCTGCTCTTACAGAGGACCAGGATTCAGTTCTCAGCCCTCATATTGAGGGGCTTTATAAGTCACTGTAACTCCAGTTCTGGAGAATCCAGTGTTCTCTTCTGGCTCCCATGGGGATATGAACACATATGATAACATACATACACTTAGGCACATACACATTAAATAATACATTTTTAAGTCAATGGTATCATCAATTATTATATTTGAAAAAACCTTATGTTATTGTCTTCAGCTCCTTTAAATTCTAGACATTGTTGGTACAGCCATTTAATTCTTACCTCTTTTATCCTAAAAACCTTGTCAATGTTAATTCATCTAATAAGTGCATGTTGAACCATATACTTAATCATACAATTATGTGAAGAAAATGAAGTTTGAATATTTCTTGCTTATAGTACTCTGCCATATTTCTAGCTCATTCTTCCAAAATAAACTGATATGCGGTGAGTTTTAAATTGCCTGTGTAAGTAATATTACCACTCCTATCTTGCAGTATTTCAATCCTGAATACTTTGATTTATTTCATACACAGTGACTATAACACTCTTTCCAATAGGGTTATGAGTAGCAAAGTAAAAATTAAAGTCTCCTTACATTACTAGTAACAAAGAGCCTTTTAACTAGTAATTATTTTAAAGAAAGTTCTTCTAGTTAAGAGAGGAGGGAAACTTTTAAATATATGTAGTAAATTATCAATACACGTTAAATCAAATGCTAATCTCATGATCTAAAAATGACAACTCAAATCTCTCAGGTTATTTTCTGTACTGCAGTATTGCACTTTAAAAGGGGGGAATTTGCCTTTGCTTTGTAGATGTGTGTTTTGAGTCTGGATCCGTGAAAGCTATTCAGAGAGAACTAAATTGAATTGAATGTGCAACATATACCTAGTAATGATTCTTTAGGACTTCTATTCATGTTGCATCTCTTTCTCCTCTTCCATTTTCACCACAATCAGAAAGAAAATATAAATTTAGCAGAAGTCATTATGAAAACTACTACAGTCTATTGAAGGGGTTCTCAACCTGTGGGTCACAACCCCTTTGGTTGAATATCTGATATCCTACATATCAGATATTTACACTATGATTCATAACAGTAGCAAAATTATAGTTATGAAGTAACAATGGAAATAATTTTATGGTTGAGGGGTCAGCAGAACATGATGAACTGTGTTAAAGGGTCGCAGTGTTAAGAAGATTGAGAACCACTGGTCTAATGCAATTAGTCAATTAGTGAGGGGAGGGACGATAGCTTTCTTTTCAATTATAGTTAAATAGAAAAGAGGGGAGGGACTATAATTCCCTTTCAACATTCTATCTCCACTATCAGGATTGTGATTTGTACCTAACCAGTGCTTATAGTATTGAAGAAATTATCAAGAGACATACATAGTATCTATCGTCCTGTGTCAGAAATCAGCTCACAATTTGGAGAGTTCTTACTCATGGAAGCAACTCTGCTTGCAGGGTCTTACCTCCTTAGCTGCCTGCTTCTAGCCAGTCTTATGTAAAGAGTCATATGACACTTGCAGAGGGCTGGAAAAGTCCAGCATTTATGTCCATTTACGGCCAATGAACTTTATTACCAGGTAGTTTGAGGTCCCATGGCTTTCTGAGTAAAGAAGATGTCCAAATCACTCAGGGCTGAGTATTTATGTCTCAATACCCATAAGAGGTGAAATTCACACTGATAATGGAGCCACCCTCAGTTCTGAGGAAAAATTGTGCAGGCTTCATGGGGAAGTGGTATGCCAGAGGCTGGGCATTACAATTCTATAGATCCATTTTGTGTTTAATGCCAATTACAGCAAAAATCCTAGAACCATACTCTCTGACCACAGCCACTAGTTGCAGACAGATCAATTACTTCAAATCAATTAAAAGCAAAAGGAGTAGAATATGTGGTTCCTTAGTCACACTAGCCACATTTTTAAGAGCTGAACAGCCACATGTAACAGGTGGATACCATATTAGAAAGTAGAAAATATGGAACATCTTTTTTATTACAGAGAACATTAGAGAGTACTATTCTAGAATATACCACTTATTGCAAAAAACTTCAGATTGGATACCCAATTCTACATTTGCTTCCTAATCAACAAAAGGTGACTTTCAAATCTTGTTGACCTAAATTCTGATGTTTCTGTTTAAATCTTTTCTGAACAACAAATACAGATATCTCCTAGACACATCTCTGTGCTACACAACGAAACACATGAGAGTATCTGTTAGGAAAAGCAGTGAAGTTCTGCAGGCTGGCTTCAGTGGGGAAAAATCTCACATGACGTGGGAAGTGTCTCAGTGAGGGCAATGTATGAAGAGGGTGTATCTGCTTGACTTGTGTCAACATGGAAAGGAAATTTACACAAGCCAAAGCCCACCACATCCTTTTTGATAAGTCATTAAGAACAACCTCTAATTCAACGTGTATTCAAAGGAGGTAGAAAATGTATCTTTTGAAAGATACGTTTGACTTTTCTTAATTTTCTTCCTCAGGCATTAATTACTTCCTCACAAATTAGCTTGCTAAATAATAAATGCCCAGTTCATTCCTAAAGGGTCTCTAATCTCTGTCTGCGGGAATAGAACTACTGAAAATTTAGTACATGATGATGGGAACTAGTAAAGACAAAAGGTGCCTGATCTGTTTGTACAAACATGTATGTATGTGTTAGCTTTGTGTGACTGTAACCAATATGTTAAAAAAGAGAAGTGTCTCTGGGGTATGGTTTTGGAAGTGTCATTTCATGAGCTCCTGACTCTGCTGTTTTGAGCCTTTAGTGGTACATTATAGTGGCAGTGAGTGGAAGAGGAAGCTTGCTCATTTTGTAATAGCAAAAAAAAAAAAGGAGAAACATCAGGGTACCAATATTTCCTCAAGGCACTCCCCCAGTAACCCAACTTCATCCTACTAGGTCACGCCTCTTAAATATCCACCACCTCCCAATGACTCCACCAACTAACCAGGCATTTAACATATGGACCTCTGGAGAGATTCCAAATCTAAACTACAGCAATATGTTCATAAAAATAAACACATACTTGTCTAAATAAATGTAAAAAAAAGTGCCCTCTCTCTTCTTATCAATACGTAGGGATTTGTATTATATCTTAAATGTGCACTGAAATTTTTTATGTGTTTATACATTTCTACTATACAATTTATCATATGAGAAATTGTATCTACTAGGAAATTCTCATATGATAAAAATACAGTCAATAATAATTATTATTATTACTTTATATACAATTGAATAAAAGCATCCTCATTTTTCCACTTCAGAAGCTGTTCTGGAAATAAAGCAAATCCTGTGAGGAGACAAGCCCCAGCCCCAGTGGTACTACAAGAAAAGTCAAACAAGGACATTTGTCCTCAATTCTACTGGCCAGCCAAGCCTAAATGTAAGTTTGAAGAGGGAGGGAGGGAGGCACCAGCCATGGGGTGGTTCACATGTGAAGCAGACACTTGTTGCCATGGAGTGCATAAACAACTAGGCATAGAGGTACCCAGCCTTTCTGCAAATACTATTGTCCTGTCTCCCATACTATCTACACTGCTGAAAAAGACTTAAGACTATCATTAATATCGAGTTTAAAAAATAAACTCACAGTAAAATACAGAGTGCAAGCCTG
The DNA here is from genome assembly GCF_049852395.1 of Peromyscus maniculatus bairdii. NCBI lineage: Eukaryota > Metazoa > Chordata > Mammalia > Rodentia > Cricetidae > Peromyscus > Peromyscus maniculatus. Next base: position 47,912,782 of record NC_134863.1, on the reverse strand, counting down.
GATGATTTTAAGTCCAGGCATGTTGAAATAGAGTCTTAGAATAATCGTTTCCATAGGACCTGAGTAGGTATCCAAGTGTTCACCAGATGCTAACAGCTAGATTGTACAGAGAAAAATTGCTAACTTAAGGTTCTTTTCATGATTCAGCAAAGGACTTTAAGTAATAAAAGATCTGGAGATTTGTAAAATAAATAATTCCAGTGCAAATGGGAAAATTAAAATAATCTTATCATCTCTCAGACATGTCTATATGTGTTTTTCTACCATTATCATATTTCTCTTAATTGGGACCATTTTTTTCCAGCTGATATTTTATAGTTTGAAGTTATGAGCTAAAATGAAGAAATTATTCATTTCAGATGACTGAAGTGATATGTACTGAATTTTCCCAAGGACAGTCTAGGATGTTTGAAATACAGCATGATATAACAAATATGGTTTTGTTCACATGTGGTATTCAATACATCCACAATGAAAAGTAATTACAGCATAGCAGAATCTTTTGTTCTTTAATTGATGTCTCAATAGACATAATAAAAATGTAAAGTACATCATTAACTTTTGAACTTTGATGGAAAAAAGTCCACATCATACCATCCGTTTCTGACAAGTAGACATTATCTCATAGTACCTACACCATCCTTTGCTTATTACTGTTGCCTGGTTTTAAGTGTGACTTTTGGATTCATGGTTTGAGAATTCCTAATACATAATAGCACAATGACTTTTTACAGTGTAGTTTTAGTTTATAATTAAAAGATTGATTTGTTAAGATTTCAGGGTTTTTTTTAATGTTCTTGTGCTAGAGAACCACTTGAACAAAAAGACAAATCCAGCGCAGCATCCTGCCACATGATCATATCCTGTCTTGAATCCATTCAGAGTACCTGGAGGAATGTAAATAATTTAATGATTTTACTAAGATATTACATTTTTAATACAGATACTGCCAATTATTTGGACTGGGTTCCAGTCCAAAACATCAAAGCCAGATGTCCTCCAAATAAAATATTCACAATGCAAAGCCATTGAATAAAATATACATGTTTGCTTAAGCAGTAGATTATAGGATTCAGGTTGATGGAGGTTGTTGGAGAAGCAAGTGAGAGGAGGCATGGCATGGGTTGTGTCCACTCTTGAGGAAGGCTGTGAACTAAATCCCAGAGAAACTCTGTAGCTGTTACAACCAACTACAGACTCAGCTTCTGGATTTCTTGTAACAAAATCTTGCTGCCAAGGACATTGATGGACTCACCCAGTAAAAAATTACAATAATAATGTTCAACTAAATCATAAAAAACACAGAAGGTGATTATTACAGGGCAAAGAAGGGGAATTGCTTGTAAAAGTTGTGGTAGAAAGATCAAAAATACATTTTATTGGACTTTCTAAAAATTAAGTTCTTTGTTTTCAGACTAAGGTGCAAAAGTAGTAAAATGTAAAGGTGACTCAATAAACTATTTCATTCAATAGTCAAGAGTAGTGATTCGGCAAGTCAAAGTAAAAATCACCGTTATTCAATATGGAGAATTCAGGCAAGTCTGAAGCTTTAATCACGAGTTTTCTAATGAAAATAACCATCTGAAAGTCATTTTAAAGAATTTTGATTGAAAGAAGAATAAAGAGCTGTTGAGTATGTGTCTTTTTCCCTGTCAAAATGAATTGGGTTTATGCTTACTTTCACATAGAACTAAAAGTCTGTGTCTTTTCAATGTCCCTTTAAGTTTTGCAAAGATGTTCATTTGACACAATATAGAAAATGACCCAGATACATAAATATAAATACTATGACAAGCATACAATTAGAGAAAAAGAAACAGATCATTGTATACCTCCGTGGTTTCCAAAATCATACAAGGGAGCTTTCTAAATTATTTTTAATTAGGTAGAGCTCCTTTCCTGATCAATTTTTACCTTCTAAAGCACAGATTGCCTATGCATATACCGCAGACATCTGGGTGCACATATTCCATACTTTCTTCAAATGAAATAGCCTATCTGCAAGTGATTAAAAAATATAGAAACAAACTTCTTCCGACTACTTAATATCTAGCATGCCTTATGCACAGTAAGCACCAGATAATATGGGTTAGGCCCACAAATTCTCACTTTCTGTTTATCATTAATGTGTCTCTTGGAGTCACACTGTAAGTGGTAGTGTCTCACACATAAGAATTAATGAAGTACATCTGTAACCAAAAATATCCATGGAAAACTTGCTGAATTGATCTATATCTGTTTTATTAATCAAGTCCAGTACAGAAAGACTTTCTTGTGGTTGTGCTGTTTTAGAGATAGAGTTGAGAAACTACAGTTTAATTCAAAAGTTGTTTGAAACTTTGAAGAACATGGGGTTTTATGTTATATGACATCAGTAAAGTTCAGTCCTTGATGGCTATAATTCTAAATATATAAGGATATAAATATCCTTATATATACTTTTACTGTAAAACATTATGCAAGTAACTATTCAATATGGAATTTACTTCTTAATGCCATTCTCCTCTTTCTTCAATCTTTTAAATAAAAAGATTTTTTAAAAAAGCACCATTTTTAAACTAGTTTAGTATGAACAGCTTTTAGCTGAAGCAGATGCCTGGAAATCAGAGGCCTCAGATACTATCCTTCATTCTCTACCAATTTGGAATGTGGCCTTGGGCAAGTCATGAGAGCAAAATCTACAATAAAAGAAGTAATAATGCCTTACATGTGCATGGCATTTTATGGTTTAACAGCACACTTTCACATACAATATCTTATTTAATCTTACCCCCAGTCTCCTGAGAGGAATATGGTAGTATTATAAAAATTTTCCATTTTAAAGAATAGGGATTTGAGAGCCAGGAGAACTAAATCACTTGTTCATAGTCATATCAATAGCAAATGTCAGAGCCAGAAAGCAGACGATTTGAGATGTGGGGCTGGTCTTTGTCATCCCTCTATACCACACTGCTACTCTCTGGTGTCTTCCCGTGTTATAAACTTAGGTGAGCAGCACTGTCTAATGTGGTGGTCACAAACCACATAGGGTTATTGAGGACTTAAAATGTGGTTAATCCTCATCAAGTCATGCTTCTAATAGGAACTATATGCCATCATTCTTAAGGCAAGATTAAAAAAAAAGAATGCATATTGAAATTATATTTGCAATGTCCTAACTTGAATGAAATAGCATGGTTGTAGATAGTATCTGTGTTAATATGTATAACTAAGTATGAGTGAGTTCACCTGTCTCTTTTAGTTTTGCAGTTTTTAGCACAGCTACTAGGAAATGTAGTTGGATATATGACTCACATGCTTCTGTGAGGTAGTGCTACACCAGCGAATCCAGTGCTCAGTGCCTGCAGAATGATTTCATAGTACCGGGCTTGTGTATGCACTTGCCTTGATGTGACTTAAACAAATTTCCCGAGATTCTATCAGAGCATAGTGTATATTAATGTCAAAGATTCAGCCTTATTTGTATAACTTCTATACCCAGGGAGAAGATCAGGCTTCACTCTTTGATGCTTCAAAATGTTCATCCATTATGAGGGTTCATTTTATACTTAATGCACAAAAGGCTTAGAAGCTAAAATTTATGGGAAAATCATAAATTATATTCATAGCTCTGTGTCACTGCTTATTTTAAAATATGTTCTTCCATAAATATCATGAGTAAAAAAAAAAAGGTATCCGTTACGCTAATATAGGTGATGCTAAAGAATAATTATATGTAAATTTGTTAACTAGTAAATTTTGGCCTGTTCACTATGACCCCGAAAGTAACAGCTCTTTCAAAAAAAAAAAAAAAATCTGCTGGGCGGTGGTGGCGCACGCCTTTAATCTCAGCACACGGGAGGCAGAGGCAGGCGGACCTCTGTGAGTTCGAGGCCAGCCTGGTCTCCAAAGTGGGTTCCAGGAAAGGTGCAAAGCAACACAGAGAAACCTTGTCTCGAAAAAACAAAAAAAAAATCTAACTGAAAATCTTCAAGGAAAAATACAATTCCAAACACCAACAGCTAACATCTATCTGTCATTTACTATATGGGCTCAGGTCCTACGCTGAAAGTTAAACTAAGATTGTCTCCTTTAATCTCCATAGGGGTTTGAAAATCAGCAAGAGGAAACAGAAAACATAGCTTTTCATTAATATTGCTTCTTACTTCAGACACAAGCACAAGTTTAAAGATCAAAGTTGTAACCTGTGTGTAAGGAAGCAATGGCCATGCTCATTCTCAAAGACACAGATAGTCCCATGAGAGCCGCAGGTCTCCCGCTTTCCAACAAGTGGGCCATGAATCACTCATACAGTCTGTTAGAATTTGCCTTTGTATGACCCAGGAAGATATGTAAAAGGTCATTGGAAATAAACCATGTAAAAGCAGCTTTGAGCTAAAATAGGGTCTTACTGAAACTAAAAGTTGAAATACAGAACTATTATAGGGATCCTACATAAACTCATAGTGGCCTACCTGGTCTAATAAATTCTTTTATTAATTCAAAACTAAAATTTTTCTAGAATGAACATTCAGAAATCAGTGTTCTGTGTCATTTATTTGTTACCTCATAAATACACAGATCCTTGGAGCTGAAAGGGGTTCTAGATTATTCTATCCAATGCAAATATTTTACAGATCAAAATCTACATTATAGAAAAATAATTTCCTCATGAAAAAGTTAAATAGCTAAAAGAAGATATCCTAAATAATCCTTGACCATCTGCACTTACTAGGAAGGACTGTGCACAGTATTTTGAGTCCTGTCAGAATTTTCAATACAATTTGAATTTCCAGTTCAATATTTGGCACTTCTAACCAGGGAAGATAAGATGTAAATGTTGACTGTGAAAAAAATCACATTCACATTAAGTGCTTATAAAATAGAAACAAAAGTGTAATGAACCTCTGATTTCAGACCAGCTACTCACTCATGACTCAGCTTCCTCTCTGCAGTGACTCAGACCGCTGAAAGGGACTTTCTTTGCCACTTTCCCTTCACAATTCTTCTATTATCATGAGAACCCGGCTACTTCCAACATTCCAAATAAATGAAGAATAGCCGGACACATGGCACTTGAGTTGAAAATAAGAAAGAAAAACAAAAGCCTTCTGATTTTATACACCTATGAAAAATACACTTGTGATAAGATTGCATAATGGTCATCCCTGAAAACGTATAACACTAAACGTATAACATCCCTGAAAACAAATAACACTAAACATACAGGTCATAGGTATGTATTCAGCATGTATGTGTATATGTGTGTATGTGGTTGTGTGTGTGTGAAAATATGTTGTTGTGAAAATATTTTCACATACATGTGAAAAAAATCACTGTTATTGCATAACACTTATATAGATATCTATGTACATGTATGTATATACATATATATGACGCTGAATTTGAAAAAAGAAAGTCAATGGCTATCTTCTCATTGTGTTAATAGACTTGCTCCAAGCAGAAGATTCCAACTTTCTCAGATGCACTTCGACATTTTTACTAAAACCCAGACTCACCACCAACTTCTAGTCCTACTCTTATCACTGGCCTGAGGTTGCTTACTGATCGAATGGCCCAGGGATAGTTTTTTACAGAGACGTTACTAATGAAGGTGTTCTTTTTCATTCAATTTTAATTTAGTGGAAAGTACTGTAGAAACGTTGTTTATTCGTGTCTAATATCTCACTAGTAGGAGTTGCTGACCCATAACAGATAGTAATTTTAAATAGGCACTGAGCTGAGTGAGAGGGAACTAACTGTGCTTTCTTGGAGAGATCCTATTTGCCTAAGATAAAATTGGGGCTAAAGCATGTATTTTACTTTGATAAAAATCAAAACAGAAAAAAAATCAAAACAGGTGGAGGGAGATTATATTAAGAATAGATGCATCTTCCTCTAGAAATGTATATTTACTTCACATTACAGAGAATGTTCTAGAAGAAGTAAATACTAAATCTCTTTTTTAAGTGTAATCTCTCTCTCAGAAATGGAAATAGAAACACTGACTTTCAAGGAAAATATTGCGATATATGCAGGTCCATCGTCATCTGTAATGCAAGGCTGAGAGTAGATGTGTGCAAAGTTGCACAAGGATTAAGGCGATTGATAATAGTTATAAAATGCTCAGTGCTGTGTTAACATTAACAATCAATGAGTGTCAGCAATGGTTAATAAACATGATACTGCTGTTTATAACTTATTGACTACATCCCTCCCTTGGAACAAACCTTACTATTTCCCAGTTGAATGACTCTGTGGCCGTATATATGCTGATGTCTTATTCTAAAAGCCTTTCCTCTACTTCTTCATCTGGTGAGCATCTAGCCACATCCAGAGTTTAGCCATGAAGTCTCCTCCTTTTGCCTTTCTTTCCTAATCTCTAGTGGCATTTGTCTGTTTTCCAAGACTATGTGCATGTAATTTTTTTACATATACATGTCTTTTTTTGTTTGATTCTCCCTTACTCCACTACATACATGCATCCACACTTCAGGAAAAGCTGCTGCACCCCCTCCATAGAAATGTATATTGAAATCAGCAAACTCTTGTATAAATAAATGTATACATGACTTTTTTCCAATTAGGACATAATGTGTAAATGTATAGCCTCAGTATGGAGGAGGGTTGTTAAATGCATTGTTGTAAAAACTGGGATATTCAGCTTACTTCTTCTAGAACATTCTCCATAATGTGAAGCAAATATACATTTATAGAGAAAGATGAATATATTCTTAATATAATCTCCCTCCCCCACTTTTACTTTTATCAAAGTAAAATGCATGCTTTAGCCTTAAAATTGTCTTACACAAATAGAATCTCTCCACGTCTGACTCGACCACATCCAATGCAGGTGAGTTCCGTCATTTTCAGTATGTCCTTTTACCTTTTACAATGAATCATTTAACTTGGCAACAGTTTCATTTTAGGTGAAATTTTTTTTACTAAGGAATTTTTTATTCATTTTGCATACCAATCACAGATTTCCCTCCTCCCATCCCTCCAGCCTCCCCCTCAACCCACCCACCCCCATTCCCTCCATTTTGGTGAAATTTAAGTGGGGCACAAGTGTGCTCTGATGAACCTTCCAGTGCCAACATTTATATTATTTGAAACATTGTTACCTCAATGGTTCACAAACTTGAGCAGGCACAGGAATCACCCGAGATGCTTGTTAAAACTCTGACTTCATGATTGCCAGACCTAAGGCGGCCAGGAACTTGCATTTTGAATAAGTAACCAGGTGATATACTGAGGCTGCAAGCAGAGGAACACACTTTAAGAATCACTGATGACATCCTTAGCACAGAATTTTGACTGTGTTGTCACCTGGCCTAAAACACTCTTGATAAGCATATTCACGATATGATCCTGTCAGGGGAACTCAGGCTCAGTGTAGCTGCACTTAGAAAGACTAGCACCCATAAAGGAGCCCCAAGAAGACCTACAGAAGGCAAGCTTTGCTGACTGCAGTTTTGTTTAAGGCTCATGGAGTAAGAAGGAACAGCCTGAGTCTAAGGCTACAGGAAACACTGTTGCCAAGGACAGACCCATTGAGGGCAACCATCTGCAGCTAGTTCTGTGAATCACAGTTGCCATCTAGTGATGCCTTTGAATTACTACATTGGTAGATGACAGGATAAAATGATTTCAAAATTGCTGCTTCTTCCTGCCTTTCTTTCTCCCTCCCTCTCTTTCTTTCTTCCTTCCTTCCTTCCTTCCTTCCTTCCTTCCTTCCTTCCTTCCTTCCTTTCTTAATTCTTTTGACAAAAGTATGTTCAAGATGAATATAAAAATAAATTTTAATATGCTCTGATCATATCTGCATTTATACCACAGTACTAAAAAATGAATACATGTCTAGTATTTACTGTGTTAAAAAGTCCTCTACGCTTTATATATACTTAATTATTCATAGCAACTCAGGGAGATACAGTTCTTTTCTCCATTGTAGAGACAGGAGACAGCTACAAATGTACAAAACTCTTAAGAGATTTGTCTAAGCATGCCTATCTAGCATGGAAGAGATGGGCCTTGAACCAAGGCAGTTACTGAGAAATACACTAGGCAGTCTCTTATATCAGCAACATATAGAACCAGTCTAAATATCCACTGTAGGAGATCAGGGTGATTCGTGTTGATGATGCATTTTTGAAAAAAAAAATTAAGAAAATAAAAGTTGTGTTCTCATACACACAAACTGTGTGAAGTAATGGATATATTAATTATCTAGATTCAACTATTTTACAATTCAAAACATCATATTGTAGAAGCTAAGTACACATAATTTTGTGTAGCATTTTAAATTAGTTCATTTATTAATTTGAAAAAAATAAAACATGCTTGATGAAACAAATGGTATCTATGAACAGCTCCCAAATGTAGGTGAGCAAAGGTGATGCTTTCTGGATTTTCCCAATGAAATCATCTCATGTGAAGTAATTAAGGAAATATTCCTACTCACAGGCAGCCAAGCTGAATTAAAAAGGAGCACTGAGATGGAATCAGACTTGGAATCAAGTTCAGCTTTCTGTATTCATGTTATCCAAGGAATGTGGCCACAGGAACAAATAGTACTGCCATGGAGACTGTCTTAGTTAGGGTTATGCTGTGATGAAACACCATGACCAAAAGCAACTTGAGGAGGAAAAGGATTATCTGGCTTATGCTTCTACATTACTGTTCATCACTGAAGGATGTCAGAACAGGAACTCAAGAAGAACAGGAATCTAGAGGCAGGAGATGATGCACAGGCCATAGAGGAGTGCCACTTACTAGCTTGCTCCCCATGGGTTGCTCAACCTGCTTTCTTATAGAAAAGCACCCAGGACCACCAGCCCAGGGGTGGCACCACTCATAATGGGTGAGGCCATGTCCCATCAATAACTAATTAAGAAAATGACCTACAGGCTTGTCAGTTTAAAGTCTGATCCTCTGGAGGCATTTTCTCAATTGAGATCCCCTCCTTTCAGATTGTTCGTATCAAGTTGACATGAAACACAGTAACTGCATTGATTTTTGCTCAAACACAAACAACCATTACTTTCTTCCTCTCTCTCTCTCTCTCTCTCTCTCTCTCTCTCTCTCTCTCTCTCTCTCTCTCAATCTCTCTCTCTCAATCTCTCTCTCTCTCTCAATCTCTCTCTCTCAATCTCTCTCTCTCTCTCTCTCTCTCTCTCTCTCTCTCTCTCTCTCTCTCTCTCTCTCTCTCCACTCACTTTTTAGAGACAGGGTTTCTCTGTGTAACAGCCCAGGCTCTCTAGGCTCTCACTTTGTAGACCAGGTATACCAATTAACTGTACCTGGTATTCATATAGCACTCAGCAAAGCTTTGTTGAATGAATAAAGAAAGCTTGAAGTTCTGATAAGTGGGATGGGGTTGGGTGACAGGAGAAGCTTTTCTCTCTAGGTAAGAGAGCGCTTGTGTATTACATCCTTCCTCTCTGGTGTAACCTTTAAGCTTATTACAGGCTGTAATTCAGTGAGAGTGAGTGTCACAGATTACCTTGGGCTCCACAGGTTCGTATGTGATCTACATTCATCACTCATTTCTGTACTTAGAGGTGACTCTGTCAACCTAAAGAGTTTTGTTTTCTCTTAAAAAAAAGAAAAGAAAAGAAAAGAAAAGAAAGGGGCTGGAGAGATGGCTCAGTGGTGAAGAGCATGCACTACTCTTCCAAAAGACCTGAGTTCGATTCCCAGCACCCATGTCAGATGGCTCACAACCACCTGTAACTCGAGCTTCAGGGATCTAACGCCTCTGGCTTAAACACCTGCACTCATGTGCATATCCCCCAACACATGTATACACATAACTAAAAAGTAAATAAATAAATTATTTTAAAAAAAAAAAGAAAAGAAAAGAAAGTATAACTGGCAGACTGACAGCCCTAAAAGCTGGCTTCTTTTAACCACTTTCTCAGTTTGCCTTTGCTGATAAGATCTGTGTCTATGATTCTAAATTGCCTTAAACTCACATGAGGCCTTTCATGCTATCAGCCTCATGGTCAGTGCTGGCCTTTTCCCATTGCTATCATTGCGCTTGCCCAGATCTATCACATAGTTATGGATAAAAACTAATAAAGAGAGAAAATTGAGACATGAAAAAGAAACTGAATGAGATACATGTGTTCCCAGACCAAGCCCCTTTTAAGAAAGTATTTGATAGAAAAACAGAAGTCTCACACTTCTGAAGCATAGAAACCAATCTGGATTTTAAAGTCTGTTTTCATTCAACCTCAAGAACCAGCATGAATCTCTCCTTACATCTAATGTTGTTTTTGTTTTCTTTTGTTTTTGTTTTTGAGGGTTTTTTTTAAGATCCTTGGATGTAAGACTTTAAGAGTCATTCTAAATTGAGAAAATGAATAGATACATTAAATGGGAAAGCCAAGGAGAGATAATAAAATAAATCTTACCCATCTCCCTTTTTGAGGATATCGTGCTTTAAAGAGAATTTTTACTTAGCCTGATGAACTTACAAGTAGAATGTCTTCCAGGATACAAGAGCCTTTGGCAAACTTTGATTGGCACTTCACCTAAAAAGGTAAAAACCTTTTTCATTCTTTGGCAGGTTTTAAAAGGGCAACAAAGGGCATCAGACAGACCTTCCAAATTATAGGTAGCCAAAAGCTGGGTGATCCAAAACCACAGCTTCCCTGGTCAGATCAAAAACCAAGGAAGTTATGCCTGAGGATTTGGGAGTGGTAATTGTGAAAGGTAACTCCATAATACACAATGGCTTCATAAACTAAACTCAGCTCATCAGAAGTGTTATGAGGTGCTCCTTGCACTTGAGACAATTACTTATTCTTGATGTCATGAAAGTACTGAATCAAAAAGTTACAATTCAGACTAGACTATCCCCTGACAGTAAAGGTTTCAGGAATCAACCACAGCAAGTATGTACAAAATGTAGATTTCTGACCTCTCCTCAATTCTTGCCTAAGTAGGTTCCATGAGGACAATATTGGCACCAAGGAAGGCCAGTGAGTAAGAAACCAATGGTCTGTAAACCACACATGGGAAAGCACTGCTTGGGAGGATGTCACTTGAGCTTCTGGAAGTCAGTCTCTCTAATTCCTGTACCTGCCAGTAGACTTGAATTTGGAAGATGCTATAACTACTTAGTGAAGGGAAAGTAGTTCACATTTTATAGATTCCAGGCAGTGATCTACATATTCTCCACAGATTAATCCAGTCAGTACTCCCAAGGGTGGACACCCCACCTGCACACTGTCTAAGCAATGTCCTGTGGCTAGCTTCTTTAATTCACCACCTCCTCAGAAAGACCCCTTGTTTCCTACCTATTGGACTTTGTCCTCATCTCACTCCTATCCCATCCCACATTCCTGTTCCTTTCCCTTACATCATTTGCCTCTGTCTAAAATGACCTTATTTGGTCCATTGCATGATCCCTCCACTGAAACAGAGCTCTGTGAAATCAGGAATCTGATTTGTCACTGTATGGAAGCACAGTGCCTGACTCATAGTAAACATTGAGGAAATATTTGTTAAATAAACGCACATAAAAATCCAAAGGAGGAGCTGGAGAGATGGCTCAGAGGTTAAGAGCACTGGCTGCTCTTCCAGAGGTCCTGAGTTCAATTCCCAGAAACCACATGGTGGCTCACAACCATCCATAATGAGATCTGGTGTCATCTTCTGGTGTGCAGACACACATGTAAACACAACACTGTATACATAATAATAAATAAATCTTTAAAAAAAAAAAAGCCAGGCGGTGGTGGCACACGCCTTTAATCCCAGCACTTGGGAGGCAGAGGCAGGTGGATCTCTGTGAGTTCGAGGCCAGCCTGGGCTACCAAGTGAGTTCCAGGAAAGGCACAAAGCTACACAGAGAAACCCTGTCTCGAAAAAAACCAAAAAAAAAAAAAATGCAAAGGAAAGAAGTTGTGTTTAACAAATAATTTTCCAAAACTTTCAAATTCTATTATACAAGTTAAAATGTTCAAGAACAAATTCTAATCCCAAAATACTCTCATCTGCCCTGTCCCATTTACAACATAAGCATGAGAAACAAGGGGCAGAGGGTAATAATTAAAATGTAAAGTCTGCATAGGTTTCCTTACTCTGTGGCTTCAGTACTTTGAAATGAACTCTGAGGATATCAGACAGACCCATGTTCAGACATATGTAAAAGACACATTCTGAGATCAAAGGTACATCATTTTTAGATTAACCAATGTTTTTATTAGCTAAATAGTGACTCTACTTCACTATTTCAAAGGTTGCATCTTTGTGGTTCTGAAAGAACAAATTAAGTCAATGAAGCTCGGGCCAATTGTTTTAAAAGTAGAAGGAATTATAAGCCAATTTGCTCAAAATGGCGAGTGTGTCAGGATCATTGACTGTATTGCTGTGTGCCAACAAAATCATCATCAGGACCCAAACTGGCTGCAGCCTCTAGAGACAGAATGTTTAATTATAAATGGGTTTTTAATGAGCGTCTCATGTAGTATGACTCAAAATCTTGGCTCCTTTGAAAGTCCCCACTTGCTTGTTGAGGTCATGTCAATGCTCACCAATCCCCTGTGGGTAAATATTGTTCTCTTTCTTTGCTACATTTATGGTACTGAGTCTCGAGCAAATGAGAGCAGCTGAATGAAACTTTTTGTTCCAAGCAACTTTTACCGCTTTCACTAAAGTGCCAGAAAGTGAATGTTGTCAGTGATGTTACTAGATAGAAAATATTCAAAAATCAACTAACCGTCTTCCTTGTTTTGAGAGTGTCTTTTTGCAGTGGCCATGCATAGAGTTGGCTAGACCCGAGTTGGCTTCATTAGTTTTCCCACATCATGTGCAGAGGTCATGGAAAAATCTTTCCATTTTGGAAGGATTGCTAGTCTTCAATCACATTCATTTCAGTCATTAAAACCTAGTCTGAAACTTGGAAGTAGCAAGACAAATGAAGGGAGAGAGAGACGAGAGGTACAAACAGTAGTGAGTAATCCCTTACTACAAGGAGGCAAAAAAAAAAATCGTTTCTTTGCAAAGACCTTGACTTAGAACAAAATTTTGCTACTTTCCTCCCATTAAGAAATATTTAGTCAAAATATTTAAAAGATAGGAATTTGTTTTCATTTTTAAAATTTCCAAGTACAATCTAGTCTAGCACAAAGATAATTTCTACATCCACTACCCAAGTCCTCTGAAAACCATCTGGATAAAACTCCGAGCCAAATTTAGCAGGTTTTTGTTTTCCCTTTCGTGAACAAAACATGATTCGATTTCTCCATTTCTCTGAGATCTATGCATAGAGCTGAAGTCCTCGGTCATTTCCTTATCAGAAGCAACAGGAAAAATTCCAGATATGAAGAACCACAGAGATTTATTGCCTCCCTCCCCAGGCTGACACTTGGCTCAGCACGGAGGATCAATGGCCAGGACGAAGTCCTCTGCTAAAGTAGGAAGAGAACTGGATGTCTGTGAAGGTCCAGACTTGGGAGTGACACAAAAGGTTTAGGCTTTTCCACAGCCAGCAAAACCTCGTCTGTTTGAAGTCAGATCAATTGATTTCTTAAACATTTCAAATAAGCAAAATTCTGCAGGAAATGGGAGCCAGATGCATTTTTCACTCAGGAGTTCCTTGGAGGAGAAGTATAAAATAGTCACACAACAGCACCTCAATTCATGTTGGCCTCCCTTGCACTCCAGAACTATACCTGCATGTTGTGAATGTAGAGACAGGGATTGAATAGGAAGAGGCTTTCTTGTTCAAATAAAAGATCAGTAATAGCTTTCTGGTATATGAAGACTTTTTAAATATTACAACTGACTTGAAAAGAGCTCACACTGAGGGAGAAACAGCAGCAGCAAATCTGGAACTGTGTTTGCAATTTCATAAACCCTCAGAGACAGGCTGTTTCAGCTCTCATTATACACCTAGAGAAACTGAGGCTCCATGAGAATCTCTGATTTATCTGAGGCCACATGACTGTAATCAGAGAGACAGGTTCACTCATCAAAGGAGATCTCAGTCGAACACCAAAGTGTAGTCAGATTGGAGGAATTCATCTAGGGCTGTACGATACAGTGGGAGAGTAGCTACTCCCATATCTTTGGCCAAACACTGGTCTTCTTTAGGGAAGGTGGGCTCTACTGTGGCTTCTACATGGAGCCATGTGGGAGAAAGGGACTTCCTTGCTAGAGCCTCCAAACAAGATCTCAGAGTGCCACCTCATGAAGCAGGAACAGCATCCACACAACATTCCCCCCAAGAACAATAAGGGGAGAATGAAGGTTCTCCCCCATCTCCATTACTCTCTGCTCTGAGGCGTTCAAACACAACATAGGAAAACAGGCAACTTGTCACACCTAACTGATGTCTTAACACTTTGTTTTGGTCCATGTGACTTTTACAGAAAATTAAATGTCCTTGGTTTCACAGATACTTCCCAGAATCCCCCAGGTTTCCTGGAATTTTTATTAAGAATTTCAGATATTCCAGCAATCATTTTCAGACACCACAGCTTTGGCTGACAGAGAATAGACACATACCATGTTCGGAACAATTGACCTCTAGGGATTTTCCCTCTGCTTTTTTCTAGGTTTTTCTTCTCATGAAACTATCCTATTATTGGTTTTGATTTATTCGTATGATCATATTTCTTTTCCCAGAAATCTAATTTTCAAGATAAGGGAAAAAATAAAAATGGTAACAGGTAGTCATTCTCATATTATGCTACTTCTCTGCTTTAGAATTTGGACTGATGCTCTGCTTCTTTGGCACTTCTGATGGTGTGTGTGTGTGTGTATGTGTGTGTGTGTGTGTGTGTGTGTGTTCTTCACTACTTACATCCTTGTTATGGTAATATTTGTGATGCACTGGGAGAGAGTTCAAAGGAAAGTCCACATGCCATACATCTTGATATTTAAAACTTATTGAGCCAACAAACCATTAAATACCACGTTCTATACTTCTGCCTTGGAAAATAAATATGCCTTCATAACAACCTGGAAGGCCAAATTCAAATTTAAAATTCTTGGATCCCTTACAAGTTTGCATCCAAGTATGGAGATTCAGAGAGAACAACTTGCCCCTGGGTTCTCTTTCTCCCACCTCCAGTTCTACCGGGGACACCAACTGATTTCCCAGCTAAGCTCCATTCACAACACCCAGAAAACAGCTGCTCCTGGGCACCATATTTTTCCCAAGGATGCACGTCCCAGTTGTACAGTCAATCTCAGGAAATTGGACACTGACAGAAGTCCCATTTGTGTTAGAAAGGTCTTGAAATTGTCAAGACAGAATTTAGAGTTCTAGGTATCCCCAGCATGGTCAAGAAAGATATAAGCTCTGCATAATTTAATCCCTTGACTTCTTATGCAAGCAAAGTTGGGGAAAGCGAGGCTGGAAGAAGGGTCAGTGCATTCACCCTATCTGTGTGGTACCTGGAGATGATTTCCCAACTTTAAGGGCTTAGTGAGAATTAGCCTATTCACTACACACCACTCATCCTTCTACATAGCTATGAAATGTATCTCAAAATATCTAAAACTAGTGGCCCAAGAGCCATGGCTTCATGTAAGGCAAGGTATCTGTACCTCAATAACACTAAGAATTATGCAATTTGAATGACAAGTTCAGCCACCTAATTTCCTGCTCCCGAGTTCTAAAGCTAATAAACATAGCCCTTGATATATTCCCAAAGAAACAGCAATCACAGTGAATCACTCTCTAACATAGAAATAACTTTAAGAAGAGGGAATACACACACACACACACACACACACACACACACACACACACACACTTCATTGTCATAAATTTCTGTAAAATATAAACCAAGTGGAAAAAAGTGATATGGTCTCTTGGAAATGGGAAGCAAGCGTGGGTGCCTTGGGTTTTTATTTGTTCAAAGTGAGGTTTCTTCTGCCTGTCTAAATGTCATCTACCTGCTTCTAGAGGCAATTATAGCAATAATAATAGCTATTGCATTTCTTTTACTCCCTGTGAAATTCCATGGTAAGCATTTCACAAACAATTTTTCCTATGTCCTAGGATCTAAATATTATTTATTATTTTTACAGAGAAGGAATGTGAGACAAATATATTATTCTTTTCAAAACAAACAAACAGCCATCTTGCCTTAAATCACATTGAGTAATAAGGATCCAAATTCTAAATTGAGAAGTAAACCTAGGTGTTATGGCTCTGGGGTCTATGTATCCAGCAATCTGTTTCTCTGCTTCTTGAAATGATATGCCACCCAAGAACTCACTCAGCTAATTGCTCACCCCCTGCACTCTGCTATGCTCCATAAGTGGACATGAATTTGGTCATGGCAATGGAGGTTTGACCTAGACAAGACATCTCTTTGACTAATATGTTCTGCTTTCTTTGAGATAATAGCAGCTTCCTCCTTCTTAGTACCAATGGCAATCACCTGCTAGAGGCCTAAGAAACCACAGCAGCCTTAAGTTCTCTCAACACCTAGTTGGACTTTCTTAAAGGGATCTTTGTACATGAGAATTTTTGAATTTATGGTTCGTAAAACACTACATATTGGGCCTTATTTGTCCTTTTTCTCCAATTCCTCAGAAAGATTCTTTGCATATAAAAGACATTTTTAAACTTTTAAATGAATCAAGTTATGCCATATTCTTCAATAACTCTGAGTTTTAATCTGGCAGCTTAATTTGAATATAAAGGACAGAATGGTGTGTAGAAAAGTTACAAATTCAAGTATTAAATGTGATACAAATATGGAAAACACTATACACACACATACACACACGCAGTAAAAGACCTTATTTATTGAAGTGATAGATTCTAGACATTGTATCTAGAACCTGTAAACAGATTTCATGAGTTCAAATTCTAGTCCTATTATTTACTGACTCTAAGATGTTGTACATCACCGGGTGGCAGTTGCACACGCCTTTAATCCCAGCTCTCGGGAGGCAGAGCCAGGGAGATCTCTGTGAGTTCGAGGCCAGCCTGGTCTATAGAGCGAGATCCAGGACAGGCTCTAAAACTACACGAGAAACACTGTCTCAAAAAAGCCAAAAAACAAACAAAACAAAACAAAACAAAAGATGTATATGTATTTAAATATACTATATTTGCTCCTCTAGGATGTTTAATGTGTTATTTAAACCCTCTATGCCCATCTCTTCACAGGAAAGTAGGAAGTGGGAATAATATACAGTGTAGTTTCTATCCCAGAAGGACTTTTCTGAGGGTTAAATTAGTTCATCAGCATAAGTGATTACATGAATGAATCAACCTGAAAAGCTTTCAAAGATGTTTGGCAAACAGTAAATCCTCCATAAATGCTTGCTGTATGCAAAACTGTCCCACAATTTAAGCACAAATGTATTTTTCAGTGTAGAAATGGTTGTGTTTCCTAGAAGATAAAGTAACATTATTATCTCTTTGTGATTTTGGCGGGGAGAAGAGGCTTCAAGACAAGGGCTTCTCTGTGGTGTAGCTCTGTAGACCAGCCTGATCTTAAACTCATAGATCCTTCTACCTCAGCCTCCTGAGTGCAGGCATGTGTCACCATGCCTGGCTCTCTCTATGATTATTAAGAGAATAAGGACTAAATAGTTAACCACATACAGCCAGTACCAACAGAATCCAGTATATATACATTAACACCAAGTGGGCAGGGCAAGAACCTACAGCTTGAAAACAAGGCTCAGAAACATGCTCTTAGCTATTAATGTATTCATTCCTCTCTCCCTCTAGCAGCTTATCTGTGAGAAAAATGGAAAACAGAGACATCAATCTCAGCACTCGTCAGCAACAATTTGCTGAAATTAACACCAACCAGCAGGAAGAGAAAAACTCTCATAATCTCCAGCCAGCATCCCATCTACTCAGCCAAGGGTATCTAGCAGAATAATTACTACAATGAAAAGTCACAAACATGTATTTTTCTATTTCAACTCTCCATGGAGAAGCTAGTCGAAATTACAGCAGGACCATTGCATCCAAGATATTTCAAAGCATACACACCTGTTTAATTTCTTTTGAAGACCAAATTCCTTCCTTCACACTCTTAACCTTGGCTTCAAGGTAAAGCCCGATGCACCTATTATATTGCACAAGATTCACCGTTGACTTCATTGGCACAAGGCATTTTCTCGATGTAGTTAGCCTAAGACAGAAGTGAGAGGGCCAAAGTTCTGTTCAATTGTTTCTTTAACTTCTGATCATAGCTATGCTTTTGACCTAGTAAGCGCCTAGGAATGTTAACATTTCATAGTTCCTTCCTGTTTCTTCTCTGTGTTTTCCATCTCATATCTTAAGCCTCTTCTCTAATGTAGCAAATTTCTCTTCTGATATCTACACAAAAGTATTGAAACATTACCATTTTTTAAATTTATTTATTTATTTATCACATAGACAGTGCTCTGCATGCATGTAATGCCTGCAGGCCAGAAAAAGGGAGCCAGATCTCATTATAGATGGTTGTAAGTCACCATGTGGTTGCTGGGAATTGAACTCAGGACCTCTGGAAAAACAGGCACGGCTCTAAATCCCTGAGCCATCTCTCCAGCCCGAAACATTACCATTTTTATTTCAAAAAAGTGTTTCATGAACATCAAATCCAAGGTATAATGCCTGTTACCACAGGAAATTTCTTTCTGAAGCGAGTATATATTTTTGCATTCATCTTTTTCATGTTTTTATTGAGAATTTCACACATGCACATATTGTGTTTGATGTCATCTGTCTCCTCCCATTCCCTTTAGATCCTCTCTTCTCCCCATTTCCACTCCTGTCCCCTCCCAGCCTCACATGCTCTATTGATGGCTGCTGAGGGGAAGAGAGGAAGGCCACTTTAGAGACGTGGATGCAGAAAAGCTACCCATGCTCTAATAGATGGGCCTAGACTCGTGCACACACAGGAGGCACAGAGATAGTTGTGTAGCTGTGTCTGTTTGAGGGGTCCCTGGCAGTGTGATTAAGATCTGTCCCTGGTGCATGAGCTGGCTTTCTGGATCCCATTACCTATGGTCAGACACCTTGCTCATCCTTGAGGTAGGGGGGAGGGGCTTGGTCCTGCCTTAACTGAATATACCAGGCTTAGCTGTCCCCCCATGGGAGAACTTACTTGTTGGAGGATGGGATGATGGGGGTGGGGGGAAATGGGGGGAAAGGGATGAGAGAGGGAATCTGTGGTTGGTATATAAAATTAATTTTTAAAAAAGGAGAAAAAAGAAAAAGAACGTCTAATCATTAGGACCTAGACAGCTTGTAAATTCAAAAAAAAATTTACTATAAATATACAGAAAGGATAGACTCAAATGTCATTTATGGAAAATAAAATGATAAATGAGTGGATGCATAGATATGTTATAGCTCAATACTTTAAAAAAGTAAAAAGCATGAGCTTTCTTTAAAAAAAAAGCTAGTATGCATTTTATATCAGATATCAGCAGGAAACACTGCTTTTTTTCTGGGTGATTTTGTTATAGATGTGCACAAGATATCAAAATTTGTTGATAAAAAAAGTATATAACATTCCTTTAGAGTCTGAAGCCATAATGGCAAGAATACAAAAATAGATAATGTGTGTTGTAACAGCCATCCTTCGTTGAGTTTCTACCAGCTGGTAAGAAACTATCCAACATTTGTTACCAAATATTATCTCGGTGAGGATTATTATTCCCATGTTTTAGGACTGCACAGGCAGGAGGAGGCGGTCAGGATCCAAGCCCAGGAGGCTTTGGGTTCAGCTCCCCTCACACTGTAGGTCAGCACTTGGTCCTGGGTCATTGTTAAGGCACTTAGGAAGGAAGAGCTGGAACTGCACCAGCTCACCCAATTCATGCCCTTAGGACTGGGAAGCAAGTTGTCGATGTAATCACTGGGGAAAGGGATGTAAAGGTTTGTAATTCTGACTCATTGTAGAATTGTTCAACCATATCTCACTTGCCCTCGGTGTTTTCTTTGAAAAGGGAAGCTGATCAGCCTCCTCAGAGTGAAATGTGTTACTCTTACAGTTAACATTTGGTCTACTCACCAAGCTTCCATTAAAAAAATGGAAGAGTTAGATGATATCCCCCAGGGGAAGAAGCTTCCGTGATGATATTGTGCTGCATACCCGTGTGACGCCTTAACACCTCGGGAGTCCTTGCATGTTTGTGTTCTACCTTACCAGCAAGGAGTGTACCATGTAAAGAGTGCATGTACCTGGTCTACAGAGCGGGTTCCAGGAGAGCCAGGGCTGCACAGGGGAACCCTGTCTTGAAAAAAATTAAAGTATACAATGTAAGCAGTGAAGAGTGCCATGATTTCTTTAAAATTTAGCTGCCTCCTGAAGGCTGAATCTTACCCCTGTCCGCCTTTCCCCTGAATGGTTTAAGCCTATACCTCAGGAAGTAACCGCTCCCAACACACCTCCTTTTCCTTCAGCGATTTCTACCTCTGGCTATTGAAGACCTCACCTATTTCACCACCACCACTTATTAATCCTAGAGTTCCTCAGACATGAGGTTTTCATTTACTGTTTCACTTTGGCACAGAAACATTTTTCAGTTTCTCCAGTCAAAAGCTTGGAAAAGAACACAGGAAATGTAGCCAGGAGAACTCTACAACAATATTTTTTAAACCTTCATATGTCCAGATTTAAAAATACATACATCTATCTTTTCTACAGGAACAGCAATAACTCCAAGCTGACAAAATTTTTATTAATGTTCTGAGTAACAGCTGGTAGGCCCAACATGTTTTTGGATTAGGAAAGAAAGAAAGAAACCTCAAATACCTCCTATCTACCCAGGATGACCTGGCTCAGTCCTGGAGAGGACTGGGACAGTTCCTTTCATAAAGTCACATTTCATTACGATGAACCTTTTGCTCCGACCCAAACATATTTCAGCCCATCATCACTGTTTCATTGGATTATCAAAACATCAGTCAACATGTGACTCATCCTGCTACTGAGCTTCTGAATCGCAATAGCAAAGTATGCATTATTAATATGGTAAAAGGCCAAGCAGATTCTCCAACATACAAGAGATGGGAGTCACATAAAGCTACTGGTAATAATAAATCATATTTATCTAAAGAAGGGAAGAGAAAACAGCAGTAGAAAAATTATTTCAAATTTCTAGACCTGGAAAAAGATGTTATTGCCTTGCCCCTTTTGATAGAAAAATAAGGAATTTGTCAGAGATTATAAATTACAATGAAGGCCCATCTACACATAACTAAAGTTAGATTGATTAGAACACAATTAATCCCATTTCAAATGTAGAATAAAACTAGAATTGGCTACTAAATTGGCTATTCACTTAATAGCAAAGATGTAAAAGCCAAATAAATATTCCTTTTAGTCTAAAGGTCCCATGTTGCTAGATTCCTAGATGTAGGGTCCCATAAATTCAAATTCTTGCAAGGTAAGAAACATCAAAGACTTCATTCCACTGTGTAGAATGGTTCCCACAATCCAACAGCAAGCCACATGTTCTAGGTACTACAATAACCACATGAAACTCACAGCTTACAATATGCTGATAGCAGAAGAGGAACCACAGGTGGCACATGACATTTGTGAACTGCTGTCCTCCTGGCACTACTCAGAACATTGGAAAAAAATCTCATTTACTCCTCGCAACACTCGGGTATAATGTTTACTAATAGTTTACTAGTTAATACCGTATTATAGGTGAAGACTGGGAGTGCAGACAGATCACCTGAGTCACAGAAGCATTTACACTTGTGTCTGGTTTTGGATCTCAGCCTCCTGCACTTCTCTTTACACTAAAATTCCTACCAATCAGAGTTCCCAGTTAAAGGGTCTGCTGATGTCCATCACGGTGCTGTCCTCAGTCACCACAACCTACCTTCTCACCGTCACCATCATCACCCCCAAGCAGCTTCACCTTCAGACGCTCTGTCCAGTGCTGTCTTCCAACTTGTAGCCTCTCACTTGCAACATCATCTCCATTTGAGAATGGGAAAAATTCAGTCTCGCCAAAGTTATTAATGAGTGTGAGAATGACTTCTTTGTAGAACCCTATTTGAGAGTGCTACCATTTCAGAGGAGTATTTTGTTAGCTCGAGCAAATCATGAAGGAGAGGACGTTGTTACTTGGTTGTCTCTATGTTGTTGCTGTATATGAAGAACATAGCATTTGGAGTCACACAGAAGTTGAAATCCGAGTTATCAAAACCAGCTACGATTGTGCAAGCAGTATTCTTGACTATTTCTTTTTTGTTTGTTTGTTTGTTTTTCTTCATATGTGCAAGTGTGCATATATTTGTGTGTATATGCATGTGTGTAAGCATGTTTATGTGTGTGGACACATGTTTGTACACATGTGTGTAAGACAAGAGGATGATATTGGGTGTCTTCCTCGAACTCTCTCTACCTATATTGAGGCACGGTCTCTCGCTTAACCCAAAAATAACCAATTCGGCTTCGTCTATCTAGCCAGCCTTCTCCATAGATCCCCTGTATCCACCTCCTGAATGTAGAGAGTACAAGTGGGTAGTCATGTTCATCTGGTGTTTACGTGGGTACTGGGGATCCAAGTTCTAATTCTCAAGCTTACCCGAGGAGCCTTTACCTACTGAGACATCACCCAAGCCTTTTCCTCAACTATTTTTGAAGACGATGACAATTCTTCTCCATGTGTGTTGTTACAGTCAGATCCAATGATATATATTTAGCATCCAAGATGTTGGACACCTGTTGGGCATTCAATAAATGTCCCATTCTCTAAGCCTTTCTCTAAACACCTGTCATACACAGACAACATTTGACCAAGGGAACCAGAATGACAGAGCTTCTGGTTGCTAATTAGGGCAGACATTCCGTTGTCCATCTCCTTGGCAACCTGTAATAAATGTATATGCTCCTTGACAAGTGGGAATGAGTCAGTGGGGTCTCTGGAAAGCTGGTACAACCAGTGTCATGTCACTGCAGATATGCCAGATCTGTGACCATGATGTTAACATGACACTGTGCTGTGCTATCAGGGAGAAAAGGCATGGCTGAGACTCCCCCAATGAGAGACAGATTAAAAACAGAAGAGGATACAAATTTATTTCTTACAAACTATATGTGACAAAGATTGCGTTTTTGTGGACAGTCATATGTAAGTATGATTGAAGAAGGTATAATCTAACGATAATGAACAAGGAGGAGGTTGACAAGATATAATTGTCTAGATTCTTCTTGACCTTTGGGTATAGTACATAACACTTTTGAAATAAGGGACTTTATGATTTCCATTGAGAATAGGTAGGTGCCTATTTCAGTGAAGAAGGGCAACAGATGGCCCAAAAGTGATCTTCATGTTTCTAAAATTTCCTTAGATTCCTTCAGTTAAAAATACACATTATACCATGGTGTGATAATTCAGAGTAGTGAACAAGGCCTCTGTTCAATGTCAAAATGGCAGAGCCCTTAACGTTTTAAAATTGTATTTATTTATTTATTTCATGGGTGTGGGGAGCATGTTGCCATCTCCCAAATGTGGAAGTCAGAAGCAGGAACCAGTTCTCCCCATCCACTACATGGGTTTTGGAGATTACACTCAGATCATTAGACTTTGTGGTAGGTGCCTTTACCTTCTGAGCCATCTCACAGGCCCATGAAGCCTGTTTATAAAGAGATTTATTAATCTTGGCTGCAAACCCATCCATCACTTAACAATATGAACTCACAAACTGCTATCTCCTAAGAGTGCTAAGCTCTGAGGAATACAGAAACCAAAGATAGTCATGGAACCTGATGTATGTTACCTACTTAATAGCAGAGGTTAAAAAAACAAACAAACCAACCAAAGAGACCAGAGATGTATTTCTACTTAGAAATAGACATATGCATGCATAAACACTCACAATGTACACAATCATACCCAAGAAACATTGAGTAACATCTATGATGTAATCCATTCAGTCAGTCATGCCTCACATTTTTGCCAAACACAGTGCTTGGGAAATAAAACAGTAAATAAGACAAAACCAACCTCATCTCTCTATGGGCTTGTAGATACAGTAGGGAAGAGGACAATGAGGAAGATAATAAACAGGATAATAACTATCACAAAATGTTATGAATGAAGAAACATGATACCGACTGGATCATTGGGGATGGCTTTTGGCTGGAATCCTAACATGGAAAGGCATTAGTCACTTGCTAGACCCATTCTCACAGAAAGAACAACATAACCAAATGATGAATTCAGTGAACATAGAAGTCAATGGGTCTTGTACCCAGGAAGATAGAAGCATCATGAGACAGAGACCAACTAAGATTCAGATAAGTAAACATGGAGCAGAGTTTGGTTTTATAAAAACAAAACAAACAAGAACAACAAAAAAAAAAACTAATAAGGTATCAGAAAGAAGTTTTCAGCAGAAGAACATTATGATGTAGTTTGACTGTTTAGATGATAAAAATACTTTCATAATCACACTTCCACAAAATTAATGAGTCCATAAAGGACAATTATTTTTTTAAAGATTTATTTATGTATTTTATGTATATGGGTGATTTGTATGCATGTACACCAGAAGAAGATATCTGGTCCCATCATAAACAGTTGTAAGCTACCATGTGAGTGCTGGATATTGAACTCAGGAAGAGCAGCCACTGTCCTAAATCACTGACACATCATCATGTACCAATTTTCAAATAATTATGTAAAAGACACCATTTTTATCTAGAAGTATTATTTCTTTTTTTTTTTTAATACTTATTTATTATGTATACAGTGTTCTGCCTGCATGTACACCTGCAGGCCAGAAGAGGGCATCAGATCTCATTACAGATGGTTGTGAGCCACCATGTGGTTGCTGGGAATTGAACTCAGGACCTCTGAAAGAGCAGCCAGTGCTCTTAACCACTGAGCCATCTCTCCAGCCCCCAGAAGTATTATTTCAACACTAGGTTACATGTAATGACTCAGAAGTCATTGTAAGATGCTTCAGTGATTTGGTGACCCATCCTTGCTCAAGTGACATGAAAGACAACTTTAGTAAATTCTGACCAAGAAGATGCCAAACAAAGTGAACTTGAAAGCACATTTCAAGTTGGTACTCCTCAAGTCTGGTGTGCTTTGTACCAACAGGTGTGTTTGAGTAGGAACTTCTCTAGAATATCAAGCTGGATCTGTGTTCATTTAATTCCACATAGCTGAGAATAAGTTGGCATCTTTCAATTCCACTCATGAAAATCTATCAGATAAACTGTGAAGATGCCCAGGAATCAAAAATATAGTACTTGACAAGTGTTCAGAGAACCTTAGCTCACTCTCTCTTCTGGTTTGAGGGAATCGCATGGTATCATCCCAGAACCTTAAAAAAACCACTTCCCTCTGAGTTTTCCAATTGATCCTCCCTCCTCAGCCTCCCATCACACAGTCCTCCTTGCATGAATGGAGTACTACTAAAAGACAAGTGTTTTATCTAATAATATCATTGTCAGTCATAAGTACCTTCCAGGTTTTCTTAAACAAGAGAGAGATTTGAGAAATCAAAATGAGTTTAAAATACTATGTCCATAAATAAGCTGGAAAATGTCCAACCAATGGAATGTGATTCAGTGCCAAAAGCAAACAAGCTACCAAGCCATGAAAAGACATGGAGGAAACTTACATAATGCATGCTGCTTAGTAATGAAGCTGGTATGAAAAGCCTCCCTACTATTAGCTTATGTAAATACTTAAAACATGATTTGGTGGTTACAGGGGCTAGCTGGGTGGAGATAAATGAACAGGGGTAGCATAAGGAGTTCTTAAGGCAGTGAAACTATGCTGTGTGATACTGGAAGGGCAGACATGCATCGTTATCCTTTGCCCAAACTGAAGAAGGTACAATGCCAAGAGAGGTTCCTATCGTTACAATGGACTTTGGGTGATGTGCCTGTGTAGGTTCATCATGTTTAACAAGGGTACCACTCTGGTACAGGATGTTGATGATGGACAGGTTGTGCAGGTTTGGGGAATGGGGAGATGTGGAGGAACTCTACTCTTTCCCATCAATTTTGCTGTGAATTTTAAAATGAACTATGTCTATTTTTAAAAGTTAACGAATACAAAAAAATTAAATTAAATTTAAAGAAAGAGGCAGGTGGCTCCTTTACATCCCTGATGATGTCATATGGGTACCCCAACTTCACAGTAGGTGTTGATCTAAGATTTTTTTTTTTTTTTTTTTTTTTTTTGGTTTTTCGAGACAGGGTTTCTCTGTGTAGCTTTGCGCCTTTCCTGGAGCTCACTTGGTAGCCCAGGCTGGCCTCGAACTCACGGAGATCCGCCTGGCTCTGCCTCCCGAGTGCTGGGATTAAAGGCGTGCGCCACCACCGCCCGGCTGATCTAAGATTTTTTTAACACATGTGAAGGGACTCGGTGAGCAGCCTTGGAAAGCACTGGTTATATTTCATGAATAAGACACAAAATAAATTTAAATTCTATCATCATTTCTATTCATATAGATTCTTATTTTGAGGATTTTAGAAAGGAAAGAAACTAGAAAGATGACTCAGCCATTAAAAACCCTTGCTGCTCTTCCCGAGGACCCAAGCTCAGTTGCTTACACCCACACTGAGCAGCTCACAGCCACTATAACTCTAGCCCCTGGGCATTGGACAGCTGCACACATGTGGCACATACAGAGGCATATTTACTTAAAAGTAAATAAATGTCAATAGAAACTATATAGTAATATGAGCTCTTTGAAAATTTTTTTCATATAGTATATATTTTACCTGCTCAATCCAAAAGCACCTTTAACATGTGCTGAAAAAATACTTACTTCTATGCTCAATCAGAACTCAAAAACAAGCAACAATTTTACCTGTTTGTCTCTGTGCCAAATGCCTGCATTTATAACTATAAGTAGAAGGAGAAAATTGATAGGCTTAACAAGATATCTTAAGATAGAGAGAGGTGCACACTTTTTAAATTTTTAAACAGAAGTTTTCATCATGTCTATTGTATTAGTCAGGGTTCTCTGGAGGAACAGAACTGATAGAATGAATCTATATAAATATAAAAGGGGTATTTATTAGATTGGCTTATAGGCTATGGTCCAGGTAGTCTAACAATGGCTGCTTACCAACAGAAGGTCCAAGAACCCAGTAGTTGTCCAGTTTACAAGGCTGGATGTCTCAGCTGGTCTTCAGTATATGCTGGTATTCTGAAGAAGTAGGTTCCAATGCCAGTGAAGGAATGGACTTTCCAGAAAGAGGTAAGAGACAGCAGGCAAAAAAGCAAGCTTCCTTCTTCCATATCTTTTATATAGGCTACCACCAGAATGTATAGCCCAAATTAAAGGTGGATCTTTCCACCTCAAAGGATCAGTATTAGAAGTGGGTCTTCCCACTTCAAATAATCTAATTAAGAAAAAAAATTCCCTCACAGGTGCACACAGCCATTTGGGTTTTAGTTCATTTCAGATGTAGTTGACAACCAAGAATAGCCATCACAGTTATGAACCATTAGACATTTTAGAAGTTAGAACAAGTAATAGTAGAATTTATTATGATATACTATGATTCTTTTAAAATTCAGAATATCACCATATGCCAAAAATATGTAAGTTTAGTCACTCCTCAACTTCTTTCAGTTCTTATGAATAACATTATTTTGTTTCCATGTACTCTTGTATAAGGCCAGATATTCATACGGATTATTCAAATGCTATTGATGTTTGCTATGCAGCGTCTTCTATTTACATTCCTTGCAAGTCTTGTCAGACAGATCTTGAAATAAGTTTGTTTTCTATGGATACACATCAAGGACTGGACAGTAGAAGAAGCCCAATCACATGCTGGGAGGTGGAGGGGAGCCAACATGAGATTGTAAAACTGCTGGCAGTTATTATCCTACTGAGTCGGCCAGCCTGATACACAGGACCAAGAGTTGAATGTTTCCCTGTTAGTAACTCATAGAGATAGAACTGACTTAGGGGAGGAGTCTGAGTGGTCAGGTCTTCAGCCAGGCAGCCCCAAACTGTGAGTTGTTCCAGGACAGGGACCTCACTCTCTGTTCATTGTTATGCCTCCAGCACCTGCTTGGCACTTGCTGGGTACTGAACTGTATTGAATGGATGGATCAATTGATTCATTGCTGGAGGAGCGCATTTCTCTCATCCGCTGTTGAGAACTCCAATCTCTTAAGTAGAATGCTGGACAGTACTGGAGGTTGTTATGCAAACAAAGGCAAAGGGCCAAGCAGTGTTTATTAGGAGGAATTTATAGAGAGGGAAGCAGCAGTGAATGTGACGTTCCTGGTTGTCCTTGGCACATTCCACACCAAGAATATGCACAATGGTCTGGCGACCTGGAAGTCAAACTCCAGAAGAGGGTGCTTGCCCCTTGGACTGTGAGGCATTTAAACTTCTGATTAGAGAAGCATCAGTGCTCCCCCTGGTGTGATCAGAGACTAAAATAAAATAGCAACATGACGTGGAAGAACCTTGGTTTCGTCCTTCTGGCCACTTGTCAAGTGTAGCTGAGAAGAGAATCAGATTCTTTCCTGCCTAGAAGACAGCTTTGCCATTCTAGCTATGAGATATGACAAGGTGTCAGTATTTAATCCATACATATACATGTTTGGGAAGCAGTGGCCCCTGCTATGGGAAGATGGGAAAAAGGCTGAAATCCAAGCTGTGCCAACAGCCAAATCTTCTCATCTTAAGCACAAACTTAAGGGACAACCAGTCTCCACAGAGCTTTTCTGGAAGCTGACTCTACTCCTGTGGAGGTAGTCTGTAGGAAATCTCTCTTAAATATATTCACACTTACCTGGTAGTGGTAATGTAATAGCTACACATTAATCTTACCATCATGATCAGTCATTCACCCCATGATCTGATAGAGGAGTTTTGTGCCAAGACTTGGCTTCATGCCCCATCTCATGCCTCTGATCTCCCCAAAGTACCTGTTACCTTGAACCTCCATGTTACTCTCTACCCAATCCCAGTCAAGACAGCCCATTCAGATTTCTCAATACTCCTACATCCCTTTTCTCAATCATGGGTCAGTTAATCAGCACAGATCTAAGGCTCTGTTAATTTTCCTAGGTTCTGGACATTTAGTTGAAATTTCAAGTACAAAGTAGATCTATGGAGAAGGATTTTGACTTGAGGAAAGGTGACTGCTTTATAGAGCCACCTTGACCTTCACTCCTTGACTTGTCTCCTTGCTTACAAGAAGTCTGCCCTTGATCCCGCAAGGAGAGAAGATAGCTCTAACTCAAGGGTCCCACTATGCCCTATTAGTCTTCATTCTAGTCAAGATTCAGAGTGTTCTAATGAGCTTATGAACACCAAATGGGCATCAGATATCTGGTAAAGAGCAGGAAATCAGAGATTGGAAAGACAAATTAAAGAGAAAACGAGAGAGAAAGAGGGAACACCATGCCTGAAAAGGAACAGACGTGGCACTGGCTTATGTGCATTTTTTTTTTTTTTTGAGCATGTCTGCCTTTGCCTGAATGTCTACTGAGGGAGAAGCAGTATTCCAGCTGATCTTGAATCCTCTTCGGTTCCTTTCATAGTGACTCAAAACAATTATTAAAAGAAACTAAAATGGTATGTGGCAATGCATTCATCTTCCAATTCTCATAACTTGGAGGATGAGAGAAAGGTACTAAACCCTAGAGGACATTCTGTCCCAAAGAAGGCATGGATTAAATATAAGACTCAGACAAATTATTAAAATATAATATGTAGTCAGACTACACAGGGCTGAAATGGGGTCATGACAACAGAGCCTTAACCTGTTTGCTATTAGGGTGAAGAACAAGATGGCATTCTTCTCTTCTGGAATTTAGGCAGACTTTCTGGTATTTAAAGGACTACAAGGAGAGCTCACACAGGCTAAGCTGGGTCTCCTTGTAATGTAAATACTTTTCCAATGGAGAAAAAAAAATGACTGAAAGATGGTGAGTTTGCCTTCTGACAACATTTCCCAGACATTTTTTCAGTGTTAACGAAGCTCTCTTGGAGTGTAACTAAGTGTTTCTGTGGAATGGTAATTTTAAAGCAGAGGGAAGGAAAATTTCAATAAGAACCAAGCTGCCCCAACTCTCTCTTATTTTTAAACAGAACCATCAAAGGGCAGCTAACGGAAACATACTTAAGTGGCATTAATTCATCCCTAAGAGGGCTCTCCAAGAGTTTTATTGCTACATAAGGGAAAGCCATAAACCAGCAGGAGGAGAAAGCAAAGAAAATAAGTTTGAGGAGTCGTCCTGAGAAGGTGGGTAGGTGGCCAGTAATGTATCCTTGGCGGGGTTCCACACAAAGAGACAGAAATTCATGGCAAAGATGCGGACCACAAACAACCACAGGGAAAAGCATAGAGCTTTGCAAAATGCTGTTAAACACTGGACAGAAATATGAAACAACACAGTATTCAGCTCTCCTCCTCCTCCTCTGCACATGGGATTTCATGCTCATTCTCAACTTCCCACCCACTGCCTGACCCTTTTCAGTACTGAGCATAACTAACAGGGATCAATGAGTACTGGAACGGGTAGGAAAAGGGCTGTGAGTCTTTGGACCTGCAAGTACATTAGGGATCACTTAGTCCACCACTTGTGGTTTTATAAACAAAGAAATGGCATGTCAGGAATTACTTTTGTGAAAGAAGAGAACTTCAGAGATTGTTACTTGAGATCTGAAGGCCTTAACTTAAAATCAGATCAGGAATTCAGAAATCTGCCTCCTTGATACTATAATCTAGCTCAAGGCAAATCTATGACCTTGATCATAAAGAGAATCTTACAGAGAACTCATAAATTAATGTATTGCCTCAAATCTCATTTATTCTAAAACCAGTCCGTGCTTATCTGTTCGTTATAAAGTTTACAAAATCAAAAGTAGCACTTTTTTCATTAATGTCCAAGGAAAAAGGGCTATTGTGTAGATTTTCCATTCTTATGATCAGGACACAAGACTAGGGGCATGAGGATAAATACTATGCACAGAAAACAGTGCTACCAATACAGGGTTGGTGGCTGTGCTGCTCTCTCGGCCACCACAGCACCTGAGATCTAACTTTGCATTTAGTTTAGGCAAGGGACAAGATGAAAATGAGACCACTCATACATTCATTTGAAAGGGTGTGTTAAATCTACTTCATGCACAACTATGAACTCAACGCAAAGATACTGCACGAAGAGAAGGTTCTGCCTTATGCCTATGGTCAACTGAATGACTTATACTGAGTGTACCTCCCCTTAGTCATGAGCTTTTAGAACTCTTGAATAAGAATTCACTTTTCAAAATAAATTATAGGTTATATCAATTTGGAGGAAATTAATGCTTTGCACTTAGACAAATATTCATGACTAGATATGGCTTCACACTTATCTGGTACTTCGGATCTGAAGTTATCAATTTGTTGCACTATAAAAGAAAGCACATAAAAGAAGATTATGTCAGACTGAATTTGTTTGTCAACTTCAAAACTCATAATGTTTTTTTAAATCATCAGCCATCTAAAAGGGGGGGGGGGTATAGTTCTCAGGCACAACTCAAAATATGAAAAACACTATAGCAATATTTCTATTACTGAAGTCCCAAAGCACAGAAAGATCAGGCTAGAAAGAGCAAAGAGCTGATTGCTGTTGAGGGTTAGAAGCTTGTAGCCATTATTATTTGTGAAGTTGACTTTCCTCAGCAATAAAAATACAGCTCTAGATCATGTGGTCATGTTCACTGCTATCACCGTAGGAACGCCTGCCTGAGTTTTATAACAGGTCATGAGCAGAATGAATAAAAAAATTATCATTCATAGTCTTCAAATAAGACTGCAACAAAATGTGATAGAATATGTGTTTGAGATTCTCCTTTCCTCCTCTTCCTTTTCTTCCTCTTTCTCAGTCCTCTTTTTTCCTTGTAAACCTTTTCATTTCCATTAACAGTTTAGTGCTTAGAACTTTACTTGATCTACACACGTTCCTGAAGCTACTTCCCTGAATCTACTCAATAACTCTTAAGATAGGTCCATCTGTCATCATCCCCAAATCATGATGAAGAGTTCAAAGGTCACACAGTTAGCAAAAAAAATGGTAAAGTAAGGACGTCATTTACATAGTTCACCTCAAAGTGTCTTTCTACCCATCAACCGATACTTTAGCTCTTTAGCAGTTCAGAGTGTTACATGTAGGCTTTTGCTTGGTTTGGATGATGGACAAGAGATGAGTTCCACTCCTCTCTTTAGGTTGACAATCCCCATTTATCCTTTACCTCTTAGTTCTGATGCCTCTCCTTCAAGTACTTTCTGCCTGACCAGTCCAAGCCAACTTCATCCTACTTGTCTAAATACCTATACAAGATGAAGATCTTGTTTTTAGCTGTCGATCATAAACTTTTTGAGTGCATGTCATTGTTTAATTTTCATACATGTGTGTTTATTAATATTGTATGTTAAGCTTTGTTAGAATATTCTGAAATTGGTAATTAAATTAACCCACTGACAGTGGCAAGAAACAAAGCCAGAAGTTTAAATTTTTAGAAAACAAAGGCATAGCATAGAAAATACCAGAAACAGCATTTTAGAATGGGGTATGTTAGAAATGACCTGGTACAGAGATGTCTAGTAGGTTAAAAAAAGGATCTGGTGGCTTGTGGGGGGCTCCATTTTTAGATATTTTTTTTTTTTGGTTGGTGGGAGGAGACCTCGCTCCTACCAGATTTTTAAATTCAGAAGTTTCACAGCATGAACTGATTTCTGGCTTCCTTCCACAAACTGGAAGAGCTACCCAAATAAAGGAAACATCCTCACGAAAGGGAGGTAGTGGGCAGCCCAGAATGGGCCAGTTGTACCACATTCACTACAAACCAGCACCTTCACTACTCCCTCCAGACACTGGGCTTCCATTTGATCTAATTCAGTTCCTTTGTTTTATAGTTTAGTAAAAGAGGTCTTCAAATGCCCATAAGGTCATCATCACAGAGGTCACAGAGAAAGCTACCCACTGAGTCTTTCATCTACTTCAGCATCCTATTGACAATCATGTCCTAAGAAATCACACTTACAAAGCACTTTTACGATGGCATTGGACACACTTTGTAAACTTACTTATGCCATGTAATGAGTTGTGCTCGTAAGAACTTCTTTGCACACTTCCAGCCTGCATAACTCATGTATCCTCCAAATCTGGCAGCATCCTTTACATAATTCTCTATGCTTTCTCCACTTCCATTTTCTCTAAAGAATGCTAGCTGGATTAACTAAAAACCTTATGATTTTCCTCCCAGACAGCACATCCATCTCTCTCTCTCCCTCAAAATAAATCCCACCCTTTAAATAAATGGAACTTGCAATACCAAGATAGCTGTGGTTTGGTTGCACTATGTGCTTTGCCTGCGTTCAAAGGGCAGGATGTTACCACGCAGGCTAATTATCTAGATGGAGCTGTGGTTACAAAGTGGAGGATTTTAGAGACTGCCCTTTCTGTGGCTGACAATTTATCACAATTTGATATTTTAGGCTTAGTCCCAGATTGAGGACTAAATTATTTAAAATTTAAACTCTTTGTTGGAAACAGTCATGTGGAATGATTTCTGCTGCTTCTGAACCATGCAACAGAGAAAAAACAAACATATTTTCACTGACCAAGAAACTTGATTTTTTTTTTAATTCTTTGATAATTCAGAAATTTTCAGAACTAACTATTGTAACTTTAGAAATACTGGTATTCGGACCAGGAATTAGTTCTGTGTGTGGAGGTGGATAAGGGATAGAAGGATTCAGTTTTGGAAGAAAATTACTTTTATTTTCTAAGTGCTGACAATTTGATTTAATGTTTTGTCCATTTATGATAACAATTCTAGGGATTTTGTTTTATTATCAAGTTATTCGCCGTTGTATGACTCAAACAAATGAAATGTCAACAATTGAAGGAACTGTCTCAAGAGCTGGAGGGAACACCAACATTGGGTATGAACCCTAAGTTCTTCTCTAAATCCACAAGACACTTATACCACATGCAGAGATTTAATTAATAAACATTTTAGTATACAGAAAAATGGATTAAGCTCAAATTTGTTCCTTGATTTGGAAGATTTGTTTGTTTCACAATTTCTCATTAAAATATCAAAGTGAATAATCTACTGACATAATAGCTTGTTCATTAAAAGAGAATGCCAGCACAGGACATGACTTGATCTTCTCAACATCCGCTGACAGAGTAATACAATGGGGCAAACAGAATGGGGCAAAGAGAAAGGCCTTCCATGTGGTCACTGTCCTCAGAAGTCACACACACACAAGCCTGTGAAGGATCAACCTCCTCTTTCCAGGAAGTTCCCAAGTCAACTGGGAACTGAGCCCATTGTACTTAATAATTCAGATTTCTCCGTTTTCAGAAGTCTCATAAAATTGTTTTATAGTAAGAAATATCATTAAGTCACCTGAGTTTCTTCTAACCTTTCAACCTTTTCAGGAAAACACCAAGCCCTGATGAAACATCCAGAAGGCCAGTTGGATGACAAAAGAGAAGCTGAGGTCCAATATGGTCCTCTTTACCCCCATCTCCCACACCTCAATGCCACCCTAGGGCTCCCTGGTGAAAGTCATTCAGAAAGCAAGTCTGCTTTTGTCTTTCTGCTGAATAGGATTTTAACTTGGTGGGTTTTATGGCCTAAGATGCTTTGGGAGGTACCTAATTGTTATCATTTTACTTCATTCATGTTATCTACAAAGGACCACTTCGACTACAACTACCTTGCACCCATAGACTTGCAATCATTTTTTCATGGGAAGCCTTTGCCAGTGCTTGTATTCATATGGGTACAGCGGTTCAAACCTGGGTTTCCTGAAAGACCAGCAAGAACTCTTTGTGGCTAAGCCATGTCTCCGGTCCATTCACTTGTCACTCTTCAGAAGGCATACTTAGTATTTATTGAATGACTCTGCAAGAATTTTAAGGCCACATGTTGTAGGAAGACATCATTCCCAGACATTTTGGGAGGCACAAGGTCTCACTATGTAGCCCTGGCTAGTCTAGAACTTGCTAGTCAGACCAAACTGACTGTATACTCACCGAGATCAGCCTGCACCTGCCTCCTGAGTGCTGAGATTAAATACCATATCCACCGTCACAGCCACTTTTTAAAGAATTCTCAACAACCTTCACATTTGTGCCCAACCTTTGAATTCTCTTTACGGCATACATTATGCTTTTATTCCCAAACTCTGTTTCTTATTTGGGGTCTTCCTTCTCATCTGATTCTGCTTATCTTTCAAGAAAAAAAAATTATACAGAAATTTTATAAATTCTATCCCCAACTGTAAGATAGGAGATTGAAAAGTTATTGGAAGTATGAGATACATCTAACTTTCCAACATCAAAAAAACTTGATCATCTCAACTCATAAATCCATTTACCTATGAAAGTGTAAATGTTCTTCACATTCCCAGTTACTAGAAAACATCAGAATTGGAAAAGACTTTGAATTCTACTAAGCAACATCCTCATTCTGCAAGTAAAGGAAATGATGCTCAGGCGGGATGGGTGACTTAGTCAGAGCTTAGGCTGAAAACAATGATGCTTTCATTCACAGGAAGGGAAAAATCCCACTTTAAAATGTTCTCTTTCAAGGGTTCTCTCCAGTGTTTTGTGAGCTGTTAAGCAGCTGACAATATTCCAGTTAGGGAAACAAAGGGAGCTAATTACAGGATTCAAATATGTGTGCTATTATTTTAAGAAAAAATATTCTCCAGATGTTTCCACCTCCTTTGAGAATGGAAAAAGAGGAAATGAGCTTAAGGTCCAGCAGAAGAGATTCCGATTAGATATTAGGAAATCTGTGAAGTACTGTAATTGGTTACTCAGAAATTGTGCAATCTCCTCTAGAGAGCTGTTGGAATGTGGTGCTTATCCACTCATTTCAGGGGGGTTATGTGTGTGGCCCATTTTGGTGGCAAAACCTAATGGACTTCTCAAGTCCTGCATGTTCTGCCTGTAACTAGTAGGTGGGGTTGTTGGATGCTCTTAATTATAACGGAATTTGGGGTTGTAAGGGGAACATACAACTCAAGCTTAGATTTCATCAGTTCTGACATTTGTAGATGGGCAGATGAATTGAAATCATTAAATGTGTATTGAGTGATCTTGCCCAGTATATCCATCGGATTGATTGGCCAGTATCTGATGGGCTTATTTATTTGGGTTCTGTTATATGGTTCAGCAATGGTTCAGCACATTCACCTCACAAGTGGCTTCGTGACATCATGAATAACTGGTCCTAAGAACAAAGAGTGTCAAGTCCAGTTCAAGATTTTACTTTATAATGCACAGCTTCATTTGTTTCAACCAACAAGAAGGCTTGCTTGTTTGGAGGACAAAACTGAGAAAAGTGAGTGTGCAGTTAGATGGATCTGTGCCTCAAAAATGAAGTGGAGATATGGTGCTCCTAGAAGTAACCAGCAGGAGTTTTAAATTTCTACCTTTAACTATAACAAGGATAAATATATAGCTCCGAATTTCAGAAAAATGATCCATCACGTAAGTACAGGATGGGGAGATAGCAATTGAAAGAATCTAATAGCCTTAATAGTTCTACAGATCCTGGCATAGTGGCGAATGCCTGTAATACTACCACTTGGGAGGCAGGAGGTGAAGGCAGTAAGATCAGGAGTTCAAACTCATCCTCAGCAAATTAGCAGCCAGTCTAGACTACATGATACTCTGTCTCAAAAAAAAAAAAGATAAAATAAAATAGACCTAACAAATGAATTAATTATGAACTGATTAACAATTAATAATCAAAATGATTATAACTTAGCTGTCCACTGCCCCTCTACTCCCCAACCATTCCAAAGTTTCAGTTTTCTCAAAGATTAAGCTTGGACAGATATGGCGCCAAAGGAAAAAATGGCAGTTTTATTTTCACTTGTGACTTAGTGACTTATAGAAGCCTAACATTTTACCTAACCACTTCTAAGAATATAGTTTGAGCACATAAATTCCCTTTTTAGATCTATTAACTGAATTTAGCTCCTAGTTGATTCATTCCCCATTAGTCACTTCCCTTTTGGGTTGCTAATGACAGTTGACAATTACTGCTCTTTGTGTGGATCTTATCACCTCTCTGTTTGACCCTGAGAGAATTCAAGCCTGGTGACCTTGTCTTGGCCAGAGTATTGTTGATTGCATGGGTACATAACTGAAAACCTCAGAGACTCGGGGGAGAATTAAGATGGGGAAGAATTAAGATATTAAGATGGAAAGAACTAGATGGGAAAAGACCAGATAGGAAAAAATGAAAATGGAAAGAACTAAATAAGAAAGAACTAAGATAGGAAGAACTAGATGGGAAGAACTAAGATGGGAGAATTAAGATAGAACTTAGAGAGAACAGCAGAAAAATACAGAATCAGGCAAAAAACAAAAGGAGCTAAATATGAGAGCAGAAAAGAAGCTGTGTAGAGAAAGAACTGACTCAGAAGAATGAAGTGAATGGACTAAAGAGTTTCATGTACATAGATTCATTTGATATCCTTGAGGTTAGATTCCTCAGCTGGTTGTTAGATTTTTCCATGGACCCTGGGAAAAGGCTATTACGGGTCTGGACCCCTACAGTCTTTGTTACAGAGTGAGCAGAATGGGAAGTATGTTCACGAGGCAAACGAACCTCAGGGAAGCACATAGATTAATAGAAATGTGTTAATTTAAGTTATAAGAGCTAATGAAAAATAAGCTATCAGGCGAGCATTTGTAATTAATATTAAGTCTCTGTGTGGTTATTTGGGGATTAATTTTTGGAGGTGAGGAAACCTTATTGAACTCTATTTCTGTATTGACAGGTGATAAAAAGTTAAAATAAGTTTGAATATTGAATATAAGTGCTGTAGAGAAAGCCAAGCAGGTGTCTCAATCTACTCAGGCCTGTCTAGCAAATACACAGTAGGTACGTTATCATTTATTCACCAGAGCTGCCATGATGCAGTGCCTCAGACTGGGTGTTGTACACAACAGAGCTCAGAGGTCTGGAGGCTGCAAAGTCCAAGATCAAGATGCCAGATGACAGGTGTCTGGGGAGGACTGCTTCCTGGTTCACACCTGTCAATCTTCTTACTTTACCATCATGTGGGGGGAGGGTGAAGAGCTGTTTTGGTTCTTTCCTAAGGGCACCAATCGCGTTCCAAAGGTCTTTGCTCTTGTGACCCTGTCATTTCCCATACATCTTCCAACATCATACTGGAGGTTAGGATAACAACATGGGCATTTGGACACAACACATAGTGCATAGCACTGGAGTAAAGCACTCAAGAATCATTTGAAGTGGGCAAACTGGATGATAGTTAAAGACATCAATGGGAAGTAAAATATGAGTGATGATTTCAATCCTGAGATTTTAAAAAGAGATTTATTTATTCTTATATTAATGTGTGACTATTTGACCTGCATGTGTGTATGTGCACTACACACATGCCTGGTGTCCACAGGGGCTGGGTTTTCAAAACTCCTGGAACTGGAGTTATAGGCAGTTGTGAGCTGCCACGTGGATGCTGGGAACTGAACCTAGGTCCTCTGTAAGAACAAATACTCTTAACCACTGAGACATCTCTCCAGTCCTTTGTTTATTTTAAAACAATCCCTTGGGAGATGCCAAGTGGGAAGAGAGAGACACATCTATTTATTATAATACAGTTGTGGGTATTCAAAAGTACACCCCTCATCATTATCTATCCTCCACATATTAACATCTTTATCGTGTTCTTTCTTTCTTAGGTATTATTACTATTTATTGTTTTTTAATCTCTCAGATTTCAAACCTACTGTATCATTGTGCTGCAGATACCATAAGGAAGCACTGAAGACTGGGTAACTAACAAGAATGTATTTTCCCACAATTAGGCATAGACTTCCAAGTGCACTGTTGGGGTGAGGCTTTGTCAAGGGCTTCTCTGTGGTGGTAATCTAATTATACTGAAATATGATTTTGATTGTATGTTAATAAATAAAGTTGTCCGGGGGTCAGAGCTATTAGAGCCATAGCAAGAGTGTGGCGGTGGTGGCCAGCCTTTAATCCCAGGGAGTGGTGGTAGAAAGCAAAAAGATATATAAGGCGTGAGGACCAGAAACTAGAGGCATTTGGCTGGTTAAGCTTTCAGGCTTTGGAGCAACACAGTTCAGCTGAGAGCTATTGGGATGAGGACACAGAAGCTTCCAGTCTGAGGAAACAAGACCAGCTGAGGAACTGGTGAGGTGAGATAGCTGTGGCTTGTTCTGTCTCTTTAAATAGACTAACAGACAGGAAAAGAAGCCCTCATTCGGGAAGCTGGGACACCGCAGGCGGAAGGGTGAGATTTTGGCTCTGAGCTCTGACCTCTCGGCTTTCTCTTTTGCATTATTTCTGTGTTTCTTATTTAATAAAACAGTTGGTTACATCCATATCTGGCGCCCAACGTGACAAGAATCCATTGAAAACCACTTGGCTTGGCGGCGGGTCCGCTTTCCCGCAAGGGCGGCAGACCGGGTGGCCGGTTACCTAGTCCGAGCTGCCGGCTTCCTCGTTCGAGCGGCAGCTTCTGGCCCGGGCCTAGGTCTGTGAGCAACTTGCTTAAAGCCGGTGCTACAAACAACTCAGACCTGCCCTGCCGAACAGGGCCCTGCCTGTAAAGTTAACGCAAGTGGTCAAAGTTTAAGAAAGCCAGACCCAAGCCTTGACTCGGCACAAGAGGGAAAACGTGGCTGCATTTAAACTTTAGCCAGCTACGCCTTCTTGTTCTCTCTCTCTCTCTCTCTCTCTCTCTCTCTCTCTCTCTCTCTCTCTCTCTCTCTCTCTCTTTCTCTTTGGATTTACACCTGGGACACTAGGTGGTTGTTTTGAATATCCCCTCGGATTTCTACTGTTCTACGCAGATTTAATTCACTGGGATTTCTACTGTTCTACGCAGATTTGGTAAGTCATAAAGGAAACTATTTAAAAGACAATTTTTTTCCACATTTAAAAAAAAAAATGGGCTTTATGTGTACATTGGAAGAAAATTGGTTTTTGTTCGAAATATTAGGCAGTCTGACAATGGAACAACTATATAATATTAGTATTGGTGGAATTATGCACCTTATCACTATGCTAATCCACATTTTAATATTTAAAAAGATAGTCAATTTAAGTGCCAGGATAACAGCTTTAGAAGATGTTGTTTCAAGTCGCGATCATAAGGTTGTAGAAAGAAAGCCTGTTTTCACACAGACACCCTTAATTTCTCCAATTAACAGTGAAGTTGTTTCAAATTGGGATCATAAGGATGTAGAAAGAAAGCCTGTTTTCACACAGACACCCTTAATTTCTCCAATTAACAGTGAAGTTGTTTCAAATTGGGATCATAAGGATGTAGAAAGAAAGCCTGTTTTCACACAGACACCCTTAATTTATCCAATTAACAGTGAAGTTGTTTCAAATTGGGATCATAACGTTGTAGAAAGAAAGCCTGTTTTCACACAGTCACCCTTAATTTATCCTGTAACTGTACAGCAGGTGCCTGATCAAATGATGGCTACACAAAATAATTGGGCTCCAATTGAAATGTTGGATTTAAAAAGGTTTAAGGAGGCAATAGTATCTTATGGCATGCATTCCCCATATGTAAAGCAAATGTTAAACACTTGGTCAACATATAATAGGATAATACCACAGGACTGGCGGGACCTTGCACAAGGTGTTCTGGAACCCAGCCAGAGACTTCAATTTCTGACTTGGTTTAAGGAGGAGGCTAAAAATATAGAAAAACAATGGAGGGATAAAGGAATACAAGTTTGCCAGGATCAGCTTATGGGAGAAGGTCAATATGCTTCAGTACAAACACAATGTTTATATGATGTCCAAACCCTAATTTTATGTCGAACGGCAGCTTTGAATGCATGGGACAGAGTTGAGGAACCAGGAAAAAAATCTGAGTCATTTACAAAGGTGAGGCAAGGCCCAAAAGAGTCTTTTACAGATTTTTTACAAAGACTGGCTTCAGCGGTAAAGAGAACGGTCTCGGATTCAGAAGCTGGTAAGGCAATAATTGAATCTTTGGCCTTTGAGAATGCGAATGCAGCATGCAAAAGAATAATCAGGCCATTAAGGGCAAGATCTGCACCTATGGAAGATTGGATTAGAGAAACAATTAATGTTGAGGTTGATGAGCATGATGATACGTGGGTAGGAGAAGTAATTTCAAAAGGTTTGAGGAATGTTAGATGTTTTGGGTGTGGAAAGCAAGGACATTTGAAAAGGGACTGTAAACAGGTCATTTCTAGAAGCAATGTTTATTCAAGGAACAAGGGCAACAGAATGCCCCTTCCTTCTGGAGTATGCAGAAGGTGTGGTAAGGGAAAACACTGGACCAACGAATGTAGATCAACAAAGGACAGACAGGGTAATCCTTTGCCTCAGTCTTCGGGAAACTCCCAGAGGGGCCTCGCGCAGGCCCCCAGTGCAAATCCAGTTCAAACCTTTCCTGCAGCTATAGAGGAAATGCCTGCTCTGGAGAGCGATTAAATAATCAAATGCCTATTGGAATAAATCATGCTGGTCAGGTTGAAACAGAGAGAATAGAAAATTCAGGAGAAAACATAAAGAAAATTTTTTGGCAAACTTCTATTAATGAACAAAGACCAAAATTAATGATAAAAATAAATGGTGTTTTGTTGTCTGGTCTGGTAGACACAGGTGCGGACGTTACCATAATTGCACCAGAATTTTGGCATCCAACTTGGCCTCTTCAGGAGGTAAACGTTCAACTGTTAGGAATTGGGACATTATCTCAGGTGAAACAGAGTGCAAGATGGCTCGAATGTATAGGTCCAGAAGGACAGAGAGGAAAATTAAAACCATATGTGGCTAACATAACTATGAACCTGTGGGGTCGAGACTTGTTACAACAATGGGATACTCAGATTAACATCCCTCCAATCTCAGAAACAAATCATAACCTAACACATGTTACTGAGAGAAATATTAGAAGATATTGTTCTAATGAGTGGTCACCAGCTATCCATATTATACAAGAACAGGGCACAGTAACTGATGATCTTCCAAAGACACCAATAGCTCTACCTTTAAAATGGTTAACAGACAAGCCTGTATGGGTCCAACAATGGCCTTTAACAACAGAGAAACTCCAGGCTTTAGAAGAGCTAGTAGAAGAACAGTTAAATGCTCAGCATATTGAAAAATCAAGTAGCCCCTGGAATTCTCCTGTCTTTGTTGTTAAAAAGAAATCTGGCAAATGGAGAATGGTAACAGACCTTAGAGCGGTTAACAAAGTAATTCAGCCAATGGGCTCTCTACAATCAGGGATGCCGTTGCCTACTCTGTTACCAAAAGGATGGCCTCTCATAGTTATTGATTTAAAAGACTGTTTCTTTTCAATACCCTTACAAGAAAAAGACAGAGAAAGATTTGCTTTTACAGTGCCTACTTATAATAATTCTCAACCGGTTAAAAGATTTCAATGGAGGGTCCTCCCACAGGGAATGTTGAATAGCCCAACTCTGTGCCAATACTTTGTACAACAGCCATTGGAAGTGATACGTAAAAAATTTCCTAAATCTATAATTTATCATTATATGGACGATATTTTACTAGCTAACTCAAATACAGATACTTTAGAAATAATATTTGAAGAAGTAAAGAAAATTTTGCCTTGCTGGGGATTACAAATTGCTCCTGAAAACAAATTAGTCAGTTCATCATTTTTACCCCAACAATAGTTCGTAAATGAGAAATATCTCCAAATAATCTTTGAAAGTCATTAAGAGTCTGTAGTCTATCTCTCCGAATTTGCACCTTTTGGGGTCTAATTTTTTGTAGCTCTATTTTATATCCTAAATAATTAATAGAATCTCCTCTTTGTATCTTTTCAGGAGCAATTTGTAATCCCCAGCAAGGCAAAATTTTCTTTACTTCTTCAAATATTATTTCTAAAGTATCTGTATTTGAGTTAGCTAGTAAAATATCGTCCATATAATGATAAATTATAGATTTAGGAAATTTTTTACGTATCACTTCCAATGGCTGTTGTACAAAGTATTGGCACAGAGTTGGGCTATTCAACATTCCCTGTGGGAGGACCCTCCATTGAAATCTTTTAACCGGTTGAGAATTATTATAAGTAGGCACTGTAAAAGCAAATCTTTCTCTGTCTTTTTCTTGTAAGGGTATTGAAAAGAAACAGTCTTTTAAATCAATAACTATGAGAGGCCATCCTTTTGGTAACAGAGTAGGCAACGGCATCCCTGATTGTAGAGAGCCCATTGGCTGAATTACTTTGTTAACCGCTCTAAGGTCTGTTACCATTCTCCATTTGCCAGATTTCTTTTTAACAACAAAGACAGGAGAATTCCAGGGGCTACTTGATTTTTCAATATGCTGAGCATTTAACTGTTCTTCTACTAGCTCTTCTAAAGCCTGGAGTTTCTCTGTTGTTAAAGGCCATTGTTGGACCCATACAGGCTTGTCTGTTAACCATTTTAAAGGTAGAGCTATTGGTGTCTTTGGAAGATCATCAGTTACTGTGCCCTGTTCTTGTATAATATGGATAGCTGGTGACCACTCATTAGAACAATATCTTCTAATATTTCTCTCAGTAACATGTGTTAGGTTATGATTTGTTTCTGAGATTGGAGGGATGTTAATCTGAGTATCCCATTGTTGTAACAAGTCTCGACCCCACAGGTTCATAGTTATGTTAGCCACATATGGTTTTAATTTTCCTCTCTGTCCTTCTGGACCTATACATTCGAGCCATCTTGCACTCTGTTTCACCTGAGATAATGTCCCAATTCCTAACAGTTGAACGTTTACCTCCTGAAGAGGCCAAGTTGGATGCCAAAATTCTGGTGCAATTATGGTAACGTCCGCACCTGTGTCTACCAGACCATGTATATGGTAGTATATGCATGTATATGGTAGTCTT
Organism: Peromyscus maniculatus bairdii; assembly: GCF_049852395.1. Classification (NCBI taxonomy): domain Eukaryota; kingdom Metazoa; phylum Chordata; class Mammalia; order Rodentia; family Cricetidae; genus Peromyscus; species Peromyscus maniculatus. The sequence goes on along the minus strand of NC_134863.1, from coordinate 47,868,938 downwards.
CATTGCACGCCTTTGCGTGGTCTTTTTCATGTGTGTTTTATTTTGCAGTCACCACAATGACCCCTTTTTAATTTAATTTACCCTTTAAAGGTCTTATCTCTAAACATAGTCATATTCTAGGGTGACAGAAATTAAGATTTCTACACACAGATTTTGAGATGAGTGAATCAGCTCATAACACCAGCAGTCCTCTAGACAAATTCAATTTCTAACTCATGTTTTACGTCTTCTCTGCCTTCCCAGTCACCATTATTTGCCTCATCCTACTACAAATTTAACCTAAACTCAAACATAATTGTAACCAATTTTATATTTTTTCCTCCATTAGCCAATATAACTAAGCTTCTAGAGAAAAAAATCAAAATGTGATTTTGTTTTTGGTTTCTTGGAACTTATTGACAGATCCTCATAATCAAAGCTCTTTAGACTGACATAGACTTTTAAAATATTTTATTAAACCTCATCACCTGCTTAAAATCTTCACTACAATGGTTGTTGAAATAAAGCATTAATATTTTTCATTTGAATATTAACAATGGTGGGAACACTAATAAAGCAACCTATTGTCTTGTCACATAACTTCTGTGGATATCATTCTATATAAATAAAACACTGATGGCCAGTGACCAGACAGGAAGTATAGGCAGGACAAGGAGAGAGGAGAATTGGGGAAACAGGAAGAAGGGAGGGGAGACACTGCAGCCACTGCCAGGACAAGCAGCATGTAAAGACGCTGGTAAGCCACCAGCCACATGGCAAGGTATAGATTTATAGAAATGGGTTAATTTAAGATATAAAAACAGTTAGCAAGAAGCCTGCCATGGCCATACAGTTTATAAGTGATATAAGCATCTGAGTGATTATTTTATGTGTGGGTTATGGGACTGCGGGGCTTGGTGGAACCTGGAGAGAAGCCCTCCAGCAACAAATGGCGCCCAACGGCTCGAGTTTCCACCTTAAACCTAAAAATATTTAATAACCAATTCTAAACAGAGCCAAAACCAGGTTCCTGCTTCTTGTCTCATACGGGCAGCTAGACACCGCAAAACTCAGGTTTGAACACTGGCGGGTTCCTGGCATGCTCGTTTGACCAACAGTATGGTGGGAATGAGACATCTGCCAGCGGCACATTAAGCTGTGTGGTAGATTAAGTCTTTACTATTATTTAAAAAAAAAAAATTAAAAGAAAAAGATTTCTGGGCTACATGCTGCTTTGATAAAAGCTTAGACCCACTATTTCTGAGACTTGATGACTCACAGAACTGGCAAAAAAACACCATGTTGGTAAGCTACGTCCAAATTCCCAAATATACCAAGCTGGCTTTAGAGGTGGAATTGGCTCACTCCCCCTCTAAACCCAGACATATTGCTGTAAAAAAAAATGGTTAAGAGATTCTTGTGTCCCAAAACAGAAGAGCCCTCTGGTGTGGGACAGAGAAAAACCAATATTTTTATTTAAAACAGGTTGATTATAAATGTGATCTCTTTCTAAAAAAGAAAAGGGGATATGATATAGATATATATAGGAGGATATAGAGATGATAAGATAAAAGGGTAGATTAATGAACCTACTTTTAAAGAACAACTTGTTTAAAATGTTTTACATTGATATAGATTTTAGTTTACGTTTAAAATGTTTTACATTGGTATAAATTTTAGTTTATTGATACAAACTTGAAGTTAATTTTGTTATACTGTATATATATATATATATTTCTATTCTTGTTTGAGGTATTATGTTTATGTAACTCATTTAAAATTGTAATGGATAATTAAAAATAGATTAATAATTAGTCATCTATGATAATCATATTTGTAGCCATGTTAGTTTAGTCTTCTAGGTATACATAGATATATTTCAGATAGATAGGTAATCTTCAAACACTTCATAGACCTAGAGAATATGGCATTTAAATAACTTAGAATTCTGTTGACGTGAGACACAATTGCTCCTGGCTGCACCAATTTGTTCCCGAGAGAATGTTGGGCTTCTAAGACATTTCCATTTGGAAGTTTGTCTTTTTGGCACAAAATGGCCTACTGGGCAAAGAACTGCCCTTGCCTTGACGGCTGATAGTACAAATGCAATGCTGTCCTTTCTGGACAAGCGGGACACAAGGAAAGCAACCACTGTACTCTGCCAAGACAGGGTAAGATGATCTTTCAGAATTCCTGCTTCTAAAAATGGCTGTCATATACTCTAGGCCTGTAGCCACTTTGAATGCACCAACAATACTGAGAAACATTAGGTGACTGTCCAGGCTGCCAGCTGTCTTGGTCTACTCTTGCAAGATGCCCGAAAGTTGCTTGCATCCATCTACCATTTCTCAGGCACCATTATGTTCCTTCTCAGGTCTTTGATGTGGTTAAGACTAGATAGTTGTAATTTCCTCAGTTATGATAAAAGATAAGTTAGATATAAAACCTTAAACTCACAAATATAAGATAGATAGGACATCTTCTTTAATATTATAACTGTAATTCTTGCTCGATAATTGTTTTGTTATATGTAATTTTACCATGTTAAAGTTAAAACCTTCCTTTTGAAGAAAAGGGGAAGTGCTGTGGATATTGTTCTATATAAATAAAACACTGATGGCCAGTGACCAGACAGGAAGTATAGGCAGAAACAGGAAGAAGGGAGGGGAGACACTGCAGCCACCGCCAGGACAAGCAGCATGTAAAGACGCTGGTAAGCCACCAACCACATGGCAAGGTATAGATTTATAGAAATGGGTTAATTTAAGATATAAAAACAGTTAGCAAGAAGCCTGCCATGGCCATACAGTTTATAAGTGATATAAGCGTCTGAGTGATTATTTTATATGTGGGTTATGGGACTGCGGGGCTTGGTGGAACCTGGAGAGAAGCCCTCCAGCAACACATAACTTTGTTATTTTCAAAAATTATATGAATAATTTGTAGGAAAGACTTAAGGCACACGCCTTTCATCCCAGCATTCAGTGAGGCAGAGGAAGGTAGATCTCTAAGTTTGAGGCCAGCCAGGTCTTCAGAGTAAGTTCCAGGGCAGCCAGGGCTATACAGAGAAACCCTGTCTTAAAAAAACAAACAAATATATATATATATATATATATATATATATATATATATATATATATATATATATATGGCAGTGCTCCTGTAGTAAGGTGGATTTTTAATGTAGGGGTGGGGGTGGGTGGGGTTTTAAGAAATCCTGAAACTGATTACAAGGCTGTAAGACATGTGAAAATGTTCTTAGTTAAAAGGTCACAAGAATCAGAGACTGTGGTAGTTTGAGTGTAATTGGCCCCCATAAGCTCATAGGGAATGGCACTATCAGGAGGTTTAGCTTTGTTGGAGTAGGTATGGCCTTGTGGGCGTAAATGCATCACTGTGGAGGTAGGCTTTGAGGTCTCATATAGGCTCAAGCCACTCCCAAGAAGACAGGTCACTTCCTGTTGCCTTTGGATCAAGATGTAAAATTCTCTAGCACCATGTCTGCCTGCACACTGCCATTCTCCCAGCCACCATGTTCCCTGCCATGATCATCATGGACTAAACCTCTGAAATTGTAAACTGCCACCCCAATTAAATGTTCTCCTTTATAGGAGTTGCATGGTCATGGTGTCTCTTCACAGCAATAGAGACCCTAACTAAGACAGAGACCCATTCAGGGGTCCCATAAAAATACTAAATTGAAAGCTATAATGTATATGCAAAGGACCTGTCCTGTGCTTACTGCTTCAGTCTCTGTGAGTTCATATGAGCTTTGTTCAGTTGAGAGACTTGTTCTCCTAGTGTCCTCCATGACCTTTGGCTCTTACATTCTTTCTACCTCCTCTTCTTTAGGGTTCCTTGTGCTCTGAGGGTAGGGATTTGGCAGAGACATCCCATTTAGAGCTGTGTGGTCCAAGATCTCTCATTCTCTGTGTAATATCTGGCTATGGGTCTCTGTATCTATTTCCATCTGCTGCAGGAGAAAGTTTCTCTTATGATGGCTAAATAACAAACTGAACTATGAGTTAGATCTATGAGTTAGTATAGGAGAATATCACTAAGCATCATTTTATCACACAACCTAAGTCAGAAGCTAATTTATTAGTAAAAGGGGGGACCTGTAGGGTCCTGGCCCCGGTTTTGGGTAACTGTTGCCTTGCTTGCTGACCTTGACCTTAATATCCTCCCTATGCAAATTCCCTCCTGGGTTTTACCTGCCTGAATGCTTAAGGGAAGTTCCTTGTCTGTGTATCCTGCATAATGGGCGTTAACAGCTTAGATGCAAGATTGTAAAACATTGGGAGCGAACTTCAGCCCTCCGGGGTTCTCCCATTGTGCTGTAGGCCTGTGTTTAAGACCTCCTCCCTCCTTCAATAAATGGCATTCAGCATTAAAAAAATAAAATAAAGAATTACAATTACAATATCCAGTCCATTTGTATTTGGCAAAATAGAGAAAATACTTCATCAGCTACCCTCTCCTGGAAAGTCCAGAATTTTATACCTAATTTACTTTCTACCATGATTAGGGAGAACTGTAACTGTAACTATCTAGTCTTCAACCCCATAAAAGATCTGAGAATGTTATTACCTGAGTAAACAGGAAGCTCAGAGCAAGCCACTTCCAAAATTAAGAGGTGACAGAAACAATTGACTGCCTGGACAGTCACTCTAAGCCCTTCTGTAATGTTGGGGAAACCAACTTTGGCCTATTGGCCTAGTAATCTGACAGACATTTTTAATACGCAGGGAGGACTGTTCTACCTTATCTTGGCAAAGTTTAGCAGTCACCTTTTTTGCATCCTGCTGGTCCAGTTTGGACAGTATACAGTCAGCAAAGAGATAAATTTCTTTAAGATACTCAGAAAAGCAACTCTGGGAAATACTGGGAGAAGATTCTGCCTCATTTTCCCTTCCTTCAAGGATGGCAAATCTAAGGCTCTTGAGAAACCCTGTGTCAGACTGGCAGATAAGAGGGGCTTTTTCCACACTACACCATAAACATGTATATATGCACAAGACTAAGTTTGATACAAAGACTGAAGGTTAAATACTTAAATATTTTTTTATATAGCAACCCCAAATCTCATGAGGCTAAATGTACAATGGGTATGCTTAGAGTATCTAAAATAATACATATCATGGTAGTCTTGTGTGTACATTACAGGTCACATAAGGAAACTCAAACTCATTCCAACCAGGGAACATTCAGGAAGCTATTCAAAGTGATGAGGATTGGCAAATCTGACATCACAATAAATGACAGCTTTGGTTCAACTGTTCTTTTTTTTTTTTGTCATATTTAATGGGTGTATTTTAATGGCCATCATTGCTTTATTCGTGTTTGGTTTGTCATTATTGCAGTTAACCTAACCTCTCATTTGCTTTGGCTAGTATCCACCTTTGAAAGTCTTTTGCATTTCAGTTGGTTTTGGTTTGTCTTTTTGGTTGTGTTCCATTAGTAATAACTTACATTTAAACAGTGCCTTTCAGCTTACAAAAAATTCGTATTACTATTTGTAACAGCTCTGAGGGGTAGGCAGAGATTGTAATTTCTCTGTCATGGGTGAGAAAACTGAGACTCGGTGAAGATAAGAGACTTTCCAAGTATTAAGTATGGAGAATTGCAGAGCTAAAAGTCAAAACTAAGTGCCTTGAGTTCAAGAGTATATGTTTCATATGGAATGAGAGCCATTCCTTAGTCCATCCAGCTGGTAAAGATAGTGGTAATATTCTCATTAGATATTATCTTCAAGTATGCATATTTATGCGTGCGCGCGCACACACACACACACACACACACACACACACACATAAATCATGAAAAAATAGCAAGGAAAATAAATAACAGAGAAAACTCACAGCATATTATTGTGCTCCTATCCTCAGAAAGGAAAGAGAGGCCAGAAAACCCACTACCATCCCTTCCCAGCAGGGCTTCTTCCCTGCAGGTGTTTGTATATTGTAACACATCTGGTCTTCTTTGAGTTATATGAGAGAACCACCACACCACTTTGACCACCAAACCCATCCTCGGGGACCAGAAGGAAATTAGTAGGGATAAGTCAGGCGGTAAATTCTAACCAGGGCCCCTTCATAAATATTGAAGTTAAAACTGAGCAAAGTTTACTTAAACAAAGAGCCAGAGAAACGGCAGAGGGCCGACTGGGTGAGGTGGTTTGTGAGAAAGGCCAAGCCTCTGAAGGGAAACTGGCTCCCGCCGAGCCCTGGGGATTCGCCTGGTCTTTTAGGCATTTTGTTGCCTTCTGGTTCCCCAGCATTTCACAAGTGTGTCCCAGTTTAAAGATGATTTAAGTACAAAATGACCCATCAGCTGCGTTGCTGAAAGGACAAAGACCAAGCATGCAAGTCCACTACTAAAGATAACACCACACGTTTAAGGTTCGATAATGGAATTTATTCACCCTGAAGGGTAGAATTACATCCTAATGAAGTCCTGGCTTCTTCGTTATCAGATATTATCACATATTTCTGGTGTGAATTAACATGTTCAGCTTTCTGGAGAGCACCTAAAGATACTGAATAATAAAATCAGGCAGGATTTCAAGTACAACTAAAACCTGTTTTTAACAGATGAAGACCTGGGAGGGATTTGTTTAACTATTCATATCTAGACAAAAACACAGGTCCAAGCACCAGTCTCAGAGAGGGAAAACAGCGGTGTGGATAGTATGCTGTATTTGTGTTTTAAAGAAGTTTATGTTGCATTGCATATTTGTAAACCATCTCTGGAAAAAAAAAACATGGAGGAGCAATGGAAAATAAGAGTTGATGGGAAGTTTATTCTTTTTTCAGTGCACATTGCTACTCCTTAAAGGTGTGTGTACCTCTGCCATTTCCAGTGCAGCTTCCTGAGGCCAGGATTCATTGACCATATTATACTCAACCTTGTATTTCTCGGGTGGGTCTAGCACTTTTTCTGATAGGAATCTAATGAATTATGGCTGAATTTTTTACAGTCGATGTCCTTTTACACCTAAAATAAGTTAATATTAATAAAAATAAGTCAGTACTCATTTTATGGTTCTTTCCAAATGGCTTCTAGTAACTACTTAATCATTTAGAGGGGCAGAACATAACAATAATAGCTGACTCCTCTTACCAGCCCATGTCTTACTCAGACACTTGAAATAAACAGTTCTTCCTTGCAACTATGCTGATTTGTATCACGGAGAATGCATTATAAATCATTTTAATGGTTAGTGTACTTCATTTATTCCTTGGAGGGAAAAATGATTAATTTGTATATTTATAAAAATGAGAGTGCAATGAATTTTTTTAGTAGGGAGTCACACTAAATATTTTCTTAGTTTTGTTTTTTGTTTGTTTGTTTGTTGTTTTGTTTTGTTTTTTAATTAACCAATCCTTCTGTATTCTGTTCAGACTCCTGGCATTGCCTTTGGCCTGGATGTTGCAAATTCAACACCAAGGCTGAACACTGTAATCTAGAATTAAGTTAGACAGAATTGTAAAGAAAAACTCCCATGGGCACAGAAATTAAATTTTGAGGTGTCCCAGGGCATAGTTACATTAAAGATTGGGGCACTCTTGCTGCTTCTCATTCTCCAGCATTATGACACACTCTACTTTTCAGTTAGTCCTTTAATCAGGTATGTGAGCACAGAAGGAACTCAGGGCCAGTACAGGTTCGGCAGTGGTGGGGGTGAGGAGCACTGAGCAGACTTCCCAGTGTGCTATGCCTGCCCCCTTGTGTCCATTTGCTCACATTGCATCTTCCTGGGCTATTTGGTCTCCAGCGTAGGGTGTTACCAAGCAGAGGTCTCCTCAAGCTGGTCTTTATAAACAGATACCCCCCCCCCCCCGCCATTTAAATTTATTCTGTTAGTGGTTGACTTGCAAAGAGCACCATTAAATAGCTTAGAAACAGTCTGTTCTTGTGAATAGTCAGACATCTCCTTCTATCTTATTTATACAACTAATTTGCTTTGTAAATTCCCTTCCTTTCATAAAACTTCAAAGATAAACTTTAATGGACTCTGGCTCCAGTTAGCCAAATTCTGAGCTAATCACTTCATAGTGTTTAAATAGAAGAAAGAAGAACATAACTGTGACAGTGGTTTTTAAAATGACCTCCTGGCACTATCAAACTGAATGCCCTCTCCCTGTAGTTCCTGGTGTTGCTTTCACACTTATTGTACATGCATACTTACGTGTATTTATGACCCAACAAAGCTTCCAGAAAAGCGCTTAGCAGATGAGCAATCTCTGCTCCTGCCATAGACCAGACATGTTTAACTGTTTCCAGTTAGAAGTCCAGCATCTATTAACAAGGCCTACACGCCACCCAGTTGGAAAACTGTCCTATTGAGCAAAGTTACAACTGTCTGAGTAAAAGTGAATTAAAGTGATAAAACCCAATTTCTCTCTCTTCTCAATTTAAGGATTGCTGTAGCTCCTCCATGATCAACCAGGGTTCAAGTTTGTTGTTCTACAGTCCCCAGTGCACAGCTTTGATGACATGGTCCCAAGGGGTCTGGTCCATTTCCAGGCAACATACTGGCAATCCAGCCAGCAAGGAGAAAGAGACAGAAGAGCATGCTTCCTGCCTCCAAGGAGCCTTCTAAGAAGTAGCAACTAGTACAATATTCAATTGGCAAAATCCAGTCATCTCCCTGAATGTCTTCATCCTAGGTTGCTCTATCCCAAGCTAAAAGTCGGGTTTTCTGACACTATAAGAAAATCTTTCAGATTGGTATTTGAGACATTAGCAATCTCTGGACTGTATGGCACCAGTTCCCTTCATTTGGCCTAGCCAATTCCTCTGGCGTTTGTTCTAATTTTTATTAAAAGCTGACATCTCGATTCCGTTGTCCTTCCTCTTCTACAGTTCTGACCGTGAAGACTGTGCATGTGCCCACTTCACCTAACCTTCTGTCGCTCAGCAGACAGCCGTCCCTTGGCTTGTAGGTCCTCACAGTGTCGATGTGTTCCTTTCTCCACAGGTGATGGCTGTGCCGCCCAGGCCTCTACAGCTGCTGGGAGTGCTGCTCGCCATTTCTCTGAGCTCCTTCAGGCTCACTCAGGCTGGTGCCTATTATGGAATCAAGCCGCTGCCACCTCAAATTCCTCCTCAGATACCACCGCAGATTCCACAATACCAGCCCCTAGGCCAGCAAGTACCTCACATGCCTTTGGGCAAAGATGGCCTTTCCATGGGCAAGGAGATGCCTCACATGCAGTATGGCAAGGAGTACCCACACCTACCCCAGTATATGAAGGAGATCCAACCTGTGCCAAGAATGGGCAAGGAGGTGGTACCCAAGAAAGGCAAAGGTAACATCATAGTGCACAGTTTCAAAATAGCAGCTCTACAAACTCCTAAAGTATAGAAATTGAGGGGGAAACTGCAATTCAGAGACTTTTATTTTTAAATTTGTCATTGCTGTGAATCACAAACGATTCTTGCAAAGTTCAAATTTAAAGGAAGATACCGGGAAAAGGCCTTCAGGTCAGGTTATCCAATTCCAAGTGGTCAACTCTGAAATCATATAGATACAAGCAACACTAAATAGACTCAGCAGGTTTTACTTATATAGTTATGCACCATATATATATATACACATATATATGTATATATATGCAACCATAATTAAAGAAAAAAGAAGCCATGAGTTTGAGAGGGATGGGGAGCATATGAAAGGAGCTAGAGGGAAGACAGAGAGGGAAGAAAGGAAAGGGAAAATGATGTAATTATATTTTAATTTGAGAATAAAAATTAATATAGAAGTTTGATCCTCGGTATCAATAAAAAGTTAAAATTATAATTTGTATTTGGTTTTAATATTTCAGCTATCATCAGACTGAACAAAGCATATTTAACCACAGTCTATCCTTAAAAATACGATTCATTTATTTAAGCATTCACTGGCTATCTAGTGAACACCTGGCTGGGGCTTAGGCTCTGAGCACATTGCAGGGAGTTCAGGGAGCAGCAGGATGAAAGGATAGGGTTAAAGAAAAGTCACAAGTCAGTCTTCGGAGCTAAGGAAACAATGTCTTGAGGAACTTATATAAAAGAAGGATCAAATGAAAACATTTCACAAACTAGGTGCTACATGTAAGAGTTTTCAGTTCTGCTCTAAGGTACACAAGTCAGTCAATCAGGAAGCTAAAAGGCACAGAAAAAGTTCCCATCACTTCCTAGAACTATGTTCTAGGTCTATTACACCTACAAAGTACCCATGCCTGTGAGATACTTTCCTGTAAATTTTGCTTGCTTATCTGGAGTTCTCAGAAACCTAGCATGTGTGGGGCAAACAGGAGCAGCAGAGTAGCAATCGCCATGAGGGACGTGGAGGTCATCCCCACTGACCCCGTGACAATGCAGAAACCTCTGTTCTGGAGAAGTACTGGATTTGACACTAAGAAGCCTAGGTGCCGAGAGCCCAGACACCTATTAATTCACTCCCTTGGTCTTTAAAATAAGATTGTTGAGAGACTCGGTGGCATAAGGTAAGTGGTGCCGAGTAAGAACTAAAGCCCTGAGGGGTTTTGTATGGCCGTAGCTGTCAGTCATTGTAGATGCTCAGGTGGCATGGAATGTGTTCCAGACACTGTGCTAAACACCAGGGATCCCAGACCAATAAGAGGTGAGACTTCAGGGTGGTGGTAGATGTCTGTAGTCAGGAGGTTGCGGCAAGAGGATCACAAAATGCAAGGCCACCCTGGGTTCCATGGTAACATGTAGTGTCAAAAAAGTGTGTGTGTGTGTGTGTGTGTGTGTGTGTGTGTGTGTGTGTGTGTGTGTGTATTAGGACTCTTTCTCAGACTTTCCCTTGATTACAATTTGCTTACTAGTGTGTGTTAATGTAAGTATTCCTTATATTTTTCACTCTCCAGGAGCTGGTATACCTTTTAGGGAATTATCTAGGTCAGTGGTTCTCAATCTGTGAGTCACAACCCTTCCGGGTATAGAATGATCCTTTCACAGAGGTCACCTAAGATCATTGGAAAACACAGATACTTGCAATTACAATTCATAACAGTAGCAAAATTACAGTAATGAAGTAGCATTTTGTATGAAAGGGTCACAGCATTGGGAACGTTGAGAGAGACCCACTCCAGGTCTTTTTCCCCCTCCTTTCTTGCATGGCCTGCCTGGCGTCTGGTGCATCTTGTATCTCCTCAGATGATTACTTGTATCTGGAAAGAATATGACTGCCAAGGTTCTCTTTTGTTTCCTGGCAGTAGTTCTGCAAATAGCACAATGATCAGACTCAAACACTACTTACAGTTGAAAGAAGACTTTGGACCACATGTTTCATGTCTTCATTCCCCACTGCTCCCAATAGCATGGATCATATAGAGTTGCTTGCCTGCAAAGCACAGCATACACTCATATGTGCTCTGTATTTCAGTAACAAGGTATCAGAGCTTTCCTAGCTCTTCTCTCTTTACGTGGCTGTATTATTCTGGCTATAGTCATAGGAAAGCAGATATACCGGCCGCTTAAGTGACTTAGTCAAAATCTCATGCCACAGCCAGAAAGATAAACAAGGTTTTCTGTTTCTAAACCAAGCGTCTCTCCTAGTCTAAACTGTAAGCCACCCTAAAATATCTATTCACTTCTCTTGACTAAACCTAAATTTCTAAGAAAAGTAATTTCTTCAAAAATGTATATTTGAGGCTTGAGAAATCTTATAACGTGTCAGAGACATTAAGCAAACCCATCGGGTTGAGACAGAAGTAGAGAGATGTTATCGAGTCACATACAAAACAAAGAGCTTTCCTTTTTCCTGGGTCCATGGGAAAAATGATTTTCATCACCCGTATTTCAGCACCTGAAGAAACATTATTTAGTCCTACATTATTAAATTAAATGTAATACAAGCCAGTCAGGCACAAATAGACGTACATCATGGGTCTCACTAACATGCAGCATTATAACAATGTACAGAGGCAGAGAATGGAACGCTGGTCATTCTTAGGGCAGACAGTCAGGGGTATAAGGCGTTGAGGAGAGGCTTAGATGGTGAAGACAAGAGTCAAGAGGTGCAAAGCCTCAGGCAGGCAGGAAGAACATGGTTTTGATTTTGTTTTTATTCATTCTTAGGTCTATTACCAAGTGTGGTAAATATAGTTAGCAATATATTATGTATTTCAAACTAAGAATAACTTCAAATGCTGTCCCCACAAAAATAACTATGGAAGGTGACAGAAATGTTGATTAGCTTGGTTTAATTATTCCACATTTTATTCATAAGTTGTACCATCACTTTGAAACCCATAAACCTATAATTTGACAATTTATAATGAAATCTTTCAGTTGATAAGATGGTCATGGAAAAACACAATATAACTTCAAGTAGAAAAGTTTGAAAAATAAAGAGTGTGACTCCAGCGTTCTCTAACATGCACAGAAATGTGTACCTTAAACAAATAAGATGAAAATCATGTCGAGTACATATCTCTGCTTTGTGGGCTCAATGGTGACGTGTTGTTGTTGTTGTTGTTGTTGTTGTTTTTCCTTTCAGTATACAACTTCGACCTTCCCAAATTCTGTATAATGAACACACAACAGTACCTTCAACTTTCACGCTTGGAAAATTTTTGTTTGGATATTTTTCGGCTTTTAAAATTTAGCCAGTGCTGACATAAGCATCTGCATATAAGAGTTTTCAGAACAACTCAGACACATCGCAGAAACTGCCAGCTTGATTTTCCTTTAAATACTGGCACCATTTAGGGGAAGGTTTGGGAAGATGACCATATTCTCTCGGCTTCCCTTTTGATAACATAATAGGCAAATGTGTCAAAATTAGATGACTGGTATTACTTCCTACAAATAAGAGATAACCAACCTCCTCCTTTCTCTACTTTTCCAGGAGAAATACCTTTAGCCAGTTTGCGAGGAGAACAAGGTCCCCGTGGAGAACCCGGACCAAGAGGACCACCTGGGCCACCAGGCTTGCCAGGTCATGGAATGCCTGGAATCAAAGGAAAACCAGGGCCGCAGGGATATCCAGGGATTGGGAAGCCGGGTATGCCTGGAATGCCCGGGAAGCCAGGAGCCATGGGAATGCCTGGAGCAAAAGGCGAAATTGGACCCAAAGGTGAAATCGGTCCTATGGGAATCCCAGGACCACAAGGACCTCCAGGACCTCATGGACTTCCTGGCATCGGGAAACCGGGTGGGCCAGGGTTACCAGGGCAACCAGGAGCAAAAGGTGAGAGAGGGCCCAAAGGACCACCAGGACCTCCTGGTCTTCAGGGTCCCAAAGGAGAGAAGGGCTTCGGGATGCCAGGCTTGCCAGGTCTGAAGGGTCCTCCAGGTATGCATGGCCCTCCTGGCCCAGTTGGGCTGCCAGGAGTAGGAAAACCAGGAGTGACAGGCTTCCCTGGACCCCAGGGTCCCCTGGGGAAGCCAGGCCCTCCAGGGGAACCTGGACCACAAGGTCTTATTGGTGTACCGGGAGTTCAAGGACCTCCTGGGATGCCTGGAGTTGGAAAGCCCGGTCAGGATGGGATCCCTGGCCAGCCAGGATTTCCAGGTGGTAAAGGGGAACAAGGACTGCCAGGGTTGCCTGGACCCCCAGGCCTCCCAGGGGTCGGAAAGCCAGGATTCCCAGGACCCAAAGGGGACCGGGGCATTGGGGGTGTTCCTGGAGCTCTTGGGCCAAGAGGGGAAAAAGGACCAGTAGGTGCTCCTGGAATGGGGGGTCCCCCTGGAGAGCCTGGCCTACCTGGAATCCCAGGTCCCATGGGTCCTCCGGGTGCTATTGGTTTCCCTGGACCCAAAGGAGAAGGTGGGGTTGTAGGACCACAGGGTCCACCAGGTCCCAAGGGTGAGCCAGGCCTCCAAGGCTTCCCTGGGAAGCCGGGTTTTCTTGGTGAAGTAGGTCCCCCTGGCATGAGGGGTTTGCCTGGTCCTATAGGACCCAAGGGGGAAGCTGGTCACAAAGGGTTGCCAGGGCTTCCTGGAGTTCCAGGGCTGCTTGGACCCAAGGGAGAACCAGGCATACCTGGAGATCAGGGTCTACAGGGGCCCCCAGGGATCCCAGGGATTGTAGGACCAAGTGGCCCTATTGGACCACCTGGGATTCCGGGCCCCAAAGGAGAACCAGGCCTCCCAGGGCCTCCTGGATTTCCCGGTGTAGGGAAACCAGGAGTAGCAGGACTTCATGGTCCCCCGGGGAAACCTGGTGCCCTTGGGCCTCAAGGCCAACCTGGCCTTCCTGGGCCCCCAGGCCCTCCAGGGCCCCCAGGGCCCCCAGCTGTGATGCCCCCTACCCCACCACCCCAGGGAGAATATCTGCCAGATATGGGACTAGGAATTGATGGAGTGAAACCTCCACATGCCTATGCGGGCAAGAAGGGCAAGAACGGGGGCCCAGCTTATGAGATGCCTGCGTTTACTGCAGAGCTGACTGCACCTTTCCCACCAGTGGGGGCCCCAGTGAAGTTTGACAAGCTTCTGTACAATGGCAGACAGAACTACAACCCGCAGACGGGCATCTTCACCTGTGAAGTCCCGGGTGTCTACTACTTTGCTTACCACGTTCACTGCAAGGGAGGCAACGTGTGGGTTGCTCTCTTCAAGAACAACGAGCCCATGATGTACACATATGACGAGTACAAGAAGGGCTTTCTGGACCAGGCATCTGGGAGTGCAGTCCTGCTGCTCCGGCCCGGAGACCAGGTGTTCCTCCAAATGCCCTCAGAACAGGCTGCCGGACTCTACGCCGGGCAATATGTCCACTCCTCCTTTTCAGGATATTTATTGTATCCCGTGTAAAACAAAGAAAAGAAAAGAAGAAAAAGAGAGATTTAATAGAAGAAAAGAAAATGACATTTTAAAAAAATTGAAAACAAATGCTTCAAAAACACTTATGTAGTTGGAAAGTTATATTTAAGTGAAAGTTTGGACCATCATGTACAAATAAAATCTAAGATGCATGTTTAATACTGTACACAGCAGATTGTACCAGGATGATGGGACAGATTTATGGATGAAATACAGACGCCTGTGTTGTACCCACTGGACTCATATTAGCTGTTGCATGTTATATGATTTCATAACCTGCTTATTCAAATCAGTCAAAATATGTCAGTCTGGAAGGTCATAGCTAATGAAAGTCACACATTCCTTGTGCTCCCTTTAAAAAAAAATGGTTTTTTTTTAATGTGCCTTGAGAGGTTAGTGGTGACAGTTACATACTGTATTTATTTGCATAATTTCCTCTCTCTTTGTGCAGATGTTTTGCTGTGGGATGTTGGAGAGTTGTTCTGTAGTGCAAAGACCATGGTAATCTCTAGTCCGAAGGCTATTTCTCCATTTCAGAGGCTGTGCTTTAGCCGCAGGTCTCCCTAGTCGAAATTGTGCTGTGGTCGTCCCCAGAAGAGCAGATGTGCCAACGGCCCCGTGTGTATTTGCTCAGAACTCTCTTTGCCAAGTACATTGTGAGATGCTAGTGTGTGATACAGGGCAGAGTCCACAGGAGTTCAGAACTCAGCTCAGAGAGATTAATGTATTAACTCCTCTAAAGAGTTTCAGTTTGGCATTTCTCTGGAACCTAATTTTCTTCTTCCCTCCTGTAATTTATAATATAGCCTAAACAATATAAACAAATTTTTTAAAGAACCTTCCCTCACATAGCTTTATCATTTTATGAACCTTTATTATTAATAGTAATTATCAGTTATGTTTACATGCATTAAAAACATCCCCCTAATTTGCCCATACAACCAATGGTAGTCAGGTTTCAACTTGTCTGTATGTGTTTTAGTAGCTGTGATTTTCTTCAGTATATGATTTATGTCATCTGAGGTTCCAAAGTCAATTAACAAAATCCAAGCCTTTTTTTTTTAATTTGGGAAAAAGACAATCAGAATTAATACAAAAATAATTACATTTTAAAGGAGTAATTATAATGTTTGATATGTAAAAGCAGGTTGTTGCTTCCAGATATCGGTACTAATATTGTAGGGAAATGACTGTTTCTTTAACATCAGCCTGTGGAAGAGATAGCTGGAATGTCATAAAGCAGTGGCAGCCCATGCCTCTTATGTCACCACACACTCAGCACCACAGCCAAAACAGGTCTGAAAGGAGAAATAGCTCTTCAGGCTCTCACTAAGGCACATACTAGGTTCTTTGGGCATTGCTCAAAACACAAACATTTGAAAGTTGACTATTCATTTGCTCTTAGTTGTTTGGGGAAGTGATGTGGGACTACAGTGATAGATCTAATCTACGTTCCTCAAACCTTCAGAGTCAGGAAGTGAAGAGATAGACATAGACTGGGAAATACACAAATAAATACAGTATAAAACATGGTATATTCCAAATCTGAATTATTTACCACCACAAATTCTCTTCTCCTGGCTTAATATTTGTCTTTTCCCTTTATGATATACAGGCTCCATTTCT
Source organism: Peromyscus maniculatus bairdii (assembly GCF_049852395.1). Classification (NCBI taxonomy): domain Eukaryota; kingdom Metazoa; phylum Chordata; class Mammalia; order Rodentia; family Cricetidae; genus Peromyscus; species Peromyscus maniculatus. Next base: position 47,852,549 of record NC_134863.1, on the reverse strand, counting down.
TCTCAAATTTTAAGACAAATTAGTTCATTAGCACAAGGTTTCTCATTCACTGTTAATTGTACAAAGCACTTTCGCATCCAAAAGATGTCCTACCTAGCCCTCACTTGCAGAGTAAACAACACCTATGAATAGTTATCCTTTGGGTTGCTCCTGAGGACACTGGCTTGTAGCTAGTGACTGTGGAAGTCATATGGGTCTCTGAGATCTTTCTACTAAATGGCTATATTGAAATGGTTTGGAGGACAGTCAGGCCAGATGCGTTGTAAAGTTGCTTTTATCTGTACATGTATGGTATTTTAGTTTCCATAAAGAAAGACAGAAATTATCTCTTAAGTTGAACCAAATTTTGCTTTTTGAGGTATCTTCCAACTTATTTATTGGTTGTTACTCAATTGCCTCTGTGTATGTGTGTGTGTGTGTGTGTGTGTGTGTGTGTGTGTGTGTGTGTGTTACCATATATCAGGCATATGCTTCTAAACTTTTAAATGGAGGAGGAGCAAAATCTATGCCGGATACTGTATATTCTACCATGGTGCTAATATCAGAGCTAAATGATACTCCATTTAATTTAAAGAAGAGTTTTAAATAATTATCTATGTACCCGTCGTACCCTTTTGAGTGTTGTGCATCGTGTTAACACATTAGTGTGAAAACAGATGAAACAACTGTATGTTCTACAGTCTAGGGACAGTACTATGTTCCCTGTTTAATTCAAAATTAACAAGAGCTTTTCCATGTGAAATGGACCAAACTGGCGTTGTTCTTATTTAAACACAGAGTTTTAAAGTAGCATGACATCCCACGGGGGAAAAGAATGTCTGTAGAGGATAATTGTCCTCAAATATTTTACAGAAACAAAGAATGATGAAAAGACTGGTAACTTGTTTGAGTTTCCATGAATAGATTTGAGACTTAATGGCAAATCAATTTTGTATTTAAATTTTTGTACTGATTTGAAAAACAGATCATTAAATATCTTTAAAAGTATGTTTCTTGTCTTGTGTGCATCACCCAACTGACACTGTAGGAACCTAAAGTGGTTTTTAATCACCCATTGTAGTAATCAGCCACTGAACCTGGGGCTAAAAATGACCATAGTTTAAACAGGACAGTTCACTCCTCTTCAGTGTAACAACTCTGTAGATAAGCAGACCAGAGCTCCTCTGTAGCCTGGTCACTATCCCACATTCCTTCTACATTCTTGCTTCTCCACCCAAGAGTGTTGGCCTTCTCCTTTGGTGGAAGACAGTCGACCTTAGCAATCACATGCCAGCTGGTGGAAGGGTGGAAAAATCAGGAAGAAGAGGATACTAGTTTATCTTTAAAAAAAAAATACAACCTAGCAGTTTAGATCCCTCCTTCCATACCCATTGCCATGAATTTAGTCATGTCATAACTAGTTGAGAGACAGTGTAAGACATGATCAGCTCTCAGCAAGCTCCTGCTGGACTAAAAATCAGGAGTCCTGTTCTTAAGGGAGAAGGAAAAACAGACAGTAACACCCACCATCACTGAAGAAAAGGCCTTCGATCTCTGTTCCCCGGAGAGACAACAATCTTCACACACTCCATTCAATTTGCCATACTACCAGTACCTTAAAGGAAAGTAGTGGTGAGTGGATTTTCTAGGCAGATACATGTGTATTTCAATAACTTAAAGGCCTCATAAGCAGCACTAGAGAGAAAAGCATGCTTTTGTGATGACTTATCAAGTTCTGAATGATCAAAGCATCATATCTAGACTATGATAAAGGCGTTGCTCAGATCATTCAAGGAACAAGTATGTACCACCAGTCTGAGAGGTTAACTTGTTTGAACTGTCTTACCAGAAGATCAAGATCACTTCTATCCTCACAAAGCTCAATGAGTTCTATCTCATTCTACAATCAAAGGCGTTATCATTATATTACCTGTGGTCAGGGCCTATTCAAAGGACTGAGATAAGGGCTCATACTGAAAAGAAACTTTATCCAAAAGCAAATCAATAGTACATATCAGAAAGAAATATACCATCAATATTGACAGTGGGCCACAAGCATGAGAAAGCACTCAAGGATCTCGGTTATTGTTTGGGGCATCCTTTGATAGAATTCAAGAGGAGGGGATTATTTACTAAAGGGGTGTAGCATGAGCAGTTCTCTGTTCTGATTGATAGATTAGTCACAAAATCATTTTTTGATGTCAATGTACCTTCCTATAATGTCTTAGTTAGGGTTTCTATTGCTGTGACAAAACACCAAGACCAAAAACAAGTTGGTGAGGACACAGTTTATGTGGCTTACACTTCTAGATCATCATCAAAGGGAGTCAGGATAGGAACTTGGAACCTGGAGGCAGGAGCTGATGCAGAGGCCATAGAGGAGTGCTGCTTAATGGCTTGCTCCTCATGGCTTGCTCAGCCTGCTTTCTTATGGAATCCAGGACCACCAGCCAAGGGATGGCACCACCTACAGTGGGCTGAGTCCTCTGCCATCAACCACTAATTAAGAAAATGCCCTACAGACTTGCTGGCAGCCCAATCTTATGGAGGCTTCTTTTGTTTGTTTTTTGTTTTGTTTTGTTTTTTGAGACAAGGTTTTTCAATGTAGCCCTGGCTATCCCAGAACTCACTCTATAGACCAGGCTGGTCTTGAACTCAGAGATCTGCCTGACTCTGCCCCCTGAGTGCTGCGATTAAAGGCATGCACCACCACTAGGCCGTGGAGGCATTTTCTTAATTGAGATTCCCTCCTCTCAGATGACTTTAGCTTGTGTCAAGTTGACATAAAACTAACCAGCACACATAATGCTTCTGATTTCAATCATATGTATGCCCAAGTATGCATAGGCATATGGTGGTAAATAGGGGATTCTCCGTAAAGCTTTACTTGAGAACACAGTTTTGTCTTGGTGTGCATGCATACAAAACCAGTTCAGGCTAGATCTGACATTCCATTTTTTGTACCTTGGTGCATTGGGATTATATTTGTATAGGAATTAAGTGTGATTGTTTTTAGCAGGACAGGAATTTATCTCATTGTTCATAGAAGGGTATATGTGTAGCTAGATGCAGGTGAAAGTCCAAGGTTGATAGGTGCATTTTCCAGAGAGAGGTATGTATAGAGTACATGCAAGTAAAGGAGCTAGGCTACCAAGTGCATTATTAGAAGGGAAGGTGTGCATAGCCCAAATCAAGCAGAGTCTCAGGTTGCTAAACTATCCTATATGATTGCTGTCTCAACTTCCTCAAGGGAAAGTTTTCTCCTTAACTTATTAGAGGAGCTGAAGGTAAAGGTTCAGTGTTTTTGAACTGCTTCATGCTGAGTTGAGGGAAGAATGAATCTCCCAAAGATTCTGGGGGCTGGGAGATAGTTCTCAAATGGATGTGAGGCCAGAACAAATAGCCTTCCTTCTAGCTCTAGGGCAGTGGTTCTCAACCTTCCTAATGCTGAGACCCTTTAATACAGTTCCTCATGTTGTGGTGACCTCTGATCATAAAATTATTTTTGTTGCTACTTCATATCTGCAATTTTGCTACTGTTATGAACCATGATGTAAATATCTGATATGCAGGCTGGTCTTAGCTGACCCCTGTAAAAGGGTTGTCTGACCCCCAGGTTGAGAACCACTGCTCTAGCATGTCAAGATTATACAGATCACTGTGGGATCATGCGGGTGACTTAAAAAAAAATGTGAAATTTGGACTGAGGAAGCTCAAAGGTATGGCAAAAGGAATACCCTCACTATAGTAGGACAGGTCCATAGGGTCAAGGAAATTGGCTCAGACCAGTTGCCAAGTAATGCACATAACATACTCCTTAAGAGCCAACCTGGAGTCTGCCTGAGGGCCTAGCAACAGGAGCTGTCAGAGTTCCTGGTCACTGTCAGTTCCTGATCATGCCCAGCCAATGAGGGACGACCACACAGACTGGGTGCTGGGAGGAGGGTATACAAGACCTTTCCTGTTATTGAATAAAGGCGTCAACAGACGCCAGGTGTCTGTGTTGTTGACATCGCGCCTTCTTACGTCCCCCCGCCCCCCAGGGAGCCATTAGGATCCAAGCAACACCTCACCTCTTCTGAAAGGAGGAAAATGGTGTGGGGCTGGGAAGGGTATGTGGCTGTGTGTATCTGTTGATCTGTCTGCCCCAAGCTTAGAAAAAGAAGGAAACTGAGATCAGGGAAATACTTGACAAGATCAAGCATGTATCCAAGGATAAGTGAAAGAAATGGATCTGATAACAACAGAAAGGGGCTGGAGAGATGGTTCAGTGGTTTAGATCTACTCTTACATAGAACTGTGTTAGATTCCCAGCACCCACATAGCAGCTCACAACCTTCTGTAACTCCAATTCTACAGGATCTGATACCCTCTTCTGGTTTCCATAGGCACCAGGCAGGCATACAGTGTATATACATACATGTAGGCATATCACTCATATACATAAACTAAAATAAATAAATCTAAAAATAAAAATATATATCATACATATTTAAAAAATAACTGAAGAAAAATTAAGTAGTACAAGTCTTGAATATAGGGTACAAATATTTCTATTTCATCTGATGTGAAATAAGATATTGTATACTATTAAGTGAGAAAGCAGTATAAAAATGAGTATTTCAGAAAAATTATGTTGACAGTTTTGAAAACAACACTGGAGAAGGGAAGAAACAAGTAGTAAAACCAATTTAAAAAGGAGAACAGCAGTCATCCAAAAAAAAAAAAAAATGACATGTAATGCTGAACAGCTCTGAATGCGCCTCAGTTATGAAGAGGGAGGGTAGGGGTCAGGGGTTATTTTCATGACCATGGAACTCTTCCAGGTACCAGGAATGCGGACTGCATTAGTCAGTGTTCTCTAGAGCAACAGAACTTACAAAATGAGTATGTGTATGTGTGTTCATATACATATAATATATGTTTATTGAAATGAGTTACAGGCTGCAGTCCAGCCAATCCAACAATGGCTGGCTGTGAGCAGAAAGTCCAAAAATCCAATAACTGTTCAGTCCCTGAGGCTGGATGTCTCAGCTGGTCTTCAGTATATGCTGGAGTCCTAAAGAAGTCGGCTCCAACATTAGTAAAAGAACGGGTGTGCTAGCAACCCAAGGGCAAGCAGGCAAAGAGAAAAGGAATTCTTTCATGTCCTTATATGGGCTTCCAGCAGAAGGCGTGGCCCAGATTAAAGGCGTGTCTTCCTATCTCAAGATCCAGATTAAAGGTGTGTGTCTTCCCACCTCAAAAGTCCAGATTAGAAGTAGATTCATCCACTTCAAAAAAAAAAAAATCTCTCACAGGTTCAGCTCACTTTCTTCTTTTTATACAGCTCAGAATCCCACTCCAAGGATTAGTGCTGAGAGGTGAGAAGTCAGATTTGCTGGTAAGTAGACAGACAGACAGGGCCGGGATTGCCAGCTTCTTCCCTATCCTCATGACTTGAGACAAAAGCCTGGTAACTTAAAACAAAATCCTTGTACTTGTTTTTGTTAGTTTTTTTTTCTCCCTCCAGCTGGACCCCTGCTAATGGACTGGCTCAAGGAGTTTAAGGCCAGATCAGGACATGCTGCACCACAGTGTGGGCCAATCAAAAACCCCATCTTTCTTCAAACTGACCAACCCTACATGATGGGAGGAAAATTCTTCAGAGACTTAAAAAAAAAAAAAAAACCCCAGCCCTCAAGAACAAATAGGATTCCTCAGCTTTGTGAATTCCCTCTCTGCTTTGCAGAGGGTCTTTTCTCTGTGTCTTCTGCATGTGTGTGCTTCCTCACCCCCAGTAAACACCTTTCTCCAACTGCTGATGCTGTCTGTGATGTTTGTGATAAGTATTTTTGGATTCCCCAGTAGTATAGTTCTCCACCAATGCAATAAGCCAGATCAAGCCAAATTAAAAGTCCAGGTTTAATGAGCAAAGCACACCCGGGTGACTCTCAAGCCCCCCAGGAATGAGGTAGGGAAGGGATGAGTAGAAATAACATGGCAGGTCTAGGGACTGAGCTTAAATACCCTGTAGGGATGGATGGTCTTGAGCAGCTCTGGGGGAAGGACCACTGCTTGGTGGGCTTTCTGAGAGGGAGAGGGTTTGGAGAAGGAGGAAGGGGGTTTGAGGTGGTGCTTCCAACTGAACATCCCAACCTTCTTGGATATACGGACGCTGTTTCAAGTCTAGTTACTTCCTGTGGGCATGGGACAATGTGGGGAAGGGGATTCAGGAGTCCGTGAGCTCATGTTCAGTGGGAGGTGTGGGTGAAGAAGTATTCCATTAACGGCCATCCTGGAGACCTCAGGAATCTGTTTCCATTTATCCTGGATAGGTGCCCACTTGAGCCTGGAGAGGTGGTGCCAGCATTGATGTCCCAGGAGCTTAGGGGTGTGGCACACCAAATTGAGGGATGAAGTGTTCCAGGAGTATCTGAGCCATCACATCTGCTGTTTCCCTGGAGGTGGGGGATGCCTCTATCCATCCTCTAAAGGTGTCAACAAGAGTTAAGAGATAATGGAGCTTTTTATGTGGCATGTGGGTACAATCAACCTGCCAGTACTCACCTAGTTGGTATCCTCAGAGCTGGGGCAGGGGCTGGCATATCTGGAGAACCCCTGTGGGTTGGCCTTGGCACACATCTGGTAAGAGGAGTGGACCTGTAAAATACAGGCTTGAAGATGGGCGGGGTCAAAGAGGAGCCCTAGAGATTGATATTAGTTCCCACGAGGCCAGATTTCTGAGTACAGTAGAACTCTTTCCCCAGGAACCTGCAGGTATCTGTAAAACAGTTGGAACAGATTCATACCTTGGTGTCATAACAAAGGCCATGTCTTTGGATTAGAACATTTTGCCTAGTTTTTAGCCTAGTTTTTAGTTTTCCTGGTTTTAGCCCAGTGAAACATACCTTTATGTCTATACTTAGAAGATAACCAGAGGAAATTTACTGAATGAAAGGTTGAGTGAGCAAAGGAGGGAAGGAGAGGAGACTGAGGAGCAGGGGAGGAGGAACAGAGTTGAACACACCTGCAGGCTTCCATAATGCTAACCTCTTTAATGCTAACCTGTTTCAGAGGGGGAGGAGTTGGCATTTCAGCAGAGTTTTGTTTGCCATATGTGGCTGAGACAATGCAGTAATGCTGAAAAAGCCTCTATGCAGTCCTAACAGCTGGGACCAGTAAAATCTACAGAATTATCAAAACTGCATCTATCAATGCTAAAGCTCTGAACCTCAGAAATTTCAGTGTAATAATAGCATAGAAAGGGGACAGAAATCTGAAACATCTTTAACATTCCCTTAAGTGGGAAATTACATCTGAAAACTATTTATCCTTTACGATGAAGCCCATGCACAAGGCAAACCTGTCTGTGTTTTTTTTTTTTTTTTTTTTTTTTTTTTTTTTTTTTTATATAAGATTTTAATAGCTTTCTGTCAAAACTTGAAAAAAAACACAGAGTTTTAATTTTTTTAATTAAACTGAATATGTGACACACAAATAAGCCAACTTTTTACTTAACTCTACATTTCTCATCTTCCACGACGTTCAGTAGCTTTTTAATACCACATAGAATATATTAGATTTAAATATTTTGATTATTTGTAGACAGTCTTCTAGCAACATAATTAACTTTTCCCCTTCATCAAAAATCTGAAATAAATTACTCTTTCACCCTAAGATTTTACCTTAACAAGACAGACAAAGTTTAAAATATAAAAAACAAATTCCTCTCTTATTTTTCAAAGGAAGCAAAAAAGATGATCGTCCATTCTGAATAATGCATTTCTGAAGACCGTATACCATTCTTCACCATTACAGTGATAATTGCACAAGAAGCCTGGATTAATCTTCTTCTGTCTTACCCAGAGTCCCCTAAAACATCCTAATGATCTCCTCCTGAGGTTAACATCAAGTCTTTGAAAAGGATGTAGATGTAAGAAGTTAGAAAGGAATTTAAACTCTAATTCATAGAACATCAGTCTCACCCTCCCCCAAGGGAGTAGTAGGGAATTACATATTAACAGCGCTCTTTTCATTTAATATTCCAAAAGATCAGCATCTGAAAGGGAATTAATGGGCAAGGAGCTGCAGGATGGCAAGTCACCCCAAGCATTAAAATGAGTTTTCATTGAGCACTTTTCCATTGGCCAGATCACCACAGGACATGAACTAAAAACACAGTTGTCAAGAGGTAGATGAGCCCCCCCTTTCCAGATGGGAAAGTGAGGCACTGAGATGCCTTGTAATTGGCTCCCCAAGTGTTCAGCAGCAGCAGCAACATCAGAGGCAGGAGGACCCGTCTACAGTTATGCACTCAATGGCCGACACACAGCAGAAGAAGGACAAGAACATTGGTCCCCTCCAGTAGCCTGTCTTCCATCTTGACGTATGGCATACAGAGCTAATAGAAAGGTTGAAATTCCATTTTAAAGTCGATGGCATGTCTGTCCTCCAGTGTCAAGCCCAAGAGATCAACACAACGGATGGCTATTGACAGACTTTCTCAGACTCAGGAATGGAGAGCATGTTGAATGTAGAGAATGTTTCAGTAAACAAAATCAAGACATGAAAAGCACAGTTACAGGAGAGAGAATACAATATTGAAAATCATAACTTCAGTTTGATGTAATGCCCTCCAAAGAGATATTTATGAACACAGTTAAAAAGAAATTATCAAACATTTGGATTTGAAAATTAGATTACACCTCTATGCTGATGTGAGCATTCACATGCCTTTAAACAAGGAATCAGCATATTATAGAAGATATTTCTCTTCCCAGAGTACAAAATATGTTATTATACACTGTACATAATTTCCCATGTTCCCCAAATACATTAAACAGTAGAGAAAAAGCAATTATTTCACCTAGCAGTGGTATTAGTCAAACAAACAATGTGATCAGAGTAGAGATAAATTGGTGGGGGGTGCTTTGTGTGATATGTGAGAAAATAAACAACCACAATGTCCTTTAGCTTTGTGACAATGTCCATTGATGACAATACCTCACTACTGTGCAAGTAGCCAGTATATTAGTGATACACTGACGTACATGACACACAGCACAATCCAGTTTATTCTTGTGATTGGTGGCTCGTGGTTACCTGTCACATGGAGGATGGCACTGGAAGACAGGGTGCCACTAGAGTTTTGGGCTTGAGCCACATAGAGGCCAGCGTCTGCCTCACATACCTTTGGAATGAACACCGAATGCTTTGTGTCCTTGTGCAAAACCTGTAAGTGTCCATCTGTGCACAATTTCTGGCCCTTCTTGAACCATGTCAGTGTAGGCTCTGGGAATCCTGTTACTTCGACTTCCAAAGTCACCGGGGAACCTTCCATGACAGTTACATTGGACAGCAGCCTGGAGAAATGAGGCGCCTGGCCAGCTAGGCTGACCACGCTGCTCTCTGCAGAGGAGTTTTTCCTGTCTCCTTGGGGACCTGCTGGCCTCCTGCTGGTGCCTGACTGAGAGCTGAGGCCGGGGGATACATCAGGGGCATCATGCAGCCTGTCCTGGGTTTTAGTGACATTAGAATCGGCATGCACTTTCTCCTGGGTTTCTAGCGAGCTCTCCTGAGCCTGGGCGTCTTGCTGCAAAGCTCTGTCGTGCACTTCAAGGGGCATGCTTGTTGGACCTTTCACATGGATGTGTAATTTGGTACTCATCTCCACTGATCCTTTGGAGGTTAGCGAGGATTCAGCTTTGAGTTGGGGGTAGGGCCTCTCAAAGTGACTTGTAAATGTGTCTTTCTCATTACGGCACCCGTCAGCAAAGGCAACGGGTGGTGGGAGAACCGATTCCTGGGCCTCCCCTAGAACACCAGTCCCTGCGTGTGTCCTGCCGCCGCCGCTGACGTGGAGCATGAGGGTGGAAGAGCTGGCAGGTTCCTCCACCTCCATGTCGGATGGTGCCAGAGGGGACTCGGGGCTGGCTGGGAGTGGAGGCAAGGAGATGTCGTCAGATGAGATACACTCAGACTCCTCCCCAGACAACATGTCTTCTGGCAGGATCAGACCCGGGGCACTGGCCTCTTTGTCAGGTGAGGACTGCCTCAAGTCCACAGGAAGCCCATCTTCCCGGGCTCCATGGATGGCCAAGGTATCTTCTCCTCGCATCTGCCCCTCATTCCTTTCTTCACTGAATGGTGTCTGCTCATTCCTCACCGGCTCCTTTAGGAGGTCAATGCAAATGTCGTGGAAAGCTTCCAACTTTGGATTCATCTTTGGAACATCTCCCTGCTTCAGTTTTTCTTTAAGCTCTACGAGAGACCCACATAATTCAGTAATAGATTCAAGAATCTCCTTGTGTCTTGTGACAATCTTCTCAGCATATTTCTGTCCTTCTTCCAAACCGTATAGGCGCTGAGCAAGGTCCATGACCTCCCGAATCCTTTCTTCTTGCTGAGGCACTGAAGGAGCAGCAAACTTATTGAACTGCCTGTGGAGGATTTCCACAGCTTCTTTTGTCTGGCACTCCATGGAATACTTTCCAACTCTTACCACTGTGGCACTTGCATCCTCGTACCAGAAGTTACACTCTTCTATTACTTCTTGGAGATGTTCAGTCAGGTCCAAATTCATCTTGTAATCTGTCACAACTTTGTCAAAGTCATTCACATGCTTTTGCAAATCCTCCATGCGTTCCAAAAGGTTGTTAATTTTATTACTTGGATAACTTGAGAATGAATCAGAAGTTTTATTATTAACTTTTTCCATTTTCTTCCTTAAAGCCTGAATTTTTTCAGCATACATATCAACTTGTTGGATTTGATATTGAAGAGTCTTTAGGTTTCGAGATTTTTCATTTTTCTTGGAGTAATTAAACTTCAGATTGTTGAATTTCTTTTTTATATCTTTGAATGACTCTTTGAGCTCATCGATCTCATCTCTTGTGGTGCAGTACTCCAAGCTGCAGGACAGGACCTGTTCGTATTCTTTGGCATTGGCACTCCAGATCCTGCTATCCAATTCAAGGACCTCCAGCTGCCGCTGTAGGTTCTTTGCAGAAAGATGGGAGTAATTAGCCTGTTGTAAGGATGAAATGATGTCCACTCCTATGGAGAGGGCCAGCTGGTGGAGATGCTCTACTTGTGCCCGCCTTTCTTGAGAACGGCCCAGTTGCATCTGGATCTCCTTAGATCCTCCCAGTTCCATGGGCTGCGCTAGAAGCTCCGGTTCTCTCGATTTGATGAAATGCATCAGTTCCTCCTTGACTTGGTGGAACTGAATTGTCTTGTATAGGATTTCCTCATAATCCTGGATTCGCTCTCTCTGCCTCTCATGGAGATGAACAAGGTCCTTCAGTTGTTCAGACTTCTCCTTCGAAGGGGCTCCCTGACCAGTTAACACTTCCCATTCTTTCATGATATGCTGAACCTCGTCATGCAGTTGCTGAAGCTGAGGTTTCATGGCACTCCATCTTCTTTGCAGATCTGACATAGTCTGAAGGCTCCCTCCAAGGTCAAGTGCAGAGACAGGCAGAAGAACTTCATGAAGAAGTTTTACATTGTGAGTAGTCTTTTTAAGTTTCTCTTTGAATGTTTCCCACTTCTGTCTCACAGGCTTGCCTTCTGTGGCTTTGAGGTACCATGTCATCCGAAGATGGCCGAGTTCTTCCCTTGCGGTCGTTTGCTTTTCCATGATGTCCTTCATAATGTGCATTTCATTTTTAACATTTAATATCTCATTCTCTTTTGCCATACTTATTAAGTTAAGGAACTCAAGCCCTAAGTCTTGGGTCAAAAAGCTCTTCTTTAAAAACAGCTGCCACCGCCTCTCAGCAGAGTCAGAGCAGTGCTTGACTTCAGCATCCTCTTGTTCTCTCTGAGGGATTTCCATCTGATAAAATTCCTTTAGTCTCCGAAGCTGCTCCTTCACCTCTTCTGATGACTTTCGAAATGCCACATAAGCTTGCAGGACTTGTGACCTGTAGCTGATCCTTCGACCAAGTGTGTTTAATTCTTCTTCTAGCCATTTCATTTTAAAAGAAAGCAATGCCACTTCGCTGAGTCCAAATTCATTTTTCTCTGTCATGATTTTTGCAGCTGCTTCTAATGTGTGTGCTACCTCCTTGGCTCGAACATCTAATTCCAGATATTTATTCAAAATCTTCTCTGACTCAGAAGGGCTGGAACCGATGTCCAATGTGTTAGAAAGAACTGGCCTGATTTCCTGAATTGACATTTCCACCTTCCTTAGGTAGTCTTCCACGGATGCTGCTAATTGCTGTTTCTTAAGAGCCAATTCCTTGTGCGCTGTGCACTGTTCGCTGAGATGATCCACTCGTTTCTGAATACATTCCATCATCTCATGGATACCTGTCACCTTAGAGCCGCAGGAGTCTACTTGGCTGATTAAGGCCTGTCCCTTTTGCAGAGCATCGGCTGCGGAGTCTTTAATTTCTCTGTGTAATTCCTCATGCCTCACTGCCAAGACAGGCAGGCTTAAACCCTCTGATTTAAGGAGCTTAAGGTAAGCTTCGACTTTTCCAAGTACATCAAATGCCTTATTAGCCCTGTTAAAAAAGTCATGTGCCATTGTCAACCAGGCTTTTCTTTCCACCATGAGTCGACCAAACTCTTCCTGCAGTCGACTCAGTTTCTGGTTCGAGAGCTGTAGGTGTTCTTTTTCTGTGAAGTCCTTGGACAGTAGGATCTCCAGGGCCTGGCTCTTCAGCTTCTCTATGGCTGAATTCCATTCCTTAGCTCTGGCTTCCAGGTCCTCGTGCTTACGGATTAGCTCCTTGTTGTCGGAAAGTGACGAACCCAGACTCTGTTCCCGCAGATCTCTGATCATTTTCTGAAACCAACAAGTAACCTGGTTTTCTTGTTGGTCCCACAGACACAACTGTAGAACCTGAGCCAGTTCCTGCCGCTGTTGCTGCAAGTTCTTGACCAACTGTCTTCTCCTGTCTTGTAGAAGTTCAAGGAGGCTGTCGATCTTCAGACAGCTACTCTGAGCTCCCTGAATCAGCTCAGAATTCATATTAGATCCATCACACTTGAATTTTTCTATGAAGTCAGTGAGTTGTTGACTTTTGTTTAAAAGGACTAGGGATCTTTCTAGGAGTTCTTTGGCATGGCGGTCATGAAGCTGAAGAAGTGACTGTAAGGTCTCCACGCTCCCAAACTCATGAGGATTCTGCAGGAAAGCTTCAGCTTGGTCTATTTTTATAGCAAACTCCAAAGCACTTTCAAAAAACTCAGAAGTCAGCTCTAGGAGCTCCCTTCTTCTTTCAAGCATGCAGACCAGGGTTGTCCATGCTTCACCCAGAGTCTGGGCCATGGCATCATACACCTGACCTTGAGCCTTGTTAGCTTCCGCTGTCCTGTCTGCTTCCTGTAAGAGTTCCCACACACGATCTTCCAAGGCCAACTGGCTCCTTGCTCATCCAAGGACCACCTTCCCAGGAATGGCGCTGCCCACCCTGTCTGTGTTTTTAACATAAAACTTAACTAATGAATTAATGAGCTACCAACGTGAAGCCTTGGGGGAGGGGGGATCAGGGAAAGTTGTTAAACTGGTAAATCTATCAGTACCCTAGTCATCAAACACATCAGATCTGAGAAGGATAAATTTCACCTACATAAACAGAAGTGAGATAACTTTCCGGCTACCAAGGCAGCTACCCCAGGTTTCTGCCTGGTCATTGGGGACAGAAGTCCCAGGGCAGTATAAGTCTTTAGCTGCCAGATCCAGAAGGTCTGACAGACTTTCCTGTGGAGTAGGAATTTGGGGAGCCTTGCCTAGCTTGTCTTGGTAAAGCAGAACAAATCAATGCTTGTCCATAGTGTGGACAGGGTCTTTGCAGCAGCTAAGGTGCAAAGCAGTTTTACCCTCTGTGACTGGCTTTGCTACATTTGAAGCAAGTTCCAGGTGGAAGTTCTTCTGTGGCCATCCATTTTCCTTGGAGGAGATACTGGATGCTGCTAGGAGCTGGCATGTCTCTATCATGAGCTTTTTTTTTTTTTTTAATTAAATGTCATAGTCTCTGGAGTGTTTAAGCATCAGGGGATCATTATCTGTTAGGTATAATCAGTTTAGTATCTCTAGAAGGCAAAACCCGGTTTTTTACAGTGTAAACAATTTAGTGTTTCTAAAATCAGTATCAGGGAGATTACTCTTATGTTACAAAATTTGGCTGCCAGCAAGATATAATCCCTGTACATGAATGTATGGAGGTGCAGCTTTAATACCTCAGTAAACCAGCATTGTTTTAAACCCTATCTTTCATAAACCTAGTTTTCAGGACAGGGAAAAATATCATATAGAAATCTATCCTAATCCAAGATATCTTGGAGACCTGTTGTCTCTTGGTGGACCCACTCCATATTTATTCAAGATGGCAGTGAAGTCATATGATCTTCCTTCCTGTTCTCCATCCTTAGTCAAATGGTGGTTGCCCATGTGGCTGTACTTATCAAGATGGTGGCAGACTGTGTACTGTTTTCCAGGGCAGTTCTAATTTGGAGTTACCGGTTTTAAGTTAACATTTGGTTATAGGTTTTCAACCATACCCAATTTCTTAGATGTTTTTTCTTTAATAAGGTAGAACAGCATAAAATAACTTTCTCTATCATTACATCAGATTGAGGGCCAGAAAAGGTCCAGAGGTAAATTCTGAGCCCAGGCAGCTAGTTGCAATAACAGCTGAACTATTACCAAGACACATGGAACATATAAACTCGGGCATCCAAGACCAGTTAGAAACAAGCATGTAGTGGCCACATACATTTCCACCCACACATACAAAATAGATGGGACTTAATAGAAGGGAAAAAAATCCATGGGAATTCATGTCAGATGAACAACTTACAAATCCTGAAATGTGAGTTTACAGTGTAGAGCAGTATGTAAGAAACCACAGGAATAAAAGACTTTTCCTGGCCGTGACACAGCTCCTATTGGGCCAGCCCACCATGGGAGGCCAGGAGCTGCCACTCATGGTACCAGGCTCTCAGAGAGCAGGGTCCGAGGTGGACGGGGCACCACAGGCTCACAAGCAACAATGCCTCGGGCCCCTGATGTGGAAGGAGAAGGCGCTTCAGAGGGAACCGAGAAACAGAGTAGTGGTGCAGACTGCCCAAGACTGAAAGAAAGCCCGATGAGCAAGCCGGAACAGCAAGTGTAGGGGATTGGAAAAGAGATTTTTTTTTTTTTTAGAAGAGAGGAAGGTGTAGCAGAGTTTATTCACGGAGAACAGATTCGTTACAGGCAGAATGGGTGGACAGAATTCTAGCATAGTGAAAGATCCCAGCATACTAGCTTAGCCTAACGCCATTTCAAGTAAGGTCTGAAAAGCGCAGGGTGTCTACGGCCGGCCTCCTGGCCCCAGAAAAGGGTACTAAAGGTCAGAAAAACAGCTTGGAGCCAGACAGCAGGCGTGTCAAGCTCGGGGGAAAAACCACGAGCTGCCCTGAGTTTGAACCCGGCCTCATTTGAATCGTCCAATCAGAACCCTGTAAACCATGGGCTGCCCTGAGTTTGAACCCGCCCTCCTCGTGCTCCTGCTGCCCGACCCTATAAAAACCCTCCGCTCCAGCCCGGGGGCGCGCCAGTCTCTTGAGCTTCTTGAGGGACTGTGTTGCCCCGGGTACCCGTGTTCCTGAATAAAGCCTCTTGCTGTTTGCATCTGACTTGTGGTCTCGTGTGATCTCTGGGCGAGGGTCTCTCCAGAGGGAAGACTGCCTTCGGGGGTCTTTCATTTGGGGGCTCGTCCGGGATTAGAGACCCCCCGCCTCGGGACCACCGACCCACTGTCAGGAGGTAAGCCGGCCTTGGTGTATGTTGTTTCTGTCCTGTCAGAGTGTTGTCTGTTTGCGCGCCTGAATCGGTCTGGAGTCAGTGGGGCTGAAGGAGCTGACGAGCTCGGACTTCGCCACTGCGACCCTGGAAGACGTTCCACGGGTCTCTGAAGTCCCCTTCTGGGGCACGGGAAGTCCCCTTCTGGGGCACGGGAAGTCCCCTTCTGGGGCACGGGAAGTCCCCTCTGGGGCACGGTTTTTCGGGGCCACCCCCGTATCAGAAGGATACGTGGTGCTGGCAGGGGACGGAGAATTCAAACACTCCGTGTCCCCATCTGAGTTTTTGCTTTCGGTTTTACACCGGAGCCGCGCAGCGAAACTGTTTCTTGTTTGTGGTGTCGGTTTGTTTTGCGTTCTTTGTCTAATCCTTCTCCATCCAGGCGGGGCGCCTCCTGTCACGGCGCCGGCCGCAACCATCCCAGCGGCTGCGCTCGCGGCGCCTCCTGTCACGGCGCCGGCCGCGACCCCGGCGGCTGCGCTCGCGGCGCCTCCTGTCACGGCGCCGGCCGTGACCTCCCCGGCGGCCGCCCCCCCCCCCCCATGATGACCCAGCTCGCTGGGGACTCGGAGGAAGAAGAAAAGCAGAGAGTTTTCCCGGAGGCCTGGAAGCAGGTTCCGGGTGATGACGGGAGGCCAACCCAACTCCCAAATATCATCGATGCCGCCTTTCCCTTGACCCGCCCAGACTGGAACTTCAATACACCTGAAGGTAGGGAGCATCTACGTCTCTATCGCCAGTTGCTCTTAGCGGGTCTCTGAGCGGCCGCCAGAAGGCCTACCAATTTGGCTCAGGAAAGGAAAAAGAAAGGAAAGGAAAGGAAAGGAAAGGAAAGGAAAGGAAAGGAAAGGAAAAAGGAAAGGAAAGGAAAGGAAAGGAAAGGAAAAAGGAAAGGAAAGGAAAGGAAAGGAAAGGAAAGGAAAGGAAAGGAAAGGAAAGGAAAGGAAAGGAAAGGAAAGGAAAGGAAAGGAAAGGAAAAAGGAAAGGAAAGGAAAGGAAAGGAAAGGAAAGGAAAGGAAAGGAAAGGAAAGGAAAGGAAAGGAAAAGGAAAGGAAAAAGGAAAGGAAAGGAAAAGGAAAGGAAAAAGGAAAGGGAAGGGAAGGGAAGGGAAAGGGAAAAGGGAAAAGGGAAAAGGGAAAAGGGAAAAGGGAAAAGGGAAAAGGGAAAAGGGAAAAGGGAAAAAGGAAAGGAAGAATCACCCGCTGCATTTTTAGAGAAGCTGAAGGAGGCTTCCGTATGATCCAGATACCAGTCTAGCTCAGATATCCGAACCAAATTGCAGCGGTTGGAAAGTTTGCAAGCGCTAGGTTTGCCAGATTTATTGAAGGAAGCAGAGAAAGTGTTCAATAAGAGAGAAACTCCTGAGGAGCGTGAGGAAAGGAGATGGCAGAAACGTGAGGAAAGGGACAAGAAACAACATAGGGAGATGAAAAAGGTTTTGGCCGCCGTTGTGTCTCAGGGACAGCGGAGAGAGGGAGATAGGTCGGGAGAGCGAAGGAGGCCACCCCTTGATAAAGATCAATGTGCTTACTGTAAGAAGAAGGGACACTGGGCCCGCCAATCACCTTGGAACGCCCCTCTCTTGCCTGTTAAGAAACCGGGGACAGGAGACGATAATCTCCATCCCCCCCTCCTCGGAACCCCCACTGAGTTCGAGAATTCCTGGATACGGCTGGGTACTGCCGCCTTTGGATTCCTGGCTTTGCCGAACTGGCAGCCCCATTATACCCCCTCACTAAACCAGGGACCATGTTCCAATGGGAAGAGAAACATCGGAAAGCGTTTCAACAGATCAAAAAGGCCTTACTCGAGGCCCCGGCTCTGGGTCTGCCAGATCTAACCAAGCCCTTTGAGCTGTTTGTGAATGAGAACTCAGGTGTTGCCAAGGGGGTACTGATGCAAAGACTGGGACCTTGGAGGAGACCTGTAGCGTGCTTGTCCAAGAGATTGGACCCGGTGGCTACAGGATGGCCTCCATGCCTCCGCATGGTGGCAGCCATTGTCGTATTACTCAAAGATGCCGGAAACAACCATTGACTGTGCTGGCCTCCCATGCAGTGGAGGCCTTGGTCCGACAACCACCGGACAGATGGCTTTCTAACGCCAGAATGACTAACTATCAGGCCTTACTGCTGGACTCAGACCGGGTAAATTTCGGGACCACAGCCTGAGAGAGACCCCGTGCCCTATAGCCCAGAAGACCATGAGATAGCAAAGAAAATGGGGGCGGACTGGGAACAAAGAAGACAGGCATTGACCCATTTGAGCAAAAACAAGATAAAGACCTTATTAGACAGAGAAAACACCTGGGCAGTGCTGCTGAACCAGGATCAGGTACTCCAGCAGGTAACTTCCACCTGCCCAGCCTGTGCTCAAGTCAATGCAGGAAAGGTTCATCTAAACAAGGGGGCCCGCCAAAGAGGCCATCGTCCTGGTGTTCATTGGGAGGGAAATAGACTTTACAGAAGTAAAACCTGGACTCTATCTCCTGGTCTTCGTGGACACCTTTTCTGGATGGATCGAGGCATTTCCAACCAAGAATGAGACGGCTAACGTGGTAACAAAGAAACTGTTGGAAGAAATCTTCCCCAGGTATGGGATGCCTCAAATATTGGGGTCGGATAACGGGCCTGCCTTCGTCTCCCAGGTAAGTCAGAAGGTGGCCAAACTATTGGGGGTTGATTGGAAACTCCATTGTGCATACCGCCCCCAGAGCTCAGGACAGGTAGAACGAGCTAATAGAACAATTAAGGAATGCCGGGCGTTGGTGGCGCACGCCTTTAATCCCAGCACTCGGGAGGCAGAGGCAGGCGGA
The DNA here is from genome assembly GCF_049852395.1 of Peromyscus maniculatus bairdii. Classification (NCBI taxonomy): domain Eukaryota; kingdom Metazoa; phylum Chordata; class Mammalia; order Rodentia; family Cricetidae; genus Peromyscus; species Peromyscus maniculatus. The sequence goes on along the minus strand of NC_134863.1, from coordinate 47,833,971 downwards.
TCTTTGTGAGTTCGAGGCCAGCCTGGGCTACCAAGTGAGTTCCAGGAAAGGCGCAAAGCTACACAGAGAAACCCTGTCTCGAAAAACCAAAAAAAAAAAATAATAAAAAAAAAAAAAAAAAAAAGAACAATTAAGGAGACTCTAACCAAATTAACGCTTGCAACTGGCACTAGAGATTGGGTGCTCCTACTTCCCTTGGCTCTCTATCGAGCCCGAAATACCCCCGGCCCACACGGCCTAACCCCTTTTGAGATCATATATGGGGCCCCACCTCCTGTTGTAAACTTTCTCCATCCTGATATTTCCTCTCTTGCCACCACCCCTACTTTAGAAGCACATCTTCAAGCCCTCCAGTTGGTGCAGAGGGAGGTCTGGAAGCCCCTGGCCAAGGCTTATCAGGAGCAGCTAGACAAGCCGGTGGTGCCCCACCCCTTCCAGATCGGGGACTCCGTTTGGGTCCGACGACACCAGACCAAGAGCCTGGAATCACGGTGGAAGGGGCCCTATACTGTCTTGCTGACCACCCCCACTGCACTCAAGGTCGACGGGATTGCTGCATGGATCCACGCCTCTCATGTGAAGGCTGACAGGGAACCCGACCCAGCAGGATCCAGAAAGTCAACATGGACAGTGCGCCATACACGAAACCCCTTAAAAATAAGGTTGACCCGCGGCTCCTCTTCCTCCCCCTCCTCTTAATCTCTACCTATCCCCAGGGGACTAGGACGGCAGAGAGCCCGCACCTAGCTAAGAGACTCACTTGGCAGGTCATTTCACAAACTGGGGAGACGGTCTGGCAAACGACCGCCTTTCACACCCCCTTTACATGGTGGCCTAACTTACATCCAGATCTCTGCCAGTTAGCAGCAGGGTCAGAGGACTGGGACATCCCTACCACTGACCCCATGAACCCCAGAGCACCAGACGTCTGTCAGGACGGGAGATACGGATGTGGCCACCCTGAAGCCAGGGTAGCCCTGTCACAACTATCCTTCTACGTCTGCCCCCGGGATGGTAGGGACAGAAAGCTGATTAGCCAATGTGGGGGTTATGAAAGTTACTTCTGTAAAGCATGGGGATGTGAAACAACTGGCAATACCTATTGGAAAAAGAGAGCCAGTCTCACTAACCCTGGCCCTGATACTAGGTGGATTAACAATGGGAGGGATGGCCACCGGAATAGGCACAGGTACCACTGCCCTCATGGAAACCAACCAGTTCCGACAACTCCAGGTTGCCATGCATACCGATATCCAGGCACTGGAGGAATCCGTGAGTGCCTTGGAAAAGTCACTCACCTCCCTGTCGGAGGTAGTTCTGCAGAACTGGAGGGGATTAGACCTCCTCTTCCTGCAGGAAGGGGGGTTATGTGCTGCCCTTAGAGAAGAATGTTGCTTCTATGCGGATCATACTGGGGTGGTGAGAGATAGCATGGCTAAGTTAAGAAAGAGACTAGAACAGAGACAAAAACTCTTTAAAGAACAGCAGGGGTGGTTTGAAGGATGGTTCGGAAGGTCCCCCTGGCTCACCACCCTCATCTCCACCCTTATAGGGCCCCTTCTGATTTTATTCCTCCTTCTGACTCTCGGGCCCTGCATCCTAAACAGACTTGTACCTTGGTATTGACCCAACAATACCAATGACTCAACCAGGTGGAAATGGAGCCACATCCTTACTCTTCCCCATGAATGGAGGATTCCATTCCCTGAGATAAGAAAATGGGGGAATGAAAGACCCCAGCATACTAGCTTAGCCTAACGCCATTTCAAGTAAGGTCTGAAAAGCGCAGGGTGTCTACAGCCGGCCTCCTGGCCCCAGAAAAGGGTACTAAAGGTCAGAAAAACAGCTTGGAGCCAGACAGCAGGCGTGTCAAGCTCGGGGAAAAACCACGAGCTGCCCTGAGTTTGAACCCGGCCTCATTTGAATCATCCAATCAGAACCCTGTAAACCATGGGCTGCCCTGAGTTTGAACCCGCCCTCCTCGTGCTCCTGCTGCCCGACCCTATAAAAACCCTCCGCTCCAGCCCGGGGGCGCGCCAGTCTCTTGAGCTTCTTGAGGGACTGTGTTGCCCCGGGTACCCGTGTTCCTGAATAAAGCCTCTTGCTGTTTGCATCTGACTTGTGGTCTCGTGTGATCTCTGGGCGAGGGTCTCTCCAGAGGGAAGACTGCCTTCGGGGGTCTTTCAATAGTATGGTGGAGGACGGGAGAGCAAGCAGACGCAGCGAGTGGGTGAGGGGTGGAGATGCAGACAAACAGCAAAAGGGAAGAGGTGGGAAAGCAAAGCTCATAACCCTGGATGAGGGAGCTCAAACCATAGTACGGCGTGAGACAGCCCCAGTTTGGATAAATTTTGAAGGCACTCAAGGGTGTCTGAGTATGGGGCTTGGGCCCTCCACCCATTACAAGTCTTCTGCCAGAGACCAAAGGGTACAAAACAGTGTCTTGTTCTATAAGCCTACAGCTGGGAGCAGTATAGGGATTGCCTCTGTGCAGAACATCTCCTACACAAAGGAACCCCAACGTGCAGGGACTGTTCTTGCTCTGGGAAGGGCCGGAGTTACCCAGCGCTGCCGTGGCCTTGGCAGGTGACCCGGAAGCCTTTGACCCAGAAGGGGTCAAAAGACTTGGAAGAGATCCTGGACCCCTTATAGGCTTTTGGTTTGGAAACGAGTAACTTACTGAGCCAGAAGTTGGTCCAGTGTGGCAGCGGTAAGAGAGAAAGTAGCTTCCCATGACCACATGGTCATGGGAAAGACTCAACTCTACCTGGGTTTGGCATCAGAAGGTAAGTATTTTTGGATCCCCGATAGTAGGTTTCTCACTGACACAATGAGTCAGATCAAGATGAATTAAAAGTCCAGGTTTAATGAACAAAGCACCCCTGGGGGACTCTCAAGTCCCCCAGTGAGGCAGGGGGAGAAGGGAGGAGGAGAAATCGCATGGCAGGTCTAAGGACCTGAGCTCAAATACCCTGTAGGCTCAGTCTTGAGCAGCTCCGTTTTAGAGCTATTGCTTGGTGAGCTTTCGAGAGGGGCAGAGTTTGGAGAGGGAGGAGGTGGGCTGAGCCAGAACTTCCAACGGAACATTTTGATGTCCCCACTGCTGCCTGTTGCACTAAAGACTTTTCCTGCCTTTTCCTGGCAGAGGAAGCAAACCGACAAGACCCCTAGAATGTATCAGTGCTGCCCACGGTGGAACTGAATTGCCATCTCAATTAACCTAATCAACATAACCCACACAGGCATGACCAGAAGCCCATCTTCCCGGTTATTCCAGATCTCATCAAGTTGACAAATGAGACTATCACAATTCCACCCCTCAGTTTACCCTAGGAGGAATTTTCTCTGTAACACATCAGGTGTGCTGAAGGTAGGTCAGTCTTCTCAGAACTTAACATACAAACATATCACTTTAAATAATAACCTTCCATCTTTTGTCCCCAAAGTCTTGTGTGCATTTCATGATGAAGAATAAAATCCAACTTTGAAGTCTCCATAGCTGTTAACAATTATAACAGTTTAAAAGTCCAAAGTCAAAAAAATAAATATAAAAGTCCATTTCACAGGTCATCTGAGACTCAAGGCAACCTAACGGTGAGCTCCTATAAAACAAAACAAAACAAAAACTAGTCACATACTTCCAACTTAGCACGGCAGAGAATAACCATTCCCATTCCAAAATGGGAGACTTGGTATATAACAAGATCAAAATCCATCAGGACAAACAAATTGCTTCCATGTCCAGTGTCTGGGACTCACGATGAAATGGCTGTGCTCCAAAATGGTTCAGGTGGTTCCACCCTACCAGTTCTGCCACCCAGAGTACACACAGCCTCTCTCTTAGGCAGTTCCACTCCATGTCTGCACCTTTCATTAGTGGACAGCTCACAGACTTTTCATCTCTAATATACTGAAGACTTCATTGCAACTTAGGCTTTACCTTTACAGCTTCACCCACTGGCCTCTCAGAGCCTCTTTGCTGAGACTCTGACCCTGCCGCACATGGCCTGGCTTCAGCTGCTTTCTGATATCATGATACCGGGCTCCACAACCCCCTAAATCTTGTACCTTGCATGCTTACAAAATCAGTATCACTTGTGAGTCTGGCCCCCTTGGACCACAGCTGTATCAGCTTCTGTGTGCTGAACCCAGGGAAACACTCCCATGGGTAGTTGTCTTAGAGGATCCAGGGAACCCCTTCACAAAATGGAGTCTCCTATGGGTGCCATCAGGACTCTCTTCCTATTGTCCTAGTGTAGAAGGCTTGTCTTCAGTCGAGTTGATCTCTTCAACAACTACAGTTGCTTTCTCAGCACCAACCTGAATGTTTGCCTGTCTTGAATTCTCCACTATTCTATATTCCCACCGTCTATATTTCTGAGCATCCTAGTCTTTCAAGCTCTCACCAGAATGGTCCATTAAGCTGCACTTACATTCAAAGGCTTTTCCAGCCCAAAGTTCCAAACTATTTCACATTCCTCCTGCAAACTGTTCCCAAAGACTTAAGAACCAAAACGATCAGGGTTATCATAGCAATGACCCCATTTGTGCCACCATTTTTCTTAGTTACATTTCTACTATTGTGAGGAAATGTGCTGGTGAAAGCTATTCAAGGAAGGATATGCTATTTGGGGCTCACAATATGAAGTACAACTTTAATCATTTTGAGAAAATCAAGGCAGCAGTGGCTTCAGGCTGCTAGTGATATTGCATCCAGTTATGAAGTAGGGAATGATAAATGCCTTGGCTTATTTCACTTCTTCTTTTTATGCAGTTCAGGATCTCATCCCAGAAATGGGATCATTTATTGTGGGGAAACCTCCCCATCTCATTTAACCTAATTCCCAGAGGTTTGGGGTGGGGTGTGGTGGTATTGTGTTCCCCAAAATATTGTGTACTCTAATAAATTTATCTGGGGTCAGAGAACAGACAGCCACTAAATACAAAGGCTAGAAAAGGGTGGCACTCACACCTTTAATCCTAGCATTCCAGAGATAGAAATCCCTCTGGATCTCTGTGAGTTCAAGGCCACACTGGAAATAGCCAAGCATGGTGACACACACCTTTAATCCCAGAAAGCCAGCCTTTAATCCCAGGGAGTGGTGGTAGAAAGCAGAAAGATATATAAGGCATGAGGACCAGAAACAAGAAGATTTTGGCTGGTTAAGCATTCAGGCTTTTGAGCAGTAATTCAGCTGAGACCCATTCCGGATGAGGACTCAGAGGCCTCCAGTCTGAGGAGACAAGACCAGCTGAGGATCCGGCGAGGTAAGATAGCTGTGCCTTGTTCTGTCTCTCTGATCTACCAGCATGGACCCCAATAACTTGTCTCGGGTTTGATTTTATTAATAAGAACTTTTAAGATTCCTGCTACAGTGGGGTGGTTAATTATTTGGGAATTTTGTATAATGCACCCAGATCACACTTGCTTCCCCAGTTCCTCCCAGGTCCACCCTCCCACCCTTGCACCACCACCCTCAACACACACACACACACACACACACACACACACACACACACACACACCAAGTCTAATTTGTGTTGCACACACACTCATTTGAGCATTGTCAAACTCCCAATGGCCAGCCCCTTAAAAAAACTGAGTCCTTCCCAATCCCCCTGCCAGAAGCCATAAACTGTGAAGAGCTACACTTCCTCACAACTTTTATCTGTATCACAGTTTTTAAGGACTGTCTTCAATAGCTTCCTGTTTGGATTCTTTCTTTCTTTTCTTTCTTTCTTTTTCTTTCTTCCTTTCTTTTTTTCTCTTTCTTTCTCTCTCTCTCTCTCTCTCTCTCTCTCTCTCTCTCTCTCTTTCTTTCTTTCAGTGAGGGGGGCACACACATTGAGACCATGTCACATGTTGGGGAATGTTATTTTAAGGTCTGTTACTTTTGTTTATGTTGCATTTGTTTAACTCTGTGAAGCTGTGTTACTGTGTCTGTCTAAAACACCCGATGGCCTAATAAAGAACTGAATGGTCAACAGCAATGCAGGAGAAAGGATAGGTGGGGCTAGCAGGCAGAGAGGATGTGTAGAAAGAGAAATCTGGGAGAAAAAAGAAGTAGCAAGAGAAAGAGGAGGATGCAAGGGGCCAGCCACTTAGCTACACAGTAAGCCATAGAGTCAGAAACAAAGAAAGCTGTACAGGAATAGAAAAAGGTAAAATCCCAGAGGAAAAGATAGATGGGATAATTTAAGTTAAGAAACACTAGGTAGAAACAGAGCCAAGCTAAGACTGGGCATTTATAAGTAATAGTAAATCTCCATGTTATTTATTTGGGAGCTGGGTGGTAGGCCCCCAAAAAGAGAAAAAGCAAACAACATTTTTGCACCCAACATGAGGCCTGTATTTCCATGTATGGCCTGAGAAAGCTGAGAAAAAAAAGTATACGGCTCCTTTAAGCGTTTCTGCTTGCCAGTGAGCCCTTGAGCAGCTAGTACGTTAAGTAGGAACAAAAAACTAAGTAAAAAATGAATGCAGTCACACACCTCTGACATGCTTGTGAATTTTAGGCTTGGCTTTCATGATCCCAGAGGTGGGTGGAGCCAGCCACCAAAGCTGAGGCCAGAGGTCCTCGATTGTGCTGCTGAGCAGTTTAAAGATTTGCTCACACAGTCAAAAAGGGTTAAAAGATATGCAGGAAAAGAGGTCAAGACAAAAAAAAAAAAACAAAAAACAAAAAAACAAAAAAACAAAAAAAACAAAAACAAAAAAAAACCTCTAAACAGGTTACAGTGTATTGAACAGTGTGCATAGGCTTAAGAAAGAAAGTAAAAGGGTATAGTCATAGAAAAAAATGAATAGTTTAAAAGTAAAATAAAGTCTTTAAAGATAGAGTAAAAGAAAAAAGTCACACAAGATGGGAAATACACAGAAGTCTGTATTCTGTATAGTATTGTGTTGATTTTGAATTTTTTACTTGCCCACGAGCAAGAGACAACTGCTGGGAGACATGAGATTTGTGAACTGGACTGCTAAATTGAACCAACCTAGATACTTTAGAAATGCCTTAACTTTAAAAAAAAGAAGTAAAAAATTATATTTGTCAAGTAGAAATCAAAAATGCTTTTGAGGCCGGGCGGTGGTGGCGCATGCCTTTAATCCCAGCACTCGGGAGGCAGAGGCAGGCGGATCTCTGTGAGTTCAAGGCCAGCCTGGGCTACAGAGCGAGATCCAGGAAAGGCACAAAGCTACACAGAGAAACCCTGTCTCGAAAAACCAAAAAAAAAAAAATACTTTCAAGTTTTGTTCCCATGGGAGATGAGAAGTTATGGATTCCTTCAGGAATAATATGGATCAGGTTTGATCAAGGGAGACCTCCTGAATCTTGACAGATGGTTATCTATCAACAAAGATTATAGTTGATCTTCCCAGATCTTGGCCATTATCTCAGTTTTCTCTCTGGGACCCTAAAGATGTTCATCCACAGGCAACAGGAAGCAGTCTAGAGAAAATGACATCTACATTCCCAAGAGGGGTGTGGGAGGCTTTTGGTTATTTGGTTGGTTATGATGGATGTTTATCATCATTTAGGAAAATATAGGAATGATAAAATAAAAGGGCAGATTATTGAATCTACTTTAAGCTAAAAAAAACAATTACTAATCTCAGATATTTTGCATTGGCATGGATTTTGGTATAGTGATACAAATTTAAAGTTAATTTTGTTACACACACACACACACACACACACACACACACACACATATATGTGTGTGTGTGTGTTTCTTGTAGTGATATTTTATTTGTGCTGAAATGTGGTGATATTTTATTTATATGTTAATAAATAAAGTTTGCCTGGAGATCAGAGGAAATAGCCAGCCATTTTAAGTAATTACAAAAGTCAGGCAGTGGTAGCACATGCCCTTAATCTGATCACTTGGCAGGCAGGTCTCGTTTGTGTGTGTGTGTGTGTGTGTGTGTGTGTGTGTGTGTGTGTGTGTGTATGTATGTGTATTCAAGGTCATACTAGGGAACAGAGGCAAGCATGGTGACACATGCCTTTAATCCCAGTACCAGCCATAGAGACCTGGAGGTCTGTACAGACAGGCAGAGACAAGGAAGTAAAGTAGCTGAACTAAGAGCCAATGAGAGGGCAGAACAGCAAGGCAATAAAAGCCTGGGTAGAGAGGAAGTCATGGCATTTTGGAAGCTGAAGAGCTGGTGAGGTAAGGTTAGTTGGTGGCTCTCACCATTTCCCTGATCTCTAAGGCTTTCCACCCCTCTTTGGCTCTGTGTTTTTTATTTTATATGACTGCTTAGAAATTTGACTACAGTTTCTGCTCTTGTTTGGGTTATTGTGATTATGCAGCTCATTTAAAAAATGTGATGTATAAATAAGAAATGAGGCTAGTAGTTAATCCATAATAACCAAACTTGTAGTCACATTAGTTATGTTTTCTAGATTAAATAAGTATATTTTAGTTAGATGATTTTCAAACACTTCAAAAACATTTAGAATATGGAATTTAAAATATTTTGTTAACTTAAAGTTTTCATGACAATGAGACACACCTGCTCCTGGAAGTACCAATTTACCTCAGAGAAGATGATGGGCACTGAAGAAACTCCTTATGAAGTTTGTTTTCTTTGTGGCAAGGTTAGCCACAGGGCAAAGAAATTGTTCTTGCCTTTGACTGCAGACAATGTGCTGTGCAGACTGGACATGTAGGACACACAGGAAAAAGAACTGTTGAATTTTGCCAAAACAAGTCAGGACAATCATTCAAAATTCCTGCTTCACAGAAGAGTCTGCCAGATACTCTGAAGGATATATAGGAAAGTGACTGACAAACTTTGCTAATATTGGCTGGACAGTCTTTCAAATTTACTGCTTCATTTAAAAGTCTGCCAGATACTATGGGCCTGTAAGCTGAAGATGGATGCCCTGATACTGCAGAGGAACTTTGGGTGACTGTCCAGGCTGTCAGATGGCTCTGTCATTTCTAGAGTTTTGGAAGTTGTTTGCAATGTACTTTTTGTTTACTCAAATATTATCTTTCTGGAGTCATTGATGGAGTTGAAGACTAGATAGTTATAGTTGCAGTTTTCCTTAGCTATGACAGTAGTTAAGTTAGGTATAAAACTTTGGATTCACTAAGATAGGATAGATAATGCATTATTTTCTCTGAATTTGCTAAATACAAATGGACTGAATATTGTAAATGTAATTCTTACTTGATAATTGTTTTGCTGTATGTAGTTTTACTATGTTAAAGTTAAAACCCTTCATTTTTATTTTGACAAAAGGGGGAAATGTTAAGGAGTAGTATTTCAATACTTTTGCTTATGTTGCAGTTGTTTAACTCCGTGAAGCTGTGTTACTGCGCCTGTCCAAAACACATGATGGTCTAATAAAGACTTGAATGGCCAATAGCAAGGCAGGAGAAAGGATAGATGGGGCTGGCAGGCAGAGAGGATGTATAGGAGAAATCTGGGAGAAAAAAAGAAGAGTAGTGAGGGAAGGGGCCAGCCACCCAGCTACACAGCAAGCCATGTAGAAAAAAACAAAGAAAGGTGTACAGAAATACCCAAAGGTAAAAGCCCGGAGGAAAAACATAGACAGGATAATTTAAGAAAAGCTGGCTAGAAACTAAGCCAAGCTAAGGCTGGGCATTTATAGTAAGTGTCCATGTTATTTATTTGGGATCTGGGTGGCGGGCCTTCCAAGAGAGAAAAAACAAACAACAGTCACAGAAGCCTGTGACTCTCATTCTCACTTATGAGCCTGCAATCTTTAATACCACTGCCAAAGACGCTTCCTCGCTCATAGCAGCCAGTAACCAGCATGGATCAGGACATTAGTATGGCCTCTGGAGGCAGCATGTACCTCAGACATCAACATGGCCTGCCATGATGGTATGCATGCCTTTAATCTCAGCACTTGGGAGACAGAGACAGGTGGGCCTTGGTGAGTTCGAGGTCCACCTAGACTACCTATTGAGTTTCAGAATAGTCAGAGCTATGTAGAGAGAAAGACCCTGTCTCAGAAAACAAACAAATAAAAATATCATTTAACCTAATCAAGCTTGATTATCTTGGGGCGGGGGATAATATGTCCAAAGGCCCATCTCCTAGATGATTCTAGGGCTCATCATGTTGGCAACTGCCTTAGTAAGGGTTTCTATTGCTGTAAAGGGACACCATGACCACAGCAACTCTTATAAAGGACAGCATTTAATTGGGGTGTTGGCTTTACATTTCAGAAGTTAAGTCCATTATCATCATGGCAATGTGCAGGCAGGCATGGTGCTGGAGAAGGAACTGCTACATGTTGATATGCAGGCAAGAGGAAGCAGACTGAGTGCCCCACTGAGTGAGACTTGAGCAAAAGAGACCTCAAGGCTGGACTCCACAGTGACGCACTTCCTCCAGCATGGCCACACCCACTCCAACAAAGCCACACCCCTAATAGTGCCACTCCTCATGACAGTATGGGGGCCAGTGACATTCAAACTTACCACAACACCCTTGCAGCATCGCCCCCAAAAGAAAAGTTTAAAAAATTAAAATTAAACCAAACCAACCAAGCGACCAACCAACCAAACCAAGAAACAGTTTGTTCCTCCATCTTCCCTGCCTCTCCAACACTTTTCTTCATTTGTCTTAGTGGCATTGGGAGCTGTGGTGTGTCACGCAGTATAGTAGACCCTTTTGTCCTATCAACTTTACTTGCCAGTGTTCATTGCAATGAGTCATTAGTCTGGTTCAAGATCTCTGGTTTCTGGTACTATCATCACTGGATCCTCACTGAAACTCCTCTTGGATATCCCATGGCCACCTGGAGTCATGAAAATCTTGCAGGTATTGTTCCACAGGACCAGTTGTTTCTTGAGCTCCAGTAGGTCATAGATGGGGTAGATGTTAGGGTGGACCAACCTAAGGCCCTGGATCTGGGTTTGTGTGGTAGCTGGGCTAGTTAGACCTGGCCACTGGGGCCACTCCCCTCAGGTGCTCGGTGGAGCCAGCTTTCCCACACCCATGATGAGGGGTACATCGATGTCTCCCGAGTGCAGGGGGCCAGATCTTCTGTGCCTGGGTCATTGAGATCAGCTCTTCTGTGAAGATCAGGACCAGCTCTCTGACTGCAGTGTCCAGCAAGGGGCAAGGCCATCTTTCCCAAAGCCAGAGAAGGGCAGGGCAGGCTCTTCCTGGCCCTCAGATTTCATCATGCATGGTTCTTATGGCCCCCAGTGGTAACACAGGCCACAGACATCAACACAGACCCCAGCTGAGGTAGGACCACAGACCCAGATATGGCCCTTGGCAGAAGCGTAGGCCAGGATGTCACCATGGCCCCTATGGTAGCTCAGGTCACCAGATCAGTCTCAGGTGGCTGACCAGACCCCAGGCATCTACATAGCCCTTGGAGGTAACAGGAGTCACAGACATCAACTCAGCTCCTGGCTGCTGTGAGGACATGGACCCAGACACAGCCCTCAGCAGCAGCTCAGGCCTGGAAGACCCTATGGCCCCTGGTGGCAGCACAGGCCACTCACAGCTTGGCTCTGGCAGCACCACGACCCTTGGACACTAATAATGCCACTGGTTGGCCCAGACCTCGGGCATCCGTGTGGCCTCTCATAGTAACATGGGCCACAGACTTCAACACAGACCTTGGCTGCGGTAGGACCACAGACCCAGACATGGTCATTGGCAGCAGCTGGGCCTGTATGTCATCATGGCCCCAAGTGGTAGCACAGGCCACTCAGATTGGCATGGCCCCAGCAGCAGAGTGGGCTCTGGGACACCAACATGGCCCTAGGTGATGGCTCAGACCCCAGGCATCGGCATGGCCCTCAGTAACATCAACTCAGACGCTGGCTGCATCAGGGCCATGGATCTAGATGTGGCCCTCAGCTGCAGCTCCAGTCTGGATGTCACCATGGCCTCGGGTGGCAACACAGGCCACCCAGAGCAGCATTGCCCCAGTGGTAGCAGGGGCTTTGGACACCAACATGGACTCAGGTGGCTGACCTGACCCCAGGCATCTGCACAGACTTCAGAGGCAACTGAAGCCATGGAAGGCTTTTCTTATTCTTAATTCAAAAACTGTTAACTTTCCTTTTCTCCCCTTCTACATCATTTTTTGATACAAAGCACAATTCTAAGCGTGCTCGCTTAGACAGCTGGGCTTTCTGTTTTGTCTGAAGACCATTCCTTTTTTCTAAAGATGCTTGTCCAACTCAGGTCGTTACCTTTACTCCCTTCCTGTTCTCCAGCTCCCTCTTCCATGAAGCTGCTGAGATTAACAGATTGCCTGTCCTGTTGTTTTTCTCGAAAAGTCTAATGAAATGATCCTTGAGATTCATTCCTTCTGAGTCTGTTTTTTGTTTGTTTGTTTGTTTGTTTGTTTGAAATTCTTTCATCAACCAAACTAAGAAATCACAAATGGGAACCTACATTCCCTAGTAACAGCTCCACTGTACTCTGTGTTTCTGGCATTCTGGATGTCTTTCTGTGAAGTAAACAGAATCCATTCCATTTTATTCTGACTCTTCTCCTTCACCACATCACACTGAGGGAACTTCTAATTTGCCAGGTCTGCAAGCCTTTGTATATGAATGAAGATTCAATTCACCAATGAAGGCCACAGCAGACAGCAAGATTTAATGTCAAGCAGTGGAGCTATAAGCTTCCAGGGGCACCTTGTGCATGGCCAAACATCGCCCTCTGGTGGCCAGAAAAAAACATAGCAGTTCAACAAACAGATTTTGGGCAAGGTTGGGTTTATTTTGTTTTGTTTTTCCTCCACACTCCAACTCTTACATAAATTTTTGAGAGTCAAGATTTCAGAGGACATAGACTGCTTGTCTCTGCTCTATGTCTGAAGTTACAGACTGAAGTCAATCAATACCTAGGACACAGAATCTTCTGGAGTTACCTTTATTTTATAGGTCTTGTAGATGTTGCCTGTTAGTAAGTACCTAAGCTGAACAGTGGGACAAAATACTTGCATGTTCTTTCCACGTGGCTCTCTGGGGGCTTCTGTAGGTTTTGTCACAGGATGAAACCTTGGATCCAAGTGAATATCCATCCGGTGGTGATTTGAATGAAAACAGCCCCCATAGACTCACAGAGAACGGCATTTTTAGAAGTGTGATTTTGTTGGAGTAGGTGTGTGTGGCCTTGTTGGAGGAAGCTCGGGCCCAGTGTCTCACTCTCTCTTCCTGCTGCCTGAGGATTCAGATGTAGAGCTCTAAGCTGCTTCTCCAGCATCATGTCTGCCTGTGTGCCGCCATCTCCCTGCCATAATGAGGAGAGACTAAAACTCTCAACCGTAAGCAGGCCCCAATTAAATGCTTTCCTTTATAAGAGCTGCAGTGGTCATGGTGTCTCTTCACAGCAACGAAACCCTAACCAAGACACATTCCAAGGGAACACGATAGAAATGCTTAGAGCTTTAGAGTTCTAGCCTCGGAGTTCACAGATCACTTCCAATGTGTTCCATTGGTTGAAGTGACAACATTCCAATCCTGGTTCAAAGAAAGGGAGCATAGACAGCACTAGTTGATGGAAGGCATGCCACATGGTAAGGAGAGTACATAGATGGGAGCTTCTGGTTTCAGAGAGAGATTCTGTCTAGAGTAATTGAATGGAAAGCAAAGAGGATGATATCAGATGTTCTGCTCTGGCATCCACATGTGCATACATGGGTGCACACCTGCATGTTTATATGCATGCACCCCCTGTTTGGGTGGGAGCTCCACCTCAACCCCTGGCACCCTGGCATTCCTATACCCAAAGAGTTTGGAATGTTTGGAAGGAGTCTGGTGGAAGATCCACCTTGGCTCCCCTCCCCAGCTCCTCCCTAAACCCACCCCTTCAAAGCCCACCAAACACAGCTCCTCCCCCAGAGAGGCTCAAGACCACTCCCACAGGGGATATATAAGCGGCATCCCAGAAAACAGACTCATGGTTCTTCCTGTCTCGTCTCATTCTCCTCTCTGAAGGGCCGGGGAATCGCCCAGGAGCGCTTTACTCATTAAACCTGGGCTTTCCAATTTGGTCTGATTTGGTTTGCTGCCATGGTGGAGAGGCCTTCAGGAGGCTTAAAACTTATCACCCCCCCCCACACACACACGCAACACACCACCTACAACACAACACACACATATTTACACATACACACATATACACACATGTACACACACCACCTACAATACAATACAACACAACACACACAGATTTACAGTGTTTAATGGACATAAGATAGGGCTAGAGAAAAGAGTGATGGTATGTAGATGAATTGCTAAATGGTCTTATTAAATAAAAAAAAAACACAGAGCCAGATATAGGGGCGAAAACCTGAGAGATCAGGGAAAAACCACAGCTAACCTTAACTCACCAACTCTGCAGCTTCCAATGAGAGATACTTCCTGTCTACCCACGTCTATATGCCTTGCTGTTCTGCCATCTGATTTGCTCTCTCTGTCCAGCTACATCACTTTCTCTTCCTGCCCAGCTGTCACTTCCTGTCTGTCTGTACAGACCTCCAGACCTCCATGATTAACTAGTGTTGGAGTTTAAGGCATGTGCCACCACGCCTGGCTCTGTTCCTAGTGTAGCCTTGAACTCACAGAGATCTAGAGAGATCCTTGCCTGCCAAGTGATAGGATTAAAGGTGTGTGCTTACTTTTGGGTTTACTTACAATGGCTTGGTTTTTCCTCTGATCTCCAGGCAAGCTTTATTTATTAGAGTACAAACAAAATATCACCACATTTCAGCACAAATAAAATATCACCGAAATGGTACATAATTCCAGAGATAGTAATGGTAGACGGTCATTACCACCCTTAATTATGAAAGGACTGAGGCAGTAACTATTTACCAGTGCTCCAAAATTACAAAGAGAGAGGTACTGAACTGGAGCCACATCTTTCAGAAAGGGGACTAGGGTCAGCAACTGGGTGAGGCAAGCAGGCATGAGGGATACAACACTCAAGACGCTTCTCCCTCTGTTTCATGCCAGTGCCAAGCTGAGAGTGAAAGCCTCAGCTTAGTCCTCCTGCTGATATTAAACTTACACAGATACTACACTTGAAATCAGCCAAAGGCTGAGGAAAGGCACAGTCAGTGGTCATCTTACTCTCGCTTCTCTTACCGTTGAATCCGATTTGCAAAACCCAAATCTGAGGCTAGATCTCAGAGGATATTTATGTCATTCTTTTAGAGCATAAAGGTAGAGAATGACAAACTGAAACATCAAATCCAGCAATGTGTTCTGTTCAGACTGTTTAAAACATACAGTGCTTAGAAGGGTACATAGGACATGCTATTGGTGTCTTACTACTTTTACTGTCTACATGGTGCAAACATTTAAAAAATACACTACCAAGGTCCAGAGCTTTGCTGAAGTTTATTAATAGATTGTGTTCACACAGTTCATGAACCCATGCTCTAAATAAGTCCCTGCCATTGTATTTATAGTGTGTATAAATATATAATATAGGGTTAATATTGCGTGTTGGGAACACAAGGTCCTTGCACCCCCAGATATCAAGGGAAAACAAGAATGTTAATCATGCAGGGGTGTCTCCTCAATGGGGGAGATAAACTACCTGCATTTCACACAGAAAGCTGAGAGTGAGTACTCTTAACAACCTGGTTGGTGACCTTTTTGCTCTGTGGAGGCAGACCTCATCCACCTTCTGTTATAGAGACACACCTCACCCAAATTCCCCAGGATGATTATCCTAGACTCTCCCTCCCTGGACAGTATCTTCATAGCTCCCAGAGTTAACAGAACCTGGGACCATCATTAGAGATGTCACGTGCATTTTACCTATTGCTGACTTCCATGCTCTCTTCGTCAGAGATCACATTAAATTTTAGACCTTTCAGCTATAGAACCCGTCCTCATGGTCACATATACTTTGTAAAGGAGGTTCTTTCTTTTTTTTCATGTATTTATTAATTTTTACCTTTATATATTATTTTGTAAGTGTGAGTGTTTTGCCTGCATATATGTCTGTATACCACTTGTGTGCCTGGTGCCCTTCAAGGCCAGAAGAAGGTGTGGATTCTCTGAAATGAAGTTATAGATAGTGCTGGGAATTCTACGCAGGTCCACTGGGAGAGCAGCCAGTGCTTTTTCTGTTTTGTTTCAAGAAAAGATTTCTCTGTGTAGCTTTGGTGCCTGTCCTGGATCTCCCTCTGTAGACCAGGCTGGCCTTCAACTTAGATATCTGGTTGCCGCTGCCTCCCAAGTGCTGGTATTAAAGGAGCTACCACCACCGCCCAGCATTTTTTCTTTTTTCGAGAAAAGGTTTATTGGAACCCAGTTGGCCTTGAACTTATCATGTAGCAAGGGATGACCTTGAACTCTTTATCCTCCATATTTACCTCTTAAGTGCTATGTAGTAGAATATTTTAATGTGTTACTTTTTTTTTTGAGTAGGAGAGCTCCTTTTTATTTATTCTCTCATATATTACATCCCAACTGACCACAGTTTGTTGTTTTTTTTTTGTTGTTTTTTTTTTTGTTTGTTTGTTTTTAATGCCGAATGCCATTTATTGAAGGAGGGAGGAGGTCTTTAATACAAGCTTATAGTACAATGGGAGAACCCCGGAGGGCAGAAGTTCCCTACGATGTTTTACAATCTTGCATCTAAGCTGTTAATGCCCAATATGCAGGATACACAGACAAGGAACTTCCCTTAAGTATTCAGGAGGGTGGAACCTGGCAGGCAATTAGCATAGGGAGGACATCAAGGTCAAGGTCAGCAAGCAAGGCAACAGCTACCCAAAACAGGGCCAGGGCCCTACAGGTCCCCCATAAAGGAGTTTCTAGTATTCACACTTTAAACTTTATTGTGGAATTGGAATGATTGCTGCCTGGAAACTTTTCCTCAAATTGTACTGTGTTTTAAACATGCCAACAATGAACTGCCTAGCATTAGACTCCCTGACATCTGATCCAGGTTAACAAAGTCAATCAGAACTGGGTTTTCATTCTCATCTCTTCCCAGATTTGTTTCCCTGCCTGAACACCTACAGGGTCCCCCAATTTCTGGGATGAAATACCATGACAAAGCAACTTGAGGAGGAAAGGGCTTATTTGGATTATGCTTCCATGGGATTGTTCATCATTGAAGGAAGTCAGGACAGAACTCAAACAGGACAGAAACCCGGAGGCAGGAGTTGATGCAGAAGCCATGGAGAGGTGCTGCTTACTGGCTTACTCCTCATGGCTTGCTCAGCCTGCTTACAGAACCCAGGACCACCACGTCAGGGATGGCACCACCCACAGTGGCTGGGCCCTCCTCCATCAATCACCAACTAAGAAAATGCTCTAAAGGCTTGTCTACAGCCCAGTCTTACAGAGGCATTTTTCTCAATCAAGGTTCTTTCCTATCCGATGACTATAGCTTGTGTCAAGCTGACATAAAACAAGACAGCACAGTCTGCCATTTCCCAACAGTCTCTCAGTTTTCTCTCTCACCATCATAGGCACCAATCTCTTCACATCATGGCATCTATAGGAAATCCTGACATTCGTACAACAATAAAACGAAGACCGAGGAAAGGCTATTTCAACCTGTGGCAACTGGCCAAGAGGCTCTGCTGGTTCCAAAGACTAAGGGAATCACTGACGTACCCACACCACACAGGAAGCTCTGCTCAAATCTGTTGTCAACACAGCTTCCCCCAAACAATAATTCTATCACGTCCTTCAACTGAAATAGTAATGTTCAGACTTCTTTGTATGACACTGAAAATGTAGGCACATAACTGGGAGAGTTCTCAGGGGTCATCGAATTTATTTTCTTTGTCCAGTTAAGGTTAGACAGCAGCTTATCCAAAAAACACCCCAATTTTTCCACCAAGGAAACTGATTTTTTTTCTTTAATCATACCCACATTGGCCTACTAATATACACTGACAAGCTCAAGTTGTAATAGTTTAACTGCTGAAGGCAACCTTGGCGGGTTGGAGCAAGGGGCATCACAAAGCCACTCCATGCAACAGAGCTCAGAGGTTTATTGGGGGAGGGGTGCAGAGGTGACCTCTAAGCTAAAGCAGAAGGAAGAGAGAGAGGAACAAGAAGAGCTTGCTTTTTATAATGGGATATAGCGAATGTGCATAGGGAGAATGCTCTACTCAGTGGCTACCATAGTCACAGTGTCACATCTTGGCAGCTGCTGAATAAGTGTTCTGCTAGGTCCCCCAGGGCAGGCCGGTGTAAATGCCTGAATGCCAACAAAAGTTTAATTGTCTTTTCTTCTGTGAAGGCTGCCAATTCAAACCACTGGGAAGTGAATGTTTCATACCCAAACTCGAAGGATACTTACTCAAATGCTATACAGAAAGAGGGATCAGGTAAAGCCCTGGTAGTTGTTTCCACCTTAGCTTCCCTGCGTTGATGAGGTGATCAGGTACTGGATTTCAGGTTTTAGGGCAGGCTAATTTATAAACCCGGTTATCAGTTTACTGATAACAAAACAGTTGAAGGAAGATACAATTTGGCCTGATTACTCAAATTAGTCTGTAATTTTTTTTTTTCTGTAAAGGGAGAGACAGTAAATACATGATGTATGGATGTGTAGATTTACCATACCAAAGCCACACTTTCTGGTTAGTTTATTTCTTCCAATGCTTTCTACTATAAAAAAGTCATTTATGACCACCGGTACAAACAACCCCATGGCTGCATTTGGCCTGTGGCTTTCCTGATCTCTGATACCTGTTAGGCAGAAAGTAAAGGAATATTGCATATAGTCCGATTGTCAACAGTCTGAGAGTCTACTCTATGCCGAGTTCTCTCTCTCTCCTCTCTCTCCCTTCCTCCCTCTTTCCATTCTCTGTCTCTGTCTCTCTTTCTCTCTCTAACTCCCTTCCTTCCTCTCTCAGAGATAGGTTTCTCTACATAACCCCGGCAGTCCAGGAATTTACTATGTAGACCAGGCTGGCCTTGAACTCAAGAGATCCGCCCGCCTCTGCCTTCAGAGTGCTGGAATTACCACCCCCAGCTCCAAGTTCTGTTCTTGTTCCAAGAGCCATAGTATTCAGACACAAACACTCCCAGTCCTTGAAAGAGTATATCAAAACCCGATTTTATATATATATATATGTGTGTGTGTGTGTGTTTATACATATATATGTATATACACACACATATATATGTATATACACACACATATATATGTATACACACACACACACACACACACACACACA
This sequence comes from Peromyscus maniculatus bairdii, assembly GCF_049852395.1. NCBI lineage: Eukaryota > Metazoa > Chordata > Mammalia > Rodentia > Cricetidae > Peromyscus > Peromyscus maniculatus. The sequence goes on along the minus strand of NC_134863.1, from coordinate 47,814,787 downwards.
CACACACACACACATATATATATATATATATATATATATATATATATATATATATATATATATATATATATATATATATATATGTAGAGAGAGAGAGAGAAGTAGTATAATATTTCAAGGCGCTGGGGCATTCGCACCCCTCCTGACCAATTACCTTCTCTTTATTTAAGTTGTACCAAAAGTGTAGCATCCCCGTGTACAACGAATCCCTGACTTCCATCGCCACAAACTCTCAGGTTTCTCTCTCAGGGCAAACAGTACAAGCGCAGGATCGACAGAACACTGACAACCTAATGACAACACACCCACGTGCTCAGGTCTTCTCCCGCGGCGTAAGTCCTTTGAAACTGAGCAGAGAGAAACCGCCTTAGCATCAGTCCTTGCACTTTCGACACAGACTTCTCGACCACAATCCAAACCAAAGCCCTTAAAGACATTTTAAAAAACGACCCCGACAGGTGATACGCTTTTGGCTCTGGGTCGTGGCTCGTTTCTATCGCTTGGGGGCCTTGACCTTGTGTTTCTGGTTCGACGCCGAGCACCCGGACCCCGTGTGGAAACGGCGACACCCCTGGCTCCGGCGGCGGCCGCCGCGGGGGGGCGTGGCTACGTGACGTCATCTCACCGGGCGCGAGCGCCGGCGGCGTCCCGAGGTTTGTCTCCGCGTGCTGGGGTCGAGGCACGGGCGGAGAGCGCACAGCCGCCGGCCTGTTTCCCCTCCTCCCCGGGTGTCAGCAGCTCGCGCCGGGCCCCACGGAGATGGCGGACGATCTGGGAGACGAGTGGTGGGAGAACCAGCCGGCCGCCGCCGCCAGCAGCAGCCCAGGTACCCGCTCGGCCCGCCCCCCGCGCCGCAGCTCCCCTGCCCACCGCCTGTGGCCCTCGCCGCGGGGTGGGGTCCGCCCGGACGAGGGGCGCCCAGCTGAGGGAGGGGGCGCCAGGCGCCGCGGCGACACGGGTGGGAGAGCCCGTCGTCCCAGGTGAAGCGAGAGGGACACACACCCTCGTGGTCTGCCGGTGTGGAGGGAGCCGGGGTCGGGGTGGGGGGTCCCTTCCCAAGCTCTCATTCTCTTTTACTTTACTTTGTCCTGGAAACGACGTAGACCGTTTTTTGTTTTTGTTTTTTTATTTTTATTTTTATTTTTTGTACCAAAGAAGCGGTTTGGCATATGGTCACCCGTGATTCCAGAACTAGGTTCAGACTGGTGGAATTCAAATCACAGGCACTGCTGTCGCTGACACATTCTCCTTTTCATCATCTGTAAAAAAGAGTAATGCTAATATCTATTCAGAGATTGTTATGGAGGTGGTTTAAAGTTGTACAGCCTGGTACAATGCTTGGCACGCAGTATATGCCCAAAGTGCTAATATAATGTGTTCTTTATAACATGTAGTTTGAGGCAACGGGTCTTTAAATAAAGGTCATCTTTTTTTAACTCTGCTGTTTTACAGATAAGGAATGTGACCTACAGATGTTCATTGGCAAGTTCAGTTACCTGGTTGGTGTCAGAAACAAAACTGTTTCCCAAAGCATTTAATAAGTAGTTCCCCCGGAATGGCCTTGAACATTTCAAGTCCCATAAGACTGAACATGCAGTGACTGCTGTTTTTGTTATGTCTCAAGTCACCCTCCAAAGCTCTGAGGTCTGCCTCTCTGTAGTTTTGAGGGTAAGCTCAAAGTTAGATTTCTGTTTATTTTGACCTCAGAACCATCACATGATAGACACTGATGGAGTTGACAAGTTTAGGAGATGTCTCGGTGTGAAACTGAAACATCACAGCATGGATTTTGTGTTTTGAGGGAAGAAGTCAAGTAGAGTGTCAGTCCGGTGGCATATGGGAGTATGGATCCCAGGTGTGAGATTGCACTAGAGATAGAGGAGATCTGGCACCAAACTACAGTACCGAGAAACTAAACGTAAAGATGAATACGTAATTGTTCTCAGTAATCTCCAGCTCTCCACACCTTTTGAGGAGTGTTCTTCCTGTGATTCAGTAGCTCATTTTGAGTCTAACCATACATGTAACAAGAAAATGGAGGTGTTCAGAAATATCAGGAGTCGGGGTAGTCATGCCACTTTTTATTTGTTGAGCTCTTACTGTGTGCTAAATCCTTTTCCTTTCTTTCCTTCCTTCCTTCCTTCCTTCCTTCCTTCCTTCCTTCCTTCCTTCCTTCCTTCCTTCCTTCCTTCCTTCCTTCCTTCCTTCCTTCCTTTCTTTTTTGAGATGGAGCTTTCCTTCTGTAGCCCAGGCTAACCTTAAACTCTTAAGACAGGGAGGGTTTCTCTGTGTAGCTTTGCGCCTTTCCTGAAACTCACTCTGTAGCCCAGGCTGGCCTTGAACTTACAGAGATCTGCCTGGCTCTGCCTCCTGAGTGCTGGGATTAAAGGCGTGCGCCACCACTGCCCAGCTAACCTTAAACTCTTAATTCTCTTGCCTTAACCTACCTTTAATGTCATGTGATTCTTATGGTCACTTTATGAATGCTAGCATATTTTCAAGTCTACCAAGAAGTAGTTACTGTTTTCTTATTTTTATACACGAGGAAGCAGGAGCACTGAGATGCTTGCTTAGCTTGGGCTTCTCTTATTGAGTGAGGTATAGCTTCCATTCATATTCAGATGAGCTGAAGTCAGTCTGTGCACTTACGTTTCTTGTGATGGTTATTCTTATGATCAAAGGTAAGAATCTCATCTCTAAGCAAACAAATTATTGATTTTAAAAAGTATATGATTTATATGCATTATACACATCATTATCAAACTGTGTATGTTGACTCCGTCTGATTTTATTCAGAGATAAAAATAAGCAGTTTTGCCCTTATGCTTTGAGAAACACCTCAGTAATTGAGATGTAGTTCTTATATGTGATTTGTGCTCAAAGCTCAAACAGCTGGATGGCTTCTGAAGAATTTGTTATTTAATATGAATATCAAGTGTAAGTGGTGTAAATCTGCCTTGTCTCCACACTTCCATATTTCAGTTCCCACAAGTCGTCAATTTCACGGAAGCCTGGTAGGGTATTGATGTGTTTGTTCCCTTAACTTCTCACGTCTCTGGTCCTGTTGTGTCTCCTGCCAGAAGTTACCCGGGGTCTTTCTCTGCATTTCCCCCCATTGACATATATACTGTTGTTCTAATTTGTATTAACCACTGTAGTAAGTTCAAAATAGAGGTCCTAGCATCAGTATTTTGTCCCTCAGCTACCAGAGAAGCCAGATCAGAAACTGGGTTAAATCTCCACAAGCTCTCTCTGCACACAGTAAATCTCATTACCATGGTTGGTTATTTTCCAGACCTGCCAGTCCCCACTGTGGACAGTGACTCAACAACACTGGCCTTCCCTTTACTGCTCCATAAGCTCCATTCCTTTCATCTCAGGATCTTGTAATAGTTGTTCCATGCTGTCCTTCTGATTTTAGTAACAAGCTCTTAACATAGGAACTCGGTTTGGACCTCCCTGAGAAGCAGCTCCTGGTTAGCCTGAAATGTGCTGTGGGTGCTCTTCTGATGGGCAGGTCCTTTACCAATGTCTGTCGCTTGTCTTGGTAAATCACTGTCTGCTGGCACTGGATGTTAGCTCCATGGTAGCTTTTCCTCATCCTTTGCTTTCTCCTTGAGGTTGGAGTAGTGATTTTGTTCCTAGAAGGCATTCATTTAGTCTTTAGTAGTAAACTAATTAATATTATAGCCATATCCTGCCTGGAGACTTATGCCTCTGGAGATGCTCTATTGCATGGAAGACTTGCCAAAATCTTGTGCCTTATGGTAGTGTCTAACTATCCTTTATTAAATGTATTTTATTACTTTTTAAGCCAGGATTTTAATATGTAGCCCAGCCTGCTGGCCTGAAATCTGAAATCTCCCTGCCTTGACCTCCTGACTGCTAGGATTATAAATACTCACTATCATGCTCACCTGTATTTAGTGTTATCAATTGTGTTGTAAAGGGGACAATAAATAGACTCCTGCTTTGAAAATGAGACTGTAACTCGTACAGGTGACAGCTTTGTGACCTAGAGTGAATGCAGTGATTCTTTCTGTTAGTGACTGCTGAGGTGAGCATCGTGAGTATTCTTCAAATCATGTTGCTTTATTGATGCAAATTTCTTCTGGAATGACTTGGTGGGCGAACATAGGATCTCTAAATAAATAGCTAAGGTTGTTGTTTGTTTTGTTATTTACCCTTTTTCTCACCAAAGTTAGACTGCTATGGTATAATTTAATGTATAGGCATTGTGCATATTGTGAACCATTGTCTGTGCTATACAATTCAGGCTTGGAATGTTTCCTGTAGATGTTGGCAGTACCCACAGAGAACCAACTTCAGAGCACAGTGTTTTCATGATTATTTATTGAGGTCAGCCCTATTTTTGACACAGAATTGGGGGGACACCATCAGTTTACATTATTGGATATATGTATGTATTGGTGTGCTTAATAAAGATACATATAACATGACAGGATATTTAAGGGCAAAATTCAGGATGGATTTTTAAACACAAGGGGGAGGAAAGAAAAAGAGGCTACATTGTCAGTCATGTTTGGTACTTGAAAACTTCTAGATGGATCTGCAAACAACCTAGGAGACATTTAGAATTCCCACAATTCTTACAAATGTTAAAACGAATGGTTCTTGACAACAGCTTAGGAAAGTTTGAAAGTACAGATGTACGTATCTTTCTCAAAATCATAATTCCCTGATATAATTTTGCTAAGTATCCATGCTTTTCATGAAAAATAGCCCTCATAAATGCGGAAGACCTTTCATTTCCTCTCTTGTTTAATAATAATGCATAGCATTATTCTGTACTACAAATTCTTAGAGGTTTTTGTATTGGTTTTGACTTTGTTTTGAGAAAGCTTTTCACTATCTAGCCCAGGTTGGCCTTGAATTAGAAATCCTACTGCCTTGAACTAGAGGTTTTTGCTTCAGCTTGCCCATTGCTGATATTATAGGCTTGTGCCACTCTGCCCTGCTTTTGACCTGTTCTGGATCTAATGACTTGTCATTGAATACTTCAATGTTATACATTTTTCTAAACATTTCACGAACATCTTTCAATGTAGTTTTCTCATTTCATCAGCTTTCATAGAATGCTAGATTGAATTCTTGAATTGCAAGTGTTGCTTTTAGAAATTAGATGATGGTAGTGTTGTTAAATGTTCTGTTCCTGGGTTCCTTGCTAGTCTCGTTCATATTGGGCTAGTGGTTAGCAAACTTCTTTTTTTGTATGTATGTATTTATTTATTTAGCAGGAGTCTACCAAGGTTTTGCAGATCCAGTCATTTTTTTTTTTTTTTTTTTTTTTTTTTTTTTGGTTTTTCGAGACAGGGTTTCTCTGTGTAGTTTTGCGCCTTTCCTGGAACTCACTTGGTAGCCCAGGCTGGCCTCGAACTCACAGAGATCCGCCTGCCTCTGCCTCCCGAGTGCTGGGATTAAAGGCGTGCGCCACCACCGCCCGGCAGATCCAGTCATTTTTAAACTACTCAGCTTTGGTATTTTAGTGTAAAAGTGGACAAATATGTAAACAAATGAGTGTAACTTGTTCTAATAAAACTTTATAAACAATGAAATTTGAGTTTTATGTAATTTTCTTATCATAAAATAGTTTTGTTTTGATTTCTTTCAACATTTATCATTATCAAAATTATTCTTAGCCTTCCTGTCAAATGAGGTGAGATAATAGAATTTTGGCCTACCCAGCTTGAAGATGCTGCTTACATCCCAAACTCAGGGGATTATATATTTCTCTGGAAGAAATTTGAAATATATCCTAGAGAAAACTGGTTTTTATTAGTTACCCTAGTATTCAGTCCACAGTTCTGTTAGATACGAGACAATTACATTCTGATTAAAATTAGATAACATGATTTCAAAAAGTTCAAATAGTAATCCAGAGATCACCGAAGCTGAATAAACAAAGCACAAGTAGAACTCTTAACATAAAACTATCAGTTCTTAGGAGTTTCATTATTTTCCTTCACTTGGACTTTTCTCTATTTCTTAAAATTTAATCACAGTTACTCTAGAATTGTAGGACATTTTCCTTTTGGAATTTAAAAACATTCTGACAATTTCACATATGTATATGGTGTGTTTTGTCCATTTTCACCCTCCTTACCTCTCTCACTCCCTTCTACTCCTGTTAAACACATTCTTTCCAGAGACCCCCCTCCCTCTTCATGTAGGATAGCTTCTTTTATTTACTTTTCATTTCCCCCCTTCATAATGGCCAGTTTCTTTAGCAGGGTTATGCTGGGGTGGCAGGATTCTTTCCTTCACTTACTTTATATGTCAAACACTATGCTGTTGAAATCCAAGTCATACTTAGTTCTTAGTTGCATTGCATGTTATGCCTCAGATATGGCTTTGAGTAAGCCTGTGTTGTAGTTGGTAATTCTTTGGTTAAAATAGAACATTTTGTGATACTTTTATCTTAATGAGAGAACTTGGTTACCATTTGAAGATAAATTACTGCTGGTGATCATAGAAATGTCCACAATTATTTTGTATCTTTTCTTTTTAGTACTTTGAACAATATCTTCTCCTTTTTTTCCTTGCTCATGAATTTATGCCATCTTGATATAAAACATACTTGAGAGAGTACCAGTGTGGGAGAAAACAAGGTTAAAACCTTTAATATACAACATATTTTGTGTTCCTTTTCAAGATCAAACTTTCCTAGGCACTTTGTTTTTCTGAAACCATTGATAGTATATGTTACTTTTCCTATCAATAATTCAATTTTATTTTATTCTTATGTGTGTGGGTGTTTTACCTGCAAGTATGTTTGTTCTCCATGTGTGCAGTGCCCATGGAGGCCAGAAGAGGGTGTCTAATGACCTGTGACTGGAATTACAGGTGGTTGTGAGCTGCCTTGTGGGTGCTGAGAATCCTCCCAAAGAGCAACCAGTGCTCTCTTAACTGGTTGCTCCCTATTTGTGTGTGTGTGTGTGTGTGTGTGTGTGTGTGTGTGTGTGTGTGTGTGTGTGCGCGCGCGCGCGGCTGCTAAGAATTGAACCTGTGGTTTTGTGAATGCTAGTCGAGTGTTCTCTCTACCAGAGCTGTAGCCTCAGCACTTTTTTTTTTGAGACAGTATAACAGCTCAGACTAGCCTCACACTCATGACCCTTTTTCTTTTGCCTCCTGTTTCTGCTCCAGCTTGGTAAGATTATAGGCATGTGCCCAGCTTGTTTTATGCTTCCTTTTGATCTATTTGGTTTTCACTCTAGGGATTCCAGTAGTTTATCTCCCCATTAGCATAATAAATGGTACCCAGGCATAACTGACTTCCCCATCCTACCATACTTCACTGCTGTCTCTAAGCCTAGTTTCTTACCCGTGTCTTGATTGAATGGCCTCTCTAGCTCATTCCTTATCCTGAATTTGCTTCAGATGTATTAAATACCTGCTTTATCTCAGGCATGCTGCTGTGCACCCTGTGGATGTGTCTTGCTTTTGGCTCCCTCCCCTTCATTCAGTCTCTTTTCTGTTCACTTACGGCTTCCCTTTAACTTTGGCTTTTGTTCCAGTCTCATAACTTGTCCTCCCCACAGTCTTCCGCTGCCACTTGCCTGGTGCTCTGCACCATTCCTCTTTAACTAGCATAACTCAGTGCTGCCCACCTTCCTCCTCTTCCTCCTCTGCTTCCTCCTCCTGTCCCTCCCTCTCTTTCCCCCATTCCTCTCTTCATTAAATGGCCCCCGGGGTGTTATATTGTGGCATCAATGTATGCATTGAAATAGATTAGCCATGTGAGTGTGGGGAATGGCAGTTCTTTCTTCTGCTTTGGGGCTCATTGTAGAAAGCTGGCTGAAGTGTAGTCCTCAGCCAGGAAGATTTCTTCCAGGCCCAGGCCTCCAGTGTTCGGTGATGGGTCATAGAAATCATTGACACCCCAGTCCCTGGGGCTTTGTGAAGTTGTGAAATCTCTTTAGTCTAAAATGCCTCATCTTAAAAATGTCATTGCACCAGTGTCCACACTGAATTATAATCACTCCTTTCTCTTGATCAGTGACACAAGCTTGAATGAGATAGAACAGTGACTGCATGTTACTACTGCCCGGGTAATGTGTGCAGCCTGTAGATGACTGAATGCAGTATTCTGTAAATGTCATCCTGGGTCTCCTGGGCCAAAGTGTTTGTTGAATCTGCTGATCTTTTTGTATAACATTGAGGGAAGGGATGTGAATAAAGATGCCCTATGAAATGATAAGTTATTGCTCTTTTTTTTTTTTTTTGAAGAACCAGAACAGTGATTTATATTTCCCTCTAAGGTTTCAGTAGTAGTGACCATTGATTCTCATATGCTCTGATTAATATAGAAAGCCACAATGCTAATCTGAAGACTTTTTAATCTTACATGCAAAGCAATATGATTCTATAACTTTATCTTTAGGAGGGGAAATCTGCTATAAAAATGGTAGAGGAGGCTGAGTGGCTGAGTGCTAGCAGTCAAGTATGTACACATCAGTGATTATTGGTTGGCCACGCCAAGGATGTAATTAGCTATTACTAATTTTGTTGTTTCTCTCTCCTTATAGCTAAGAATTACTACTTTTCTTTCTCATAGTCATAAAGATGATGGTTTTTAGACCTTAAAGTTTGATTTTAATTGTTATGTCATTTTGGTGGAAATCATCCTGCTTTCACGAATAAGTCAGGAATTCTTGCAAGTCCATTTTCTTGTCCCATGTGATTATGTGATAAAGATCTGTAGAGTGAAAGATTGCTTCTTTGTTTACAAAAGGCTCTTGAGCTATAGTAGTGGATCCAGTTTTGTCCTGAGCTGATGCTGCAGTCCAGGTTTGAGTCAGGTTACAAGTGCCATGAGGAATTGAGTGGTGTACAGTTGTGAACTAGAGAGTGTGTATGTATGCTCTAGAGAGAGTTGGAAAGTACACATGCACTGCTTCTTTGGGCATGCCCTTCACCAGGTCCATCAGCCTGTGAGCTGTAGGACAGCGTGCTGCTTCACCGTTTTCCGTTTCCATTCTTCTCTGGCCTTCCGTGACTGTAGCTTCCCGGATGTTTCTGGAGATGAATCTTCCTAGACAGTACATGGTTATGACTTACCTTTTCCCTTCTATGTGGAGGAATGTGTTAGAGGTAACAGTTCTTATGATGTGTAATTTTTCACAGCCATTTTGATGACTAGGCTTATCCACAGGTCCCAGGGCTGTTTTGCTGGAAAGTCTACTGATGCCTGTAGATTTGGGTTTAGGGATCCTTGTTGGAATTTTCTGCTTGCATACTCCTTTGATCTTGAATCAAACAACAGCAACAACAACAAAGACAAAAGGTAGTTAATGTACAATGGAAAAAAATGGTCATTTTTAAAGGCATGTAGTTAGTTCAGAGGGTTTGACTTTGAAAGCAGTAGGTTCTGGGAATCTATAAGATTGAAGTTAGTTTGAGGGGAAAATATTTCAGGAAAATATTTCTGCAAACTCTTTTTGTATATGTGCTTTAATGATAGATAGTAGTAACCACAGAGGAAACCCAGTTCTTCTTGCTAATCAGTGTTGTGGAAATAAACAAGAGCAGTGCCCCCAACTATTGTCAGAGCTATGAGATTTCCAGAGAAAGATTTAATTTTTGCTGCATCTAAGAGCTTCATGGGGAAAGTAGCATTTGACTGGACCTCAAGGAAACTGCTGTTGGTTATGAGAGAATGCTGTTGTTAATGTGCTTGTTCAGGAAAACATCAAACACAGTTGAGAAATGGAGTGCTTCAAATTAGATTGCGTATGAGAGGCTGTCACATAGGGGAGACTGCCTATTCATCAGAGGGACCCGTGTGAGAAGAGAGTGGCTTGAGGTGGGAGATGGGATATTGCAGAGGCAGAGTTGTCTGCTCTCTGCTTATTGGTTACCTATGAGGGGCAATGTGAGAGGAGTCACACAGCCTGAGTGAGTGATCTAGGTGAAGGAGTAGGTTATCAGAGAGTTAAATAGATTGCTAAGAACTATTTATTATATTTTAATTTTTAAGGGAGAAAATGTTTCCTTAAAGAATGAGAATAGTAAAAAAAAAAAATGAGAATAGTTGAGAATATTTAAGAGTATTTGTTGGCAGTCCAGGCAGTGCTGGCTCATGCCTTTAATCCCAGCAAAGGCAAGTGGATCTCTGTGAGTTAGAGGCCAGCCTGGTCTCCAAAGCAAGATCCAGGACAACCCGGGCTACACAGAGAAACCCTGTCTCAAAAAGCAAAAAATTAAAATAAATTAAAAACAATAAAAAAAGAATAGTTGCTGGCATATAGATGGGAAGTTTTCAACTAACCATACATTTTTATAGTCCATTTGATTATTCTTCCTTTGTTGTTGTTGTTTGTTTAGTTTTTGTTGTTTGGTGGTGGTGATGTGGTGGTAGTGGTGTATGAGTGGGTGTGAGACTAGATCTTACTGTATTCTAGGCTGGTATGGAACTCACCATGTGCCCCAGGCATGATTTGAACTCGTGACAGTCTTTCTGCCAGAGTTGATTATTCTTTCCCCCCACCCCAGGTTACACCATTCTTTTCTTGTTTTGAGTGCATAAATGTAAATATTGTCAAATATCTTAATTTTTAACACTGTTGTCGATTTTTAACACTGTTTTTATGAGACCATCTTCTAATCTTCATCCTTTAACATTTTTATTATACTGATTCAGAACATTGAAGTTCCTTTGTGTATTTACATTTATATTTACCTTAAAATATAGTATATATGGTTTTCATTTATTTCATTATCCCAAATATAGTCTGATATTATTGAGCTTTTTAACTCCTAAATCATTGAATATTTGATTTAAAAAGTATATCAGAATGAGTTAGAATTGAATTTAGTAGTCACAGTCACTTAAACACATAGTGCCATAAGTAGTTTTCAAATAGAAATGCTGCATAGATTTGGCTTCCTTCAGTAAGGATAAACAATATTGGAAATACACTTGGTTTTTGGTATGTGTAGTCAAGTTTTCTGTATGTAGGTTAATATTCTTAGTATCTTTTTGTTGTTAATCCTAAACATACCAGGTGAGGTGATAGTCCCATTCCATTCTCGTGTGTCCTACATGTCATTTTGGCTTTACGGTCTCATGTAACACTAACATGCTGCATCTACATTCTTCATGTGTTTGTTATTTTTAAGAATACTACTACTACTAATAATAATAATCAATGTCCACATGAAGTAGGGAGCAACTTGGCACTGTGTATCAAGTACCATAAAATCCATCCCCTATGACTTAGTCACTTTTTTCATTAGAGATCTTTTCTAGGAAATAAAGAAAAGTAAAGGTAGCTATTTTAGCATTAATTAGAATGAAAAAAGTGGACATAGAAAACAATTCTTAATAATGGGGGTGTGGTAAATGAATTAGTGTATGATTACGTAAAAACACTATGCTGTCATTACAAGTCATTGAAGTTACAGGGAACTGCTTCCACATAAATGTTAAGAAACTGGATTTAGACCATGCACACTTTAAATACTTACATGTGAAGAGAAAGAACTACAGATTGACTGTCCCTTATGAAACACTGGGGGTCACGAGTAGTTTGAATGTCTTAATTTTGGGAACTTATTTGTGTATCCACAGTAAGATCCACATCTAAACACAGAAACCATTTGTGTTTCCGATGTACATTACACGAATAGAATGAATATAATTTTGTACACTATTTTTAGTGTAACTGTGTATTAACCACTACATGTCATGTGAGGTCCGGTGTGGAACTTAAGACATTGTAGTGGCACTAAAAAAGTTAGGTTTATAGCATGTTCAATTTCAGATTAAACCTGTAGATGAAAATGCATCCATATTAGTGGTCTGCTCAGGTTAGTGATATAAGTGCTCTTTGTTAGTCCCAACACTTTCTAAAATCATACAATTAAAGATGCTACAGTAAACTATTAAGAGATGAAAAAGGAAAATTCTCAGTGATGAGGACATTTCTGTGATTATCACCTACTTCATCTAACCATGAACAACAAAAGCTGCAGTTGAAATGTTTCAACCTTTCCAGAATTCCAGTTTTCCAGTTTAGTGTCAGAAGTCCATGGTGAGGACCTGTTTAAATTGTTCTGTGGATGTGTAGGAATCCACACCTTTAGTAAATTCTCAAGGGTGATTTGTTCTGATGCAAGTGGTTAGCCTGCCACACATAGAGAACCACTGCAGGGCCTGAAGCTCTTAATATTTTCTTTCATTATGAACTCTGACCTGCCAAGGTAGGGAAATTTTAGCACTATGAGAGTCTAGCGCATCTTGGCCCAGTGGTCACCTGTCAGGATGTCTGTGATTCAACTAAATGGCACACCCAGATGTTATGGCAGAGCTAAAGATGATTGTCTGGGAGTCAGGTCAGGGCAGGTATGTTTTTCATGAGCACCACAGGTCTCTGTCTGAATACCTACCTAACATCAAACACTGTAGTGGTGGAGCTTATAGGCAATACTGACATGTGTTGGTGAAGAAGATTGGCTTGGGGTGGTGATAACTTACAGGTTAGAAGAAGTTCACAAGTTAGACTTTATTTGCTGATTTCACCACACAGTTTTTACCTCTAGATGGCAGCAAAGACTAGTTATCTTACTAGGACAATCCCTGAATTGTGTGTTGGGGAGAGCATAATGGAATGATGCTGTTTTGGATTTTTTTTTTTTTTCTGGTATGAATTTCATACTTGGACTTGTTTCTGTAAACGAAATATGGAGCTGTAAAATGTGTCATCCCTTGGATCATTTTTATAGAATGTTATGTCAAATAGCTCCAAGAAAGTTTCTTTCCAAATTTCGAGTGCATATTTCAAGAGAGATTTGTGCACTGTGGTTCTTTTAAGACCACACAGTGACTGTTCTACTCAAAAGCTCCTGGGTTTCATCAGAAAGCAGATGTCCGGGGAGGGGGTTAAGCAAGTTGGAAAGTTCATTCATAAGAGAAAAGGATTTTTTTTAATTTATTTGATATTTAACTCAGCATGAAAGGTGCTATTTGGAACAGATAACAAAGTCTGAAGGGTGTGTGGGTTCACTGAACAAAAACTCTGTCTAGGAAGCAATAGAAAGAAAGGAAGTATATTTGTGAGGTAAATTCATTACATTCTCAGAGTATTAGCTTATTTTGTCTGCAGCGTCTTAAAAAGAAACCCAGCAATCTCTAGGACTCCGTGTTTGCCACAAGTCACTTAGATGCTGATGAATCTTCGTGACCAAAAGAAGTGCAGGTGCATGTGATGTTTGCAGTTTTGTTCAGTCTACATCTCTAGCCAGTTTCCTTATGAATGGTGTGTTATTTTCTGTCATCACAGAAAACAAGCCTCAGAAGACATGTCGGATTATCAGACGATGAGGGAGCTAGCACATCCTGCGTAGACAGCTGGAGTCGGGATGTTTCTTTTTTTCACAAGGAAATTAGTGCTTAAGTGCTTTGAACTTTTTGGTGATGTATTGGCAACATACTGTGTGAGAAGGCAGTGTTCCTTCAGTGTTGGGCTTGGTTCCAGAACTGCAAACGGCACTTAATCATGCCCTTAGTGATAGATACTGAGGACACTTCTAAAGACTTCAGCTCTGACTTGTCCTTGAGAAGTGGGAGATGAATTCAGAGCTTCCTGACTCCCCTGGGAATCCAGCTGTGGTATGCTTGGCCAAGGCTGTGTGTTTTCAAGATGACAGGTTTTTGTTGTTGTTTTGTTTTAAGTTTCTTTTAATATTAGTGTTTATTAGGAGCGTGCATAAATGAGTGTGATAGATGTAGTGATGAAAAAGAGGAAATGCTGAACCAGGAAAAAGTGCCCTTGAAATATGACTACTTTCATTTGTTTTGTCTTTTACATTGTTTGGCAAATACCCACTATTTGGGGGTGCGGGGAAGGTGGAAATAACAGATAATAAATCTGGCAGATAGCCCAAAGTTTCATATGCTGCTTTGGGTTTTTTATCTCTTGATTTTCTTAGAACTTTCCATTATTTAATGAAACATTACCCCTTAAGTTTTAGTTTTATATGGCACGGGGCCCTTCATAGGGAGACCTTATAGCATCATTATCTCAATCCCATTAGCCTCCTGTGAAAGAACATTTATTTGCAATTTAGCATCTGGCCCAGCACTGTGATTTATATTGAAGAGCTGTCCAGTTTCTGAGGTGAGGGGTCAATTGGTACCTTTGTTCTCTAATGTAATGTGGGTTGTGGTTGTACCTAGTCCTCGCAGTCTCTTTTTGTGTAATTACATGTGGGCACAAGGGGTATTCCAAGAATAAACATTGAAATATAGTTTTTAAACCTTTCCTAACCCAGTTCCTCACATTTGTGCCAAACACAGCATTACATTTAGAAATATGGTGGCAAAATAAAATATACTAACCTGAATACTGTCTTCATTGTTTATCCTGTTATTCATTTGCTTTCTTCTTTTGTCTCTGCTTCTTTCTTTCTTCCTTCCTTTTATTTTAATTTTTAATTTTGATTTTGTTTGAGATGGAATCTCACTGTGGAGCCCTGGTTGGCCTGGAACTTAATATGTAGATGGGGATGTTTGCAAACTCCCCGAGATCCTCCTGCCTCTGCCTCCCAGGTGCTGGATTAAAGGGGTGTTCCATCATCAACTTCTTTTTTGATGGGTTTACTGGGACAAGAAACCTGAGGAGTGCTAGGTGATTCTGAACAAAGTGAGCAGTAACTGTGTTGTGAGGAACGTGGATGACAGCTGATCCTTGCATTTGAGATTATGGTATAGGAGAGGTAACCTATGACAGGGCAGAAAGGAATGCTGGGCTAAAGCCACAGTGTTTTTTAGAGGAGTTTCTGGAAATCCACAGGCAGATTGAAAACTAGTGGGAGATTTATCAAATAATCGTACTTGCGGAAAGAGTAGAAAGAGAATATGAGGAGCAAAGGGAGAACAACAATCTAGTCTTCAGAACAGAGGTGCAGGCTAAGAAGGCCAAACTGTGTGGAGGAGGGGAGTTAGCACCATTATGCTGGCGTGAAGGGTGTGGTCAGTATCAGAGGAAGATGCAGTGCCCAAGGAGGCAAGTGGGTAGGAGGTTGGAGCACCCATTATCCGGGCACTGATGTAAGTGCTGTTACTTGATGAAAGGCTAGGGAATTGCAATGATCTGAATGATATTTGGGGTGAACTTTGAGTAGAAGGATGAGGGTTATATAGAGTATAACTGTGGTAAAGTACTGTGTGTGCTGAGGTCTGGATTAAGGGACTAGTAGCACAGATTGGAAGTATGGTGGGTACAGAAAGCAATCATGGAAAAATAGCTAGCTGGATGGTGAGCTTTGGGGAACAGAAGTTTCTAGGTATTGAACCTGAGTGATGAGGAAGAAGCAGAACAAAAACCCTTAAGGGGAGCAGTGTAAATGGGCCGTGTGTGTGTGTGTGTGTGTGTGTGTGTGTGTGTGTATTTAATTGTTTGGTAGCATTGAAATTTTGGAGATGTTAATAGAGAACCCTGGTAGAGAAACAATCATCATTCAAATGTCTAGGAAGAATATGTAATTTCTTGCCAACTACTTCTTCATCTCTTTCTTAGAATTAGAGATGATTTTTTGAGAGGCTCTCCTGTGTCTGAATCTTTGCTACAAGGCTACAAAACTTGATGGATAATTAACTAGTACTGAAAAGACCTCCTTAAAAAAAAAAAGCATTTCTTCCCATTACATGAATAATGTGCTATGATTGAACTATTATCCATGCACTGATTGGCCTGTAGGAAAGGAAATCCTGCCCTCTCTGCCAGTGACCTTTCTGGCCACCTTAGCCATTGTGTCTGGACCAAGCAGACAGATTACATAAACTTGCACTCTGGGGAGATTTGCTACTTCTTGGCACTAAAGTATGCAGTAAGGACAGGATGTCCCCCTCCATGCAGATTTCCTTCCTCATTGGCAGTCTGAGAAAAGTTTGGAATGTGGCCATGATAGGTTTCACAAAAAGAAAGAAAGAAAACAAAACAAAAACCCATTAGTAATTGTCTATTGTTTCCCTTACTGTTCTCATTGCTTTCTTTAAAGTTAAAATAAGCAATCACAGAAGCATTCAGAATTTTCCAATTTTCTGCAGTAAATTTTATTATTATTATTATAGCCAGAGAAGAGTCTTCTATGAAATAAAAGGACTGATTATGAATGTTACTCTGAGAGATGTCCTCAACATGATTGCACATGGCTTCCCTCCTTTCCTCCCTAAAGGAGAATCCTGTTTTTACTTAACTTTCCTTTGAATTAAAACTCACTAGTTTGTTTGTTTTAGATTGCAGAAGCATCTGATACAGTATATTTGGGCAAAACTTCATCAAAAGACAAAACAGAAAAGTGTTCTTTTCTCTCCTTCCCCCTTTTTAAAAAGGGAGAAAATAAACCCATCAATAGGAAGGAATTCTTGAGGAATTATTTTGAGTCGTTTGGAGGGTGGTTGTATTGAAAATGGGCTTTATATGCTTTATGAGGGGAATCATGGGAGGTCAATTTGAAGACTTTGATTTGAAGTGGTAGTTTTGATATGGGGTAGCTCCTTGGCTTATATTTATTATAACCCTGAATTAGAAACAGAATTTAACACTGGTAGAATTGAACCCTAATATTTCCCCTGAGCTGGGAAAGTGGATAGTATTTTTTTTAAATGGGAGTATCAGTTTTTCCTTAGTAAGATGTGATATTACTTGAAAAGTAATTTCCTAATTTAGGGCATGCAAACTAGGAAAAACTTCTAGGGTTTTGCAAAGGCAGGATGCTCATTTAGTGTGGACTGTGTTAATGATGCTTGTCTTTATGGACTAGACCTTGAACCTTGATGGCCATTTACAAAGGAAGTCATTATCTGGACTATGGAGACAGCCATCGTCTTCTCCATGCCAATGTTCATGGTTGTAATGCTTCTCCCATGGATCATGTGCACTTCTGATGCTGTTTTGCTTGCCATCTTTGAAGCTTCTATAATTTAGTTATATAATAGTTATGTAGTTCTATCCTATAATAATTGATGATTATATTAATGCTCTACACATATTGATTGCCCACCCAAAGCTCCTTCTTCGTGCTTGACATTTGTGTATTTTGCTTGCAGAATCATGCTTTAGGGTAGAGTGGACACTGACTACAGCCTTGGTGTTCTCTGACAACCATCTTTGGATGATGAGAACATGAGAGGTTATTTGAGTCTTTCTTTGAATCATAGGAAATGCAGCCCTTCCCACACCTGCCATTTGTGTGGGTCTTGGCCTTTCACTCTTAGTATCTGTTGGCCTAACAGTAGCTTTAGGATTCAGGAAATGTTGGAGAGAAAGTTAAATCACTATTGGCTGTAGTGATCTTGGAATGTTTTATAAGAAGTGAGCTTTGGGCTAGACTCTCAGGGTAGGTCCTGTTTCAGTTGATGAGAAACGAGAATCTTATCTATATAGGTGAGTCCTTCCTGTGTTTAAGGGCATTCTGAGTGTGGATGAAATGGCATATATCTGAGATGGAACACAGAGGTAATGTTAGACAAGTTGTCCTATCACTGTAGGTAGCAGAATGCAGTTTATATTGCTTCATTGACGTAGCTTCTCATGTGTTGCCATGAAAAGAGAATGGGACAGTGAGAGAGGCCTGTCTTCAACAGGTCAGTTTTGTCATATACTAATAGAAAAACCTAGAAAGTCTATGTTACTTTATCTCTAAAATTGACAGAATACCCCCATTTTAAGGGTTATCATAAAATGAAATGCCGTATAAAGGACTCATTTCCTCTCACCCCCCATTACATGACTTTATTAACCAGAAGCCTTCTATAGGAACCCAGCACTTCCTGTCACTGTATTCAAAGTCCTTTACAGTCTGACCTTATTGCAGCCCCAGCCATCTCAGCTTGCACTTCTTGTTCTTGAGAGGTGGATGTCTCCTCTCTGCATGCTCCGTTTCTCTCTGCCATGTGGGCAGCTCCCAGAAACATTTTTTGTCTTCTGCAACCTAGGCCATCTCACCTTCTAGTCCCTCTTCTTATCTCACCTGTTCCTCAAACCCTCCGAAACCTGCAGTGCTCAATGTTTATACAGTTCCTTCTCTGAAGCTGTTGCTACAGCACACCTGGCCTATAGAGAGAGCTGTTTCATCTCTCTAATGGAATGGCTTCCAGTGAGGGGGGCAGTTTTGGCCCCCCACAGAACATGTAGTTCTATCTGCAAACACTTCTTGTTTCATTTGGAGAGATGCTATGTGGCATCTAATGACTAAAAGCCAGAGGGTTCTAAACATCCTGTGAGGGCAAAGAACACCTCTGCCATTGTTCTCGACAGAGAATTACTGGACCCATTAATACTGAGGTTGTCTACTCCTTCATTTGGTGGGGTTAGGTCTTATATGATGAAAGTTAAAAGAAATGTATAGACTCTTAGAGAAGGAACACAAAAGAAGTCATCTACTAGTTTTAGCATGTGCCAATGAAAGAAGTCTGTTTCCTGACGGAAAATAAAGTTGTCAGGTAGAGCCACACATGATTTTAGAGTTTAAATGTCTTTTTTTCACAAAAGTTAAATGACCTGTCCAAGGCCCTTACAACTAATTGAAAAAGGCATGAGCTGGAATTCTGTCTTCCATTTGACTGCCTCTAGGGTAACCTCTTCCTAGTTGTTCCACTTATCTAATGCTTTATGAGCCTGTTAGTGCAGTGCAGTCCTTCATCTGCAGTTTATTGGTAGGAGTATATAGTTTTCTACTTGCAAATGTTTCCTGACACTCACTCCTTGATTCCCACACTAAGTTGACAAGGGATGAGTCTTAAAGTCCTTACAATACCCAGTGTTGACTGGGAGACACACAGTATGTTCATTTGTCATAATCAGTGGGTTGACCACTTGTATCATGTGATGCTTTGAAGAAAAGATACCACATGCTAAGACATTGAATTTGCTGAGTCACATAAGTAACTTTTCTATTAGTAAACCCACCTGCACCTATCCAGAGAATGTAGAAGGATGTGGGTCTTTAGAGCCTATGTTCATACATTGTGCTTTTACTTAAACATGACTGGCCTTTATAAAAAATAAAGCAAGTTAAGTGTGGTGGCATATACCTGTAACCACAGTACTTAAGAGTGGAAGCAAGAAGATCATCTTCAGCTGTTAATATGGAGTGTGATTTTTAGGCTGGACATGAAACCCTTTCTTAAAAAACAAACAACAAAAACAAACAGCCTGCGCCACCGTGCCCAGCTTTTCTCAGATGACTCCTCAGAAGCGATGCTCAGAATTAGCCAAGAGTGCATTCTTATGACAGTTTCTTAAGGGGAAGGCCTGTTCTAAGGAAATGCCGACAGACTTGTTAATGCTGCCCTATCAACAGTGTTAATTCATTATCAGACTTGAAAATATTCAGAGGTGTTAGCCACTTGTCTCGATGGACTTTTAAGATTGTTTAGGTTGCCTTTCCGGGATGCTTGCTTCTAATGTATTGGATCACACAAAAGAACTTCAGTTCAGAGGGTTAGAAAGGAAAGGGCTTGGTGTTTAAATAAAATCAATCTAACAAAACTTCAGTTTGGGGAACTTTATTAGCAGTGCACTAGGCTTTCTTGTATTTGCTTCACCGGGTCCTAAGGTAAATGGAGTGCTCTGTTCTGTTTCTTCAAAGTGCACTCTCAAGTGTGTGTTCTGGACCCGAGAAGTGTTGTAGGGATAAATTCGGGACCTGGGATTTGGGAAAGAAACACAGCTTGTTGGTGTCAGACCCTTCTAGTTCACTTAAAGATTCAAGAATTGATACTGTGCTAGTCACGAAACTAGGAGCATTCCTACCCAATATAGTTGCTTTTATTGAACGTTCCTTTTGAGTAAAAAGAACCTGGAGAATAAAACCTGCTTTTCATTATAGCCTCTAGAGGGCAAAATAGTCCCACTTCCTAGGACAGGTGTAAAACAGTCTTAAGAGTAGGGGGAACACTTGCCAATAGCAATACAGAAATTTCTGTAGCAGTGAAATTCCAACTTCAGACTGCAATCCAAGCAGAGGATTTGTTAGAATGTAACTGAGAGCATACTTCCTTCTAGAGATCCTGGTTTGATAGCACTGGGGGAAACCTAGTGTTGAAATCAGGAGAATCACATATGGATATCTGGGTTCAGCTTAGTTACACACTGATCAGGAGACTGTTTGTGTGTTTGAATATCCTTAGGGGGAAAAATCAAATCAAAAATCTGAAACACTTCTGGTCCTGAACATTTCTGGTAGTTTTCCACCCTGTCTAGGAATCCTTTTATTTATGTAAAGATGCATTCCTTATAACGTGGTGTCCTAGTAAAGATGGTGATGCTATTTTTACCCATAAAGAACAGTGGCATCATCCTGGGAAAGGTTCGGCCTTTGCATGTTTTTCTTTCATTGGAATTTTTGTTTGTTTGATTGAGCCAAGGCCTTACTATGTTGCCCTGGCTGGCCTGGAACTCCTTTTGCCTCAGTCCCCTGAGTGCTGGGGTGGCAGGTGTGTACCAGTCCACTCAGTGTATTTAGCTTGCCTCTGCTTGCCCTTGCCCCTATAACAGAAACTCCTAGCTAAGACTCTGCCGTGGCTTTTAAATGGAAAAAAAGAACTTGCTGGAATGTTGAAATATGTGGCAGAATTCTACAGTTTAAAAAGCTAATGAAATAATGGGACTGTGAATAAAATGAAATTTGATTTTGAAGCAGGCACGCTGACCAATGAAAGTAGGAGTTTTTCATATATATTTATAAATCTTGGGGCTGAGGAGATGTCTCAGTAGTTATAAGCATTGCGTGCACATATCCACACAGAGACACATATACACATAATTTTAAGAAAATGATCATCAAAATAAAAAATCAATCTTTAGTTATCTACTCATGGATAGTACATCCCTCTGCCTTCACATATTTCATATGAAGATTTTTCTGGCATCACTTCCTTTATCTTCCTGGGTTTAGGGCATGTCTAAATAAGTCAATGAAAGGAAATTATGCAATCTCACACACAAACTCTCTCTCTTCCTCTCTCCCTCTCCACACAAATGTATGTCTATCACAGATACATACATTGTATAAGAAACTTAAAAATTAAAGCCAAGAATTCATTTTTATTCTATATATAATTTTATAGAAAAAGAATCCTTTGACTTTAGATAGCAGGTAGTGGCATGTCTAATAAATTGCACATGATTTAGTAATAGGAAACTACTAACGTTCATTTTGATGTTCATGTGTTAATTATTTCACTCTTCTAAAAGAGAGAATCCTTAGAGGTTCTGCAAATTTGCGGTCAATAGAGATTAACCACCTAGGAAGCCTATTTATAGTTGAGATCTGCAACGCATGGTAAAACGATTGTGCATTGTAATTGAACAGCACATGGGGCTTTTGTTAACTTTATCACAGAGAATTGGTTATGAGTCGAGTAAAACTAGTTGGACTGACAGACAACTAGAGCTTCCAAACTCTTACTAGTTACAGTATGTCAAGAGTGGTTACTCCGTCCCCAGAGTGCTTAGGGCATTCACATGGAACCCAGGATCATGAGAAGAATCATTTGGCTGCTTCTCTCTGCCTATTCCCCCAGGCTATGAAAATATGTTTTCTATCTGTGCCTTTTTGTAACAAAGTCAGGAAAACTGTTCTTGAGTTCTTCCTAGTTTCTGTTCATATGTGATTAGTTGATTGATACCCTTCAAATAGCACTGTGCCCTCTCTGGGTTAGTGACTATAAAAGGAGCCCTTGCAGCTCTTTCTCATTGTCTTCTTTCAAAGGACTGCAGTGAACTGTGTAGTTTCTTTTGGAGTTCTAGCCCAACTTGACTTAAAAATAACTTTGAAAACAGTTAGACCATCGTGTATTTTGTAATACAGTTGGGTCTCTGCCGATTCCCAAGATAAATGTGTTTAAACAGAAGCTTTCGCATTCATCATCAGCCTCAGCTTTCATCCACATTTATTTAATGATGATGCAAGCCCACAGCCTTGGTGTTGCAGTCCATCACCATGGAAGTGTTTCTGTCAACAAATCCTTGCTTTGCAAAATAAAATTGATTTTACAGGGGAAAGGAAGATACCTTTTACTTCTGAAAGATCTTCACAGTGTGCCTGGATGTCTAGATGAATTGTATTTAAAATCTGTAACTGGCAATAAAATTGGGCATACTAAATTAACAGTTAAGAGTATGGAAAGGGAATGGAAAAGGGAAATGCTGATTAGCTGCTGTGAAGTCATCCTTTTAGAATGTGACTTGGGAATTAGATTTGTAATTTAAAATGTTCCATTAAAGCTGTATTCTCCTCTCAGAGGTGTGGAGCATGCTCACGGGCTACTAGGAGTTAGGTGTCACAATGTCTAGTGTCAGGGGCCATGCTAGGGGACCAACAGGCAGCGTTAGAGCTCCTGAAACACAGCTTGGTGGTTAGCAAAGGCACACCTGAGTGAGCTTTGAGTGGCAAAGCCCCGAGGACTATGAGTCCTGAGCACCTCATACTGTTACTGAGCATAACTCTGATTGTTGCCTTCATGGTCACCACATCCCTCATAATCTATGGACTGTATGAAACTATCAGGGGGGTTCTAGCCCTCACTGGGCAGTGTTACTGGTACTTACAGTAATAGTGATTGATTTTTTCCAAGCATTGCTACTGTAACAGTTTAATGATTTAACCACCACCCTTAGAAAGAATTTAGACATGTAGAATTGTTAGTATTAAGGTGTTTTTGTTAATGGCTTTGAGGTAGAAAATCTTGGGGAACAATTTAAAATTTAGAAAGGCACATAGTTGAGTGAGGGACTTGTTGAGGTAAGAAACAAGAACAATGACAACCTGGCTATTCCTAGCTGACTTACTAGAAAGTGTTGTTGATCGGGGTGATATTAATTCCTTCTACCCATTTCTTCCTTCAGCTTCCTGATAGAAAAAAAACTGTTGATGAGTGGGTATGCACCTTGAGTATTTAAAGTAGAGCTGACTGGTTGTTTTTCATATATAAAAGTCTAGATTTGTGATTCTTTTAAGATTTTTTTATAAGATTACCTTTTGAGATAAATAATAAAGTGATTGCACCTTTCTTTGTTACTGCAAAAGGTAGCCTGCTAGCAAAAGAATTGGCTGAGAAAAATACCTTCCTTGCTTACACTCTGTTAATCTATAACAAATTGCTTGGGTATGAATGTATATGGGTATTGGGGACAACTCATTTTTCACCTGTAGTATGTAAAAATGTTTAGTCATGTAAGAGATGGAAATCATTCTGTTTTTTACTTGTATTCATTGTAATCGTTGGCTTAAAAATAGAATGTAACCACATTGTAATTTTTATACTGCTTGAAAGATTTTGCTGGGGTATATAAGCTATAAAGAAAAAAGTAAAGATAGTTAGAAGGAAGATATCAAGAGAGACAGAAGGGAAACAGAGTAGAAGAACAATAGAAAAATGAATAGAGTAGGACAATAGAAGCAATAATAAAATGAAGAACTAAGCTTTGGCCCTCAGAAAAGTCCTTGTGTGTCTGTTTGTCTGTCCAGTAGTTCACCTGCTTTGCATCTCAGTTTCTCTGACCTGCTGAAGGCTTGCCATTCATCAGCACCCTAGAGGAGATCCTGACATGTTGGAGATCACTGTGTGTGTGTGTGTGTGTGTGTGTGTGTGTGTGTGTGTGTGTGTGTGTGTGTGTGTGTGTTTTGCTGGCCCCAGAGAGTTAAGTTTGCCACATTCACCAGCTCCAGAGAAGTAAGTTTTACTCGCTCAGATAAAAAAGTCAAGTTGAATGATTAGTTCACTAAGTCTGTGGATCTTCCTCAATCCCCAAGCTGCTGAAGGCTGGTCCTCACAGCAGCAATAGTCTAGGAAGCTTTGGGTGAGTTTTTTTCATGTCCACTGTGAATGGCATAACACCTACAGAAGAAATCACATTATTACTTGGCCTCTGCTGCCATGCAGCAGGATTATTTT
Source organism: Peromyscus maniculatus bairdii (assembly GCF_049852395.1). Lineage (NCBI taxonomy): Eukaryota > Metazoa > Chordata > Mammalia > Rodentia > Cricetidae > Peromyscus > Peromyscus maniculatus. The sequence continues at coordinate 47,790,864 of NC_134863.1, read as the reverse complement.
TAAAAAGGTCTTAAAACTTGTGCTCTTAACTATCTGCAGCTTTTATTTGCTTCTTGAGAGGACTTTCAGAAATATAAGTTGTGTGCTTCTGATTGTAGCCTTACTCACAAGCAGGGCAGGGCAGCACCCACATTAAGTAATCCAGACTGTTTTGGGAACCAAATAACACAGAACAAGAATGACACTTTTGTTTTGAAGCAGAGTGTTCAGAAGTTTATGTCATAGTGGCTGATTCCAGGTTTAGATGTAATGTATGCTTTATGGGAATTTCAGCCTGTTGGAGAAATGTAGTCAATCCTTGATAGTCAAGGTAACCTTGTATTTCTAAATGTGCCTTCTGGCTTCCTGTCACATTCCCAAGCTTTTAACTTTTACCATCAGCTTATATACTCACTAATAGCAAATTATTTAATATTACTTTATCCTGTTATCTGTAAACATGTACTGACTTCCAAATAGCCCTCTGTTGAGCACCAGGAATAATAAGATACATATCAAGAATGGCATTAAGCTTGCCATAATTATTTTGGTTCATTTTGAAGTTGTGGAGATGAAATTTTTAGATATTTGAACCACACTCACCTCCTCTAATATGTGTCCAGAACTATAAATGACAAATAGGTACTGCTTGTCTTTAGGAAGAATTAATGGGCTTTATAAATAGGAAATAAAATGATATTGTTCATGCAGATATATAACACAAAATGATCAAATGAAAATTCAGCAAGCAATGGCAAAAGTAACAAACTATTTACTGTTTTATCATGTTAAGTAATTCACCAAGACAAGTTGCAGTCAAATTAAAGTGAGTTATGGAAAATGAAATACATAAAGATGTATCTATACAAGTGCAGACTAAATATTTTCCATACAGGCATGTAAATGAAAAGATACACAGTAAGTGCACACTTGATGACTATGATGCCACACATAGTTAGTTCCAGATACTCCTGTAGAGTCCATGCACAAATCTTCCCAAAGTACACCTTTAGTCATTCTTTTAGGGGTTTGGAGGGTGATTAAAAAAGGACTGAGTTCCTTGCAAGAATATCAGTATGAACTAGATGAGGGTGAGGGTGGTCAGTTATATATATTACTTACTGTAATTTGTGATTGTCGAGGAAGAGGTGTGGCTGTTGGTGTAATAGTAATACTGCTGGTGACTTTATTGGCTGTTTTGTTTAGTGCCCCATTAGGTAAGCCTTGAGTTCTGTTATCCTGCAGTGGTGCTGAAGGACTGGCAGGTCTCACAGGGCTGGCGACAGCTTGCATGTAAGGACTTCCTAAGTGAATGTGGATTTTATTATCCTCAGTAGTTATCACACTTGAACTGTTACTGTTTGAACGCTGAAACTGCCATGATGACTGCCGGTCCGGGGAGACTCTGAAAATTGCATGCTTGGCACTGATTTCTATCGGCTCTGGGGAGCGACCCTGCTCAGGAGAACTAGCTGAACCGGCCATAGCCAAAACCTGAATAGGTGACATTGTCCGTTCTGGAGTTACAGAACCACAGGACTCTGGGGTCTGTGCTCTGGCAAAGGTTGCCATGGTAACTGGGGTCATGCTTTGCTCTAAGTTCACAAGGCTTTCTGTAGAGGTTTTGGACTTCACTGGTGTTATGGAGGCATTTTGGAGAATGGTAATCCTTTGCTTTGGGGTGCCACAGTTTGGTATCACCGCTGTGCTGGTGTAAGAGTGAGGACTCTCTGTAGTTGGACTTGTGATTTCAAGAGTGGCTGTATTTTGGACATGATCTGGAGTAACCTTTATGTGAAGTGGCTGCCCAGGTGTATGACTTAGGACTAGATCTCCAGGTTGTACCAAGTTGCCATTGGACTTAGTTTGTATTTTTCCATTCTGAGGGTGGCCCTCCTTGGATTTCATCCAAGGAATCCACAGTTTCCTGTTCACAGGAAGGGACGTAGATGGATTGCATTTGAAGGACAGCACAGATTCCTCACTAGGGTCCTCATCTTGGTCCCCACTCTCCTCATATAACTGACCATTGATGACTGCTCGTTCTAGAGGAATGAGGCTCTTGTAGTCTGGTGGCTCATTGTCTACTACTTCTGTTTGAACTTCTTTAGAAAACACTTGAGGGTCAGAGATCCTTCTTCCATTGAGACTAGGTCGGAGGCTCTTACTAAAATGCCGGTACCTTTCTAACTCTTTAGTAAGGTTTTCAATCTCTCTTCCCAAGTCTCTGTTCCTGTTTTCTTGTTGGTTTAGTTTCTTTTGCAGAATGGAGTGGTCTCCCTGGAGGTGACATATGAGGTCCTCTGTTGCCATGTACTCATGAATTTTCTCTTTTAATGCATCCACTTCTCTTGACAGATGGCCTGACTTCGCTTCTTCTTCTTGGAGCCTCTTGAAGAGCCATTGCTCATGGCTGGACTCTGTCTTTTCTGCTAACTTGTACTTGGCAAGTTCCATCTGAACATGCTCCAGCTCTTCAGAAAGAAATTGAGCCTTGTCTCTCTCAGTAGCATACCTCCGTTCTAAGGTCTCGTACTCATCCTCTGTTTTCATGAGGTCATCTTCAATGGCTTTCATGTCTTTTAGCTTCAGCCTCAGCTCTTCCACTTCTTGAGAGAGCTCTTTAATCTTATTGTTTTCTTGGTGTAATGCTGTTGTGGACTTACTGGAGTCTTGATTTAATTTGTTTTTAACAAAATCTTTCTCAATTGCTTCCAGTGACTGAAGCCTGTTTTTCAGTATATTAACTTTGGACAGCAGATCACGTCCTTTCTCTTCTTCTGCTTTCAGTTTATTTCTGAGGTCATCTCGCTCCTTAGTTACACTGTACATCTTCTCTTCGGCATCACTTTTGGACTTGAGTGCCCTTTTAGTTTCCTCAATTAACTTCTCAGTCACTGTCGTCACTTTATTTTGCTCTGCCTGGAGCTGGGAGGCAGTGGTTTGTAACTTTTCTTCAGTTTGCTTTAATTTTTCACTCATTGTTTTGCGTTCATCTACAAGCATTACAGTTAATGTTTTTAGTTTAGTTAAATCATCCTTTAGAGTGAATTCTGTCTTTTCTAGCCGACTTTCAATGGCTTCTAGCTCTTTGATCCTAGTGTTTAAACTCTCCAGTTCTTCAGCCAACTGCTTTGTGGTCATCTTTTCTTTTTCTAAATTGCATTTCAGAGAGTAGCATTCTTGTTTGCTTTTGTCTAAAGCATCTTCTATTTTTTCCAGAGCCGTAATCCTTTTACTGAGTTTTTCGACCTCTAGTTTGAAGTCTTTACTCTGTACTGTCTCTTTCTCAAGCCTCTTATTGAGATCTCTGCACTGCTCCTCCATTTTTATGAGCTCCTCATCTTTCCCCTCCATATCCAGCACACGCTTCCTGAGCTCATCCACTTCATCCATGATGCCAGTGTTTCCATATTCTCCCTTGTTGATTTTTTCCTTTATTTCTTGCAGCTCCTCCTCGGCTTTTCTTAAAGACCTGTTGGTCTCTTCTAACTCATCAATTTGCCGACTGAGTGCTGCCAGCTTTTGGCGGAGTTGGCGATTTTGACTGTCCTCATTGGTGAGCTTCGCCATAATTTTCTCTTGGTTCTGGTGAAGCGCTGTGGTCTGTGTTTGTAGTTCTTTTTCTAGTCTGGTTGCCTTCTGCTCTTCTTCCTGAGCTCTGGCTTCAGCAAGGGCTAGTTTACCATGTGTTTCCTTGGCACTTGTGGTCAGGTCTTGGATTTTCTGTCTTTGAAGGGCAAGCTGGGCTGTAAGCCTTTGTTGTTCATCCACCACCATCAAAGCAAAAGACTTCAGCTTGGTCAGCTCCTCCTTCAGGGCCTTGATCCTCTTCTCCTTCTCTTGTGCCTTCCTCTCCTGGGACTCAGTTTCCTGATCAATTAGCTTCTTTAATCTGAAAAATTGAAGAGCACATTGCAATTAGGGATTTAGTAATTCATCAGCTGTTATTCATTTAAAATCATTGTATCAGTTCATCAATAACATCCAGGGAAGTTTCTGAATTTGATGAGGAAGGAGAAGCATTAAAAATATTGATACCTTGTCCCTCCCTGCCTTTAAAATTTGACTAGCAGTTGAAGTTCACCAGGACCCTTAGAAGAGGTCAGATAAGAATATTTGTTTTAAATTGTTTGTGTAACATAAGCAGTGGATAGTCCAACCTGAAGGCTATAGAGATAGGTACAGACTTGAGATTTCGGTTAGACTTGGCTTTAAAACTACACCTGCCCATACCAGCTAATTAACCTGAATAGTTCTCCAATTTCCTCATAGTATCTTAGGGGCTTTTTGTGAAAGTGAGGCAATTCATCTAACATTATCTCAGCCCTGGCATTTGGTAAACATTTGATAAATGTTGCCATGGTGCTTTTTAAATTACTGATTCTTGTCCTGTATTAAGTGGCTTGCCTGAGCCATTGTGTATGTGATATATTACTAGTTACTGTTTAACTCCTTGGTTATTAGTTAAGATAGCGTTTTGATTCAGTTTGTCTAGAAGTTATGCACAGCACAGATGGATCTCGTTGTGTGTTAGAACTTTGGTTTCCACTAATAAGATAGCATCCTGGGAACCACTTCACCTGGGTCTTTATTTGCCTACTCATTGCCATTTAAGAGGGGGAACTAAGAGGCAACTGAGTTATGAGTTAGGCTTTGGTGTGATCATAAGATATGGAAGAGCAGGACGTTTGACAGCAAAGAGGTTGCTGATAAAAATCCAGGGCTAGGAATGGAGAAACTGTTAGCAGGAACATAGTGAATCCCTCTTAAATGACTCTAGTTTATCATTATTTAAAATTACCCTTCATAACAGGAGGACATTTTACATGAGCAGAATAAATGGGTCTTTTCTATGCACTTGGTTACCTCTGTAAAGAAGGTACAGTTTTAAACTTGTGAGTCTCTTAATTATACTGGAAATGGCTAATTATAGAGGATGTAATTGCAGCTCTGCAGCATTGTTGTTCAGAAATTAAAATAGAATGGAATCCCTGAAAGAACTTAACTTGGTTGAAAATGTAAATATGTGCTTTCTAATCAAACCTGTAGAGTTCATAATGTTAATAAACCTGTTACCCACCTATTTATCTATCATCTGTCTACCACCTATCTACCGCGTGTGTGTGTGTGTGTGTGTGTGTGTGTGTGTGTGTGTGTGTGTGTGTGTGTCTGTCTGTCTGTCTGTCTGTCTGTCTATCTATCTATCGTTGAGATGGGGCTTCCCTGTGCAGCCTAGTCTGTTTTCTAACTTGTCCTATTGAGGCTGGCCTTGAACATGGGACCCTTTTCGCCCCAGTTAGGATTATAGTACTCCACCATACCTAGCTTAATAAAGCTTTTCTGTTTGTTAATTAACCAATCCATTGTCTTTATTCTTGCCCCCAGAACACTTTTAAAATTAAGAATCTAAGAGAACATTTGTTTTAAAGGAAACAAATTTGGGGCAGCCTGGGGAATAAAGACTTCTTTATGAGATTCTAACCTGTTCTTTCTGTAATTGCACTATACAGGAAGAAAAAAAAAGCACAATGTAAGAATTCTTAAACTTTTGGATGACAGGATCTCCTTTAGTTTGTCCTGCTTTGAGGACTTCACAGAGGCTGACATGTCAAGTTCAGAAGCTACTGGGTAGGGTGCTGAGCTGGGCGGGGCCGCTGGTGACCTCATCTGTGGTCTTGGCAAGAGGCTTCATGACTCTTGCCTTTCCTCACTCCCTGCCTGAGACACCTGGGAGCCTGAGAGGAGAAACATGGCAGCTTCGGCCTGGTGGTTGTCGAGTTCTGCAGCTCAGTGGAGGAATCCGGGATAAATTGCTGTGGTGGAGAAAGCTACAGAAGAGCTTCTTCCTCATACCTCAGCTTTCTCAGGTCACACTTGCTAGTGGGAACAAGGCAGTGCAAAACTCAAAGGTTTCCTTTATTGGAGAGCAGCTTCACAAAAACTCCCAAGGCTTTCTAGAATCGCAGCTTTTTAAATAAGAGCACATGCTGACCCCTTTCCTGAGAAGGGGATAGGTTTTCTTAGAATATAAGAAAGGGAAGGTTTTGTTGTTGTTGTTGTTTTTAAGTGTAATAGGAGAGCCTTAAAATGGAATAACTGAATCCTATCAATATAGCAACAAGCAAAACAATATTGAAAAACTTTCAGTTGTCTTTATTGTGCTCAGTGTTTTTGGCAGCAAGCATGATGCATCTTTTCAGCATGATACAAGTGCCGTGCACCTTTTTCCTGGTTTTTATAAATTGGCTGACATCTCCATCTCCCTAAGCTCCACCTCCAAGGTAGACATAAAACTGATGATTGCAGTACATTTGCTCCAACCTGAAGTACATACACACCTAGTGACAGTATCCTCCCTGCTGACTCAGGCCTAGTTTTCAAACCGTTGCTTTTCACATGTTAATGTGCATTTGACTCACCTAGGAATCTTGTTAAAGGGCAGGTTCTAATTAATTCTGTGGGTCTAGGGTGAGTCTCACAGTTTTCATTATAACAAGCTCCCAGTTGACCCTGGTTCCTGGCCTTGGACTTCATTATGTAATGTCAGATTTCTCCCAGTGGTGGGTGACTTGAGTTAGGAAGGTCTAGGAGATGCAGAATCTGTGCTGTCTCTGCAGTCAACCTGCCTGTTCAAGCCAGCCTGCAGACCACAACCTAGGGCTAATGTGTCTATCAGAGAAACCCTCTGAAATGGAAACTGTGGAGCTAAAGGAAAAGATTTCCCTTGTCATTGTTTGGAAACATATACATATGTTATGGATACATACATACATACACAGTGATTTTATCCTATTTGTTCATTTAGCACCTACATTTCTTTAAAAATTCAAGTTTTAGACAGTTAACAGAAGTATCTCTGCCATTCAGTCTAAAAGTCCCCATTTACAAACGGTCAAATCATCCTTTGGGGAAAGTCTGATTTCTATGATCTGACTGTGTAGGAATTTGTCCTAAGGTGTTCCCAGTGTCCCCAGATGAGGATAAGCACTGTTCTCTATCCACTGGCTGTTTCTTTAGCTGTTACTGCTCCTTGCTCTCTTAGAACTTTCTGTAGAAAGTTCTAGAGGAGTTTTGAGCCTAGGAAAATTCCCTTGGTAAGAGTTAGAAGGTTATTTTGAAAGGACTATTGGAAAGAGAGGGCACACTGGACACAAGCACTTATCAGGGAATGAGATTTGGAGAATGTGTGTAGGAAATGTGAATGTGGGCACCGATTTCCTTCAAGTGCCCCATGCAGCTCTGCAAAGCTTGTGTACCCTTGGGAGTATATATACCTCCGTTTGAAGACTACTGTCTTGGAGCACTCATGTTCATGCTCAAATACTGACATTACAAGATTACAGGAACATTCACTGAATCCTGTCCAATAAAAACAAGTGGAAGCTGATTTTTATGGACACAAATGTGAGGTAATTAAGCCCAAACTGGCTTAAAGCAATGTCTTATTACAGCTTTTCTTTAGAGTTTCTTTTATGGCTCAAGATTGTTTTAACTTACTGTGGTTTATCACTATTATTATATGCAATGCCAGTTACTTGCTTTTTCAAAAATATCACATCTGTCATCTTGAGTGTTTTTTGGTACCAACCATAATGCTGGCTTTTCAATATAAATTACACATTTAGAGGGTCCTTTCAGTATTTATTTATATACATATATGTCAATATGAATCAACCTATATTTTATCTCCTCAGTGTGACATGGCTAATAACATGCAGCATATAATGCACATACAAAACAGATGGTGCTCATCTAAAAGCTGTGTAGCCAATCACACCCATAGAATTTATATTGTAGTTTTCACCATGTTTGGTTTTGTATTATTTATGGACATCATAATCAACCCCACTAAAATATTAACTTCTTAAGAACAGAACATGAGTGTAAGGGATTTGTGTTTTCTACAGTGGTTACTGAAAAGCGTTGTGGAAAGAACCAAATGAGTGGGGTTTTTTTTTAATGAATGAATGAATGAATAAAATAGTGAACAAATATGCCATCCTATGGAGAATACCTCAGCATTGTCCTAAGCAGTTTTGTTAATTTGTAAAGATGATTTTCTAGCATTTAACATGTTTGTGGCTTTAGGTAGTTAAGAAAATGTGATGTAAGTGAGTCTTGCCCTCAGTGTTTTCTAAATACATTATTGTCTATTTCATAATTATGGAGCCTCTTAAAAAACAAGACTGCTAGAACCATTCCTTTCTTCTTCAGATTCTTTCACCACAACTCTATTTGGTTACTTGGTTATGAGAGGTTGAAATGGTCACATGCTAGCTCACCACTCTGCTTTGATTATTTCATCTCTGCAACAAAGCAGTTCTTTTACTTTCCCTTGTAGCTAAGAACTCTGATGCATTTTACTTGCATATTCTTTTCCTGCTCTCAGCCACCTGGCCCATGCATTGAGCTTAGTTAGAGTGACTGTTTTGCAGTCGTAGAAAGTCCATACTCACTAATGGCTAGGTTACATCTAGTCCCAAGGAACCAAACTTAAGTAGTGAACAACTTCAGTTACCTCTGTTCTCTCTCCTGTCCTTTGAAAGAGACAGCCCACTGCCTTTATGGTGTGGATCTTGAATTTAACCGTTGATGTGTAAACATGGCAATACTCAGTTTACAAGAAAGCCTTCTAGACTAGGGCTATAATAAGGAGGCGAACAAGGGGAAAGGAATTTGTTCTCCAAGAGTTTATAGAGAGGCTAGTGAGACGGCGTAGCCTGTAAAGGCACTTAGTGCTAAGCTCCAGTACTTGAGTTTGATCCCTGGGTCCCACAAAGTGGAAGGAGGGAACCAATCCCCCAGAGTTGTCCTCTGACCTCCAAACATCCTCCCCATCTAGATAAATTAATGGAATAAAGCAAAACAAGTTTTGAGACTGAACACATAGGTCTAACTAACACTGTTTAACAAAGACCCTAGAGCAACAGTTTCAGTTTTTTAGATCTTATCATCTCTTCACTCTTAAAGCTTATTGAAAACCCCAAACTTTTGATTGTGTGGTTTTTATCTAAATTCACTGTAATATTAAATTAGGGCCTCTGTGTGGTAGGACAGACCTGTAATCCCTAGTACTTGGAAAGTGGAGGCAGGGGCATCAGTAGTTTAAGGTTTTCCTTGGCTACCTAGCATAAAGAACATTTTTGGTGAAAAAATAACCTAGAAAAAAAAAAGGTAATAAGAGTTGCATTGTACTGTACAGACTGTAATGAGGACACTGGATCCTTGGATCTATTTTACACATTCTATTAGCTATGGTAGCCATGGCATCATCACAGATCATGTAGCATCTGGAATGGGTAAAAAGGGTGTTTATGAAGGTCGGGGTGACCTTGCTGATCTCTTGAAGGGGCTGTTCTTTGAAATCTTTGCTGTAGAGGACATGCAGGAGAAATGTAATAGCAAATAAATGTCTTTCTCCAGAAAAGCCTAAGGTTTGTGCTGTCACCCTGTTCTTCCTGCTGTTACGTATCAGCCCTTGCCTCATCATGATAGAGTCGCTAGTCTGCTTTGACGATGTCATCATTAATGTGCCCATTTGTTTGCTGCCCATCACAAGAAATAGGTTCTCTGCCTTCAAATTTGTTCTTCCCAGTTCTTTGAACTATCTACACACTGTTAATGTTTTGTTTGAAACTACTATTTGAAATGAGAGCATCCAAACTACTGAATTTGCAGTTGGCTTGGTAGTTTTGTTTTTTGCGACAGGTTCTTGCTCTATAGTCCAGGCTGGCTTTGAAGTCTGCCTCCTGAGTGCTGGGAGTACAAATGTGTGCCACTAAATGAGCCCAGGTTCCATGTTGTTTAAAATGGGTTCATCAACAGTGCAGTTCAGCTGACAATTCGTTTCAGATCTTTATAAGTACAGGGAGCCTCTACTGTGTGCAAGACACTGTACTTGACATTTGCCAGTTTACGGTTTTTGTTTTTTGTTTTTGTTTTTGTTTTTTTTTTTTCTTAAAAACCAGCATACTTGCCCCACCTGATCTGGTTATAATTTGTGTAGTTCCTTATCAGTGACCAAACAGGTTGATCATAACAGATCTATTTAGTCTTAGGAAAATAATGTAACGTGTGTGTGTTCTTATTACTCTAGAGGCTAGTTTAATACTTTAACTGATTTGGCATGATAAGCAGAATACTGCATATATCATAATGCCTTTTTTTTTTCTGGTAGCTGGAGGGACAGCCCTGGGTGCTGAGAGCTGAACTCTTATATTTTTGGTTGTGAGCCTAGCCCACACCCTCTAGCCCTTGTTGTTTTTTTTTTTTGTTTTTGTTTTTTGTTTTTGTTTTTGTTTTTTTTTTTGGAGACAAGGTTTCTCTGTGTAACCTTGGCTGTCCTGGAACTCACTCTGTAGACCAGGTTGGCCTCAAACTCACAAAGATCCACCTGTCTCTGCCTCCCGAGTGCTGGGATTAAAGATGTTTACCACCACTACCGTGCTTTTATATGTGCTTTCCTGCTATAGATTTTGATACTTTGGTTGTGTTACATCGTATTTCATCTTTTAGTGATTCTTGTTTAATATGTCGTTTTAATTATTACTGATAACAGGTTCTAGCATTTGAAGTGTGATACATGGAATCTGTTGGAAAGCTTCCTCTTTTTAAGACAATTACTATAATTTATGTTTCCTGCTGTACTCCTTGCCTTTTCAATGGGACTTTTCACTGTTCTGTCCGATTTTCAGGAGCATTCATAAAAACACTTATGACTAGCCTCATTCTATGTCTGCTGCTTCCTTTTATTTATCTTACAAGTCAAAGGGTTTTTCTTTTTCTTTTTCTCTTTTAATTACAGTTACAGCATACCATAGCCATAGTGTAATGCTCAATTCATTTGACTTGGTCAGCAAGATCTAGAAGAACAGTCAGACTTTTTTTTTTTTTTTTTTTTGCATCTGCTAGCCAAGTATGAGTGTACATCTGTGTCTGCTTTATGTCTTTGTTACCAAAGATCCTGTCATCGTTGTTGAGATCATTTAGAGATACCATAAATGGGTCCAGATTCAGCAAGCTGGGTTACTATTTCTCTTCACTGTGAACTAAGAATTAGAACATGAAGGGAAAGAGGAGGCTGTTCAGGAGGTATATATTACAAAAGTGGGTTAGGACTTATAATATGGACAATCTTATTTAGTCCCCCAATAGTCAGGGAAAGTGAAGTAACAAAGAGCTTGGGAAATTTCATCAGATAAAGAGGATTCTGGGAAGACCTATGAGCGAGAACTGGTATGGGTCAAATCCTGCTGTCTTAAAATTGAGACAAGAACGAAGAACAAGACTGAAGGTCCCTTAAAGAAAAACTGCTGGAAGGTCAGAGTACAGAATCAATCAAAGACCAAGATCACAGAGCTGGTGAGGAGAAGGCAGACACTACAAAGAGAATGTTTCATCTGGAAACCAAAGGAGGTACCTGCCCCAGCCCCATACCAGGTGGCCATTTAGAAACCCTGGGCTGAGCCTGGGAGAGGAAATGGGAACAAGGACAGACGAGATCCTTGTAGACTTTATCAGCAGGAGCCTGAATTGTGTGCTATTTGTTTCTGTGCTGTAGTATGGGAAGCTTTCTAGTTAGAATATTAGGGTAATGAGTGTTCACTTAATAACAGTGATGTGAGCCTGTATGTAGCTCTGTAGTAGAGCATTTGTCTAGCATGCCAGAGGTACTGGGAATCCTAGCACTGCAACAAGAACATACATATAAAACAGAAGATTTTAAAGTGCCACAAGTCTGGTGCCCCACCATCTTTCAGTTCACAGTTTCATACTAAGACATTCCCAGATTTCCTTTTTGCTGTTTATGTGTCCAATTAGGGTAGTGGCAGTAGCAAGAGGGAATTTAAGAAAAAAAAGTGTATACTACTGACTTGTATGGAGAACCTACTCACCTTTTTGGGGGGGAAGGGGCCAGGCTCACCTCTGTTCCCCTCCCCTCTGAATTGTGGCTCTTAGCTATTTGGAAAAGATTCCTTGGGTCAAAGTTTTTCCTTTTCCAGACTTCACATATTGATGGAAACCATGCTTGTCCAAGTGAGTAGGGTTTTCAGTCCTTGTCAGACTAAGTTTCAGATAGATGTCTTGTTGAACTTTCTAAGTCTGCTTGGGTCCACCACAGCCATAACAGGACTACTCTGTGCCTTTAGGGAGAAGCATTCATAAAGTTACTTGGCATGTGACACTTTGGACTGTCATCTATCTAGTACGTGTGTTCCTGATAGTGCTGTGCAGCCAGCAGAGCTCTAGTGTTGAGAATGAAGTGCAGGTTCCTAGGACTGACTGCTGCTCATCCCCCGTACTGCTTCCTGCCCTCTTTGTGAGCATCACTTTTTACCCCTGTGACCTGTATTGTGTCCCTTCACACTTGCCTTCTTTTACTTAGGGCGAGTGTCCTTTCTTCAACATATTCCCCACTGTCTCAGTAGTAGCTAACAATAATTATGCAGGTAGCTAGTGACAGGTAGTTTGTGCTCTGGATAGCCCTGAAGCATACTGGGGAAGAGGTGGAGAGCAGCCTGAGAAATTCAGATCCTAGAGTTGGGCTTTCAGAATTAAATCCTGGCTTTGTACTTCTAACATAACTTAAGCAAGCAATGTAATTTACTCATCTTGCTGTCTTCATGTATAGAGTATGGACGGATGTCCTGAAGATTAAGTAAAAATATAGTTCACACAAAAGACCTTACTGCCTGGCACAATCTATGTCTTATCATTAGAAGTCAGATAGGAGTATTAAGAGATTAGAATTTAAATGTTCTCATCACAAAAATTTAGTACATGAGCTAATGGCTGGTTATCTACAGTGTACAGATAAAAATACCAAGTTTATCGAGAATAAACATGTTTTTTCTTTTCAATTGAAAAAAGGTCTTAAGTGAATGTGTACTTTTACATTAGAGAAAAAACTAGTGTGTGTGTGTGTGTGTGTGTGTGTGTGTGTGTGTGTGTGTGTGTGTGGAGTAGTAGTAGTAGTAGTAGTAGTAGTAGTAGTAGTAGTAGTAGAGCTCCTCAGTCATAATGGGCTGGTAGGTAGAAAGCACCTAGGGAGGAGCTGCAAAATTCATACTGGAACAGAAGAGTACATAATCAGTTTACGTTGCCCTACCTGCAGGCTGCTCTGTGCTCATCGTTACCATCCTGGTTGCCATTTTAGGTTAAGGTTAGTTTAACTTCAACCTTTGCTCTACTACCACTTTGGGCTGAATAAGTGCTATGGGGCTCTCCTCGTATGTTAGCAGTATCCATGGTCTGTATCAACTAATGAGAAATGTGTGCAGACATTAAAGATGTTCTAGCATTGGGGGTAGAGATAGAGAATTGTTGTCTGGTTAAGAATTGCCATTTGGTGTGGGTTAATTTGTGGGAAACCTTTTGTCAAGTGTTCATGTAGTAGTTACCTCTGACATTCCTAACTCTTCTTTATTCACTGCTCACTTGTATTTGAGGTCAGCCATTAGTTTTCATTTCTTTTTTTTTGTTCTACAGATCTTCTCCCCAGCTCCTCTCCCTTCCCAGAAGAAAAGGAATGAGCAGCAATTTCCAGTGCAGTGCCAGCGTACACCTGGATGTCACTAGCTGCCCTTCCCAAAGCCTGTCTGCTGCTTGCCTCACACTTCCTCTCCTTCCTTGAATGTGACTGTGTACTTTCTGCTGCGTTCACAACTCGGACCTCATCTGTATGGGCATGAAAGGTGGCAGGGTGGGCCAGCTGACTTAGGACAGACCTGAAGAGAACAGCCCTCCCCCCATAAATATTTGTAGGCTTTGTTTCTTGAGTGAAAAAAAATTGTTAGGACCACTAAGGATATTTATGTTTTGTGATCTGTTCAGAAAAACAAAACAAAGAAACAAGGTTTGGAGGATGAAGCTTGCTTTGTATGCGGCCTGCCTTCCTGCTGCAGACCTAACAGTTTGAAAAATATGTTGATTTTTCCAGAAAGAGTAACTTAAGATTTTTATATTGGGAGATTTTTGACAGGGTTTTCCCCAAATAGCTCAAACTGTCCTTGAACTTGCATTCTCTTCCTGTCTCAGCCTCCAAGTATCTGTATCACCATTGGTGGCTCATATTATTCCATAAGTGAATTTGTAGTTGATTTTATATACTTCTAATTCCTTGAGCAATATGGATTTCAGTCTTCATTTACAGATTATTCATGGATAAATATCTCAAAATGTGCACATTAAAAGTTGGGATCCCACTTTATCCTTTACCTTCCAAACTGAAACTACTGATGCTAATTTCTTGTACCTTCAAGACTAGTGTCTACAAATAAACAAGCAAATATAAATTAAAGTTTCTCATTCTTTCCTCTTACACACACACACACACACACACACACACACACACACACACACACTACTTACAAAAAACAATCCTGTTTTGTTGTTGTTGTTTTTTTTTTTTTTTTTTTGTCATACAGCATTTCTTGGAGCTTTCCATTAGATCACTGTCCTTAAGCAGGAGCAGAAAATCAGTAGAAATTAATAAATAAGTTATGAAATAAGTCTTCACAACTTTCATGGCAAAATTTGTAAGACTTCTAAAGACAAAACAATGGGTAACATTATGGGAATTACAGACTTTTTCACTTTCAAAGGTGTTCACTAGGAAGATAAACCTTAATAGTGACATTATTTGATTAAAACAGCACTTTGTTGTAGAGTCATACCATTGCAATGCACAGCTTTTGTAGCCTTGGAACGTGGCTCCAATTCCCAGGGCATTGTGTGGCACCTATGCAGAAGGATACATATAGATGGAAGGTCTTTCATGGGCCACCTGATTTTACTTAATTCTTATAACAACTGTATAGATAAGCACTGGTGTGCTTATTTTTGTCGGATGGGGAGGGACCAAACATCTACAATTTAGAACACTTATTGAATAGCACAGATAGATAACCAGATCAGTATAAGAATATATTGTCAACAAAACTGTGCTTCACACAGCCCCATGGCCATCCCTACTTGACCATGTCACATGTGCGAGAACCCACCCACCAACCAAGCAATGTGGGTTGACCTTAGAAGAGCTTGCTGTTTCTTCCAGCTGGCCTGCCGCTCCCCCTTCACTCCTTCTGCTTCCCTCACACTAGGATCTCTGTTCCTTTGCTCTTTGCTGCCTCTGTTTGGGGTTTCTCCTTGTGAGGTCCTGGACTCTCACCTTAACTAGTCCCATCTACTATACCATCTACTGCTTATTTATTTGCTTATTCCTTAGAATATAAACTTCATGGACTAGAGAGATGGGTTAATGCTTAATACTCTGGCTGCTCTTTCTGAGGATCCAGGTTGAATTCCCAGCACCCACATGATGGTTTACCTAGAGTTATCTGTGCCTCCAGTTTCAGGGGATCTGACACCTCTTCTAGCCTCTGTGCTCATACGCCATGCATGTGGTGCACAGATATACATGCAGGCAAAACACTCATACACAAAAAATAAAACTAAAAATAGAATATAACCTTTATAGGTGGAGGTGTGTATATGTATCTTCCCATGCATGCCCATTTATTTAGTAATTGGCCAATCACTGGTGTCGGTTACATTCATTGTTTTATTTCCACCTTGAAAACAGTGCATAGTACTTACTTGGTATTCAGTAAATATTTGATCAAATACCTATTCTACTTTTATATCGAGTACAATATTAGGGAGTTAGGGGACAAGTATAAATAGCAGACACATAGTAGTCCCTCTCTATAGTGTGGAAATAATAGAAATGGTTGAACAATTGTTTTATACCATATACCATGCTATTCCTGGAAACACAGATGCAGAGTCATTGTCTTTATTTTATAAATCAGAGCTCACTCAGGCTCAGAAAAGTCAAGTAATTTGTTAGAGGTCCAGCTTATAATTCATAGACCCAGAATGCTAATATAATTGATGTTCTTTAATTGCTATTCTCCTCACTAAGATAAATGTTTACATATCTACCACATGTATCTTGTTCGTGATCCTCACTGTGAATCTGCGTGCTAGAATAGTCTGTCTGTTAAAGACAGAAAGTCACTACTACTAGCCATCCATTTTCCATTTTCTATAAGTTGATGGCTACTTTCAACCTTGGTCATGAGACATTAACAAATATTCTCTTCATCTTTGTAATAATATAGCAAGTTTAGTCATTCAGCATAAATTTGTAATTATTTTTGGATGGTTTTAAAAATTGTCACTTTGCCAGTAATAACATCCCACAATCCCTAGAGGAGGTGAATATGTCATTAATACCATTTCCATAGAACATTTCAAGGAACTTAAAGTTCTCGGAAAATATTTTTAACAGACAGCATTTTCTCAGACAGACTTGAAGGGCATAATAACTGTATATCCTTAGAAATGTTTGTATTTTAGCTTGCTCACAATATTTATATGTACTTTTTTTTTTGGTTTTTCGAGACAGGGTTTCTCTGTGTAGCTTTGCGCCTTTCCTGGAACTCACTTGGTAGCCCAGGCTGGCCTCGAACTCACAGAGATCTGCCTGCCTCTGCCTCCTGAGTGCTGGGATTAAAGGCGTGCGCCACCACCGCCCAGCGTACTTTTCTTATTTAAAAAAAATCTATTTAGATGCTTTTGTATCTTAGATTGAGGAAGTAGAAATGGATTTCTAGAAAAGCATTCTGGAGTAGGTATTAAAATTTTTAAAAAGCTCATTGATTTCCCCCCCTCCCCCTTTAACCTTTCTAGGCCTTGTTATTTTCATTCAGATATTACAAATATGTATTTTGGAAGATTAGTATAATTATTTTCTCTTAGCACTCATCTATGCAGTTGGCTTTGTTTCCTTTGTTCTATTTTTTTTTAAAAAAAATAATTGTAAGGAATATATTCTTTTCTAGATGTTTTTGTACACACCTCCAAAACCATAACCCTAATATTATTAAGCCTCTTTTCCTTCCTTCCTTCCTTCCTTCCTTCCTTCCTTCCTTCCTTCCTTCCTTCCTTCCTTCCTTCCTTCCTCCCTCCCTCCCTCCCTCCCTCCCTTCCTTCCTTCCATCTATCCTTTCTTCCTTCCTCCTTCCTTCTTTTACTCACTTCCTTTTTGGTCCCTCCTCCTTCTCTCCTTATTCTCTCATTCTTCATTTCTCTTTCTAAAGGCTGTTGGCTTTCTTACATGGATTTATTGGTGTTAAAACACCCAAGCGAGAACCAGTTGTTTGAGAGGGATGAGTTCACTGGTTTTTACCTCCTAGTAGCCGGGCTTTCCCTACAGAGGCAGTGGCTAACATGGTATGCTTGGGAAACCAAACATTTCCAAACTTGTTTGAGGGAAATTCAAACTTCAGAAATTTTAAAACCACAACAACAGAGGCTTATGATTTACTGTGACTACTGAAATCACACAGTTTGGCATAGAAACTGGGTAGATAAGAATACCAAGTGTGTAAAATGGGAAACATTTTAATTCTTAGAGAGGACTTGGGTTTGTTTGTTTGGTTGGTTGGTTTGGTTTCATTCTTCATTTTAACTGTCGTAATTTAGGGAAACGGGATCATTTAATACATTTAATAGTATTTTGAGGGTAGAGTAGTTGAAGAATGTAGCCTAATTTTTTTAAGCAAACTCATTACAGACCACAGCAGGCATCCTCCATCTGCCCTTACCAACTTTTCTTAGTTTTTGAGGACCTAAGGATTGGTTTATGACTTTGGAAAGCTGGAGTTTGAGCCATATGTAAAATCTAATTACAGACAGGCAGGAAAAGTTTGTGGTGTTTTGTTTGTTTGTTTGTTTGTTTGTTTTTTCTTTTCTAAAATATATTGGAGCAAGCTGACTAATGTCTTGTGGTCTTATTTTGTATATCATTTTGCATTCATTTTAAAAATTAAAACTTTAGGCATCAGAGACTTAGCTCCTCCCTGACCAATAGTCCACAGCAGTTTGGGTTATATTTTCATCTTCTGCCTTTTCTGAGCCTTTAGAACCCCCGGATGTGTATGTATCGGGCTGCAGTCTGAATTCAGGCTCATGGCATGAATGTGTGCTGTACCGTAGGGACTTCCGTCAAGATGTCATGATGAGCAATCATTCTCCAGCACACATGACAGCACCCCAATGCCCCACTTCTCTTGGCTGATTCTCCCTTGTGTTCTTCCCTCAGCAAAATGGTAGCCATTTTAGTTATGGTTATCTCTGTAAGGAACTGGTCTATTTACGCCCAAGTTAAAGAGAAGTTTCTAAGTGTATTTCATCTCTTTGCTGTATGAATACCCATCCCTAAAATTATAGTCTACATCAATTTTTAATTTTAAGAGCAGGCAAACTATTTCATGTTTTCATTAGTTAAAAAGCTATTGAAGGGAAAAAAAGCAAAATCTGAGTTTGCAGGCAGTGGAAAAACCAATTTTAATAAGCCATATTTCCAATAGGCAGGAAGTGCTGGACCAGAATCCTCCCCTGACTTACTGCTGGGCCTTCTCTCACCTGCCTCCCACCGCCCCAGAAGCAGGAAGAAAGCGGTTCATGACTAAGATCTGGAAAGTCTTGGACTCCTCAGACCTCAGTTCCACAGAAGGAAAGCCTCTGCAGCCTTTAGAATTTTTTTCCTTCCTTTCCTGTTTAATGTTGTACACAAGTTAATGTGTCAAGAGGGTGTATGGCTCATCAAGCCTTAGTGGCTTGTAACTATATAACCTTACATGGAATTTCATGACATTCAGATTTTTGTTTCTTTCCATACAAAGTATTTGTTGTAGTCAAAGTTACAGGTGTAGCTAAAAGGCAAAGAAGCAAATCTTCATGTTCTGATATTTAAAATGTCACGCTAAATTGCAAATACGTGAGACTGAGAAATGAACCCCCAAGGAGAGACACCTAGACTCTTAGTATCCTAAGAGAAAACATGATTGTCTGTGCCCAGGATCTGACCAGAAGCTTTAGCCAAGTTCTCATTTGCGTGCCTCTAAAGTGTGGTGGTGGAGCTTTAAGATTAAGCAGGGTCCAGGCTAGCTTTCCAGCCTTTTGTGTTGCCCACTCTCCTCCATACTTTAAGAGCTCAGTAATCCAGTCTTACTTCAAGTGACAAGACACCTTAGGAAAGCTGTGGTTTGTTTCATGGGGAGAGAGTGCCTTCCAGCAGGGGAATCAGAATTCATTAATCAGGGAGTCCTTCAGAGTGGCTGAGGTTAGGTCAGAAATAGATTTCTCTAGTAAGCTGAGTCCTTGACTTTATTGCTGGGTGCCAGAGAACCTGAGCTCCTCTGGGCTGCATCTTACGATGCCTTTCCTGGGACCTGAGGCAAGGCCTGTATCTCAGCCTGGTGGAAGCTAATAGTAAGCCTAGCCAAGTAGGGAACATGACCCTTGTAGGACACTGGGCATAACTCAGTGATAGACAGCATCTGCTGAACCTCTGCTCTAGGGGTTATGCCAGTTGCCTCCTCCTCACACAGAATCCCTTCACCTTAAACACTAAAATCCTTTATGTCGTCTTCCTGTCCATGGAGTCCAGGTTGTTGTGAGGGCCAACTATTGGGTTAGTTAATTGGTGTGTGTGTGTGTGTGTGTGTGTGTGTGTGTGTGTGTGTGTTACTGGTTTTAGACTTTTGTTTTTAAATTTTACTTTAGGCTCTTTTTAATAGTAGTCTTACAGGGAATAAACCCAACATCTTTGCAGTGTTCTACTCAGAAGTCCATTGATATTTGCCTTTTTGTGAACAGTTCTTTCATTTGTCTTACCCTGGCTTACTTCTGTTCTACAGTCTTCACAGCCCTTAGTTTTATGACATCTATTCATGCCTTGTACTGCTTTCTAATTTGTTTTAATATAGTGTTTGCTCTTAAAGGATTGATGCTTCTCTACCCTTCACTTATGTTTGAACTCTGTATACTCAAGAAGAAACATTTTTTCGGACTATATATACCCCTCTTGGGATGAGTGGACGAAAGGTCTCATTAGAGCAAAGAAACAGTTTCATTGCTCTTGTCCCTATCACTTCTCCCTTTACTGTGAGGTGAGGAAGACTTGGAGGCAAAGTTAGCTAAGTCCAGATAGGATAAATTGGTCAGAAAGCCTTATTGTTACCTTTGGTTCTTTGTATGTATCTTCTACCTAGTGTGTTAATGAGACTGTAAGAAGAATCTTTCAGGGTCTAATGTGGGGAGAGATGAATGGAACCACAAATTTCCTTGACAAAGCTGTCACCTCTATTTGGTAGGTGACATACTGTGACATACTCTATTTGATAGGTCCCCATAGTACTGCATAAACATGTATGCCTAATGTTTATATATGTATAAACATATACAAATGTTTATATACTTATAAACATATAACATATAAACATATAATATATAAACATGTGCTTATAATTTATTATTATATATTAGAATGTTTTTATATTTTTATAATGCCTCCCATCTCCCCTGAGCATGATATGCTACTTCAAACATGATATGTTGAGTGTTTATACTGATGCTGAATGAAACAATACTATTTTTCAAAGATAATCTTCCCTTTAACTAAAATGGATTCATTTCCCACAAATTCCAGGATGTTTCACTCTCCTTTGCTCTTCCCAATTAGCAGAGTAACAAGCTAAGGCCAAGCGACTTAGACAGCATCTCTGCATTCCTTTGGGTTCGGCAAAAAACCAGGACATTTCCCATGTGCTCCTGGGTTTAGCAGTTCTTCAAGTTTAACAGTTACAGACAGTCGTTCCAACTGCAATGAATATTGTACATTCCTCATATTTTTGTTTTTATTTGCATTAAAAAAATTTTAAAGAAGGGAAAAAATGTAGTTCAACTTTAAACTTTTGTTCCCAGACTAATGAGCCATGGGACACAATAAATCAGGCAGTTTTGCTTCTGTCAAAGCAGCCTAACTTGAAGGACTGCCCTCATCTCTGAGGCTGCTCTAAAAGATTTGGAGCTCTTGTAGGACCAGTGCCCTTATGTTAGGCTGACCCACAGTTTCTTCAACTGATCTGTTTGTAATGACGATCAATACCATGAATTTTTATATAGACTCTCTACTTGATCAGAATTCCTATAAAGACTGTTTCCCACTATTCAGGCTTTTCCCAAATACTGAGATACTCGGGTAGATGACATCCTCCCTTTTATGAGGTTTGGAGAAAACAAGGGAACAAGAGACTGACCCAGTGAATGAATGGCAGAGCCCATTATTCTTACTCTAGCTTCACCATTGAGACAGTACAGTTTGTCTGGGCCAGTAGTGTCACCAGGAAGCAAGCTTAGCAATGAACTGTATTCTGTTTAATTTTTTGGTGGGTAGGAGGCTGCTGAGGTAGAGTCTCTGTCCACACTGGCCTTGAACCAGTTCTTTAACCAAGGATGACCTGACTGTCCTTACTATCTTCCAAGTATTGGGATCAAAAGTATGCACCTACCACACCAGGCTCTATTTTTTTTTTTAAATCCAATATTGCTTAATTTTTTAAACAGCTAATCTCTGTGACCTACAGTGTTTCATTTAGTACACTGGAAAGCAGAGCTGGAACCAAGGACCACTGAACCTTATGTGTAAGAGGCACTGATGATCCTATTGTCATCAGTTCAGAGCTAGTCAGGGCTCAGAGGCTAGTGACATGGTATGGTGTGTGGTGAACTTACTTGCTGTACCTGTCAGTCTGTCTTACTCTTAGCATAGTTTGCTGGCTATTGCTGAAACAAGATTTAAGACCTACACTGGATTCAGAGTTGGCAAAGAAGTTGCCTAACTTTGGAATTAGAAGATACCTCTCATGGAAATTTAGATATAGAAAGTACACATAGAAAATTTGGAGTCAAAGTCTAAAGGAAAGATGGTATGCTCCTTTCCAGTTCCTTGGAGAGTGAGTTATTTGAGCTCATGCCTGCATTTTGTAGGCCCTCAGCTGAGGCATGAGAGTAGACATTCAGAGGAATCTATCCTTCATTAAGGACAAAACCACTGTACTGTGCTGGCTCTTTCATGCCCTACGGCAGTTCACCTGGTGCTCTTTCACCACTTTCAATCTCATTATTTTGGGGGAGGGAGTAAGGGAGACATGGAGAGATGGGCTGAGAGCTAAGAGGCATTTGACTTGGTCTCTGTACACAAGCTGCCTGGGACAGTAAGTTCAAAGCAGATTCACTGCCTTGGCTTGATCTGACTCTGATTTGTTTTCTGGCTCTTTTATTTGTAAGTCAGTTCTGTGGTTAATTCAAGTAGTGGCAAAGATTTGTTTGGGACTTGTGATGAAAATGTAGAAGGGCCCTTCCTCAGCCCATCACTGGCAGAGTATACTTCCTTCTCAGATCAGAAGCTTCTGGGTTGTAGATCATTTATCCGTACATTTATGTAATATCCTTGTCCTAATGACACATAGTAACAGCAGCTAGATACTGTCCTAGATGCTAGGGAGAAAGCTGGTTCTGAAAGCGATCCGGAAGTAGTTTATAATCCCAGATACAGACAATAAACTAATTAATGTGTGATATAATGTCACAATGCATGGTGTGAGGGTAAAGGAAGTGAGGTATCACTAGCTGCAAACAGCCTTCAAAGGTGACTTTCCTGCATTTTATGGACGGAATGTTGTGAAAGAATGAAGTCTCTGATTTTTGAAAGAGGGCTTCTTGATAGCTAAGGAGGTTGGTGTAGTAGAAAGTGTTTGAACTAACGAAGTCATCTGTAGTGATCAAAATGATGTAAGCACACATTCTTTCCACAACACCTCTCATGTTCAAATAAAGAGTGGGCATTGCCATCCAGATGGCCTGATTAAGTTGTACTGACTTCATCTCCCTCCTTTCCTTTGTTCTCTTCTTACTTATTACTGAAAACATACCCACCTATTCTGTTAATGAATTTTATGTCTGAATTACCACATACAGTACCAAGGCTACTTCTGAGGTCTGTTTGTTTGTCTTTGGAGCACCAATTGAAGGAGAAATCAATAGTGGGCTATAGTCCAAGCGTGGAGGAGTCTTGGCTCTGCCTGAGTTGCTCAGCATTGCTGGTGTAGGTCACACTGGATATCAGTGTCTTTATAACGTCAGGCACCTGCATCAGATGGCCACTGCCACTTGCAGCTGTGAAGTTCCACTGGCATTCTTTGCTGTGTTAGCTGGCAGTGTGCACATGCACGCTGAGGTATCCCTTTGTCCGTTTAGAACTTAATAAGGCCTGTCTTAAATGCATACCTGTGGAGCTGAGTGTTTGCTATTCTGCTGTAATATGTTCTGTCCCTTGCTGATAACTGGCCTTTGGACTAGAATAAGAAATTACAAATAGAAACAAGAAATTGGATGTGTGTGTTTGCACCTGTCTGTCCCAGTGATCACTTACCTGTCTCTTCTACATACCTCCCTACTCCTCTCTTGTGCAAACATTCCTTAACTTTGTCATCCTAAAATAATAATTGTGTCCTTAAGACGAAGACTTATTTGGGAACCAGTTGAGCATAGGAATGTGAGGATGGTTAGTGAGAGAGAATACTGCTAATGTGTTCTTTCCTGTTCTTGAACTCAGAATTACAACTGCTGCGATCCTATCTTAATGTGCTGAAACACACAGTCGTGAAAAGGAGGGGTTCGTCTCGTGGCCTGAAAGAGTTTGCTTGGCAAGCCCCCTCGGCTTTGTTTGCCCAGCTCTCCCAGTCAGAGGCACTGTTAGTGCAGATTAATAAGGGGAAGAGAATCTCAGCTTGTTTCTTAATGACAGAGATGGGTGCGGAAGTGTTTACAGCAATCACTTAACCTCACAGAAGGATTCAAGACAAAGGTCACACGCATCTCACTAATAGTCTCTGCTGTATACATCAAACTTAAATGATTAGGTTGGTGGCTCAGAAACATCATAGTGATGGCAGAAGCAGCCATAGGAATGATGCTTTGAACATTTGTGGTGCTGGCTACAGATGCAATCTTCTTTAAAGATTATCTAAACAAAATTCACAAAAACTAAGCAATCAGTTGAAAGTGAAGTGAAATTCATAGCCTACCACAAATTATGCAAATCTAAGATAACTTGAAACTAATCATATGCCCGAGAGGATAAGGTGTAGGGTATGCTAGATTTTTCAAAGATAATTATTGGCTGTGTGAACAACAGATGGTACCTTTTAGGCCCCAATGGAGGCTGAGACTAATATTGCTTTCTGTTCTGATTAGTACTCCACAATGTGCAGTCCCTTCCTTTTCCATCCTCCTTTTAAGAAGACCTATATATTTTTTTCCTATTTACCTTATAAAAATCTACAAAGAATTAGTGAAAATTTATTCTTCCCCAATTCTCACTTTTTAGACTTCAAAATCTGTTTATTACCAGAGATACTCCTCCTCCCAACCCCCCACCCCCGCAGAGGGAACAGAACAGAGAATCTTCAAATGAAATCCATAGTGTGTGTGTGTGTGTGTGTGTGTGTGTGTGTGTGTGTGTGTGTGTTGACTTTCCCATCAACTATTACAAGAAAACTGGAAAATGAAGGCAAATACTTGATTATGTTTTCATATTGGCCATTATTACAGTCTATCAACAACAGCATTAGGAAAATACAACAGAAACCCTGTGGTTAACAGTTAAGGTTAATTGCCATAATAGGGGAAATTAACTTAGTAAGCCTAAGACTGCAGTGTGCTTTATTTGAAGATTGTCCTAAGAACTGGAAATGCTCACCTAGACAGTCCACTCTGAGATAGCATAGCCATGATAAATTTGGTTTAACTTTCAGTTTTAAGGAGGGCTTAATAAGTACTTTAAAGCATGCTTAAAAGTTAGTATGCCCGGAAAGAAATGTACTATTAAAAAGTATGTTATGGAAATGTTTTAAAAAATTGATGTTTCTGTACTTAAAGGCAGACTCTGGGAAACACAGCTCTAAGGGCTTTGACAGAGGTTATGATTTTCAGCAATTGAGCTATAGATTATGTTACAGACAGTACTTGGGTATAGCTGAAACAGTCATTGATGGTATCTGTTTCCTTCCTCTACTACTTTAGAAAATGCAAAATACCTTTTCCCCAAGACAGGACTTTTTCAGCTTACAATCACTGTCTATAAAAACAAACAAAACCTCCTGTCTTCTGTTACATTCTGAACATCTTCACAGTGACCTGGCTGATGGCCGGCCCCTCTCTTCATGATGAGAGACTCCCCGGAGACTGAAATAATAGTCTGGAGGAATCTTACTTTTTAGTACTAACTTGCAGTTTATTCTATAGCCTATCTTCAGACCCAATAACATGTAATTTTTCTTTAGAAAAACTAGCCGTTTACTTCCCTAAATAAAACTAACACACACACACACACACACACACACACACACACACACACACACACACACAACAAACCCTCATAGGCAGCAAAAATAGTTTGTGATATACTTTTAAAACTGAACTACAAGAATTGCTAAAAACAGTTCTCAATTTTGTTTATATTAAAAATACTGTTTCAATTTTAAATCTCATATCTAACTTTCCTCTCACTGACAAATACAAATAAAATATACATTTGTACCTCAGAATGGTTGTTCATTTCTGTTAAACATTCAAACAGTAGCTAATATGTCTTTCCAATGCCAACAATATTAAAGCACTTTCATTCTTTCAGAGTAAGTTAACAGAAATGGTAGCCCAAGTGAGCTCGAAATTGTGCAAACTTGGAAAACAGAGGCTATTTAAAAGGGGAAATGATTCTTTCGGTTCCTAGTTTTTTTTTTTTCACGCTGTGTGTTCAGATCAGATAAAGGTGGAGAAGTCATTTCCTACCTCCTCTTCTAGTGTGCTAAACTTGACATTTTAAAAATCCCACTGCTGATCTTTATTTTGAAAGGTAAAATAAAATATGTAGCTTTTCAGTATCTGCCAAGTGTTCATTTCTACTGTAAGCCTTTATTAATAGCAATAGCCTTTTCAGGTTTAGGTGTAATCATGGTTAAAAGTGTCAGTGATTAAGATTATTTTTTAGATGCTACCTTCAAAATTAGGCTTTAAAATACATATTATCTGGAATATGAACAGAGGATAGCTTAGTCTTTTAAATGCAGATCGTCCTCCACAAAGTAGAGTTGAAGTAGAAAGAACTAGAAAAGGAACAACTTCCTGGTACAAATGGACATGCATTTGAGCCAGAATAGTAAAAGTTTTTTGTATCATCAAAAAGTTATTTTAAAGTTAGTTAGCTACATCCTAATTCCAATTGTATTTCCGTTTTAAAAAATATTTGTTATATTAAGATTTCTAAGGAAAAAGAAAAGGCTGGCGCTAACAAATCCAATCCCATGTGGCATGATTTCGCACTCCGCTCTTCCAAGAGCTGAAAAAGTTTAAGTCGTGAGGAGATAAGATACTGGAGTAGAGCTGTTACAATGGAAGTCCCCAGCCCTAGATTTCTCAGGACCGGTAGCTACTTGGGACGCCCATGGGATCCCTACCCCTCTACCTCCCATCTAAACTTCAGTCGCAAGTCTTCTCCCGGCCGGCAAGAACTTTGAAGTTCTTGAATTGGAAAAGGGCTTGAAGCTGGCAGTCATTGAGTGCGCTCTGCGAAACCTGCCCGCCGCTCTGAAGCTGAGCCGGTGCTGAGCGCGACGCACACACTTGCCCCTGGCTCGGGGGCGGTGGCCGTGCGGGAGCCGAAGCTGCGGCTCTCTCGGGCTTACCTGAGCTGCGGGCGCCGGGCCGGGCCGGGCGGGGCGGCGAACCGGGCCGCGGTTGCGCTGCGAGCGGCTGTGCGCGCTCCGGGAGCCTCCCGAACAATGCGAGCGGGACGCCGAGCGCGCCCGGCCTAGGGGCGTTACGTCACCGCTCAGCCTTATAAGGCGCGCGGCATGTGCGGCCGGCCGGGCGGCGGGGCCGTGACAGCCCGGAGCCTCGCAGACCCCGGCGGCGTGTGCAAGGTCCGTCCCTGGCTCCCCGTGCGGGCACAGGCGCTGAGCTGACCCCCGCGCGCTCTCCTGCCAGGCTGCCCAAGGCCTTGGGGGTCAAGGTCGACCCTCCTCCTACTGGGTCTCACAACTAAAGTTGCCGCTTTAAATTCTTAAATACACATCCTGATTCTTGTGTAAACTTTTTAAATTGTGTTACATTTGTTTTGGGGGTCCTGGGGGGTGGGCAGGAGAGGAAAAGGAGAAGTCGGGGTTTGGGAACTTGTAGACTTAAAGCCTCTTTTCTCTTTGTAGAGAGTAGGGGTCCTCAGAGGATAGTATTTTATTTCCTGATGATGTAACTACAAAACAATTCTTCAAGTGATGGGAAGGCCAGATGAAATCTTATTTTTTCTGTGTGTTTACTGAAAGAACCTCTTCTCTTTTCTGCATGCCTGTGTTTTAACGAAAGCAGTTAAAACTAATCAGATAGTTTGGCAGGGAAAATATTTTTAAAGAAGTTGAATGTTTTGTGCAGTACTTTCAGTACAATGTATAAAAATAGAACTTTAGAACCATTTTAATCTGTCTGCTCTCCTACCGACCAAATAAGACAAAAACTTAAAGACACAAGAAGGAAAACATTGGCCAAATCTGACTGGATTAAATCTGTTACCCTCTAATGTGGGACAGATTTCCTTGTATAGAAATCTTCCTTCTTGTGAGCGCTGACCTCCTACGTGCCTTGAACATCAGTAAGAGAAGTCCTGTCCCAAATCTATGAATCTGCAAAACAAATTAGAGATGTGACAGCCTTATTTGCAGGCTTCAGATGAGTAGTTTTGGTAGCTTGTGTCTATTTAAACCCCTTCTTAAATTACACTAAAACAGGGTTGCTTCCTAGTATGATGTACATGTCTGTAGAGTTATTGTTCCCATATGTTTGTCAAGCGGGAATAATGAATATGGGGTGCTTGTTTCTTTGAGGGGGGTGAGAGAGCTTAGGTGCCGAGTATCCAGTTAGTGATGTTGGGGGTGTGGCCCCCAAGTAAGCATGGGTCTCCCTGGAAAGCTGAGTCTCTTAATGAGAGCTGCCTTTCATACAGCAATTTAAAGACAAGTGAATGAACACACCATCTGAATTTAAAATTCATATTTGAATTTAGTATTTGCTTGGTAGTATTGTCTTGATACATTAGCTGTTGGTTTGTTAGCTTTGCTATTTTTCTGTATTTGAGAAGCACATTATGATCTTTTTAGTTTCTGTATGTGCCTCTACTTACTAAATATACCCATTGAGACAGTTATGCTTTTTCTATTTTAAATGAGATGAAGTGACTGGTGAAAGCTGCAGGACACATGAACTCACAGCATAAAACACTTATCCAGAAGTGAGCCGTTCATAGCTTGCTGGGCTTTTTTCCTTTGAATGAAAAATTTCCTAGGATTTGCCACTGCCACCTGTCTCCTCCTCACAGCTTAGCGCTCATGCTTCCCACTTATTTTCATTCTTTCGACTTCCTGTGTCCCCTGCGAAATTATTCCTCTTTCTCTGTAGTTCTGCTCTGAACATGGAGGAACTGAACAGATACAGGACTGGTCTACAGTTGCTGAAGCAAGACAAAAGAGAAGTAAGGCTTTATGCCTTACTTGGTGCCCTATTGCTCTTTGAGGCACTGGTCTCTGGCCCCTGTGATTCAGCTAATTTCCAACTAAGGTCATGGTATGTAAGCACTTTCTTCAGTAACCAGTAATAACCCTTGTTTGTTGAGCTTTTACATCATGCCAGAGGCCATCCTTTGAGTTTTCCATGCATAACATCATTTAATCTTTACAACACACTTTGAGATAGAATTATCCATACTTTTCAGATGAAGAAACATTCAGACCATAGTCTCTTGACCAAGGCTGCATAGTAATGAAAGTTAGGATGTAAGGACTTCAGCAATTTTTTACATAATCTCAGACTTAATTTTTTAGAGGTTTGCTCAGTGGCGTCTGTCATTGACAAAGGACTACTGTGATTTCCTTGAGATGTTTACAACTGTTTTTTACAGACACAGTGATGAACTAGGTAGGGAGCAAAGACTCACACAGTCTTTGTACATTTCGCATCAGTGCTACCCTAACTGTGCATTAAATAATCCTGTGGGCGTGTTCACTTTGGAGACATCATGGCTTTGTGTATGTGCCAGGACAGTTTTATAGGAGGTGGCGGCAACATGACACACTCTAATAAAATTAGAGCACCAGAGTGATAGTCTTACAGGTCAGAGTCCAACATTGTGAGAAATAGTCTTGCTCAGACACAGCAACCACCTGACTTGTATCTGCAAACTCCAGCCAGGCATTTGTGGTGCCTCATTGGCTCTCATGAGCTGATGAGTAGACATTCATTTCTTTCCCTCTTCCTAGGAGATTTCATCTTGAACTGTAGTTTTTGTTCCCTTCTTACATATATTACAAAAATAATTGAGATAGGACTACTGCACTTTAAAATTGGCTGAGAAAAATTTCACTGGTCTAGTTCCGGTTAGTTATCAGATGCTTCTCTTCATTCTACCATCATGAGTTTCCTATAAATAATCAAAACAACAAGTTAAAGTAAGGCCCCTTTCTACAATTAGTAATCTGCATTTGTGAACTAAATAAGCAGTTGGTTTGAGATGTTATTTAGCAAAGGAATGAAGAGCTTTCCTGCAGAGTTAATTACTTTCTAATGTGGAAAAAGATGTTTCTAGATAAAAAGGCCGAAGACCAGAAAGGATTAACTGCATTTAATCATGAAGATTACCTTTTTTTTTTTTTTTTTTTGAGACAGTCTTATGTAGCCCTGTCTCAAAGTTGCTGTGTAGCTGAGAATGATTGAACTGGCTGATCTCGTGCCTCTCCCTGCCTAGAATTATACACATGCACTGCTTTGCCGGGCTTATACCTCCTGCGTGCGAGGCAAGCACTTAACCACCTGAGCTGCACTACCAGTCTAAAATGTACTTCTTATATAGTCAACAGTAGTTGTCCACGGCTTAAATTCATGTGGTTCAAGCTAGTGAAGGTTATTGCAAGGATTATAACAACCCATGTCATTAATAAAGTCAGTCATTACTAGCCAAAAGCACAGTCTCATTCTATTTAATACAATTATTGTGCTGTTAAGCATGTCAAGTCAATTCCTCTTTGTGAGGTGACAGGTCTTATTTCTTAGATAATATTTCTCCTGCCCTCTGTTTTTTCTTTGTCATCAAGTGCTAGAGAATATGTGCTAGAGAAACAGTGATAAACTGAACTTTTTTCAGATGCCCACAGCTTACAGTGGTGATTCTTTATCCTAAATGGGTTAGTATATCTATGGGCTCTGTCTCAACCTATTAGGTAGCAGTCATATCTCTGGATATGATGTGTTTCCTTTTTGGCCCCTGACATAATACATGGGAAACACTACCCTCTCTTAACCATGATTTTGGTAACATTAAGTGGAAACAAACATGAAGTGTTAAAAGGTCTTACTAGAGTATATTGGTGTACTTCTGCTATTTTATCATTATTTATTGTTGTTAATGTCTTGTTATACCTAACTTATGAATTAAAATTTATCAGAGATGTATGTGCCTAAGAAAAACACTTTTGCAAAGTTCAGTATTACCCCGCTATCCTTAGCTTCGGGCATATGCAGAACATCTTGGAACTTCATTTCAAAGATCAGGGAGGATGGTTGTTAGGAACAAAGGAGAGCAGTAAGTTTCACGATGTATTTGGTCCAGATTGGTAACCTGAACAGAGGAGGGGCAGACTTGGGGGGCTCCGGGAGGCAAAGCTCGGGAGCCCTCTGTGGTGGTTTGAAAGAAAATGGCTCCCCAAGGGAGTGACACTATTAGGAGGTGTAGCTTTGTTAGAATAGGCATGGTCTTGTTAGAGGAACTGTGTCACTGTGGAGTGGGCTTTGAGATCTCATATATGCCTAAGATACCATGCAGTGAGACAGACCACTTCCTGTTGCCTGTGAGTCAAGATGTAAGAACTCTCAGCGTCTTCTCTAGGACCATGTCTGTTTGCGTGCTGCCTTGCTTCCCACCGTGATAATAGACTAAACCTCCGAAATGTAAGCGAGCCACCACAGTTAAAGGTTTTCCTTTCTAAGAGTTGCCGTGGTCCTATTGTTTCTTCACAGCAATAGAAACCCTAAGATGTCCTCTGTTGTTTTTGGTTAGAGTTGGATTGGCATCAATACCAGTGTGCTAGATTGGTGTTGTTATGCAGCCTTTGTGCAGAGCAGCTTTGCCCCTGAGTACCAAGAAACTGCCATTAGTGCTGTTAGTCCCCCTTGATCTTACACAAGAAAGCTGAGGAACTGAGCACTAGACAGGCAATGTAGACTTCCTTTCATTTCTTCCTGTTCTCTGGGTGACATCTGCCTGGTTTGGTGATGTGGATACCCCACAATTTCTTGTTCTAGGCAGCTGTTACTGTGCTCCAAGAGCCTAATGGCAGAAGTCAACAGATTGAACCTGGATATACATATAGACTAGTGACCCTAGATAAACATCTAGGCCCTCTCTGTGTAGCCTGTATTTGGGGGGTATCCATAGTCTTTGAATTTTCTAGAAGCCCTTTGATTATTTCTCATCATACTTCAGCTGACTTTGTCTAGAGCTGATGAGGCTGAGTGTGGGATGAGAAGTACTTTATTAGCGAATGGTGTTTTGTTTGTGTGGGGTGGAGAGGTAAAACTAATTTTAAGTAGTTCATTTTTATTTTCATTTTAAGATTAATGGTATCTTCATAATTTGAAAAGATAAAAAGTGAAGAAATTTTACACATAATTCTACTAGTGAATATTGCCAATTGTTTAATAATTCAATCTTTTCATACTGTGGTGTGTGTGTGTGTGTGTGTGTGTGTGTGTCTGTCTGTCTGTCTGTCTGTCTGTCTGAGTGTGATGTGTCTTTCTAAGCTTGTACATTTTAATCATGTTGGTTGCTTTTCTGTAGACGGTGGGTCACTTTAAAGCATATATTTACATATTCTTAATAGAATGGTCACAAAACCAGCTGCTTCCTGCCATCCCCACCATTGTGTGGCTTCGTTCTTCACATTACCGAATGAAGGAAAGATCTGTGTGGCACAGAGATCTCTTGTTCTGTTTTCCCATGTAATTCTATGAGATAGATGTGGTCTTCTCACGAGTAAGCATGCCAGGTAGGTGAGCAGAGTGGCTTGGAGAAAATGAAGCGGTATAAACATGATGTCACCATTGCATGGGAAGCAGGAAAAGCCTGCTATTTAGGTCCAATCCATTTGCTTATTTATTCTGACAAACATTTTGTGTTTCCTTGGCAACTAATAATAGTTTTGAGAAATTGTTGGACTCACAAGTATTACTGTAGGAGTAAAAAACCCTGGAATCACAGAAATTATAGACGGAAAAGCCCTATTAGTCTTCTTGTCTCTTGCCAGTACAGACTGTCCTCAGTGTTTTATCTAGTCTTTTTTTTAAAGGAACCTTGTCAAATAGATTATATCCCATGAATTAAGGAATATGTTTTTAAAGAAACTAATTTGACAGAGCTTTCCATGTAGATGTAGAACTTGTTATCAAGGAAAAATATTTGTGGAGAAAGAACAGCTCTTTTCTTGTACCCAGTTTGTACTTAATAATAAACTCCTAAAATAGGTAACTATGTAAGAGTCAGAAAATACCAGTATCACTTTGACCTTATTAGATTTTCTGCTATCTGCTGGACCTACTCTATACAATGAAGGAAGTATTTAAAAATATATTATGTTGCTGGTCAATGGTGGCACACACCTTTAATCTCAGCACTCAAGAGGCAGAGACGGGGAGATCTCTGACTCTGAAGGATGCATTTTAATTTCATTCTAAATATTTGAAAGTAGGATGCATGATTGCATATATAGTTATATAAGTAATAGCATCACAATCTAAGGAATAGCATCACAGCTATTTTCTCCTGAGCAGAATAAGCATTGGGAAGTCAACATATTTACTTATTTACTCATTTTATTTCATGTGTTAAGAGTTTGCCTCTAACAAGACCACATCTACTCCAACAAGGCCACACCTCCTAATTGTGCCACTCCCTTTGGGGGCCATTTTCTTTCAAACCACCACAGAGGGCTACAGAGCTTTGCCTCTCTGAGCCAATCAAGTCTGTCCCTACCCAGCTTGGTGCCTGTGAAGGTCAGAAGAGGGCATCATCCCCTTGGAGCTAGAGTTACAAATGATTATGAAATACCACATGGGTGCTGGGAATTTAACCCAGGATTATTTACCCTGTAAATTCTTCTTCTCATCTTAAATCCTAATATCTCAGGATCCCCAGTGTTTTAATCCTCTTCCAAAATTTTGTTTGTCTGTTTTTAAGCTTTGATGACACACTCCAAATTTGTTGTCATATACTCTAGTTGTTCTTAGTTCCACAGGGAACCATTGTCTATTACATTTTTAGTGGATGGTGGCTTAGATGCTCCAGTATATTTATAATTGCTTGCTTATATCATCCCTATATTTCAGTTTTTCATCTGGGATCAATTTCCATCATTCTTTTGAAGCTTTTAAACTTCAAGTCTGTTCTTTGTACATTCTCTTTTTATTTATTTGAACTTCTTTCACCTCTGCTCTTAAGATTTTTCTGTGTATAGGCTTCTTGGCTGACACTGGTTTTCTGTTAGCTCATAGACAATATTATTCCACTCTGGCTTAAGGTATTGTCTACTCAATAGTGGACCATCACTCTAATTGCCATTCGTTTCCTTGGTTGCCTTTATGAATTAATTTTTATCTTTGGTAATATAGTTTTAGTGTAGTGTGCTTAAGCACAGATTTATCTTGTCCTTCCTGGTTTCCATTGAGATTTCACTGATTCTGTTAGATGATGTCTTCAGTTCTAGACAATTCTCAGCCAATATTAACTTTTCAAACATGGCTTCTGAGCAATGCTTACTCATTTCTGCTTGGAAACCTACTTGGATTAGACACACATTAAGCTTTCTTTTTCTGTCTTCACATGCCTTTACCACTCTTCCAGCTGTCCTGTCTGTTTGGCTTTTCAGATTATACTCTGTGTAGCTCCTGCGGAGGAGATTGGGTGTATGATAGGCTGACTGTAGACGGCAAATCCTTAAGATTGGTCCTACTCACTAGTACCACTGCTTGACTGACAGTTATTATATAAGTTTCTGAAGTTTTCTCTCTTTCACCCCTAGTATGACAGCCTTTAGAAGTCTCATGTCTAGGCAGGTGCTATCTACCCCCTTGCTTTTCTTTAAACAGATGAAACAAGGTTCACGTGCTGCCTGATCGTTTGTGTCTGAGGACTTTGCAGATCTAATTCTATTTCTTTGGGTTTCAATCATTGTGTGTTAATTTCTAGTGTGTTTCTGATTTTTATATGAGCTTTATATAGTGAGAACTTTATATTTAGGGGTTCTTTGAATGTTGTCTTGAAAGTAGCATCCAGCAGAGAGGGTTTCTACTTATTTGTTCCAGGGGATATTTTCAGGCCCAAAGCTCTGTAAAAACTTCAGCGCATGCTATTGTTGTTTTGTTTTGTCTACTTTCTGGCTTTAGTTTTGGACCACCCAGATGAGTATGAATCTGGCTGCAGCTTCTCATGTGGGCTACACTGTTCACATCTACCTCATTGGGTTAGTACTTTCCTGCTCCCAGTGTCAGGTTGTAAGGAAAGCAGTTTCAAACCCTGCAGTTGGTCCCGTTTCCAAGTTAGCCTGACTTGGACAGTTGAGCTCTTTGCAATCCCAGTCTCTTGTGGGATTTATCAAACTTTGCCCTTCTTACCTGTGACACCATCAAGTCAAAATTTAAGTTCATTCAGTTTAAAAACTGCTGTCAGAGAAAAAGCCCCATTTGGTGTTTGGTTTGCCTTGCCTTGTTTTGATTGTCATGTCTCTCTTTGGCCACCCTTAGTAATTTGCCATCACATTGATGTATTTTAAATGCTTGTTTTGCATTTTAAGGTGTGTGTGTGGGGCGATGTGTGTGTGTGCCTGAGGATACCCAGTCTATTTCACTGTCAGCAATGAGTATTAGACTCATATAATCTAATATTGAAAAATCAACCCGAAAACTGTATAAGAAACAGCCACATGATTAGTATGCTAAGACCGTTTCTATGGGCATAATGAAGTAGACTTTAGGTTAACTTCTCAAGAGTTTGCATCTCAGCATTTCACCACCCAGTTGCCAATCACATAGCTTTGTCTCAGATATACACCCATTGACTAGAATAACGTCTGTGTTTTGGTCTTTAACAAAGACAGATGAATTATGAGAGGCTGGAAAACTTCTGGGCTTTGTAGTGAGCCATCACTGAGTAGTGGGTGATAGAAGTCTCATTCTGTGCACTCCAGGAGGAAACTTCTCATGTGATTGATGCTTCCTGGAGGAAGCCAATTCGAATTGGGCAGTTTTTCACAGAGCCCTAGATTACTAGACAAGGGTCTGTTTTTGTGTAAAGTATCATCTAATTCAAGATGGCTTTCTCTCTCTATCGAGTTCTAGGTTTTGACAGCTTGAAACTATTTCCCTCTACTGCATACTATCCTGAAAAGTTTACCAGATCCGTAAGTGGTCCAGAGTTAAGTTTCCTAACAAATGACAGAGGCAGGTATGCCTCAAGTCACAGTTAACAGATTAAATGGACTCCTAGTAACTCAAACAATGGTGAAATGTATCACAGTCTGTCAACCCCATCCCCACCTCCCCCCCCCCCCCCACATACACTAAAAAAAGAAAAGAAAAGAAATCTAGGAGTAAGGAAATGAGCCCGGACTTCAGGCCTGGCATGCTGCCTCTGGTTCCCTTCTTATGGCTCTGGCCTGCCCTCTAGATGGTCTTATTGTCTCACTGGTGGTAAAATTTCCTCTGCATTTCCAAGCATCTCATCTGATGATAAAAAAAAAAAAAAAAATAGTATCCATTTCTTGTTATCTCCCTAAGTGTCAGGAAGCTACCTTCATCTCATATTACCTAGAACTACCAGAAGATAGGACCTATAGGTCAGTCACATTTTATCCTCAACCTGACTGCATATATGGCCATGTTTGTGTGAGTTCTGTAGGCCTGGAGCCATTCTAAATTCTCTTTTGCATGAGTTGTTAGTGTTCTGTCTTTCTGCCACTTTCCTTGTGGAGAGCGTGGAGAGTCTCTTGATGCTGACCACAGAGGACTAAGTTAGAGATAATGAGAAATAGGACTGATACTGACAGACAGGCGGCAATGCCGTCCTTGGGGGAAGAGCCCAGGATGCTCTGTGTCAGTTCCTTTGAGGTGTCCTGGACATGGAGACTGTTTGGACACTCCCCTTGAAGTCAGCACATGTGCATAGCATCTCTAGTGGCAAATTTAACATCTGGACAGTTTTTAATCGGAAACTAAAAAGCATTATTCACTTTATAGAGAATTGCAAGTCTTTTTCTCAGATCTAAAACTAACTAGATTTTACCTCTTTAAAGTTTGAAGATTTTTATGGATTTTTTTCCTATTGTAGTAGATCCCTAAGAATTAGGTTGTTTAACTCTGTGGTGGCTTAATCCCAGTACTCTGGAGGCAGAGGCAGGTGGATCTCCGAG
This sequence comes from Peromyscus maniculatus bairdii, assembly GCF_049852395.1. Taxonomy (NCBI): domain Eukaryota; kingdom Metazoa; phylum Chordata; class Mammalia; order Rodentia; family Cricetidae; genus Peromyscus; species Peromyscus maniculatus. The sequence goes on along the minus strand of NC_134863.1, from coordinate 47,754,472 downwards.
TTTGATCTACAGTGAGTTCCAGTACAGCCAAGGCTACACAGAGAAACCCTGTCTTGAAAAAAACAAACAAAAAGGTTGTTTGTTTGATGAAAGCAGATAGTTAGTTCTTTGTGTTTCTGCAGAATTCACTGCCTTCATAAAAGACTCTCCATTTGCTTTAATCTACACAACCACTTTTTGTCTATAATTGACTTTTTTCATATAGAAGTAGAGTTCTATGGTGATTGAGGATGATTTCTATTTGGTAGAATCCTCTTTAAAAATATATATACATTTAAAAATAAACTAAAGTTTTACTGCTCACCAAGACAATTTGAAGGTAGAAGCAAGCCTAATTCCTTCTTTGCTGAGTTCACAGCTGTTTCTCTTAACTCCTCAGCAGTTTTCCTCATTGAAGCTGTCTGGTCAGGCACTAGGCATTCTTTTTAAACACATTCTGTGGAGACCAATTCTGGGTGAAGAAAAGCCAGTTAACCTAGTGCCAGCATGTAGCAGGCATTAGCAGACTGGGTTCCATCACCCCTACTACACTATTCACCTGCTATTCTAGTATAACCTGTTCTCTTTTACTATCTGGTAGAAATTCAGACAGATCCCTCCCTAATTTAGGAATTTTACTTAGTGCACAGTATTCTGCCTGCATGTACGCCTGCATACTAGAAGAGGGCACCAGATCTCATTATAGATGGTTGTGAGCCACCATGTGGTTGCTGGGAATTGAACTCAGGACCTCAGGAAGAGCAGGGAACCTGTATGGGACAGAACTAGGCCCTCTGAATGTGGGTGACAGTTGTGTGGGTTGGGCATTATGTGGGGCCACTGGCAGTGGGACCACGGTTTATACCCAGTGCATGAACTGGCCTTTTGGAGCCCATTCCCTGTGGAGGGACACCTTGCTCAGCCTCAATACATGGGGGAGAGGCTTGATCCTGCCTCAGCTTGCTATGCCAGAGTTCATTGAGGACCCGTGGCAGGCCTTACCCTTTCTGAGGAGTGGATGGGGAGTGGGGTGGGAGAAAGGTAGGGAGTGAGCGGGGGTAGGGGAGGGAGGGGGAACTGTGGTTGGTATGTAAAATGGAAAAAAAAAAAACTTAAAGAATTTTACAACCAGAAGTTGGCTGGAAAAGGTATGAATATAAAGAAAATAGATTGGGTCCAAACTAATTCAATTTACTCACTGCATGTAAATCATTTGATGTATTTTTCATGCAGAGGAAGAATCTCTACATCTGAAAAGGTACAAAAGGGAGTGGCACGGTATTCCACGGGGTATGTTATCTGTTGTGGACATGGACTCATTCTGGTGTCAGATCTGGACAGAAGTCACTGACCCCATTGGTTGTGTGACCTGGTTGGTGTGCTGTTCCCTCCTTTCCAGTTAGGATTGCTACTCCCTTTTATTCCTGTTTCTTCTTCTTCTTCTTTTTTTTTTTTTTTTTTTTTGTGGTTTTTTTTTTTTGAGACAGGGTTTCTCTGTGTAGCTTTGCGCCTTTCCTGGAGCTCACTTGGTAGCCCAGGCTGGCCTCGAACTCACAGAGATCCGCCTGGCTCTGCCTCCCGAGTGCTGGGATTAAAGGCGTGCGCCACCAGCGCCCGGCTTCTTCTTCTTATTTAATGTCCTTAAAGGTCAGGGCTCCCCTCCCTCTCTTTTGCTCATGGAAGAAACATACAGTAATACTGAACTTAGTCTCACTTTAGATTTTAGGGCAGATGGCTGTTTCATAACAAGCAGGGAAGTAAATGATCTTCCAGACTTAGGAAGTTCCCTGTTGTGGAAAAGGACAATTTGAAAGATTCACTTTAAAGATATTACCCCCATGAAGGTAGCATTCTTAAAAGAATGGAGTTGGTCCTCACCCTGGCAGAAGGACGAATACTAATCCCACACTGAAACTGAGACCTTATGTTTAGGTATGGTGGTTTGCAGCACAGTAATAGCATAATTCAAGAGATTTATACATACTGTGACTATTACAACATGCACTCGAGGACAATATGCTTAAAAATGTGTATGTTTTCAGCTATATGTTGGGTCAGGTAACTCTTTGTGGATCAGCTGAGAGCCCACATGCTACATAAAATATGATATTTATTAGCAAATGTGTTCCACGGCCCCACTTTCCATTCCAGGTGAATACCTCCCTGTCATTTCCATGGCAGCCTCAGGCCAGCTAGGCCTGCAGAAAATTAAATAGCTCTGGAAATAATCTTGCTCTCCAGGTGTCATCCTTTTGAGTGGAGTTTGAGTGGGCTTTTTATTTAGAAGGAACATTCACAAGTCAGGTGTTCATAACCCAGAGAATGTGTGTGTAAATATTTTATATGGCCAGCATGATGAGATTTAACTGTGTCTTCATATTTGCCATCCCAGGCAAAAGCATCAAATCAAACCATATTCTTTTCAACAACCAGCAGTCTCCGGGGCTCATACTTTGAAAGCTGCAGTCGCCCTCCTGGAAGGGATTTGATACAGGCTTCGTGGGTTATCACTCAGCAGGACTATTTTGTTGGTTTGTTTGGTACAATATCCTCTTACATGATTTAAGTGGTAGTATCTATGGACTGTACCAGGCACTGTGTTTGATTTTTGCTCATGAACAAGGCCTAATGCTTTGGCTGACAATATTTCCTATCAGGGCAAATTCCTGGTAGTTTCTGCAGCTTATCTTTTAAGGCTTGTTGTTATAACAACATAGCAATGCCAGTGTTTCTTGTCACATACTGCTTTTAGTAAGTCAAAATAGGACAATTAATGCAGGCTGAAATCAACATTTATTTCTTACTACTGTAGATACAATACTAGACTTGCATATTTTATCTCTTGAAATCCATTCTTCTCTGCTGGAAACCCCTTCCTCTTACTTAACCTCTGTCCTGTTTTCTCTCCCTGCAGCCTGAGCCCATGGAACAGGTGCCTCCTTAAGACTATGACTTAAAGTTAGGGAGACTCTAGCAGCGATCACTAGAAAAGAAAACTAGGTTGAGGCTGATGAAGGTTGGACCAAGGAGTCCCTTCACCTATGTTTAATCAAGCTCTGAGTTGTAGATGTGGACCTTTTGTAGAAGAGGCTTGCTGCCTCCTGGCAGGAGGAGCCATTTGCCTTTTCATGGAATTACTGTGGCTCCATATTCTAAAGCATGAGTCACGGATGTTTTTATGATTACACATCCCTCCTAGCATATGAGGAATAAACTTTAGAGCAAAGGAAGTTAAGAGAAAACAGAAGTGTGAATAGCTGGTAATGGTGCTGTCTCTGGCTCCGTCCCGTCTGCCGTTTCATCATACATAAGGAGTAGGTCAGAGATGCCTTTCCTGGCAAATAAGTGGCAACATATGTTTGAAACAGCAAATGGAAACTAGAGAGGAAAGATGGCAGGCATATGGCAGCAGGAAGGCCAGGGGAAATTTGCTGCCCCGATGTTAGCCACCTAATTGCTATGCTTTTCGCAGAGGTTCTGTTTTACTTTGAAAAGACTGCATGCCCCATTAGGAGAGCACGTCTGTGTATGAAATGTGTATTTTCTAGTTGGGGTGGAGGTTGCTTGCTTGTCTCTCCATGAATGGCAGTCACCTTCAACTTAGACATCATAAAGAGTCCTTGAGTAAAAGGTTCCTAAAAGATAGAACTCAGTCAGGGTTGCTTTATTTGTAGCCACAAATTCCAGAAATCAGGACTAAGTTCTGTAGCCAGCCTGCTGACGACTTTGTGTGGTCCCACAAACGAAGTGTATGCGCACACACATACACACAGACTGAGATAGAATAAAAGTGGAAAGATTATCCATGATACTGGTGGGTAACTAGTCCTTCCAGTATTAGTGGATTTGAAGTTCATTGCTGATGGACCCTTCCCCTCCTAATCAGCAGCCTGTAAATCAGGAACTGAAACTGAAAAAATTGGTTACAGGTCAGAAAATGGGATCTAGGTCCTGGCCCTGGGTGGAGACAGGACATTTCTAAATTATCTAAAAGGACACAATATACTGGCTAGCTTGAGGCTTTCAGTAAAGAACAAGGAGATACCATTGTTCACTGTTTTATGCGTTAATCCAAATGGGCCTTTAATCACATGACCAGACAACATCTCTCAGGAAAGCTGTCTTCTAGAGACTTTAGAAAAACAGTGCTGTCCCTCCTTAGATATGTTAATCAGCACAGTGATCCCTCCCTTGGGTCGTTGTCCACTCTCACCCTGCGAGTGTTTCATGTTCCTCTCTGATAACTCCATCTGTCTTCTTAACTACATTCTCTCTGTTGCATTTGAATTCTTCCTGTGGGTACCACAAGAGCAGGGGACTGGGAAATCAGATCAAGATCCTGATAACAGTACTTTATTAAAGTACTGAAAACATTGAAAAACAGTCATTTTGATGATTGTACAAGAGAGAACTGGTCCACAAATTGCTATGTTCAGGAAGGCTCTATTTAAATGGTATTTCTGAAAAGACAATATTTATGCTTTTGTTTTATGACTGATGTAGCATCTACATCTCTATAGAGTACCTCAGAACAGAAGTTCCACATTGAAATTACACACACACACACACACACACACACACACACACACACACACACACACACACACACACCAGCACATACAAAAGGAGGCAGAGGCCCATTTCCAACCATCTGTCAGACATAACAAAGAGAAAATGTTTCTAAATTTGATTGTAGTCTATTGTCAACATTAGAGAAAAATCTTGAGAGAAGTAGGATTTGCTTCTGAAGATAAGTTTAGTTTTTGCTTTTTTTGAGCAGAAGTGACTATGGTAAAGAACATTAATGAACGTCCTGTTTCTAAGATTTAATTAACGTTAGTTTTAGTAAAACTTAACTGCTTATTTAAACACTTGCCAGTTGTAGGGAAAAGTTCACTATGTATTATTGTTGATTAGGGTCTTATCAAAGATAATATTATCATGATTGAAGGACTTGTTCATACTAATACTGTGTGTTTAATATGTATACACCTAAAATATGGTTTAAATATATGTCAGTGCTGAAGAACCCCAAAATAGTGCCTGCTGCTTTCTCTTCCTTGCCATGTTATGATTATTAGTGTCAATGGTGGGTTTTAAGTTTTCAATAGCATGCCTTAAAAATAAATATTTGTAGTCTCAAGTTTACAAAGCCTCACTAATTTCTGTAGCTAGCCCACTGCCAAATTCCGAGGGCCCACATACTAAGACTAGTTTTAAAATTGGCAGATAGCTAGAAAAATGGTCTTTTCATTATATGTGACCATTTCATAAAATACACATTTCAAGGTCCAAGAACAAAGAACAGAGCCACACCCTTTGTTGATGTGTCACCTGGCTGTTTCCCTGCTATCACAGCAGAGTCGACAGCAGCACTGAAAACCAGCTGGCTCACAAAGCCTAAACTGTGTCCTACCTGGCTCTTTACTGAAGTCTGCCGGACTGTTCTTTGGTTCAGATATTGAACACATTCAGTCATGACAATACCTATAGTACATGGCCATAAATAAATATAATTCAAAACAAAACAACAAACAACTTAAAGTTTAAATTTTTGTTCATTTACCTGACATCAAAATTTGAATTTTCTGTTCTATTTCTTTTTTTTTTTAGAATTTGAGTACCCTGTATTTTCTGAAGGTTGATACTGTTGCCCCCCAAAAATGGAATAATTTCTTGTGGCATACTGAAGTAACTTAGTGTAGTTTAGGGAAAATCTTGCATAGTAGAAGCAGGAAATCAACTAACTGTTCAAAACCTCCAGGAAGTAAATCAGATTCTGAACTGGGTTCTTTAGTTTCTAATTTCTTTGTCATACCATTTACTTCACCCTCCAAAATGGGTTATTAGGATTTTAATGATCTCTGTTGAGTGACCTCACTACAGAGGACCGTCTATCATGGGTAAAAGTTGAGCAAATACTCACACGAATGTCTACTACTCATGCTTAATTTAATACAGTTGTTTTTGCTTCTAATCACCATGACTAATTAGAATCATACCATACTGGTTTGTTTTAAAGTGACTTGGATGGTCATAGACTGTCCAGAAGGAACTGGGGAGATGGCCCGGTAAGTACAGTGCTTGCCAAACACAAGCATGAGGACGGAAGTTGGAATGTCTAGCACCATGTAAAGGCTGAGCAAGGTGGTATGTGTCAAACCCAGCGGTGGGGAGGGAGACAGGCAGATCCCTGGAGCTCAGTGAGCTTTGGGTTCAATGAGGGACCCTGTCTCACAGAAGAAGATAGACAGCAATTGAAGAAGACACTTAACTTCTGGCCTCGACATGCAAGCACACACTAAGGGGAATATCCACAGAAAATGAAGTTAAAAGACACTGTTCCATGAACACTGAGTCTAAAGATAGCATAGAAACTTAATAATTATTAATACTAATGCAAATCAGATTTCTATTGCAATTTCATGCCAACTTAGAAGGCCTGAGCATACACACTAAAAAAAGTGTACACTCCTTTTTTTCACAACAGCTATAGTGAATATGCTTTTGATTATATTTGATGGGGATTTTTATATGTTCATTTCTTTAGAAGCCAAAACTGAGAATTCTTGTCTTTTCATCTAAAAATATCTCTTAAGAGAAAATAATGTCTGATGTTTGTTAATATTTATTAACATCAATTTTATTTTAAACAGAACATTTAGTTATAGTTTTAAAAGTTCATGTTTTATTTCCTGCATCACATGATTATACTGTAAGGGTGTTTTGGTCATTTTGTAACACATACTTTTAATCTTAATAAGCATTATTAATGCACTAAACTTAAAAGTAAAAATTACACCTTTTAAAACCATTGGAAATAGTTCTCCTAAAACTTTTACAAAGTTTTCCATGAATTAAACTGATTACACAATTAAAATGATCAAAAACTATTACATGTACAGATTTTGTGTTTGTGAAATCTGATAGCTGTGATTATTATTATTTTTTCCCTAGAATTTTCCACACTCCTATAGTATTCTTCAACAGATTCTTTCTAAGACAAAGTACAAGGACTCATACATGAAATACACTGTTTGTGAAACTTGAGGACAGACATTTAGATGCCCACCCGCTTCTTGATCATGGTTCCACTAGAGTCCACCTTCCACAAACCAAGTTAACTACGCAGGTAGTGGGCAGAGACATCTTGAGTTCTCTGCATTCCAGTTGTATAATCTCTTTGTATTTCCACTTTGCCATTCATAAACTAAGGATACTGGGGAGTACTTTTCCTTATAGATCACTGAATCAATTAAGTGAGGTATGTAGCATATAGCTGCTTGCACAAACTCATGATAAGGGGAAATATTCAACTAGCTAGTTATCTTGAGTTTCTTCATCAGCTGTCATCTGTGGTGTTCCAGTTGTGCTGGAGCTGTGAAACTCTGTATTGCAAAGTCAGAAGCAACTTGTCGGAATTTTAGAGTGAAATAAATAGGTAAGGACAGGAACGCTTTTTAAAAAAGGCAACATGTATACGATAATGTTTCACACATTATAAATGCTCAGTAAATATTTGTAGAATGAATAGGTTAAATATTTTTGTGAGTATAATGCAATATCTTAAAATCTAAAAATCAAGACCTTTCAAGTGTCTTTAGTTTAGGACAGTATATTTAACTCATTTTAGTGAGGTGTGAATAAGATTATGATGATGATGATATTAGCAAGTAACATATCTGATCTTATTGTATCTAAAACACTATTCGTAACACTTTATATTGATGTTGATTAATTCATTGAGTCTTTATAGCAACCCTAAAAGGTACTTTTATTACCCTCATTTAATCACTTAAGAGACTTCAAGAGACCAAGTCTCTGAGCACTCATAAACAACCAGTAACCAGGCTCATACCCTGGAAGTTTGACTTCTAACTCTGTTTAATTTTACCCCTCTGTAGGAAACTATCATTTTCAAAGAGTTTAGTCAAATCTTTTCCATCCTTTAGCTCATGTCAGACTTCCATAAAGCACCATCAGTGCCCAACTCACCCATATTTGTGCTTCTGTCCAAGTCTAAAACACCGATACAGACTTTGCTCTACGTTGGAATTACCTAGAGAACTGGCATTAGTACTAATGATTAAGTCTCAAGATCCTGGCTTGGCTGCTGTACACTGGACCCCTCTGGGGATTCTGGTGTACAGACCAGTTTTAAAACTGGTCCGGAGGAAAACGAAATTGCCCTTGATTGGATCCTGAAACATTCTTGAAGGCATGAAGTATGCAGATAGGAGAATCTAGACTGTGCAGTATCTAGGAGTTAAAATTCTTGTCAGTCTGTTTTTTTTGTTTGTTGTTGTTGTTATTTTGTTTGTTTTTCTGGGAAGGATTATGAAAGTGTGCAATGAATAATGGGTAAAAATGGTGGGTGATACTGGATTTGAGACTTACCAAAGATTTTACTCTATATACTGTCTAGTAATGTGTTATAAAACATAAACACTCTGATAAACTTTAGCATTGCTTTAGGGACTCAAATGATTATTAAAAATTTCCCAAAAGGTGGTGTTGAGAAAAACAAAATGGCTGCTAGTTAGAGAAAGATAATGTTTCCTTTGGGGCTACATTTTGCTGCTTCGTGAAAAGAGTAGCCCGATTTTACTAAACTGTTTAGGAACATCGGTATTTATTTCAAATGTTTAGGTTCTCTTTCTCAGAAGATTAATGCCAAATCCTCAAGAATGTAGTGACAAGCAGTGACTCATTTTAGCTCATGTCAAAACAATGTGCTTTTGTAATTTTCCTGTCCCTGGAGAAGCTATTAAACACTGAACAAAATGCCTCAGACTGAAACTGATTGAGTGTTTTAAATTACGTATTTTTGCTTGGCTATTAGCCAGATGTTCATAGGGAAATCTCACTGTACATCAAAACCCATGATTTGAGCTGACAATAATATGACAGTTCACGAAGCGTCAACAGCAGCACTGCGCGTTCTGAAGCTAACAGTCACAGAAATCCCATTGTCTTTATATAAACAATTCATGTAACTGCTTCTTTGAGTTTTCCTTTGTTAACCTCGGCACAGGATGTACCTATTGAATTTTCTCTGCATTATCTTGTTGATAAATAGCACAGATTCCAGCACGGATGAGAACAAGCTCAAGCGCACACTTGAACACACATACCCACAAGACATGTATTTGTTTCCGTGCAGGAGCAGCGCATTCGTTGTTCACAGTAGAGCTCAGCATAATGTTGCACAGGCATACAAAACATGTATTGCCAGTAATGATACCACAGTGGCTTTTTCACTAATTTCCTATGCACGTCTGCCAGCCCTACATTAGGTCTTAAAAGAGACCTTCAGCTAACTACAATTAATTGTTTAGTAACAAAATACTTAAACAGTTGCCCTACTTTCACTGACCTAAGCAATCAGGGAATACTTATGATGTTAGACAATTTTTTTTCTTTTTGGTTTTTCCAGACAGGGTTTCTCTGTGTAGCTCTGGCTGTCCTGGAACTTACTCCGTAGACCAGGCTGGCCTAGAACTTGAACTCTGAGATCCGCATGTCTCTGCCTCCCTAGTGCTGGGATTAAACGAGTGTTTAATCCTTCCTGCATAGGTTAGATGTTTAAAAAATATATTTATCGGTTTCAATGATTCTTAATATCAATTCCCAAGACATTTTTAGTATTGTGCTGCAGTGGTTTCTTTGAATAGGACTTCACAGCTTGGTCTCCTAAACATGGGGAATATAAGGTTCCTCACCACAGTTTATACGGTACTTATCATGGAAAAAAAATAGGAACTCCATCGATAGTTGTTGAGTTGAACAGATGCACATACTCACTTGCTCATTATTTATTTATTTAATTTTAATTTTTTTTTTAAATCAGTTCAATGAGAGGACATGGGAACAGTAGTGAAACTGAGATAAGCGTTAGGTAATTCTATGGAATGTTGTTAGAGTCTTATTCCTTGTGAAGCTGTCCTGATGGATAAGGGTATGTACTGGTCTGCTGTTCTCAGATGGAGAATAGTGTGGAAGGTGGTTACACAAAATATCCCTGACAACTAACATTTTGAGTCAAGGAAGAAATGTTGGACTCCATTCCATTGTCAGCAAGAGATTGGACAACAGAAAGGGTTAATAAGTCAACAAAATTCTTGTCAGGCATTAGTTTCTCAATCCATAAAACTTTGCTAATAAACATACCTATTACATAGGGTTATTGTGAAAAAAAATTAAATAGTAAGCTTCCTTCTCCCTCCCACCCCTCCCTCCCTCCCTCCCTCCCTCCCTCCATCCATCCCTCCCTCCCTCCCTCCCTCCCTCTCTCTCTCTCTCTCTCTCTCTCTCTCTCTCTCTCTCTCTGCGCACATACAAATGTATATCTGAACATGTCTGTGCAGTTTTAAAGTATTAGTCATATTGGTTTGGTTATCTAAAAATAAAGCTTAGAAGAATTATAATTGGTTGATAAATGAATGTAAAATTTTCATACATCTTCATAGGTTCCTATGTATAGCATCCTTTGTAGATCCATGAGAAAAGAGACCCTGGGTTGATTGGAGCAGTGGCCTGACCCCTAAAAAAGGGTGTTCTTGCTTAAAAAAAAAAAAAAAAAAAAAAAAAAAAAAATAGAATGCTTCACACAAAAATACTGCACAAACCCTCTTGTCCCGGGTTGAAAGAATGTTGAAGTTAAGGTCCCTGGTGCTTCATTCACTTGTACTAATTTGTCACAAATGAACAAACCTTCATTTGGTAATAGAAAAATATGGCCTCAAGTAATAGAAAACAAGCCCAAGCTAATTGAGTTAAGCAAGATCCTTGGCCAGGAAAAGTAACTCGAGATATGCATCTTGTTTTCCTAAGCAAATGCTCTTATTTCAAAATCTATCTGGGCCTTAATTTGCTTACCTGCTTTGAGCTGCCCAGCTTTCAGACCAGCACTTGTATTCCTGGCAGCAGTGAGAATGGAGAATGTTTTTGCTATTATTGCTCTTAATGATAAGTACGTGGTTTGTATTCTCAGTGTAAACAAAGGTCTGCGGGGGCAGTAGACCATGCTGTTTCATCATTAGAATGTGCTTATTTTGTTATTTTCACCACTTGTATTTTGGTTCCCTAATCTTAGATTAGATCTTTCAGTGGGGAGAGAAAAACATTGTTTTCCAATCTAGTATTTGTAATTATTTTTGTTAGTTTTACCTGCATGGTAAGGGTTTTTTTTTTCTGGGGGGGGGGAGGTTTGTTTGTATGTTTGTTTCTACAAGGCAGTATTTTAGGCACTGGTGTTTTTGAATGACAAAATTTAAATAAGGACTTTAAAATGTATTTAAAATGCTACTATAAAGCATGGTACTCCATTAATATACATAGAAGAACCTTCTAAATATTAATTTCGTTAGCTGGCTATCTTCTTCCTCTTCCAAACCTAAGCTCAGGCCTCAAGTTTCTTTCATATTTTAAATGTTTCCTTGTGATCATTTACTGATTTTAGTCAACCCAAGGTTCATGCCTATCTCAACTTCCCTTCACTGTAGTATCCACCTCCCCCTTGCCTCCCACACCTACTGGTCTTCTCCAGGACTTGGCTCTCTTTGTCATGTCTAGTTCCAGCATCTCAGTCTGAGCATCTTCAGTCTCGCTTGTCACTATCCCTTCAATTTCACTCCTTCCACGAGTGACTGTCCCCTGTCTTCCTTTCTAAATCCTTGGCAAGACCCTTGAAAGAACAGTATTTCTATCCATTCATCATGGCCACATCCTCACCAGCCTCTGGATGAAGTCTGGACTTACCACTTGCCATCTTGATGAAATTATTCATTGCAGTGTGGTAGGTGACTTCATCATCAAATCTAACAGGTTCTCTTTGACATCCTTTGCCCTTTCTGTACCTTTTATACAGTTGACTGCCTGTCCAATTCTTAGGAGTTTTTTCCTTTCACTTCCACGACACTGGCCTCTCTTAATCCTATCTCATAAAGCAATTCTTTCCTAACACCTAAACATACTGGTCTCTCCAGACTCTCTGTCTCAAATCTTCCTAACTTCATAGACACTGGCCTCTCAAAATTCTCTGTCTCAGAGATTCTTTTCTGTTTCTTCTACTCTGAATGTAGGCTCCTGTCACTCGCACAACCCATTCATCTGTTCTCTATCCCACCATCCACTTCATGACTTCCTCCATACTTTGTAAGCTTTCCCCTTTGTGCTCAAGCTCGCAAATATTTATTGTTAGCCTTTGCTCGCCTGTGTTCTGTCTCGTCCATGTGTGTACACAGTTCTGGATGCCTGACTGGTTCCTCGACCACAACACTCCAGAGCTAAACTCAGCAACCTCTCCATATCTTCCAGTTGCCTGTAGAACTGGCCATGTCAGCCGTACTCAAGACTGTGGAGTTCAGTCTATTCCTTATGCCCCAATTTTAGAATTTGTAGCACAGTCTCATTCTTTCTGCACCTTCCAGTTTCTATCCACTTCCTTTATTGGAAGTAACCACCATTTTGACCTCTGTTACCTTAGATTATTTCTGTCTGTTTTGGATAGAGCATCCGTGGACTCATAGTAATGGAATGATATGTCTATAAATAGGATTTACAGTCTCTAGAAATGTATGCAAGTTCTACTTGTTCCACTTCCTCTTAACATTTACTAATATCTGTTTTGAGACAGGGTCTCATTCATTAGTTCAGGCTGGCCTGGAATTCAATAGCCCAGGCTAACCTAATATTCTTGGCAACTGAGCCTCCTGAGTGCTTGGATTATAGGTATGAGCCATAACACCTGGATAGTAGTGTCCTTTTGATTTAGTCTTTCTGGTAGGGCTGACTAGGGTTTGTGGTTTTGTTTTGTTTAATGGTGATTTGGGTTGGATTCAGTTTCTCTATTTACAGTGCACATGTGGGACCTAGGGTTTTGTTCATGCAAAGCAAATACTCTTTCTTACTACCATGAGCCCTTATTTTAGTGTTAATGCATATTTCCTTGAGAATTAACAATGTTGAGCTCATTTTTCACATCCTTAATTGAATTTCCTCTTTCACAAGGCATCTCTCCAAATCTTTGCGTTTTTTTATTTTGGGTTATCAGTCTTATTGTTATTGTTTTGTGGGTGTTGTTTACATATTCTGAGTCTTTGTTGGTTGTATATTTTCAAATAGATATCTTCTGCCAATCTATGGTTTGTCTTTTCATCCTGTTATTTTTGTGTTTTATTAAACAGAATTTACTAATTTTGATGAAGTCCATTTTTTATCTCTTACAATTGATGGTTTTGTGTCCTTTTCAAGAAAAATTGACCTTCAAGTTTATGAATATAAAATTGAAATACAGGGCTAGAAATATGGTTCAGTAGGTCAAGATTTGATGTCGAGCTCGGTAACGTGAGTTCAGTCCCTGGCCCCACATGGTGGAAAGAGGGAGTGAGTTGTCCTGGATCTATTCGACACTACATTGTGGCATGCATCCCCCAAATCCCACCCCCACCAAATAAATAAGCACATTGTAATGAAAGTGGAGATACAGAAAGTTTAAGATGCACGGAGAATACAGCAGACTTAGTGACACATAGACATCACTGTCTGCTTCCTCCTCCGCTCAGCCAGACACTTGGAGCTTTTCCTACGTTGTGAAGGGTTACGTGAATTTGGATTAGAGCAGTGGAATGTCGAGAGAGATGATAGCCTGTAACTTAAAGGCAAGGTACCTTTGTGTACTTTGCCCTTTTCCCTCACTTTCCATATCTCTACCTTAAAATCATTTCTCTTTTTATTTATTCTTTTCAAATATAATACATCCTGACTGCTGTTTCCCCTCCCTCCACTTCCTCCACCCCTCCCCCACCTTCCCTCTGCCCTAGATCCACTCCTTCCTCCTCTGTTTGCCTTCAGAAAAGAGCAGGCCTCCCAGGGATATGAAGTGAACACAGCATAACAAGATGCAGTAAAACTAGGCACAAACCCTCCTGTCAAGGCTGGATGAGGCAACCCAGTAGGAGGAAAAGGGTCCCACGAGTAGGTAAAAGAATCAGGGACACCATACTCCCACGGTTAGGAGTCCCACAAAAGCACCAAGCCAACACTGTGACATATAAACATCATTTCTCTTAACCCTAACAACAAAAATTAGTTCACATGCACCCGTTAGTTTATAGTGCAAGCATTCCTTTAACTCAGATCTGTTGTTTTTGATCTTATTACATTGTATTACTTTGTGCTACTGAAATGCATCTCAGCTGCCTCCTGCATCCGCAATCTCACAGTCACAGCTTTCTGGTCTTTGACCCCTGTGACATTGAGACCATCGAGTCCACTCTTTTTCCACTGCCTGTCCCTAAGCGAAGCATACTCCCTGCTGGTTCCTGAATTTGATTGCACTTTTTGCCCCAATCTCCTTCCTTAGTGCCGTTGAGCTCACCTGTGATGCTTTCTGTTTCCCGTTCTCTTGTTTTCTGTCTATTTGAGCTGCGCTTGTCTTTCAAGATGCAGCTGAAATGCCACCTTTCCACAGAGCCCTTCCTGATCCTGTAATCAATGACACCATTTTCTATGACCCAAATGCTTTCCTGCCTTTCAGGGCAGAAGTCATGTGTGTAGCTCTAGTACATTGCATGTGGAAGGCACTCAGTAAATATTTTGAAATAAATGGATAAATGAACTACATACTTGAATTTTTCAGAAGCTGAAAAATTGATTTTTCTAATTGAATTTTCAGTTTTTATATTGAATACTAATATTTTGGGTTTGGTCCTGCAATGAATGTGGCCAGGGATGTATAAGCTCTGTCTCCATTGGTTCCCATGCCTTCTGTCTGGGTAAAGTTCTGACTCAACACTTCTCCCTCAGACGATTTTTCTCTTTTGTATCACGCTCCTTTTCCATAACATGGCTCCTGCAGTGGTGTGTCTTGATACTAGCTGCTGACATAGTATGACCGTGTCCTCCTCTAACCCTGCAGAAACAAGACCTTCTTGACTGTTCTATAGTGAGGAGGAGGTTTGTGTGGAACAAGAGACTCTCCTTCTATTCCAGGCGGATGATTTGACTTAGACAACTATTTGACAACTGCCTTCCCGCGTGTTCTCTTGGCATCTTGAAAGAACATGTGGATCATACTTGAAATGCCACTGTGCTGACACCTCTGACCTCCACAATCGGGAATCCATTTTATCGTGTTTGGGAATTGGCCCAGAAATCTGCATTTCTAAATATCTCTCCTGGCAAACAATGATGATCACCTAGGTTGGGGCACCACGGCAGAAAAGGGTTAAGCACACTGAGATTTGGGAATTGGACCTTAGGCCTATTTTCCTTTATAGTGGCTACCAGTGTGACCTTGGGCAAGTTACTTACAGTCTTCAGAATGTCTGAGTGAGTATTCTGTGTACAATAATAGCACCCATTCAGAGGGTTATGGTGAAGACCAAATGAGGTAACTCTGCTCAGACCCTAGGTGTGTTTGAAGCTGACTCTAACTGTTGCCATGTCAACTGTTAGAACTAGTTATCCAGTTCTTTGGAAGGAATCTTTGTGTAGTTTTTATATAGAATGCACAAAATAGAATCTACTGCCCCTACAACAACCAAAATAAATCTCATTATTTCTCCCCATTTTTCCTCAAGATGAGATTTTACTGTGTCGTTATATGAGTAAGCCTCCTGCCTCGGCTTCATGAGTGCTAGGAGTACAGGCAAGAGCTATCCCATGCATGGGAACCTGTGGTCTTCCTGCCTCCTCTTCCTAAGTGCTCAGATGAGAAGCCTAAGTTACTCTGCAGTGCTGGGCATGGAGCCCAGGGCCAAAGCAAGCACTCTACCACCTGAGCCTGTCCTAGCCCTCGAAGTGCTTTGTGAGGTGCTCTGAACCACTTTCCTCTACAGACTGGTGTGTGTGTGTGTGTGTGTGTGTGTGTGTGTGTGTGTGTGTGTGTGTGTGTGTGTGAACACTACTGTGGAGAACGGTTTACCTGCAGCCTTCAGGAAGCCCCAGAGCTAAGGCAGCATTTCCAAAGCCAGAGAGTTGTAAAAGTGGCATAGTCTGGGAGCAGGGATTTAAAACAGTGGATGAAAAGGACCCTGAGCCACCTCTTGGACAGTTAAGCATCTTCTTGTGAAATTACTTCCTTACCTCATTCAATGGCAAACACAGAATGAAGGGAGAAGGTGCTTTGAACTGGGGTTGGGGGAATGGGGTGGTAAAACCTATAAAGTAAACTGAAGTTTTATATTTGTGTGTGTGCATGTGTATGTGCACATGCATGGGATTGTGTACAGCATGAAGGCCTGATTTGGAACCTTTGCTGGGAAGAAGTGGGATGGAGGCAGGGGAAGTTACCAGTATCAGAAAGTTTTAGGACCAGTCAGTTGTACCCTAATTATTTAGTAAGCATTTGTTCCCAAGGGTAACAGTAAATAATGAAATATCTAAGATTAGAGTAGAAATGTGAACTCATGACTGGGGCAAGATTTCTTTTCGGTGAAGCAGACATTGTCAAGGGCAAGAGAAAAGAGAACAGGGTAGATATATTGGAAGAGTCTTCTTTGTACCAAGAAGTAATAAAATAGCTAACGGTGGCCTATTAGAGGAATTTTTAACATTTGATCCATCTTGCCATTCATCAGATAGATTAAAAAGTCCCCCACACTGCAAGTTTTAGTTAGCTTTTATAACTTACAGTTGCTCTCAGGTCAATTATTTAGATAACTTTGGCGTGTGTGGTGTTGTTTTTTTTAAAACCACATTTTTATTGCATTTGCATTCAACTGCCTATTGAATTCTCAGGTTGCCTGCAAAGTAGGTGATGAGAGTCTTGGTCTGCAGCCCCTTTCCTGTTCTTTCACTGGAGTGAACCCTTCAGACCCAGAGTTCATTTATCATTGTCAACAAGAGCTGTCGTCATCCAACCAGAGGGAATGAGAAATTCTAGGTCTTTGGGCAAGAAGTCTGTTGAGAGCTGAGATTTTAATTAAGAATAAGGCTGATTAGTTCATAGTTAAAGGCTTCAATTTCAGATCAGTTTACCTTAATTGCTCTTTATAGTATTAAATAGTCTTAACTCTCCAGAATCCATGGAGTTTTTAGTAGAGTTTGTTTATATATAATTTCTGTTATTTAACTCAGATGAACCTAAATCTAGTCTAAAAGCCTATATGGATTTCAAAGCTCACAGAGGATTAAAGGCTATAAAAATTCAAATAACTTCATCCAGTGAGCATGTTTACCTAAATGTGTCATCAAACTTCTCAGTTTTCTGGTTAGAAAACTGGTTTGGAATAGCCTGACTCACATTGAGGACTGATAGAATGCAAACACATTCAGAATTCTCTCAGCGAACCTAATGCAGGAGGAGAGTCTTGTGAGCTGTTAGAGGTGAGTGCCCAAATAGGTACTTTTAACAGTTCCAAAGACGCTTTAGGCCGGAAAGTAGAGCTCAAGACCTTGTCCTTTTTGCAGGTGGAACTCATGTCAGTCTTCCCTCAAACTGTCCAACAAACTTGGAGTCAAACTCAAAAGGATGGCCAAAGACAGGCTGCTGTCTAAGTGAGGCTAGCCAAGCTGCTCCTTTTGTGGATGGGGTGCAGACTGCAATGCCTCTTTAGCAGAGCTTGGACACATTTAAAATAAATAGATGCCCCTGTCCGCTTTTGCTTTTTCATTAAGTTGTGTTTCATTGCCATTTGCTCACATGTTGCTGTAATTAGCTAATTTTAGGCCAGGCAAAAAGGATTAGGTAGCATATTACAACGGCTCCCTTTTTATGATTTTTGGATAAAATGAGATTTAATTTTCCATTTGCTGCAGCCAAATGGAAATGCATTTCCCCAGTCTCATTTTGCTATAAAGTTGTTATCAGGAGGTTGTACAGTAGTGGGATGGCATACTTGGAATCCACTTTCAAAGAGCTCTGCTTATAATGGTGTTCTGGTTGTTAATCTTGTTATTATTGTTACTATTCTTAGATTCTCTCCTGCTTTGGCTTTAGACACTTAAAATGCAATTCTTTGTTATACAGTGGATTCTCTGACAAATTGGGGTGTCAGGTTGAGACTTTTCCGCATGGTTTGAGTTTAGAATAAAGAGGAAAATCAGGTTTGTGGCACACAGCCTAATGTGTGGCCATTCACAGACTGTCTTTCTTACTTCCTTTGTATCTGGGGGTATAATCTCTGCCAGCTACATGCCGTCAAGCTAGTTGCTGCCTGTCAGGAAGCATTTACACCTACTCCTATAGAACTAATCATTCTCTCTAAGTGGGCCCTTCTCAACCTGTGGGTCATGACCCCTTTGCTATGGGATTTGACCGACCCTTTTGCAGGGGTTCCTAAGACCATCTGCATATCAGTTACTTTCATTATGATTCATGACAGTAGCAAAATTACAGTTATGAAGTTGCAGCAAATAATTTTACAGTGGGGGTCTCCTTTTCTTCCCTTTCCTCCCCTTCATTCCTCTTCCCACCTCTCCTCTTCTCTTTCTTGTCTTCTCTCTCCTGCCCTCCCCCTTCCTCTCTCTCCCCTCCTCCCTCCCTCCCTTCTTTCCTTCCAACAGGGTCACTTGGACACTAGGCTGATCCTGAACTCACTGTATAACCAAGGATGACCTTACACTTCTGATTCTCCTGCATGCACCAACTCCCAAGTGCTAAGATTTCAGTTTTGTGTCATAGCGCCCTGTTTATGTGGGACCAGAGGATTGACCCTAGGGCCTCATGCATGTTGGACAAACATTCTGCCAACTCAGCTACACTCCCAGCCCAATAAGGGTTCTATTAACCTATAAAATATTAGGAATAATTCTATAGTATCATGTATTCTGCATAATATTCAAATTTCCCTTTCCCCTTTCTCTCTCCCTACCCAAGTGTCCTCAAATCATGATTCAAATAAGCAGATGTAGTGTGTGCATGCCTATAATCTTAGCACTCAAGCAACATCTCAAGTCAAGGCCAATGCATAGTACGACCTTGTCCGAAAAATATAAAATATATAAACAATAAATAGTTTATGCACTAAACATGTTGGACTCTCTAAATCTATTTCATGTTTACTGTCCCCTCTCTATTTGTTCCTTGTCTTTGTTAATGAGACAAATGTGCAGAATTCTCACAACGTTGATTGTGCCCCTGTGATCCCATTTTGTCATTATGATGTCAAACTCTTCAGCCAGTGAGATTTTAGGTATTTTATATTTATATATGCTCAAATTGGAATAAAATTGATGTTTCTGTACACATTCATCAGGGTAGAAAAGTCTGTTTTCTGTGTTTTTCCTTTGCTTGAATATATTATTGTGTTTATTAGGATACAGAGTGCCTTGACTATCATATTTGCCTAGAACCCAAAATTTATGGTATAAAATACAAAATGGAGTTAGACATTCCTTATTTTTAATAAAGAACACAGAAAGCACATCTCACCCTCATAAATCTGGATCATGTTACCTCTGAAACTGTTACCTGATTGTCAGGCATCTCAGTTCTGTGCAGGGTATTTGGGAAATTCGGGGAAGTAAACAAGTGTATGCACATGACAAATAATGAGGGAAAGCACAAAAGAGAGCTGGCAGTAGAAGTGTAGTTCAGTGGGTTCACCAAGGATTCTCGCATGGCCCCATCTGATTGGTCCCTTTCCTAACCAGAGCTCCCGATCCCGCATTCCCATGAAGAGGTCATATAAGCTTGGCTTCCTCTCCTTGATTTCAGGAGTCGAAACAGGAGCCAGAACAGGATGGGCACTGTGTGCATGTTGGCTGGGAGCTTAGCCTGTGCCCACCACATCTTTGACCTACTTTCCTCATCACGTTTGCCACATGTGTCACCCATGCCAACTGAATTATGAGAGGAAGAATTCAGCGAAGTGGTCCTTACATCCCACATTGTGAAACAAAAGCAGACTTGTTAGAACCATGTAAGGCCAGTAGTGAGTGTTGTTCGATGTTGCAAATAAGTCACATTCTTTGAAAAGTGAGCGAGGATCCTAGATTTGGCCTTAACGGCTTGATGTGGAATCTGTAAATTGAGGAGATTTTCAACCTTTCAGAGAAGGACCAGCAGAGGTGGTATTCAGGAAGAGTACTGATGGTAGGTCTGAAAACCTGGATTTGATGGAAAATGCAGGTGGGAATACATTGAAATTGTATTAACAAGATCAAAATACTCCTTAGAGAAAAATGGTATAATCTTTAAGTGTGTTTTTGATGATGTACTAGGTTTTTTCCTCAATAAATAATTCTTCAAAAATCAAAGCCCAAGTCAGTGGGAAAGTCTGATTCATCTTATTGACATTTACTTTAAGTGTGCTTTCACATCATATGTTTAAATGAGGTCATCGTCAAGATTATTCCCAGATAAATGTATAAAGTATACACTGAGAGACTCTCCATTATTGTTGGTGGTGGTATAAATATCTGCAGATGGCCATTTAGCTGCAAGTTTCAGACTCCTTAAATAAAAGAGTTTCATAACTTTGACCCAGTAATCTACATATAAGAATTTATCCTAAAGCAACAATTAAGAGTTAGCCTAAATTAATTGGAATGTGAAGCTATCGTAATGTTCTTTATAATAAAGGAAAGTGGAAGGAATCTAAATGCTCACAAAGGGGTCTCTGTTAAATTGTAGTGTATCTACATGCTATAGTTAGGGACTTAGGACTATGTTCTTGATATTTTTGTTAGTGAAAAATTATAGGACACAAAAAGTATATATGTGGAGTGGGTTGTTTCTGTGGCTTTTTTTTTTTTTTATTTTTGGTGGTTGCTGTTTTGGTATATATGACTTCAGAGTCTCCTTTTGGGGTCATCCTATCCTGCTAGTTCTTTCATAAAGTGCCCCTCTGCCCTTTCCCGCTCACACTTTCTTCACAACTGATCATCTCATATTCTGTTCCCCCACAACCATGCTAATTGAAGGGGCTAACATATGAAACAAGATGAGTTGAAAATCATAAAAACAATTTTTAAAGAGCCAGCAACACAAAGATTGCCTGTTCTTTCTCGTGGGGATCTTAGTGTTTCTCAGTAAGTAGGGAGTCAGCATGGGTATAGCTGTAAAATTAGAAAGACTGTGACAGGGACTAACAGGTGCTGGGAGGAGGATACAGGAGACACGGGTGACATGAATGTGGGAGGAAGGCTCTGGGTGAGTGAAATGATACAGGGTGGGCATAGAGAGGAGGTGGAAGGAGGGCCAGCATAAAGTTTGCTGAGAATGCCACATGAAACCTGCTATTGTGTATGGCAATTAATGTTTTAATGATTTAAAAATGTACATGAAAAGAGCTATGAAGAAAGTAAATCAAAAGTAAGCCCGCTTTTCTTCGAGCGGGGTTGTGTGATGTCTCGCAGTTCAGTTTAGGGGAGAGGATGCAATAGTGTGGGGAGCATCTTAGGACTGGTGATAGGCCAGGGTGGAGAGCTGGAGTCTTCAGATACACTGAAAGCCATCACCTTAGGTGAGTGGTGATGGGCCAGGGTGGAGAGCTGGAGTCTTCGGATACACTGAAAGCCATCTCCTTAGGTGAGTGGCTTTTGTGCACATGACAGGCTGTGCTCTTCTCAATACCACTGCAGTCGACATTTCTGCTTATTCATGTAGAGTGACTTCCCCCAAAGATGTCTCACTGGTGTCATCTTTAAAGAAGAGTTCATGGAGCACTGTTTTACCTCAGTTCATTGTTTCATCATTTTAGGTTATTGGACTATTTCAAAGTCCCTCTCCTCTGGGGAAATAGGCGCACCTGTGAATTGAGACTGACTTCTCCTTTCTGCCTCCTCTGTATCCCATTTCATCCATCCGTAACTCCTCATTGCTCTTGCTTACACGTGTGTCTATCTTGAACAGCCTTTTCCTTGATAGTTCTCATTCTTTTTCATATCCTCAGAGCCAACCCCAAGATCTAATTAAATCCTTTCTTGACAATCTTCAGAATTCACAGTGGCATGGCCCAAAAATCTAAACAAAATACGCTAAAGGAAGACAACTGTAAAAAAAAAAAAATGTAATTCTGATGCTTAATTGTATGTGTCCACTTGAATGGGCCATAGGATGCAGATAACTGGTTAAACAATATTTTGGAGTGTGTCTGTATTTACCGAAGAGGTTCTGTTTGAAGCAGGAGACTGAGTAGAGCATCTGGCCCTCGCCAGTGTTGGCGGGCATCATCAACCTTCTGAGGGTCTGAATAGAACAGAAAGTTGGGAGGTGGTTGAATGGCCTGTACATAAATTACTGAATTGAGAGTTACTGAATCATCAGCCTTTCTGACCTGTGTCACTCTTGGTTTTTAGTACTTCAGACATGGACTGGAATTTGGACCATTTGTCCTTGGTTTTTCAAATTACATTGCTGCTTTGTCTGGTCCAACAGTTTGCAGATAAGATACCATGGAACTGTCTAGTTAGTGTTTATAATTGTGTAGGCCAACATATCGCAATAAATGTCTCTCTGGGTGCATAATATATACCTATGTATATATCTATGTAATGTCTCATTTGTCTGCAAAATGCTACCCAACCCAGTGGTAGTCACTATTATTGTACTCTTTGTGTAGGTTATAACTTAGTTATTACATATGAAATCCATATATATTTTTTCCCATGAAGGAAATCAAGGACAATTTTATTGGCGTTTTAGAGAAAAACAATAAGGTAAGCAAGCTGAAAATTTTGGCAACTGACAAGAAGAATGAGATGGAAAAGAATGAGCTAGCCATGTCTTTAAGTTAGGGTCCCAGAAAGCAGGCAGGTTCTGTAGTGGAGGGTAAAAAGCAGGTGTGGCAGAAGGGGATGGGGAGCTTCAGGGTGTCCTGGAAAGCATGCTTTAGCCAGCAGATGAAAGAAAAAAAGAGGATAGAAAGAAGGAAAAAGGTAAAAGTTATGCTAATATGAGTAAACAGCTTTTATCAAATATGTTCTTTACAGTTTTATTAGAAAACAGCTGCCTGACAGAGGCTCCATAAGCAGCAGCTGGGGAGCCATATCCTCTTTTTTGTTTGTTTGTTTTAATGGGTAAACAGTCTTAAAGAGATCAAGTACCTTGTTCATGATCAGATAGCAAGTTAGACTGGAAGGAAAGACAATACCATCCTCCAAACCCTAATCCGAGTTCCTGCTGTTAACTCAGCTAACCTTGGGCCTTCTGTAAGGCCTATCTGTGCATTGATACTGATCACTGTCTGTCCTTCCCATCCTGATGGCTTGATACGTTCAGATTCACATCTCAGGGGTTAACATACTCCTGGGACAGTTTACTTGCAAGTTACAGATTCAGGACACAGGTCAGTTCCAGCATACTACCTTGCTTTCTATGTATGAGTCCATAACTTTCATTGTGGTCTGCTTTAATACTCTTCTTCCTCTTTGTATTTTATGGCCTGGATGGAAGGGAAGTTTGGGGTTGACTTTGTACATTCAGTCTTTGGCTTCCTCTTTTACAGGGCTGTTAAGCTGGAAACTATGAGCCAGTTAGCAGATATCTTTACCAGTACTTGTTATATGTCCTGAATTCAGGGCTATGCTGGCTGTTGAATAGTCAACAGTTCTTAATTTCCCCTTTGCCTGGCCCTTCATAATTCTACAACTTTGGTTTCTATACCATAGAATTAACAGGTAAGTTCTTCTTGAATTATCCACAAATTATTTTATGGCTATCTTGCCTTTTCAACTGTATTGTGATTAGGTACTCAGTGTTTTCTTGATCTCCTGTAACACCAAGTCCAAGGTTTGGGTGCACAGTGATGATGAGTCTCGGGAGAATAGCATTGAGTATATATTGTTAGGAGACCTGGCTCCAGCTCTGGCTTTGTATTTATTAAGCAACAAGAGTTTTTGACTTCTTAGTTGGAACTAAGTAGGTCTCCCTTTTTTCGTTCAAAAATCAGAAGGTTAATCTATCTATACCATAGGTCTGTTCTAGCTCAAAATGTAAGATTCTGAGATTTCTGTAGCTTTTGATATTTACCTACCAATGCTTAATTGTAGTCAAGAGTAGAAAGGTTATGGATGACCTAGATTTGCAGGTGACACTAGGTTTAGTTTAGAACACGTGGTATTTGAGGAACTTGGGAGTATACTGAAAACTAAATGGCCTTTACGAATGGAAATACTGATTTGTAACTGGAAGTTCAGTAGAGGCACTGTTACTCTCCCCAGCATCAGTGACTGATCTGATCTACAGACCTGAGTTCCCACATCGTCAAGCTCCTAGTTCATCATCAGACCACACTGTGCTGGTTAGGTTTCCTTTTAGGACTGCCTTTTAACATCCCTACTCTTTGGAATGGGTTAAATTTACTAATCATTAGGCATCCAAATTTACATTCAAGATTATTTATGAAGTTTAGCTTAGCTTCCTAGGAAGGAAAAACAGTCAAATACCATCAACACTGCATACATAACTCTGACCTCTTTAATTATGAGGCATGTATAAAAACCGCTGAATTGTGCAGTTACATGGATATGGTTTTGTGGCATCTGTTAAAAGTTAAGTTGTGATGTATAGTCTTAAATGGGTGTTTGGTATTCATAAGGTAACTACTCTCTCTACATCCCTGCCTAGCTCCAATGCTAGGTATCAAGTGAGGTGTATAAACAGAAGACTGATCACATAATTCTGTATAGAATCCAATATCAAAATATGTATTTATGATGGGTCTCCATTTTGTTCAAAATGGACAAAAAACTGGATACCCATGACAAAGGTCAAGTGAAGATCTGTCATCCATTTTACTACTTGCTGGACATAGTCTAGGGAATATGTAATACAAATAACTCCTTTCCAGAAAACTGAAAGGAAATGATTGCATTTGCATGCAATGTATTATACAACAATAGTTTAGTGTGCATGAAATTTAAAACTGCTGGCTTTCCAAATATTACTTTTTAAAAGTGGAATTTTAAAGCATTGTTTAGTTTTGTGAGATACTGGAAAAGCTGACATTTAAGACCAAAGATGCTAAAAATCCTTATGGTCATAGTTTTAAGATATAAAATTCTCTAATAAAATTCTCTAATTTAATGAGCTTGTTGATTTCCCCTGAATAGTTTGCCCTTGTGAGCATTACATGTTATTTAACTATATGGTGACATTTTCCTATATATTAAAATGCCTTATGTGCAACACAATTTCAGATCTACTGTAGTGTCTGCTTTTTACAGTCAACAAGTCTAGGGTTTTATTAGATGAAGCTGTCCCTTAAAAGCATCAGTGTCTTGTACAGGATTTCTTGTAGCCAGTATACAGTTACTGTTTTTAATGAACCAATGAATGACTGGTAAGCCACAGTAGTAAGCTAAGAACCTAGGTACTTAACTCATTTAAGTCAAAATTCAGAGAACTGATAGACTCATTCATTGCTGCGTTTCAAGGGATTATATCCAAAGCCTCCAGAGAGTGTGGGTGTTTTTGAAGAAGAGTTGAAAGTAGTCTAAGTTGTCTAATGAGTCAGTTAACGGTAGGATCAAATAGGACTCACTATTTCAGTCATGTTGCCTGAAGCAAGTCTCCAAAATAGACTTGTCACGCTAGCGAGGGGACCTAACGGGAATCTTCAGAAAGTTGCTTCTTGTCAAAGGAGAGAGTGAAAGTAGATTGTTCCTCACTGAAACCTAACAGCTGAGGACTTGTTTAGAGTGTGATTAAAGCATCAACCTTCGAATGGGGACCCCTGTTGACCTTCCTCCAGTAGTGTCCACATGCCAAAGTCAATAACCTGCTAGGACAGGAATTAGAAGTCAGTTCTTATAATGCCTTCCTCAGTGTCACTCCTAAGAAGCTAATGCGAGCTTCTGGTCTGTAAAGTTGGATTATCAGTGCTAAGCGACTTGGCCAAGACACTTTGAAAAGTAATTTAGGGCTTTAGAGACAAGTAGGGTTGAAACCACACTTTTATGCAATTGCCATAACAATATTTGCTTCCTGCCTTAGAAGTTCTTTCGGAGGCATCAATACAGTAATAGATGTGGTTTGCTTTAGTCAGAGAGCGAATGTTTTTTAAAGATTTTTTTTACTCCTTTACATCCCTTTCCCCTCACACTAAAGAAAAATTCTGTAGAGTTTTTTTTTTTTTAAGTATTCACTTATGGGAAATTTTTGCAAAATTACACTGACTGAAAGTGATTTTTGTTTGGCTTTCCTGTGAAGCCATCCAGAAAGGCCAAAAATTACTGGCATTGCTTTTGTGTAAAACTTTTCACATAGACTCCACTTGTAATTCAGCCAAGTATATATAACTCAGGTCATCAGTGACACACATACTCACTCAGCAGAACTGGTCACCGAGCAAAAGCTGTCATGAACCATGGTATGATAAGGTAATGTGGACACACCAAACCACACAGATTACAGCTAGGGAGACTTTGCATTCACAAGCTTGGGAACATGATTTTCAGGACTGATCCCTGCCCCCACCCACCCTCAAGTGGGAAAGCCAATTGCTTACTGATTACGACAGCGACATCACTTGGCAAACATTTTGGCCTGAACTCAATGTGTGACATCAGGCTCCTTTAGGCTTTTTCACATAAAATGAATTCTCCAAAGAAAACACAAAAATTGAGCCTTCATTTGAAATCCATTATTGTATCCTCTAAGGTCTCATTAATTACCTCAGTAATATCTTACTTAATTTCTTTTTTCTGTGTAGATATTAACTAATACTTAAATGCTTAAACCCTCACAGTGGTTTTTCTTTTCAGACTTTTTAGTCAAATGATCTTTTGTAGCTAGACTCACCCCAACCCCCCTTTAAGTGGGGCT
The DNA here is from genome assembly GCF_049852395.1 of Peromyscus maniculatus bairdii. NCBI lineage: Eukaryota > Metazoa > Chordata > Mammalia > Rodentia > Cricetidae > Peromyscus > Peromyscus maniculatus. The sequence continues at coordinate 47,727,777 of NC_134863.1, read as the reverse complement.
TATATCTTTTGTTTTACTGTCGTATGAGAGTCCCCAAGTTTTGGAGTGACTTACATCACTTTGAGGAAATAAACAGCTAGTCTGGTTTTGTGAAGGGGTGACTCTGCCACCACAGTCCCATAAGGACTCAGTGATGGCATTTGCTTTCCATGCCGCTGGAAAACGAGACACCGATGTTTCACTTTCCTTTATGTCATCAAGTACTGTGTGCGCTTACCTGAAATCACTCGAGTTTCCCCCCGGAGTTCCTCCCACTATTTCGTTAGGTGGTGTTCACTCAGACATTTCGTGTTCATGGCCTTAAAGTAGGTAGCTGTCAGTCATGCCACAACAGGCCTGCAGCCTCCCTTGCAGGAGGCTGGAGCAAGTGTTGAGTGGAGTGTACCAGCAGTTCCAAGAGACAGGAATTGTATGTACAGACAAGGCAGAGGAAGAAGTTTCTGTGTGTGATGTGAGTTGAGCGTGAGTTTGATGTGCTCACACTCAAGCTGTTCCATCTGGAAGCTTTTCCTTGACAAATGGAAACAAGTGAATGCCCACTTATCTGTTTGACTGGCTCAGCAGGGAATGAGCAACAATCTAATCAGTCACTTGTTCCTATTTCTTTGCAATGCCTGTTCGGTTTGACTATCCTTTAAGACTTTGGATCCTGTAAGACAAACACCAATCCCCTGAAGTCTTCCTCTTGAGCTCATCTGTTCCTGTAGAAGTGCCACCCTTAGCAGACTGATTCCAGGGTGCACACTTGGCTCTTTTTCTCTGCCTCTAGCTGTGTGAACTAGGGTTCACTGTTCTTCTGTTCACAGTTCTGTGTTAGTCCTCTTTGCTTTCTGAAATTAAACAGCCGTATCCATCTGCCTCCCAGTGTTACCGTGTTACTCTGGATGGCCTCTACAGCCTTGCTCCAGAAGATGAGAACAACTATGAACATGAGAACCATACCCCACTAGCCCCTCCCATTCTCAGCCTGGATCTCTGTCATCTTGCTGTCTTATGTGGTCAGCCCCTGGAAAGGGACAGTCTGCACCTCTTTGTTCTCTGCCAGGCAACACTCTGACCATGGTCAGTGAGTGTTCACACTAAGGAGAGATGAAAGAAAGTGTCTGTTAGTAGGCTAATGCCAAGACAGTATGGGGGCCAAATGAGGCCACTAGTGCCAAACCACAGGGGTTCAAAATAATATTTAATATAACATTGTCTCATTGAATAAGAAATCGTATATTTGTAATGTTTGAGTTGAATCTTCTCTTGGTGCCAGATTTCTTGAGCTTTTAAAATCTGTTCTTGTAGATATCTCAGAGTTCATGAGGTTCAAATTTGCTAGGATGTCTCTCTCCTTTGCCCCCACCTCCCATGTATAAAACAAATGTCCTGGGGGCTGGGAGCAGTGTAGAATAGATATATGGGACAGGAATTCTCAAGTAAGTGTTGACCATGAAATTATCTGAACAGAAATGAGACCTCACCATTAGTGGGGACATTGGTGGAACTTTAGTTTCCTAGCTAAAATACTAACTGGAAATTTATTAGTCAGTGTGGTAGTGTAAGCCTTTAATCATAGCACTCAGGAGGCTGAGGCAGGAGGATTGTCTGAAGCTCAAAGTCAGTCTGCACAATACAGCAAGACAGTGTCTCAAAAGCAATACAACAAAACAAATATTTGAATAAAGCAGGTGGGATTGCTTGTGCTTAGAAAATGGGAGCTCACAGCTCATTTTTCTGCCCTATTCTGTGATGGCTAGTCTTTAGTGTTGACAGTGTGACTCTTGCAAGTACACACAGAGAGAAGTAAAGCAGGCACATGTAGAAAGTGACATCGCAGATATTCTTGTTTTCTCTTTGCAGGGTCAGTGGAGTGGTCTGGTTTTCCTCTTTTGTAGTGTGGATGTTCAAAGTGTTGATGCTGATTCAGAGCAGGTCAAAGTCGAACAAATAACCTGCCCCGGGTATGGTAATAAAAGATTTGCCAACCACACTGCTTTGCAAGAGTCATACTTCACAAATACTGATTCACCCCTGGAACAACTGTTCTCATCTCAGTGTTCAACGTATTGTACTGGATTCTGCCCATGTCTTAGTGAAACAGCCACTTAAGTTCCTGGAGTGTTTTCCGTGTCACAAAATCTAGGGCATTTCCTGTTTTCCTGCATGGGTTTGTTTGTTTGTTTGTTTTGCTACTTGACTGTCTACTCATTTTTGATTGTTTTGTTTAAGTTTTTCCTTAGTTTCATGAACTTTCTCTTCTTCTTCCATCCTTCTGCTGTTTTTGTTGTTGTTGAAGATGTTTTGTTTTATCTTTTCTTCTTTTCTCAGTATTTTTTTACTGACAACCCAGAAAACAGCTAAGCATGGATTCTAGGGTTCCCTTGTCAACATTTTGTCTCCTGATGGCACCTAAGCACACAGCTTCAACTAGTACCCATTGCAGATTCACACGTGAGCCCGTATTTTTGTAGACCTATATTTCTGACCGTAGGTGAAATTTATACATATTTTTCTACTAGATTTTGGAAGATACCAGGATATTTCATATTCAACATGTCTAAATCAGGATTGATCGCCACGTACTTAACCTTTCTCTTCAGTTGAAATCCCGCAACCAAAGCTGTGCCCCCATTTTCATATTTCACAGCTTGGTGCATAACCAGATTGCCAGCTAAATAATTCCCATGGCCAGTGCACATCTCTTCAGTCTCAGCCAGTCACGATGTGGACACCCCATCATAAATATTTCCTGTTTATACCCTCATTTCCCTTATCTGAGTAGCTGCCTCCAAAGCAGGCTTCCTGCCTCCAATCTCCAGCTCTTCTCGTCTTTCCTCCGTGTTGCATCCATTGTTCTTTGAGAAAGTGTACCTGATGACCTCACTTTCCTTCTTACAGTTACAGTTTATTGTTGGAGTGTTTATGGCTGGGTGCCTGTCTTTCCCTTTCTCATGCTGCACTCACACCCTCGTCTGTAACTGCGGTTGACTTCCCTCAGGACTCACTCATTTCTTGCCACACCACTTGTTCTTACTATACATATTTCTCCTCTTACATTGAAAATCATTTTGAGTGTTCGCTTATGAACAATTTCTCTTAGTGTCTGTGCAGCCTTCTCAGTGGCACTCCCTTAGAGGATTGGAACCCAGTATTTATATCTCCGTAATTATTATACTGCATTGACAATGCCTTTAGATATATGTTTAACTCACCCTGGCCATCAGATGTTTGAGAACAGAATATGTTTTGTATTAACCATTGTAGTACTTCCAGTCCACAGGAACATTTATAATACTTTGCAGAAGGGGTCATTATTTTGTCCAGTGTAGCTCTTACCTTTCACATTCCTGTTCCAATAAGTTTATGAATTCATCGCTCTTTTCCATATATTCTTTATGTTTTCTCTTTTCTTCCTCCATCTCCATTATGGTTTGCCTGTGGGATTTTTCTACCATTAAAAGTTGTTCCAAAATTCGTCTGTGCGATTCTTTATGTTTTTCTATGACTTTATCCAACTACAAAAAAAAAATACATTTATTGCCTGTTAATTACAAATTACTCACAATACTTCCATTAAATGCAAGGTATAACTGATAAAATGCTGATTCTTGCTTTGTTTTATCATGTAAGATTGAAAAAATTGTGACTCATTGTGAATTTAATGCCAAGTACCGTTTTATGATATTTTAAGCACATCTTAAAAGGCATACAATTAACTAAAAATCCAAGCCACAAACTAACCAAATCATTGGGGGGGTGGGGGGGTGGGGGGAGGCAGAACGAAGAAGTTGTTTGGAACCCGATGAACTCCCTCTGACATCTAAATTTTCACATTGGCTGTCAGGTTTCTTCTGTGGTTTATGATAACGTTTTGTCACCTTTTTAAAAGACTTGATTAGATCATTGATGGTTTTGAATAGACTTGGTCAGTCACTTTGTGGACACTGAAACTGTTGAGTTGCTTGCCTGCAGAGGCATTGCTAGCTAATACTTAGTTTCTGAGAAGGTGGTGTTCATTTTCTTTTTTCTAAAGAGGGTGTTAAGCCACTTACAGACATCTGAAAGTTTCATCTTAGTGCCATGGAGAAAGCAAGAGAGATTTGAGGTTTGAACTGTGTTTATACTTTCAGTAGGAAAATAAGATAAACGCATAGGACAATGGGGAACAATGTAAGTGTCTGTATCCGTAAATACTAAAGGGTAATCAGAGTGACTGCCCTCTCTTAACTGGCTTTGTATATAGAAGCTGAGAATGAAAATAGCAATACTTGTGGGCCATTTCAGGGGCCAGCAGAAGTAGTACCATCAAAGCATTATTTTTTTATTGTAGAGAAGATTTAAGTAAGCTGCTTTCAAAATTTAAGAGTCAAATAATGATAAGGTTAACCTATTAAGAGTCAGGTGATGTAGGAAAAACATTCAATTAAACATACCCTGGAATTAGAAAGTGAATAATTATAAATATTTAATAAGTTAGAAATAAGTATCTTTAAAAAGTTTGCTAAATGCAAAATAATAAAATAAAATTTAATCTATCTTTAGGTAGATGCTTGTAATTGCCCAGATGTGTGTTTTAACTTTAGTTAGCCAGCATACATTATGAAAATGTCCTTAGATTGCACAATACCATGTACAATGAATATATACTATGAAAATTTTCTTTTAAAAGAAAAATAATTATAAATCATCTAGTTTGTAATGAATTAAAAGAAAAACTTTATTCATTTAAAAGAGAGGATATAGATGCATGAAATCTTGCTTTCTAGTGTTTGTTCCATTTTGTGTAGTGATTATTGGTTTCATTATCACAGACTTGAGAGGAAGGCTTGAAAGAGTTCCTGCCATGCATTTGTTACATGGTCTTCTGATACTTAAGTGGTCTCTCCTCCAGTTCTTCCCATTCTTTCCTTATGACTGATAGTGCTATCTTTCACCAGTGGGAATACTCAGTCTCTATTCCAGTGGTTCTCAATCTGTGGGTTGCAACCCCTTTGGGAGTCAAACAGCAGATATTTACATTACAATTCATGACAGTAGCAAAATTGTAGTTATGAAGTAGCAACAAAAATAATTTTATGGTTGGGGGTTGCCACAACGTGAGGAACTGTATTAAAGGGTCACAGCATTCGGAAGGTTGAGAACCACTGCTTTAGCCAGAGTCAACTGTACCTTCTGTCATATCAACCCTATTTTCATTCCATTCTCCATTTCTCCCACCCAACTTTGAGCCACATTGGTTTCAAGCAGTTCTTAGAATACACAATGATACTAGATTGCTTTATTTTAATGTTGAGACCTAGAAGCCTTTCTCCTTCCCCCAAAACTTTTCCTGTTCCCTGTTCATTCCTTCACAGAGCTGTTCGCTTCTTCATATCAAAACCTAATTTCCTGAGATTTCCTTTTTCACATTCCATCACTCTAGAAGGATGAATTGAATTTCCTATATGTTATTCAATACAGTCCCCAGACAGCTTACATTTGTAACAGCACAATGGACAAGCTGTTGTATAACGACCTCATAGAGAAGATGCTCCTTGCAAGAGACATGTTGATTCTGGAGATGCTTTAGCTTGTATCTGAAAATTTTATTCCATGATTTAATTTAATGGTATGCCTCTTACAAGACATGCCATTGGTTTTTGCTTCAGTCTTTTCTCACTTATGATGGATCACACAATGGATCTGATACTTTCTGAGTGCATGGGAGTTTGGCAAAATCACTTTCTATTTTATACTTCAGATTCTTCATTTATAAAGTAAATGGATGGGCTTAATGATTTCTAAGAGCAAATCTGGCACCTTAATTTTTACAAGGGGACAAGTATTTAAGTGCCTCTTCTGTCATTTGAATGCCAAGTCCTTATGCTTTCACTAGGAAGAGAAATTAAACTCATGAATCATCTGAAACCAATGTAAGACACTGTTTAATTGCTGAGGATGATCAGAAACTACCCCTTTCTTTTTTCTATCCTTCCTCATAGATTGAAGCTGGGAAAGAAAACAACAATACTTGATAGCCATATCTGGGGACACTAGGGCAGAAAATTTAAGGAAGAGCTTCCTAATGTTTACTGTACAGTGATAACTTGCAGTTAATCAGTCTGACTCCTGCCCCTATACAATCAAATTCCTTCTGATTAGGTTGGAGTTTTGTTACCAAACTTTCTTTCCATGTTAGAAAAATAAAGCACAGAGAGGTTAGATAGATAGATAGATAGATAGATAGATAGATAGATAGACAGACAGACAGACAGACAGACAGACAGACAGACAGACAGACAGACTGACTTTTTTTTTTTTTTTTTTTTTGTGTGTTTTTCGAGACAGGGTTTCTCTGTGTAGCTTTGCGCCTTTCCTGGAACTCACTTGGTAGCCCAGGCTGGCCTCGAACTCACAGAGATCCGCCTGGCTCTGCCTCCCGAGTGCTGGGATTAAAGGCGTGCGCCACCACCGCCCGGCCAGACTGACTTTTTTAAAAGGAAATAATAATGGTCTTTGTTTTGATATATACCAGGTAACAGACCACCCTAATATGGATTTGGTCTTTTTTCTAATCAATGGATGTTTGATTCTCCTTATTCTTTTCAGTTGGCTCTTGGCACATTGTCTTTTCTTTGATTGTTTTTCTTTTGTTTACTCTGAATGTACCAGTTGTGGATAAAGCTAATCTAAACAGCAGGGAAAATGTTCGACCAATTTAGTAAATTGAAGGTAACCAAATATACTATTCATAAAAAAGTACACTTCTTCCTTGTCTGGACTGACACCTGACTTTTCTTGATAATGCTGGGATTCTACAAAAGACCATTTTCTCATTGTCTCTGCACCGCAGACCCTGGAACTAGGGCATGACTCTCATGGCTCTACCCTGCTACTGCCTGACTCTTGTGAAAGCTCTTCTTTGTTTCACCCTCACTCTGTCTTTATCTTGTTTGTTTTGAGATAGGATCTCATAATCATCTTGGTTCATCTCCCAAATACAAGGATTTTAAATCAGATCTACCCTACCCTGCTTCAACCTCACGCTGAATGGTGATGACTCTCCTGTTCTTATATTTTCAGCTTCAGTTCAATCCTGCAATGGTTTGCCTTTCTACACTCGGTGTTAGTAGCATCCTGGGTGATGTTTCCAATTTATCGAGTGCTGTGGATATTGCTCTATATGCTGTGAATGTGTTGCTCTGATTGGTTAATAAATAAAGTGCTGATTGGCCAGTAGCCAGGCAGGAAGTATAGGTGGGACAAAGAGAGAGGAGAATTCTGGGAACAGGAAGAGTGAGTCAGGAGTCACCAGCCAGACACAGAGGAAGCAAGATGTGAAGGCAGAACTGGGAAAAGGTACCAAACCACATGGCTAAACATAAATAAGAGTTATGAGTTAATTTAAGTGTAAAATCTTGCTAGCAAGAAGCCTGAGCCATTAAGTCAAACATTTTTAATTAGTATGAGCATCTGTGTGTTTATTTGGGTCTGAGTGGCTGCAGGCCCGGGCGGGACTGGAGAAAACTCCAGCTACAATCGAGACCTTCACCTGGCTCATTTTCTTATGCATGAACAATAAAACTTCCTGTAAGTTACCTGCTTGACACCCATCTGCTTTAATCGCAGATACATCTGTCCCTTGTTCTTGTCTGCTAGTTGACTAAGATGAGTCCAGTAAGCACAGATACTGTTTCTTCTTCTGTTGCTGCTCCGGCTTTCCTATATTTTACACTTGTAACTTTTTCACCTACTTTAAAATAAATTGATTCCTCTTTCTTTCTATCCAGCTCTTGTTCCACCTATGATATTCTCCTTCTTCTGCCTTTCATGTCACCTTTGTCCCTTCGGACCGTGACTGTGTATATAATCACATGCATACACATGCTCATATAAAGAAAGAAGAATAGGAAAATTTGCTTTACTGAGCATCAGCATTCCTCTCCTGCCTGAGCATCTCCTAAGGCCTGTAAGAACCCTGGCAGTGTGTCCACTTACTCAACACTTTTGTTAAGATTTCAAAAGTAAAATGTTTTAATTGTAATCAGGTAACACCCATTTTCCATCTCCCTCCAGCTGTTGTCAAATAAAGTCAAAAGATCACAGGTTGTATTTCAAACTGCTTTTGTCCTTTAATGCCCAATATTGGAAATTTAAGGGTTATAGAAAAGAAAAAAATAAAATGTATTAAATAAAAAGCCAGTCTGCGGGTATTTATCTCTTAGTTCCTTTCCTACTTTCATGTTTATTTATCTTCCTTTGGTGTAGATCATCCATGTATTTAAGAATGGTTTACATTTCATCTAGCATTTAATAGATTATTTAATGATGTAATTTCATAATATAGTCTTCATTATTGCTGGAGATGGAATTTGAGTATGTTCTATCCTACTAATCCCTACTCATCCTTTGGATCTTGGCTTCTTGGTTCTTTTTGCATTCTTCCTCCATTATACCATCTCATAGTACTCTGTGTTATGCTTGCATGTGAGATCTTATGTCATCTGGCCTCTCTTAGATATTCCACGTCCTGGAGGAAGGAACCATGACTATCTTTATACATTAGCTTTCCAGTAACTATTAATTAAGCAAATGAATAAAATGAAATGTAGAAGTTAAATTCTGTAAAGTACTTTAAAAATTGTCTTAAATCTGGTACTGAAGGATCTTTGAAGCTCTAAATGTTAAATTTTCTGTGGTGACTTTTAAAAGAACTAATAATGCATTAGGCTTTAACTCGAGCATCTTTGCAAATTGACTTCTAATGTAGAACTCCAAATTCAGAAGACACATGAAGTTTCAAAGCTTTTGGAAAGTGCTCTGGTCCTTCCCTCCCTCCTGTTCGCACATCTACCCCTAAACCAGTCCTAGCTTTTCTTCCAGCCCACATGTCTCTGCCATTCTCCATCAGCGTTTTTCCATGTCCTATAGCTACGAGAAGTTCTTCTTCTGAGTTAGAGAAGCCCCTTCTGTATTATCTGACACATGCTTGAGATTTTTTTTTTCTTTTTTAGATTTTTCAGAAGAAAAATAAAAGCAAAGGGAGAATGTTAACAGTACAAAATGAAGAGTCAGGGGGGAAAAGTAGATTTTCTTTCCCATGCAGATTTCTTACTGTGTGACTAGGGTATAGACATCTATAGTCCTAATAGGTCCATCCTCCTTGCTCCCTTTAGTTTCTGGGTGTCCCGTCTCCCCTCTTACTTATTTAGTAGAGGAGAAGAGTAGACAAATGAGCTTTATACGTAATTGTTTGGGCTTCAGGAAGCTGATAGCCAAAGACAAAGAAATCTAGAAGGAGGAAGTAGAAGAAATAAAAGAGAAAAATTGACAGAACATGGAGGTGGCAATGTGTGAGAGATTGTGTGTGTGTGTGTGTGTGTGTGTGTGTTTTGGGGTAGGTAGAGGGATATTTGTAGAAATGGTAATCAAAGAATGTTGCATTTAGAAAGCAAGAAGAGAGTAGGAATAGCATTCAGGGCCACCTTACAGAGACATTGCCATTTGATGAGTTTTGTTCCGAGTATTTTCCCCAACCATCAATTTGCATTGCACCTCATGTAGCTGGCATATTTGTCAGACCCAGCGGAAGCATTTTGGAAGCCAGGATAGTTTTAACGCTGTTGACTTGCATGCGGCCTCAGTTCCTTTTGTTTAAAATTTGGATTAAGGCATAAATCAACAGACTTTGGGTGGTCTCATCCTCATCACTTAGAGAAGTACATTCACATGACCAAACTGTTTCAGAATTTGGCAAGGCGGTAGTCTTCTCTCATGAGATTCCCAAGACAAGAATAGCAAGAACATTAGAGGTCAATCCTGGACTAGATTGCTAGAGCCATGGCGGGGGACGGGGGTGGGTACGGGGGAGGGCAGGGCGCTTTGTCTAAAACTTGATTTCATTCTCTCAGCCTTAACTCAGATTCTCAGTTGTTTCCTTTTATAAAAATGAAAATTATGAAAGTTTCCACTTAGGTCTCTGAGGGAAATAGAAGAGAAGAAAGGATGCCAGGGTTTTAGAAATTTCAGCACAGAAAAAGGAGCAAGAAGTACTTCATCTCTGGGCGGTGGTGGCCATGTTTAGGCTGCTCACCTTTGCCACTGCAGGATGCTGTGGGTAGTAGAAAGGTCTTCGCTGTCAGTAGATGTTTGAAGAACAGAGGGTATGCCATCATCGAAAACTCGGTTTCTTGGACAGTTTAGATTGTTTCTTTTTAATGATCAAACTTTCTATGACATAATACCTCAGTGTTTTAACCTTGATGATTGAACTCGCTCTGCTTTTTATTATAGTCTGGATAGACTTCAAGCCCCAAAAGAAATACATATGCTTGCAGGATTCATGCGTATGTGTGCTCTTCCACTTTACAGTTCAGTCCAATAGTAAGAAACAAGGAAGAAACCAAGTGGAAGCATCTTGGCAATCATTCATCTTTCTCCCCCACAGAACTGTTTGGGTAGGCTAGAAGAGCGTGAGGAAATGCAATCCTGAACTGACAGGGAGTGCATATCACAACCACTGCCTAGGCCCAGTCTCCTGGCTAGCTGCTGTGCTTGTGCCTTCTACGTGTCCACGCCCCTGTGGTACCTACCTCGTTCATTGGTTTCTCATAGATGTCCTCCTGCCAGGGGGCAGACGTTGCTTGGAAGGCATCTCTCTGGAGAGCCTCCAGCACCTTTTTTGGAGTGACAAACCCATACTGAGCTTCCAGCAAAGCCAAGTCCATTTTTTCAGCCCTCAAAATGCCTATGACTTCATCTCGAGCCTGGAAGAACAAACAGCATTTCAGAAACATTGCTTATCTACCCCAGGACTCAGCACATAGTCTCTTGTGATAGTTGGTGGTATTTCTTATTCTCTTTAAAATATAAGTGAACCATATTTGGTTATAGCAACCTTTGGAGAAGGTAACAGAACTGTATTCCTTCATCCTTCTTACACACCACTTATACATTAACAGTATTTTACAAAATGATCACTGTACTACATTGGGGGAATGTTTCATTGGTTTCCAACAGAAGATAAGATAGCCCTCAGAGGACTGTCTTTTGGCCTTTTAAAGGTTAGGAAATAAGATTCTTCTTATGTGTAGCAGCTGTTTTTAGGTTTTTATATAAATAAAATGATTAATAATGATGAAGAGCCAGTTTACATGGGATGCAAAATGCTTATAATTGTTATTTAAACCAATCCAGAAGTCTTCTGGCATGATTATTGAGCTATCCCTGTGAGATAAGGCCCCCAAGCCACATGAGCAGAGGATATGACCTTTCACAGCATTCATGCCAACTATATGTCATAATGACAGCCCTTTTACATGTGATTAATTGTAATGTTTTTTTTTAATTGGTAGAAGAGAAGTCTGTTTGTGTAGTTAATGTTTTGCTTTTGGATATACACAAGTATGAACCACAGCCATTGATTTCTTTAGCAGCAAGTACACCAAATTCATAAGCAGGCTTCCCCTTAGATCGTAGCAGGGATGGCCCCAACCCAGCTGACCTGCAATTCTCCCTCCAGAATGCTGAGGAGAAATAGTAAGTCATCTCTTGAGAGGTCTTCTGCTTGGTGGCCTTTGCCAGTGTGTGACTTCTCTGATGTGGGATGTGGAAGGGCCCCATCTGTCTCTCTCGAAGGGTCTTTGTCCCGCCCTTTGTGCCTCACTTCCTGGAGACTGGGGAATTTGCTGCGTCTTGGGAATTGCTTTGGGGCTGAGCCCTCAGTGTTGCTGCTTCTGGAACGCATTCTTCAAGGACTGGAAGAAGAGAAGACAATTTGTAACTCTTGCTAGAAGTAGAGTTTTATAAGTACCTATTACTGCTCTAACAACTCTACACTCTTGTTATATTTAACTTGATCTTGCTAATATGTACAACAGAGAAGGGTATTACCAGATCCATAAATCACCATCTTATTTACACTTCTCCTTGGAAAATCAACATTTTAAAAGCTTGTTCTGTCCTGATTAAAACCACTTATGTCCATGGGTAAACAGCCCATGTTTGAACTTCATCCACCACACATTCCACCACAAGAACCTAGGTCGTACCTCCAACTGTGGCCGAGTGCTTACTTACACAGAGGCATACTTAACATAATTGTGAAAGGAGGAACTTGCTAATGATTTTTCTTTAGTTTCATATTATTCCCTCTTGAAGTTGTTGGTTGTTTTTATATGTATGTTTTTATCTTGTTAACTTTTTAGCTTTGGCAGCTTTTAAGATGGGAAGGTCAAATGTCTGCTAGAGAATCCTTTAGGTGACTTTGTTATTAAGGCAGAGTTTAGTATTAAAAACATTCAGGCCATTCCTTGACTGTTCCTGACAGTCTACCAAAATTCCAGATGCTTCTCTTTGTGCACTCATCGGTAAAGCAGAGGCACTGGTGCAGAGCAGCTGACTGGAAATGGACCACATGAACTCCATCTCTGAGGATACAGCTGTACAAATTAGTTGACAGCAAGAAAAGCTGTTTCACTTTTAAGGATTCTGACCAGTCTCGAGCTTATAGTAGACTCCAGTAACTTACAGGCAGATACATTTTTCGTTTCGTTTTGTTAAGGCAATGGCTTCACTGTATATATATAGAACTCGTTATGTAGACCAGGCTGTCCTCACTTGTGGTAACCCTCCTGCCTCTGCCTCCTGATGAATACAGGCATATACTACCACATCTAGCTAAGTTTTTCTCTCTATGCTACTCATCATTAAATCACTGGTACTTACTTTCTGTACACAATACCCTTTAAAATCCAAGGCAGGAGACCTGCAAGTATACAGATTAACTCCTGCCATGTACTACCATGCATACTTGTCAAACTTAAGTAAATTACTGTGAATATGAGAGAGAAAATTTTACAAGTAGTGTATGATCGATACAGGTAAACCCCCTGTGTATCTCCTTCAGTGTTTATCCACTTCCCTACCACTCCAGAACTGGCCATTATCTTGAACTTGGTTTGTAACATTCCTATATGTATATATTTATGCTTAAAAAATGTGTGCATGTTACCGAACAACAGATAGTATTGCTTTGCATGTTTTTAAGCTGATGCAAGTAGCATGTTGATGGGTTTCTGAAACTTGCTTTTTTATACTATATTTTTTTAAATTCATCTTTGTTCCTTTTTTCTGTAGTTTATATATTTTGCTTGTCATATAGTGTTTCACTGTGTGAATAGTATACTATTTACTCACCCATTTTTCCCTTGATAGACTTTTAAAATATTTTACTCCTCTCCACCCCCGCAAAACAAACACACACTATTAGGAACATGCCACTCTGAATTTTCTTGTTAGTATTTTTCCTAATTATGTGCATTTTTAAGAAGTATTTTTTAAGGCACAAGAGTGGAATATATGAAGTATGTGTGTCTGAAGTATCACTAGAGATGGTTGCTCCTCTGAATGGAGCATTGTGAAACACCTTTTGAAGCTACCTCAAGACTCATGACAACACTGTGAGGTGGAGAATGGTGTCTTCACTGTGCACTGAAGAAGTGGAAGCACAGAGTGCCTTCTAAGTAGAAGAAATGAAAGCTCATGTGGTCACTGAGCCTACATTCATACAAATGATGCCAAAATGCCAATGTGCTATACTGCTTGAGACAAATACTGACAACCTGTCTTTAAGAACATGCTTGTTGCCTGGCTATAGGGAACACCCAAATTCTAAGTGCAGTATCCACGAAGAGTGATCTGTAGCAATTGTTGTCACTGGCTCTTCCCCAAGTAGTCAGGGACAGGGTCATTTTTTTTTTTTGAGAAAAGCAAAAGTACAGAAAAAGGTGTGTGTGTGTGTGTGTGTGTGTGTGTGTGTGTGTGTGTGTGTGTGTGTGCTCGCGTGTGTGTGGGTAATAACTTATGAATAGCTAATATAATTTTGTTACTTTGTTACTTGAGCTGGCTCCAAATACCTACTCCAGCAATCCTCTGTCTCAGCCTCAGAAGATACTGGGATTAAAGCATACCAGGTAGAAATTACGATGAGTGATAGACATGACTGGAAAAATTCACTACAGATATACTAATTTAATTGTAAATGTGTTCATGCACTAGTATATTATCATATCATGTGCCTTATGAAAATGTATTTAAAAAGGGAAAAGATAAATATAAATTATTTCTAATTATTTTTCTCCAGTCATTGTATTTTCTTGAACACCTCAAGGATGCCCTTGCTCTGTACTATAACAATAGTGGAAAGTTATTACATAGATTAGATATAGTCAAACCAAGTAAATACTGTTCTCAGACTTATATTTGCACATGAAGGACAAGGTCATCTTGTGCCTTTTGCATAATGTTTTTATTTTATCTTATTTTATAATGTATATATTGGGGGGAGTTGCTGAGGATGGTACCAATTAATTTGCTCTACCACTGAGCTATACCCAAAGCCCTGATATAGTTAATTGCAGTTCATGGCTCCTGGGATATACCTTGCCTGATGCTCCAATCTGTTGGATGAGTCTTCAGCAGGGTGATTGATTTGCTTCTTGTACTTTGTGGCCTTCTGTCTCAGGTGTATATTATTGTTCTAAACTATTCTAAAGTTAAGATAGTAGCCACAGTGACTCAAAATTCTGTGTTTCATTCCATAGCTCCATCCATCTTGCATCTCCTTGGGGTATGATTGGTCTAAGATGCAACCTCTCACATGCAGTTAGCTATAGGCTAGTTGGTATCCTGGGGTGTCAGCCAGATTGCCTCATCTCTGGCCCCATCCTCTAGTAGGCTGGACCCAAATTCACTGCTGGTAGTGTCAGGGCAGCACTGCAAAAGTGTGAGAACTGAAACTCACTCAAGCTCTTGACTCATCACAAGGCCAGCCCCAGATGCGGGAGTGGGAGAACAGACTACACCTGTAGATGGAGAGAGATGCAGACTCCAGAAAGGATTGGAGCCATTGGGAAAAGTCCACCACACCTACACAATTAAAAAAAAAATCTAATTTAAAAGTGATAAAATATATTTACTTCTTTAGCTCTATTTTTTTAACGAATGTCTGTGATGTATTCTTATGCCCTTTGATTACATACTTCTATCAGGAACAATTGCTTATAAACAAGAATCACCTGTGTTCTCTTATTAATTGATAAATATTCCTCTTCCCTCATCATATTTCCTAAGGTATGCCTTCCGCCATAGCAAGGTAACATGAGCTCCTTTCTATCAGGGGACTTCCTAGGCACTGCTCATTAGCTGCACCCTTTGTGCGTAGGCTGCCCAGGCTGAAGCAGAGGACGAAAGGGGGCTGGCTCTGTGTATCCTCTGTGTTTGTTTCTCTCCCCTCACTCTTAAGTGGCGGAGCCCATATTTGCTAAGGGAAAGCCAGCTGACAATTTGTAAGTAGAAAAACACACACACAAACACCTCCAAAATTTTAGTAGCGTGTTTGTTGTTCTTTTAAACATGATTATCATTTTTTTGTTTTTGTTTTTCTTTTGAGACGACCAGTTCTGTTTGGGAACTAGTGTGAGTAGCCGTATTAGTGCTCATTAATGAAGCAGTACTCACACTGAGAACAGATCCGACATGTATAGGTAGGTGCCTGGTCTACTGAGTGTATGTCTCTACATGTTTACGGTGGTGGAGTTTCCTTCCCCCATCTGCCAACAACCACAACATGATTAGTAATGAGAAGTAATTATCAAGAGGTAGAAAACAAAGGCATGAATTTCATGATACTCATGCCTTGTATTATCAGTGACTTCATTGTTTCTCTTGGCAATTTTTTAATACAGCTGTGCATGGCCCAGGGATACAATGTGAGGTAAAGAAAAATTTATTTGCAATGGTGGTTTAGATTTTTTAGTACCACTTAGCAAGTGGGGAGGGGAGATGGAGAGAGGGAGGGAGGGAGGGAATGGATAACTGCTTTTTTTCTTTTTTAATAATAAATGCCAAATAATGGTGTCTTTTGCTGCTTTGATAAAGCAGTAGTGGTCCACAACTGACCATCATACGATTGTGCTTTTTGAGTGCATAGACTGAGACTCGGGAAACCTGACTTCCTGTTCCAGTTCTGCCTTTAATTAGGCAGGCCTGACTTACTGCTTTCGTGAGAATTTGGGCCTGTGTTGGCCCTACAAGATCATTCAGGGTGAAACAAGGACCAGGGGTTCTTCCCTTTGACCTCTACTCTGTCTCTTACTCAGTAATGGGTCCCCTGACAGCAAGGCTGGGGCCTGAGACTTGATGAGCTCTGAAGTCTCGGGGCTTCCCGCACTCAAGTTTTGTGATTCTCTGTTGTCTTGTATCTATGGATACAAATACCATGTAGTTGGCAGCGAAAAGTAGATTGTATTTTGTTTTCCTATGTAGTGACCTGGGTCTGTTTTTCTTTGGTTTAAGCTAGTTGAAATCATGGTGGGTTTTGGTAAGAATGTGTCAAACCAAGTGAAGGACTACAGAGAATTTGCAGGGTTTTTTTTTTGCTTTTTGAGTTTTTTTTTTCTTCTTCTTAGTTATAGGAAACAGACAAATATAAATAGTAACTCATTCTATTAACTCTCTTTCCTAATTCGTACACTTTAATCAAGTTCTATCCATAAAGGTAACTTTTTAAAGTATTTTTTATTAATCTTTTATATCAAAATTGTTTATTCTACCTAACTGAGTAGTTATTTAGAAATATGTTTAGTATTAGCATATCATTAATTTTGTATGTGAATTATGAAAGAAATATGAGAATATTTTATTTGTGTAAAGTAACTTGGAAATGGCTCAAAAGAAATCAGTTTGGTTTTTTTTTTTCATGTAATATAATATTGAGGTAACGAACCAAAAGTACTTTGACTTAAAGAAAATAGTAGTAGAGGTGATAACTAACATTTATTCAATACTTACCATGTACAATCCTATTCTAAATGGTTTTCTTTAATTAACTTACTTAATCTTTACAAAACTTTATTTCTCCTCTCTCCGTTTTGCAGGGGAGAAAACTGAAATTTGCCAAAGATACTTCTAAAAGTAGCAAAGTTGGGTTCTAATTTGGTCATCTGTGTACAGCCCCCCCCCCCCCCCCAGATCACCACACTGTATCTACTCAGTTACCAAAGGGTAAAAGAAAGTAGTGAAGGAAAGTCCTGGTTCGGCATTGGTAAGTGTCCATGGTGCCACCCCATCTGTTAAATCTCCAGCACCTTGCGTTATACAAAAGTTCAAGTAACAGAAATCCACAAGCCTTTGGCTTTGGAGCAACTGGTCTACCCAGTAAGATTATTTTCTTTCCGTATCTTCTGCTTGTGCAGAAACATATTTGAATGCAGTTAGTCTTAAATGTCAGTTTTCTTTCTTGGCCTCCTTGCTAACATTTCCGAATGGGAGGAAACATGCCTCAATACATAATATGAGGCTTCGTAGAATTTGGTAGCTCTGGGCAAGATGACTCCGCCAGTGGTTCTCAAACTTCCCAAAGCTGTGACCCTCTAATACAGTACCTCACGTTGTGGTGACCACCCCCCCCCCCCACCATCAAGTCATTTTGTTGCTACTTCGTAACTGTAATATTACGACTGTAATGAATCGTAATGTAAATATCTGATATAGGACCCCAAAGGGGTTTCCAGCCAAAGGTTGAAAACCACTGCTCTATGACCTTGGGTCTTATTCTGTCTGTACATGTGAAATGAAGATAATGAATAGTACCTGCTAGTGGATTTATGGTGCACTCTGTGAGCACAATGCTCCTATTGTTCATGCCTATGTCCCTGTATTTAGAGGAAATGGACCTCAGCAGGATTTACTGGATGACTGAATCATGCAGTTCTTTCTCAGCAAAGCTGGTTGGGTGAGAGCCGCTTCATGGTAAAGATGATTCATCTGTAAACCACTAGCTAGAAGTATAGAAAGAGACACTGAGAACTACCAAAGTGTACCCATCCTTCCATGTGCCACACACTGATTTAAGTGTGCCATGGTCATTATCTTATATATGCTTAAAAGAATATTAGCAAAAATAAAATGGAAAATAGTGTAGGTTGATAAAGACAAAGTGTTGTAAACTCATAAGTCATCAGAAAAAAAATGCCTACCAAAAGTTGAGTGTGCATTTATGTACACACATGGTAATGTACTAGGTGGGGATGTGGCATTAGACCCTAAAGGCAAACTAGCAATCTCCTTTTAATTTCACTGAATTTAGAAAACATTTGATATCACTTCCCCTAATCACAAACTAACTCCCCTCCCTACATACATAAAATTAGCCGAATATCCATCACTTTTTATTTGGTCAACATTAACTTTGTTTGGGAGCATGTCATATTTTATTAATATCATGTTCTTTAAACGTGATTTAAACGTGGGAAATTGTAGGTGTGAATTGTTTATTTTGACGACTAGACAACTGCATAATAAAGAGCAATTCTATGCTACCTTGAGGATACTCATTATTGGGAATGACCCAAAGGTTTAAGTTGGAATGTGTTTAAAAACTCATCTTTTGATGATTTTTATTATTGACATGTCTGACAGCTTTTCATTTTCCACCTTTCTCATCATTGGATCATAAACTAAAACTTAGTTTCCTCAAAGGAAAATGGACAGAGCTATAGTAAGATTACAGGGTTCTCAATAAAGCTGTTTAGGCTTCTAATATCATCTGTCTTATGGTAAATGTGATTCATGTAAGCATTATGGAAATGCTTTCTATAAATAGATGTGAATAGTGCTAAGTCATGGAACAGCAAGGTCATGCTTGCATGGCCAGATTAAGGGAAAAAAATCTACTGGGATTTTATTTGGTCTTTCAAAAAATGTATTTTTTAAAATGTTTCCTTTTATTGCCCTAGTCACCAGCATTTCAAGACACTAAACTCAGTCAGCTCTACTAAACCTGTCTGATGGTCACAAAGACAAATTGAAAATCAGATAACCTAATTTAGCATTTGGCTCTCTTATCTTTTTCTCCCATTTTTCAATTAAGAGAAAATCACCAACACATCCCCCTATTGGTATTTTTTTTTTCCTTGTAGGGCATGGACATACTTTCAGAGAAGGGAGTGGAAAATGGAGCATGTTCACATCCATTTCCTAGGCTGCCGGATTCTAAGAGCAAACATTACAGACTCTACTGTGAGGCAGCACAGTATCTCCTCCTGTGTGCCCCACAGTACCAGACAGTCAGCTCTTCCTTTGCTGAGTCAGAGAAGGGCTTCCCGTTAGCAGATGTAGCCTAGCTCCCAGTAACTCCAGGCCATAGTTCTTTCTCAGAACTAAAGCAAGCAAAGCTACTTCTGTTGTCGTGGTGTAGTCCTTTAATGGGAAAGATTCTTCTCTATTCTAGAAGACACAGTTTTTCAACTTATTCCTTGCACCATTAAATTTCAGGCCCTGTCACCCAGCATATAAACACATTATGATTATGCCCCTTAGACCCACTCACTCTTCGTTCATACCCACCTGCTCTATTTCTAAGGAAATGTATGGAGTTGAACACAATTTCCCAGATCTTAAGCACCAATAAAGCAATAGAATGTTGATGGTATGTTTATAGGAAGATTTTAGATATCAGCTTACAGTTGGAATTTTACATATAGACCCCAATATTTCTTGAGGCATTAATGAAGACTTATTCCAGGTTAGCCTATCAAGTGGTTACTTATAAATATCTTTCATTGTTTGACAGAATAAGAAGACAACTATTCATCCTATTTTGTAAATGAGGAATTAAAGATTTAGGAAGTGTAAACAACTTTAGTCAACAAATACTTAACCAGTTATGAAAGCCTTGGTTCTCTCATTCCCCAAACACACACACACAAACACACACACACACACACACACACACACACACACACACACACACACACACACACACAAACCCTTTCCCCTTTTTTTCCCTCCTTGCTCAGGCTAGACCCCTTGGCATTCACATTCTCTATTTAATTTGAAGTATTCTTTGGTTCTTATCTACTAACTGCTGTAATCCCAGAAGCAACTAGGCTGTAATACAGAATAAATAGCCTGCTGATGAGGTCTAATGGGGCACACTTACATCATGGCTTTTCTTAGCTCTGTGTTATGGAGAAAGGACAAAAAGAAATATAAAAGTCTCTTGAGTATAAATAGTTGATTTATCCAAGTTTTCCATTACAAATCAGTGGCTCTTTAAAGAGTCTTTTCTCATTTAAGGTTGAAACAGCCTAAGAATGGTTTCCAGATCCTGGTGGAATGAGCAGAAAAAGAAAATTATTTTCATGTAACTCAACTTAGTGCCATACTCCCTAGCCTAAATCAGGGCTCTTGAAAATCACAGGATTCTTTTAAGTTTCAGACTGCATCATTTGCATATTTATTCCAGCTCTGATTTTTTCTTAGAAGTGAGGTGGGATCAAGCCGGTCACTTGACTCTCTGTCCTCTTTGAATGTTTGTCTAGTCACGTCTAATTCGTCAGTCTCCTTACTTCTGTAGCTCAGGCCCAGTGAAGTGAATGGATGTGCCTGTGGTAACACCAAAGCCAACCCCAGCACACAGGAATCCTGCTCATAGCTCTGCTGCTGTTTCTGTTCAAATGTTCCTTGTTCATACCTAATCTCTATTTCCAGCTCTAGAGAGATACAGATCCTAAAAAAATAGGAATATGCCTTTCAGAGTACTCAGAGTCTCCCACAAAAAAGTTGTTGACTTTCTCAACCGTGTTCCTTATCCTTTGGATAATAGGTCTGGTCACCCCTCAGGTGTCTTTTCATTCAGGTCAATCAGTCCAATGTAAGATACATCTAGGGTGAACAGATTTAGGAGATGTCAGTAATTCCCATCTAGAGATTTTACAGGGCAGCATAATGTCTTTCCTTTCTCCTCTTTTATCTAAGACAATGTGAGTACACAAGAAAAGTACATATTACAGAGAAAATATCACAACCCACAAGGCCAATGAGACCTTTGAGCCACTGCCTGCCTCTTGCCCAGCATCTCTGGTGTGCAGCATTATTACCCCATAACTGGGAAGAAAACTGAATGACTCCTTACTTCTCAGGCATGTATTTTTTCTTCTTAGTGGATGAGTAGGAAAGTAGCGTTGCCAAAATTCTCTTTTGTATCAGATAGTGTAATTGGTGGTTTCTGTTCTTTGTGCCTTTTAAAACATTTATACACATAGATTTATTATTCTCCTTTGGCAAATGCAAAGAGTAAAAAAACTAAGGTGTTGAGAAGCTCACAACTTATTATGGTAGAAATGTTGGTTCATGATTGAATACAAAATACTTAGAAACACAATAAATAATCCGCAATATACAAAATAAGTACTTTTGGGAGTTTTTGAAAAGGAAGAACTAACTCTGCCAGGGAACGTAGTGGTTCTTGAAAGATTAAGAAGAGTTCCCAGGTCAAATGTACAGGCAGAAGGTGGCTTGGAAAACAGTATATGGGAAATATCCAGTCTTCCCAAGGACTAAAGAAAGATAAGGGTAGAAAGGTAACATGTGGCACAGATAAGGTTGCTCATCACAAGGCAGCTTAGACAAGAGGCAGCAATCAGTGCCCAGTAAACACTAGGAAAATGAAATGGGTTAAATATCTTTCCATATGTTCTGTAGACAGCCTGTAAAAGTCTTGTTTCTATTTTGTGAGTGTTCCATTTGAAAAATGTGTGTGTGTGTGTGTGTGTGTGTGTGTGTGTGTGTGTGTGTGTGTGTGTGTGTGTACACATGCTCATGCGTGAGGGTACAAGTAGCATGATGCGCATATGGAGGTCAAGGGACAATCATTGTCAGTTTTCACCTTCTATCTTCTTTGAGACAGGGACTTCCTTATTGTCTGCTGTTGCTCTGCATACCCCAGGCTAGCTCACCCACCTGTGTTTGCCTCCTATCTCACTGTAAAAATGTGGAGTAACAGACATGCACCACCCACTGTGTCTGACTTGTAGATAGGTTCTGGAAGTTTGAACTCCTATCACCAGGCTTACATAGCAATCATTTTTTTTTTAAAGCTACTTAGCCATCTTCCCAGCCCCAGATTAATGTAGGAAAATAGTGATTTAAAAAAAAAAAATACGGATCTTATCTATTACTTTGTCTTCACATTTTAGGGAACTTTTTCTGAAAAGAAAAGTAGATAACCTTAATAATCAAAATGGCCATGAAAGGTTGTCTTGATATCAGCTGCTATTATTGTCCACGGTGTGTGAGAAAAGAAGACCAAGGAAATTTAAATGTAGGGGCTATGTTAGATAATATTAACAATGTAAATTTGAGTTACTAGTTGTGTGTGTGTGTGTGTGTGTGTGTGTGTGTGTGTGTGTGTGTGTGTGTGTGTGTGTGTGTAAATAAGGCCCTGTATTTCTCATTGCTTTTCGAGACTGCCAAGTGTAAGGAAGGCAGTAAGTAACCACATGGTACACAGCAGAGGAGAGAGTGTAAGTTGTGGCGGCGCCAGCTTAGCTGAGTTACAGTCATGAACTTGATACCTGCTGGTGCAATTACTGCCATGAGTCATGTGTCAGGGCCCAGTTTCTTAACTGCAGTAGTAGAAAAGTTAGAGAGCATAGAGAACTTGGGTATGCGGTAGGTACTGTGCCCCAGGACTCAGTCCATGGCAGGAACTCATGGCCTCCTGGTGGAGAGGACTCAAGAAAACAACTTCATCCCCTCTTCACCATACACGTCTTCAACTTAATAAGAAAATAACTTTAGCATCATGAGGCGAAATGTTTTCTAGTCCTGCTTCACCATGTGAAGCGAGTTCTTTTAGTCAGAGCTAAACAAGTATTTTAAGAGTGTGTGTTATTGTGTGTCATTTGAAATGGAGATTGGCAAACTGAAGGAATTGGGGTTTGGCCAGATAGTGGACCATGTTCCTTCCAATACAGAGGTATTGGCATGAAGCGACTCTTTGGTCCACACTGGCCAAAACTCTAGAACTGTTCTAAACAGGCTGCAGAGGCTCCTGATTTAAAACAGTATGCTCACCCATGCTCTTGTTGATCAGTGAAAACTTTAAAAACCCATCGTTGACATACAAGCAACACAAAACTTACTGTCTTCAGGTACCATTTGAGAGCACTTTACATGCATGGTTTTCATTGGAATGAAAACCCTATGGTTTTATATTATGCTTAATCTTTAATATGGATTCTAAGAACCTAAACCTTATGAGCTTAGGTCAGTCTGCCCCAAGACATAGAGATGGTAAGTGGCAAAGCAGGAACTCTTGCTGGCTTCAGACCTCATCCAGTCTCTACAGACCTTTTATGTTGCATGGATTCTTTCTCATTAGAATTAATGGCCTGTGTCAAGTTAGGACAGATACCTTCTCAACCAGAATGTTACAGCTCTGTGTCAGCAAAACTGAGGTGGCTAGTCCTGTTTTGTGAAACACTTGCATGTTGAAGTGGTGAGAGATTAAAACACAGTGTGATTTACATTCACACCCCTTTGTTCAGCTATCCTAGGCAGTGGAAGAGAGTTGTTTCAAAATCAGGAAGTCTGTGTAAGTAAACAGTCACACAGGTCCGCCAAGGAAAACACACTGTAAGGAGGTGTGGTTCCCGCTAGATCCCAAGAGTTTGGGTCTTCAAAGTAATGTGTTTTCTTTATGTTCTCGTTGAGAAAGTATGCAGAGACGGAAACTGGCCTTTGCTAATATCAGCTCTACCAGAAGAGAACCTTCCTTGTGTTGGTCATTGAAGGGAGTGCCCTTTCCAGCCTGTTGAACAGAACTGGGTCTCAGATAACCAGAAGTCTGTGGAGTGTAGCAGGTCCTCGGAGGCTGAGACAGATCAGCTTTGAGGAGTCTCCCTGTCCACTGTGTGTGGTTCCATGTAGCCCTTTGTTAGAAAGCATTCAGGGCCGCCAAGAGGCCAAGAGTATGTGTTGACCAGGGAGGTGGCTGCTGCTAGGAGCTGTAAGTAAATAAATGGATGTCAGACGTTTACAATTAGGGGGGAAACAAAGAATCATTCCCCTCCCCTGAGCATGTTGCCTTGGATGATTTGGGTAATGATTGTGAAGCCTTTACACACAGACTAAACTAAGCTCTTTGTATTCTTTGCAAGGTGGAGAGCTTGCCAAGCCAATTTCAGCATGCAAAAACACAGACAATTATTTTCTTGGCATTTAGAGGCCGCCCCTGTTTTTACTGGGGGAGGGGGTGGGTGGCGGGTTGATAGAGGAAAGCTTTATAAGGAAAGACAAGCCAACTTCACCCAGGCTTCCTCTTACAAGCGGCCTCTTCCAATGTCCCTTCCTGTCACACTCAAGCCCTCATCACAGAACCAACAGGAGAAGGCTTCAGGCCCAGAAGTGCCACACTCATTTGATGTTCACAGTGTGTCACTTACTTGTGACTGTTCATATCTTCCTGTCTAGTAGTTCTCCTGCAATTATATTATTTCTTTTGTGGATCTATGGATACAGAAAGTTGGTGAGTATGTTTCCAGTGGTAACCAATGAAAAGGCAGAATCCTCGATTATGGTCTGGGTCCACTGTGTACCATAAACTTTATGGTAATGGTTCCCAGCCTCTGTTCCCAGATCCGGGCAATCCTGCAGAGTTTCCAGCAGGCGCTCTGTCCTTACACCAAAAGTACATGAGAAAACAAAGGGTGCTGAGGCTAAGCCTATGAAGAAACGACCTCCCCCACAGAAGTGGCAACTCTCTTCTTGCTTAAAAACATAACTATCCTTTTGATTTCTGTTATTCGGTTCTAGCTGAAAGGTCAGTTGTACAGCATGGCTTCGTTCTCCTGGGGAAACTAGGAATCCGTGATGGTCTGTGCCACTACATAGTGTCACCTTGAGTTAGCAACTTCATTCTCAGTGCCTTTATCAGTTGATAGTAAAACAAACAACCCCTACGGTGACCTTGGGCTCCTTCCTTCTCAGAGGGCTAACAGGGCTGTATTTCAAAGTACTTAATACTTTTCCCAAGAGGTACAAAGAAGTACATTGTACTTACTTTACAACTTCCTAAGCAAAAAAGAACAATAGCTAAAAGGTAGTTAGAGGTGTACATGCAGCATTTGCAGTGGGTCTTTAGCCTTCCAGGTCTAAGTGTATTTTTCATTTTGTAATTACCTCTAAGTCTGAGAACCAGAATGGGAATTATTTCTTATGCAGGATTTTTTTTTTCTTGTGATATTGCTTACCTTCCCCTTAAAATGAGATACAATGACTAACAAAGACCTTCTTAATCAAAGAGCACCGTGTGTGTGTGTGTGTGTGTGTGTGTGTGTGTGTGTGTGTGTGAGAGAGAGAGAGAGAGAGAGAGAGAGAGAGAGAGAGAGAGAGAGAGAAGGAAGGAGTTCAGGCTGAGTTTTGTTGATTTTTTTTTTCAATTTATAAGTATCTTTATGTATATCATCATTTTCCATAATAACCCTTAATTCCATAATTACATTATATGTATTTTTTGCTTTTATGCCTTCTCTGACCCACACAGGAAGACTGAAGATAAGGTCATTTGAAGGTGTTAGTTCATTCTTTGATCCAGTTAGGTTAGAAAAGCAAAAGTTGGTGGGTTTACCAAGCCCAAGGAACCGTCTAATGGTAAGAGAGCCCTGACCAGATAAGACTTGACTGACATTTACATCTACATCTCTTGCCACTGAGGCAGCCTCCCCATGTCCAGTGGCATGCATCGGAAATAGAGGAGGAAGAAAACTGTACCAGAACATTTGTTATCAATCAGGAGCTTTACAGACTCTCATTTAACCCTTGTTAGAATCCTAAGGATGCTCAGCTATCCGACTCTATAGGTAGGAAAGCCAAAACTGAAAAGTTAACTTGCTTAGGTTCATAAACTTCATTCATATGGCCCAGGTATCTGAGCCATAACTCACATGTTTCATTCCTATTCGTGGGATTTTTCCCCCCAGCTTATTATATGACTTTTCATTTTCAGGTGCCTCCCTTGGTAACTCTCTTGGCCTTTTAGCTACTCAATGCTCTTTATGCAGTAGTATCATTGAAATCTAAGAATGCTGTTCCCAGCAGGAAGGTAGCCATAGCTGACCATGCCTAACAGAAAAGGAATGGAGGCAAGCTTGCATGATGCTCTTTATAGATGTTCAGTACATTCACAAAAAGCTGTACTATAAATTTTCTGTTGTTGTGGTTTTGCTTTTGCTGATTTATTATATTGATAAAGATATAAAAGAATATTCAGAACATTAACTCAATCATTAAAAGAAGGAAAAATTGATCATAAGGACAGGATAGCCCCAGGCAGGAGGATTGTCACCCAGGGATTACTGGGATTAACTCTGCTCTTAGACTAGCTCTAAGCTTGTTAATAGGGATCCAGGGCTCTGCTCGACTCGACCTGCAGCTTCACCTCCACCCCTCCCTCTTCAGGTATGTGTCTCCTGCTCCTTGCTTCCCACTCATCACTCTCCCTCCTGACTCTAGGCATTCTCTGGGGCTGTGCTCTGCTTGGGCTCCTTCTGGCTGCCATCCTCCCTCCAGCCCACAACCCTTACCTTCAGCAGCTCCTGTTTGAGAATCATTCACTGGCTCCAGAACCCTGCCATCTACTCTGTGGAAAACACCCTTATACATAACATCTAAACTGTCATCTTCATGAGTGAATGACATAGTCTCTTTGCTTAAGACATGGCTCCAGTGCCTTGTACATGGTATATACTCTATCACATGAATGGATAAGTTTATCCTGAATATCATCAAATGACCAGATTTGCTTTTAGTATAATCTCCCTGATTTAAGTCTTACAGGTTTGACCAAGCGAAGCTCATATATTCACTCAGCTGCTGGATATTAATTTGAGGAATGGAAAATAACAATGAACCAAGCACATGTATGACAACACCATTATTGCTTCATCGTCTCGATACCACCACCTTGAGTTTGGCCATCTGACATCCCTTTCTGATGTATTCATTGATAAATTGGACTCCTTAGATCAGAGTTTAGCCAGCTTTTTCTGTTAATGACTACATATTAAATACCTTAGATTTTGCAGCCCACACAGCTTCTGCCACCCTCCCTCCCCCCCCACCCCCGTCTCTGTCTCCAGCAAGCAGCCATCTGTACACACATGAATGGCAGTGGCTATGTCCCAGAAGAACTTTATGTTTTAGAAGGGGGTCTAGTTGGGAGGAACTCAGTTGGTAAAGTCCTTACCACATAAACATGAGGACCTGAGTTTGGATGGTTAGCATCCACATAAAAGTCAGACATAGCAGCACACATCTTTAACCCTAGAACTGGCAAGACAGAGACAGATGGCTCCCTGGAGCTCATTAGTCAGCCAGTCTAGCAGAATCGATGAGTTATAGGTTCAGTAAGAGATTCTGCCTCAAAAAATACTGAAGTAACTGAGAAAGATACACAATGTCAGCCTCTGGTGCATATACACACAGGCACATGCACACATACGTGACCATGTACACACACACACACACACACACACACACACACACACACACACACACACACACTTATACTCATGCTTATACTCAACCATGCCATGTTTTGCCTGTCTTTGCTTTAGACGATGTTATGAAATAATAGTCAGGGAACCTATAAATAAGTCAATGTGAAAGAATGGTTCCTCTGCCCCTTAGCTGATATTTGTTCACAAAATCATTGTTTATTCTAGTTGGATAGGAGTTACTTGCATGTATGACCTAGGACCAACTTGGAAGCAGATAGTAAGAATTTATACATTTGACAGGGGCTATAAAAACCCAGGGGCCACAGTCTCCTGTAGATATTATGAGAGGAATAAGGTCAATTTCTAGTTGAGATCCCATAGTTTCTGATGATAAAACATGAGTCCTAAATCAAATGAGGGCAGTTTTAGTGCGGTTATTTGACTTTTAACTAGATGTCTGAAGTATTTCTGTAATGAGAAAATTATAGTGTTGTGCTGTAGAATTCAAACATTTTCCTCAACTGTTCTTCACCAGCCCTTTTGTCTACTCAAATCTAAGAAACAAAAGAATTTTCTGGCTGATTCTGCCCCCAGTCCACAAATGTCCAAGTCTTAAAAAGAGCGTAAAGAATTCAGTATCGTGGGAGTCCGTTCATGGTTAGCTCAGCCATGGTGGAATGGAAGCCTTTGGAACAGATCATTTACATCAGTTGATTAAGCTTCTGCTGTCAAGAAACACTCTCCTAGTTCTTACAGACATGGAAACATGACTGAAACCCAAGGGAGAGAGAACTGGGTTTTCTCTTCCTGCCACGGATTTCCATGATCTGTGGTTTACTAGCTTTGAGTTAATAAGAGAAAAAAAAGAGCAGAAATACCTAAGCTCACTATTAAATTACTTGTCAACACTCCTACAAGGAAACACAAGAAAAATGCCCATTTTAGGTTTGATTTGAATTGGTTGAGGGCAGTTCTTGTGCTTATATTTTGGATTGTTTTTCTGGTACATTATAAAAAAGAGAATACTATTAAAGTATGTCGCTAAAAGTGAGCAACAGAATGTAGCTTTGAAAGAAACCCAGAATAATATATGATTGATTTGCTTTTTGTCACAAACTGGGTGGCCTGCAGAAGTGAATTTTCCAAGGACTACTGCTTTTCCTTTTGAAGTGCCAAAAGTTATTTTTGTTTGTATTAATAACCACTCTGGTGAAACTGTTTTTAAGTTAATCTATACTTCCCTGTATAATTAATGGTCAGTTGTTATTCCATTTGTTTGAATCATTAAATGATTTTTGTATTTTTTTCATAAATGTACTTTTCTATTTTGTTTTTTCCTTCCTCTATCAGCCCTTCATCTATTCCTCTCTCTTACCCAGTTTCAAGTTTTAACTACTAAGCTACCATGTGCTGGAAACAGAGAGATCAGATGAGCACTGGGTTCTAGGCATAGATTCGTGTTCTGAGTGCAAGTATTTGAAGGAGCTGTTTGATGGACAGTAGGCTTTGCCTCCTTTTGTCTCCATTGAACTTGTATGAAAACTGTGTCTCAGAAAGGTGGCTGTTGATCTACTTCCTGACACGTGAACCATTTTGCATTTGATTGGAGTTCTCAAAGAACAAAATGAACTCTAACCATCTTTTTCTAATAGCACTTAATTAGTATCTTCGTAGAGGTTGAGCCTCTTCTGCCATTGGGAGGGCTTATCTTACTGAACCTCTGAGGTGCGAGTGTCAGTTTTCATATTTTACAGATAGAGAAACCTAAGGTCAGAGAGCAAAGTACATGCCTCAATCACAGAGCTAGATTTGGAGCTCAAGCAACCTAACTACACAGCCCAGACAGGTCTCCTGTCACCCCATGCTGCCAGCCTGATGGGAAAGCAGATTTACGTTAGACACACTTAGGTCCAAAGCTCATATAATAATCCCGTCTCTCTGTGAGATAGCTATCATAATTGTTCTGATTTTACACACAGGCAAATGATACCAGGTCACATAAGAAGGATCACACGTCTGTTAATGGTAAAACCAGAAAGAATTGGCTGGCTCTTAGCTTTTCTAAGCCTCCATTTCTTCATCATAAGATAAAGACAGTAGTAGCACCAATCTTTTAGGATTAGTATAAAAGACAAAAAGAAATAATCATTGTAATATAGCACTATGCTCAGCGTATAATGAACCCCCAGTAAATGCTAGCTGTGGTTTCCTCCACCTCGAACAATAAAGTTGCTCTAAGTAGAAGTATCCGGTTGGTACCCTACCATCCATTTGACTCTTAAAAAGATTTTGCTATATGAATGCTAAACAAAAGGATATCTTCTCTCACTTGAAACAACTAGATCAAGTGCTGGGTGATTTGTCCTTCATCACCCAGGTGATTACATAAGTGGTTTTGAGTCCCCTTCAACTCTGTGACTGTGTTATTCTTGCTGTGGAGTTTTGTTTTTCCTGTTCAGAAACCTTAAGGCAGAGTTTGGTCCTCTCTACAGTAATGAAGTGGTGTGCTCACGCAGGATGGAGCAAAGCCCACTTGCAAAGCTCAGTGAAAACTGATCTTCAGAGTTGTCAATGACAAGGATACAAACAGTGAAGCCTTTGGAGTGTTTGTGTCTTGTGAATAGATAAGACACCCACAAAGGCTCTAAATAATAGAAGCAAAGCAAGATAATTGATTTTTGCTTCCTGCCAAGGGACCAAAGACTGCAAATAATTATTAAATGGGAGTGTAATGGCATGAGTTGACTCAAGAAGGCAGCTGCACAGAATGAATCCCAACCATGCTTGAGTGAGAAGGTAACCGCCACCGCCAGCTTTACTGCTCACAAAAGACAGGAAGGTTTTACTTCGATTGGTCGCCACACAGAGCTTTTAGCCCTGTGTGTCTTGTGCACTGGTGATCGTGAGATTACATGCCAAAGCATTGGTGGTCAGGATCCTGTGGTCCCCTGTGTGGAACTGCTAAGTTTCACATAGGACACAGTGTACACTTTCCCATCATTTTGTGCCAGAGAGTAGTAGTAGCATCTCCAATGGGCTGTCTCTGTTCTCAGAGATTATAGGTAAATACCCTCCCGCAGCTCCCCCTCCAGAAAACATCCTACTCTTCCCTGATTAAATACACGCCCCTCTTCTTCCATACATCTTATATAGATCTCCAGCATAGCACTCACTACCTTGTGTTATGTTCCTAAGTGAATCCTGGAATCCTTAACTAGTGCTAAGAGGTACCAGGCACATCAGCATTGTTCAGCAGATGTTTGTTGACTGAATGACTAGCTTCCTTGCTGCTTAGTGGTTTGACTGACTTAAAAAACATGACTGCTGCCGGGCAGTGGTGGCGCACGCCTTTAATCCCAGCACTCGGGAGGCAGAGCCAGGCAGATCTCTGTGAGTCCGAGGCCAGCCTAGGCTACAGAGTGAGTTCCAGGAAAGGCGCAAAGCTACACCCCCTGTCTAAAAAACAACAACAAAAAAAAAAAAAAAAAAAAGATGAGTACCATATGGTCCAGATATACCACCTGTTAGTGTATACCCAAAAGTGTCAACAAACAATATGAATACTTATATATCCATATTTACTAAGGCACTGTTCTTAATAGACTAGTTACAGAATCAGCCTTTGATGTCTGTTAGCAGATGAATAGATAATGTGAATATAAGCACAATGGACTTTTACACTACCATAAAGAAAAATGAATTAAGTTATTTGCAGAAAAATGAGCAAAACTAAGGATTATCATATTAAGTGAAATAAGCCAGATGCAGAAAGACAGTGTGGAATATGGTGTGTGTGTGTGTGTGTGTGTGTGTGTGTGTGTGTGTGTGTACATGTGCATGCCCCTGCACACAGAAGAGGAACTCTGGTCAGGAGAGAAGAGTAGAGGACAACATAATGGGGTGAATATGACCAAAGTACATGACACATATGTATATATGAAAATGTCATTATAAATCCCATTATTTTGTATAATAAATATATACCAACATAAAAGATGAATTAATTTTAAAGAACATGTTTTTAAGCATCCAGCTTTGAATGAACCCCTATTACAGTAAGTTTTATTTGTTCCTCATTATCTCTTTGACTTGCTTCTCATACCCTCCCTTCCATTTTCCCTGTGTCCGCTCAGCTCCTTGAAAATCAGCCACTCATCTTTGTTACCACCCAACCCTGTCCCGCTTCAACTTCTCTTCCCTTTTTTTTCTTTATTAAGAAATTTTTTATTCGTTTTCCATACCTACCGCAGATCCCCTCTCTTCCCTCCACCCACTCCCCCCCAGAGTTTCCCCCAATCCACCCCCTCCTCCTCCGCAAAGGTAAGGCCTCCCATGGGGAGTCAGTAGAGCCTGGTACATTCAGTTGAGGCAGGTCCGACCCTTCCCCCTGTATTACAGCAGTGCAAGGTGTCTCACCATAGGTAATGGGCTCCAAAAAGCCCGCTCATGCACCTGGGGTGGATCCTGATCCCACTGCCTGGGGGCCCTTAAGCAGATCAAACTACACAAATGTCTCACTTATGCAGAAGGCCTAGTCCCGTCTCATGGAGGCTCCACAGCTGTTGGTCTAAAGTTCATGAGATCCCACTAGCTTGGTTTGGTTGTCTCTGTAGGATTCTGCATCATGATCTTGATGTCCCTTGTCATATAATCCCTCCTCCCTCTCTTAGATTGGACTCCCAGCGCTTGGCCTGGTGCTTGGCTGTGGATCTCTGCATTTGCTTCCATCCGTTACTGGAGAAAGGCTCTTAGATGACAGTTAGGGTATTCACGGATCTGATTATCGGGATAGGCCAGTTCAGGCACCCTCTCCACTATTGCTAGTAGTCTAAGCTGGGGTCATCCTTGTGGAATCCTGAGAACTTCCCTACACCAGGTGCTATATGTGTGTCTGTGTGTGAATTATGTGTGTTCTGTGTGAGTATGCATGTGTCTGAGCATGCATGTACCTGTGTACTCACACATGCATGTCCCTCTCCCCATGATGTCTCCCTTTATCAGGGTATCTTTTTCATTGCTCTCCCACTCCGTCCCTGCTTTTCCTCCCCAGTCATAGAAAAGGGCTCCTGTTGGTTTTCTGGTCTGCCCCTCTGTTTAACTGTGGGGAGCATGGACATGTCCTCTGGATCTCACCTCAGGAGGCGCATCCTCGTGGCTGTACTTTTTCCTGCTGCTGATGGTTTTAGCATCATAATGTGCTCACTTGCTTCTAACATGTACAGAAATCTGCATTCACATAGTCCTAATTGATCATGCTCATCTCCTGAGTTGTGGGTCCTTACTTATAGTCCAGCTTCGTCCTTACTGTGTGGTTTCATCATTTCTAAATCTAGGGACTTCTTCATAGTTAGCCTATTCTGTGCAGGCTGAGGTGGAGTTCAGTAATGGTATTTTGTCCCTACCTGACCAGGCTACGAAGCCCAGTGACCTTTTGTACCGCTTCTTCTTCCCTTTAACACATTTCCTTCTGGGAGAATAAAAATATTAGTCTTTCTGATTGTAAACTTCCTTTTTACTTAGTTCGCAGCAAAACTATACAGCAGAGGAATAACTTGGATATGTGGATCAGGCCTTCTGATTCAGTGGAGAAGTTTTTATACAAGCAAGGGGTCAACTGGTGAACAGGTTAAAAAACTAGTAAAAGTAGTAAATGAAGCACATGAGTTACGTGCAAGGCAGCCTCTGCTGAGGGTTACATTCCACACCCAAACACTAGCAGACGGCAGCGAGTGGAAGAACAGGCAACCAAACCAACACACACACACACACACACACACACACACACACACACACACACACACACGATAGGTATATATCATATATATGATCTTTGTTATTTCTTTATGGTTTTACCATCAGAACATGTTTAAGGAACAAAACATGCTTTTAATCACTTCCTCAATGCCATATGTAGTTGGGCCTCCTGCCTCCTGGGCCTCCTATGAACCTGCGCAAAGTCAGCCCTCAGACTAGAAGCTAAGCACCATCTTAATCTTGTTTGTACTCTATGTGTATGGATTCTTCTTTTCTCTGTTACTTTTTGTTAAAAAGTAGAGTAGAAGTTCAGTTTGAATTCAGGAAAATAAATAATAAGAGAAGAGGGGAATATCCAGCCCTCTGGTGTCAATTTCTACTGCTCTGTTCTGGGCTGATGCATGAAGATAGAGAACTAAGTCTTAAGCCCTGAAGAATCCACTCAATAGGCGGTGTGCTACTGAAGCCCGGCAGGCACTATCCTTACACACACTCAGTCCTCCCTTTTGGGAACTTGCAGGATGGCTAGCCAGTAAGAACTATACCATGTTATATGTGCCACAGAAGGGTAGGAAGGTTCCAGGGGGAATGGCCTACAATTCATAGTATTTTTAAACAGATTTCTATGAAGTCGGGTGTGAATGCTGGCATTCATGCAGGGGAGGAAGAGTTGGGGCTACTGTGTGGAGTGTGAGGCATAGAGGCACGAGCCAGCTGGCCTACTGAAAAAATTAGAGTGGACCACGGAGCTAGCTAGGTCAAGTGGCTGTGGAAAGGTGTGCAGTGTGGAGGAGAAAGGTGGAGGAGGGGCCGTGACAGACAACAGAAAACCTGGAGACCAAGCCAGGCTGAGACTTGGGGTGGAGCTTTGATGCTAAGCTTAGGCAATGGGAGCTAGTGTATTTGTATGTAAGTTATCTGTATAACAAGAAAGCGTACGTTCTCCTTACTGCTTTCTGTGAGTGAAACCAGCCAGTGGGGGCTGGAGAGAGAACTCGTCAGGTAAAGCAGAAGCGCTGCACGAGGGCCCGGGTGTGGATCCCAGCACCCGCATAAAAGAGTGGGTTAAGACCCACCTCTGGAGAGGTGGCTCAGTGACTGGGATCACTTGCTGCCCTTTTGAGGACTAGGGTTGAGTTCCCGGCACCCATGTTAAGTGGCTCACAGTTGCCTGGAACTCCAGCTCTAGGGGATCTAGTGCCTTTTTCTGGACTCAAACACTCTCTCTCTCTCTCTCTTCTCTCTCTCTCTCTCTCTCTCTCTCTCTCTCTCTCTCTCTCTCTCTCTCTCTCTCTCTCTCTCTCTCTCTCTCTCTCTCTCTCACACACACACACACACACACACACACACACACACACACACACACACTAAAAGGAGGGTACTTGGTTTCATGGTGCCTGTAACTCTAGCACTGTAAGGGGCAGAGACAAGCTTCCTAGCCACCAGCCTAGTTCCAGGTTCAGTGCTAGATCCTGTTTTAAGGGCCTAAAATAGAGAATGGAGAATCCAGGAAACACGATGTCTGGTTTCTGCATGTGAGTACACAGACAGGTACATGCATACTCACACAGAACACACATATTTCACACACAGACACACATATGCACAAAATAGACTAGCTGATTGTCATGCCATGATAAATATGTGTTTTTGTTTTTTTGTTTTTTTTTTTTTTTTCAAAACAGTGTTTCTCTGTGTATCCCTGCCAATCCTGAAACTCACTCTGTAGACAAGGTGGCCTTGAATTCAGAGATCCACCTGCTTCTGCCTCCTAAATGCTGGGACTAACGGCATGTGCTACCACCACACCCAGATTGTTCTCTATGTTTTAATCAGGTAATTTACTGAAATAGGTTAAAAATCTAACAGAAGTGAGTAGGATATTTGCAACTTTTAAGGAATATTGTTGTATAATTGTTCAAATAGTTTCTATTCCCCCTTTAAAATTTTAAATACACTGTGAAGAGGAATTGAGTCATTTCATTTTTATGTAGGTTCAATTCATTTTATTGGTTTTATCATGAATTTAGTAATCTCTAAATCAAAATGTTGTAACCACTTAGAGACAGAAGGAGAAATATTAGCTACAACAAAGACATACTCTAACACATAAAGCAAGAACCACCTCCTTATCACATTAGCACCTGAGGTTTCTGGAAGGATTGTGTAGAGAACAATTAAAGGAAATTACCCATGTAATTCTGAAAAAAAAAAATCAAATCAAAAAAAAAAAAGAAAAAGAAAAAAAACTACCGACGACAAGGAGTCTGTGATTGTGGTCTTCTGGCTTAGCCCCCAAGCACATTCAGTATGGCAAAATTAAGAGTAGAACCACTCCTAAGGATAGAGGAAATAACTGTGGGCTACAGTCAGCATTTAGCCATCTGGACTGGCCTGTCCTTAGGGTCCTGTCAGAGGATAGACCTCAGCTGCAGCCACTAAGAGCACCCCTGTGCACATTCACTCCCTTCCCTCATAAAAGGCGGGCTTTGTACACCTCCCGTCTCTTTCTCTTTCTCTTCCTTCGCTCTTGTCCCCAGGAGTTGCCTCTGCCCCTGTCTCTGCCCCTTCACGCCCCTCCCCTCAATAGACCTCCATGTGGGCCCTGTTGTATGGTGTGACTCCTTCCTGCCGTTTTAAAAATACAGCATCTACCTCTGTCACACAGGAAGAAACAGATGTATGCCTAGTTATTTCTTTGCTCTCTCCTCCGTTCCTCACTTCCTCCTTCCTTCGTAACTGTCTACAGTGTGTGTAGTATAGTAGAATATATACTGTATGATGCAGTAGTTACTAGACTCCATCCTTACCCAGGTTAAGTTCATTTTCAACATTGAAAAAAAGTAGCTCAACTTGCAGGATGCCAAAAAGTAGTATGGGGTTTTTTGTTTTGTTTTGTTTTGTTTTGTTTTGTTTTGTTTTGTTTTGTTTCCTCCAGTCTACAAGCAAAATCAATAAAGATTTCTTTCTTTCCAGCTAATCTGCTTTACACACCTGGCTTTAATTATTCTCCTCTTGACAACTGGTATAAGGTAGATATCTAAGGATTTCCATTTTACAGAAGGGCAAACTAAGGTCCCAAGAAATCAAGTGGCGTGAATTGAATGTTATCTAAATACTACAACTCCCAACCCAACGGTTTTTTAATAGCTGCTCCTCAGTTTGAGAGGCCAAAGAAGTCCCAGATTTTAACGCTTGAGGAAGCAATATTCCTGAACAGGATTATGAGAGCCCCTGGGGCTGCCCCAGGTTGCAGTGTGAAGTGGAAGCAGCTCCTCCCTCCCTGCTCCCAGACCTTGCAAATCCTCAAAGCACTGTCTGCCCACTTCTGCTCCCCTCCCTGCCCCATCCATCTGGCTTGCTTCCTTAATGGTCAGCTTGCCCTCTCCATAAGGAGTCAGCAGAGGTCTGGGACAGGAGGAGGGTCACTTTCCCTACAGGGCTATTGTTCATGCTTCCTTTTGGATGATGTAGGAGTTTCTGTTATTCCTCTTATGTTTACTTTCTGCCTGAATCTACGCCAGTTCATGTGCCCTTGGCTCTAAACCACAGTTTATATATTTTCATGTTGTTAATATTTTTAATTGGTGTTTTTAAAGTAAATGTACTCTGTGTTTGGCAGGCCAACAAAGTGGAGTAAAGAAAGAGTCGGTTTGGAAAAGTCACCATATAAGGTGAAAAGTCCCTTTTTGTGTGGGTGCATGGATGCATGTGTACAGACTGCAGGTTTTATCCGGCATGATATTCATTAATATTTACTGTAACAGTTTAGAGTGCAGCCCCTTGAGCCCCTCTGGATTGTGCACAGCCTCCATGACATAACTGTGGAAAATTCAATAAATCTAAAGTTGAAACTACTTCTAATGGGAAGTTTCTTTATAGTTGTAAAGTTAAATTGCCTCCTCCAGGATGAGAAGAGGTGGTTTGACCAAAGCCCCAGCTGACCTTAATATGCTTTGCGGGGCGATGCGGGGCGATGCTGTCTGCTGCATTGAAAAGTTGGGTTATATGTGAGATTACTATTCTTTTTGCTGTGTTTTATTCAATATTCTCTCTGTGTTCCTTGCTAATACTCAGTGAGGTGGCAGGCCTATACGTGTATTAAACTGTAACCCTTGATATTCTTCTTAATGTATCCAGAATTACTATTTTCCTACATGAATAAGCAATTGCATGAAAATAATTTAGATTTAATTTGTCATATAATCTAAACAATGCAAAGAGCCTAGATATCACACAGTTCATTTTTGTCAGCCACTCTGTAAATCCCTTCAGTGACTTGGAGCTGAATATCAGCCAAAAAAATCTCGTGCTCTATATTTTAGGAAGTTGTTTGTCATATTACTTTGAAAAAAACTCCCCGAATCTATACACTTGGCTGTAGTGGCTCTTTTTGAAGCTACAAAGAATAAAATACTCTTTCTCTTGCACGGTATTTGTTGGTATTTAAAGATAATGACGTTATCTTACCTTGCCTCTTTACTGGGGAAAATCTATTTTCTTATGACAGTTGATTTACATTCCTGGCTTGTGTGTGTTCGATGAAGCTAGACAGGAAGGACTGAGGACAAAGAGAGCCACGGTCCTTGCTCTGGGGAGCTTTCTGTTTCATAATAGTAGAATGCTGAGGGCCGTAGTCGGGTCATTAGAATTAGCACTGGGGTTGAGAGTATAAAGGAACTGTTCCTAGGGGACATACCAGAAGGCAGACTGTGAAAGGTATTGTGAATGGCCCAAAGGATCTAGATGAATGAGAGCAGCAGATACTGTGTTAGCAAGGCTGGAGATGAAAGATGCACGGTGAGTTTAGAGGAGCGAGGTGGTGCAGTCTGGTAATGACACTGAATGGGAGTTCGGGAGGGGAGGGGAAGATTCAGAAGTGCTAGGACCGAAAGTCGAGCTGATGGGTGTGGGGATGAGGTCAGACAGGAGGAAGAGTAGAGAAGAATGGGATGTCCTGACCAGTTGGATATTCATTGTTCCCTTCATTACACAATAACTTTGGGCAACATAAAAGGCTCTTATATGAGCTCATGTAGGTTTGGAAATATTTTGAATACTGTGTTTTGTTATTAGAGCATAAATGTGTTCAGTCACGGGAGTTAGGTCTATAGGGTCATTCATTAGCTTGGAGATTTCAGAGAAGGAAGAGAAGAGGATGCGGCTAAACATTCTTATGACCATGGCAAGGTTTTGAGTGCCTTCTTCACCCAAGACGGTGATGGGGAAGAAGGAGGCAAATATCTATAACGTGGAAGGCCTGGCCATATCATATGAAGAAATATGAGGCTCAAATTAACTCTGAATTAACTATTATTCTAAAATATAGAGATTTTAAATAACTTACCAGAGATTAGAAAGGTAAGTGCAGAAATAGAATTGGAATACGGGCCCTAAAAACAAATATGGAAAGATTGAGATTCAAACAAAGAGGATACAGTATTCCTAATTAATGGCTTCTAGAGACGTGACTCTTCCTTGCTGCTCATGTTCCCAGTTACATACAGGTGGAGGCCTGTCCAGCATAGACACAGCAAATATCCATGTACGCACCAGTGTAGC
Source organism: Peromyscus maniculatus bairdii (assembly GCF_049852395.1). Classification (NCBI taxonomy): domain Eukaryota; kingdom Metazoa; phylum Chordata; class Mammalia; order Rodentia; family Cricetidae; genus Peromyscus; species Peromyscus maniculatus. The sequence continues at coordinate 47,689,153 of NC_134863.1, read as the reverse complement.
TACATAGAGGCCATCAGCCCCTCGTCAGCTTTCAGGATCTGACCTGGGTTTTCATAGCACTTAGGGCTGCCTGCTGTCTCCTTGCTTTTCCTGGTCCCTGCCATGTCAGAGAGGGTTCATCATGCAAACACCTGTTCAAGTGTGAGCAGGAACAGAGACTGGGAAGTGAGTGGGGCATTGAAATTCCATTCCATAGGAAACTTGAAGCATTCGCTCTGCCTTTGTCAATGGCTTCTGGATATGCATCAGTTAATGGCACGATTACAATAGATCACAAAGCAGATATTCAGTAGGCTCCACCTGTGGTCAGTCCTAAGTAATATTCAATGTGAAGCTGATTCATAAAATCACGTAACTAATAATTTTCAGGCTCATATTTAAATATTTGAACAAGGTATATATTCCATATATTGTGATTAGATAAAAGCAAGTTACAGACTATTTCTATAATACACCTTTACACTTCACATGCATATGTTTCAAAGATATTATATGCAATCATTCTCAATTCTTCCAAACCTATTGCAATTTAGTTGTATTATTTTTATTTATTAACGTTTATCTTCTTTGCCTAGAGTGGTAATGCGCCCTTTAATTTCAGCACTTAGGAAGCAGAGGCAGGAGGATCTCTGTGCATTCAAAACCAGCCTGGTCTATATAGTAAATTTAAAGGCCAGCCAGAGCTTTGAAGTAAGACCCTGTCAATAATGATGATGATAATATAACAATATTTATCTCTTTTCATGATCTTATACCTAACTGGCCTCCAGGAACCTTTGGAATTTAGACAGTGTCTGTGTCTACTCCTGTTCTTTCCACACTGCAAGCCCAGTGGTATTCTTTGGTACTCAGAGATACAGGAATTCAAGACAAATGGGCCCTTTGAGAAGGTCATACCAACAATATGCTTCTGTCCCAGTGGAGCATAGGGGCTCAGGGATCGGCAACGAGAAAGCTGAGCCACCGCCCAGCTCTTCCTAGTCCTTCTCTTGCACAGTAACATGCTGACACAGCTTATTGAGTCAGTTTCTCGTGCCGATCTGCTGTGTGTGTCAGGTGTTTTTGAGCTAGTGTTTCACAACCTGTGCTTCCCAGCGTGGTTCACAGAGTGGTGGTGCTTGTTAGAACAATAGCATAAAGAGAGACTCTGAAAGGCCAGCTCCTTTCAAAGCAAGACTCCGAGAGATAGTGGTGGGCACAGGCCCAGCCAGGTTGCCCAGGATCTTATCTTCACACATGTATCTACGGGAAAACGCTTTCCTAAGTTATTTCACGTCAGTTGGATATCAGCTCATATAATGCACAGACACAGTAACTCCCCAGGCCTTCAGAGAAGGTGTCTAAAAACCGCTATTCTTTAGTGTGTTTTCGGTGTACTTACTGAGGTATCAAGTGTATTTAGAAAATTCTCCTGTGTCTGTAAATCATGATAAATTACAAGCACATAAAATATGTTCTTAAATGAATGTATTTTGAATAATCACCAGGAAAGATTGTATTACTCCAGAAGAATATATTTTAACCCCAGTGTCCCAGCATGCCACGTAGGCCCCACGAGGAGATGAAAGGTTTCCCTTGAGTGAAACAGCAAACCTGAGAGGCAGGTCTTGTTCCTCAGTGACTAAGCAGTTCATGACCTCCTTCCTCTTCTTCTCTTGTTTATGAAGGAGTTTCCCAGCTCCGTTTTCCAATCCAGTGTGAAAGGTTGGACTGTGCTTTGTCAAGAGTGGTCCCTGCATGTATCTCCCTCCCAGGGAGATGATGTGGCACACACATCTGTGTAGTTCCTTCTGTGGAGGCACCATTGTTTCTCCAGTCGGAGCTGATTTTCCAGGTATTGAGAAGCAACAGCAACATTTAAGCTCTGAATTATTCTGGATATATTTCTGCATTTGTTTGTCCTTTAACAGAGGAGATGGTATTTACAGAGATCTCTTTCATAATATCTCTTTAAACAAGTATAGGGAATATACATAATTTGTAGGTGAATAAATCCTCAGAGGAGTTGTTTCTGGATCCTGGAGTAGGTTGCAGGCTTCTGTGTAGACTGTAGGCTAGGTTTGAAAGCCTGAAATGCTGGGAGTTGAAAAGGTCAACTCTAGGCAGATTGCCCAAAGTAAAGCAACCTCCTCGACCAGTGGCCTCTCCTGTCCGAACCTCCCCTCCACCTGTTCAACTCATTGATCTTAGAGGGTGAAGCATGAAGATGTCATTTAGCTGTGCTAGCATCTTGAGTCCAATTGTAACTGGTACTGCAGCCCCATTGGTTGATTCTAACCGAGAGTTTGGGATCCATAAACCCAGTCTGTCATACTTTGCTACCGAGACATCTTTCTGGTGGAGGGACAGTACAAGTTCTGGAGACAAAGAAATGGGCACAGCCAACTTGGACGTAGTTATTTCTGACCTTAGTTCGGAACAGGTGGGACAAGGACAGAGCACTGAAAAGAGCAATTATTTACTTATTTATTTTATAACCAGGGGTCAGGATGACTACCTGGCCCCTGGCATGCCTAGGGTGGGAATCCAGTGCAGTATTGCAGTTGACCCTGACTAGCTCACGTTCATTTTGAAGGAACGTCATCGGCTAATATCACACAGTTATCATCAACATTAAATTACTTTAACTTGTAACCAAATACATTGTTTTTAAATCAAAGCTACCAAGTCCTCAACGCCTCATTTCCTAACTCTTTTACTACATTTTGTGTTTACCCATGCTCTTGAGGTTATTTACATCTCTGCTCTTCCCAGCTCCATGTTTATTAATATTATGCTCATAGCTTCAAATCAACCATTTTAGAAATATTTGCACCATGCAAATAGACAAGCTTCTAGTCAGGGTGTAAGTTTTTCTCAGAGAGCCAACTGTTATATTCCCCAGCAAGTGGCTGGACATGGTGATTGTATGGCAGCCAGTGAGAAGGAAGGGTGTGGTCTGTGACAGTGCAATGAAGTAAGTCAATGTCCAAATAGTTCTTCTAGACATGCTGCCTACCTGGACTGGAGTTTATAAAGACAAAGCATGGGCTAATAACTTCCCAGGTATCTTCCCCTCGGCTTCTACTTCATGAATATCTACCATCAATTAAAGTTATCTCAATGAATTAAGATCACTTGTCCTTCTGTTCAGCTTTTTTATTCCAGTGTCCAACTTGTTTTTACCCAGCTGTTGCATAAATGATGTGGTTTTTCCTCCCGTAGAATCTAAACGTGTTTGTGCTCAGGAATAGTAACTAAACACGTTTTTACACCTCTCCATAAATGCAGAAAACAAAAACGTGTTTTGTTTTGTTTGTTTTCCCACACAGAAACATTTTGCTCCCCCTTCCTTTTCTTTCTCCTCTTTCTCTTACCTTCTCTTCATTTCTCATTCTCTTCCCCTCTGTTGTTCTTAAACGAAAGTGTGAACTACTCTAAGTGATTGTGACGTATGTGTGTGTGTGTGTGTGTGTGTGTGTGTGTGTGTGTCTTATTTAATCCAGTCCAGCAGATCTCTGCATTTCCTCAATGGTTGTTGTTACATAGAGCCCCATCCAACTAGTTTGGAAACTTAGAATTGTCCTTGTAAACGTAATGTTTCAGACGTGCAAAGCTATTTGGAGAGCTGTATCTCTGGAGTTCTAAGGGCCACCTGTGTAAGACATGTGTGCAGGGAATGACTTGAGGAGACCCTGCTGTACGTGGAGGACACTATGATTTACTCTACCTGAATTAATTCAAGCTGCTGGGACTCTGAGCTACTTTGACTGAGGTCTGGAAAGGAAGTGGGTGGAGTGTTCCTGGCTGAGCCTTGATCCTTCCCCACATGCTACACAAGTGGGGTGACCACTTCATTCTTTACAGTTCCCCATTGGGAAGAAAATCACGAGAGTAGGGAAGAGGGTTGTGTAAGAATAGTCCAGAAAATAATGAATAAAGTTCTTAAACTTTTCATACTCTGAGAATGACTTTTTGAAAAGCTTGGACTAGGTTTGGCAAGGGATGTAAGCACTGAAATCTTGGACTATGTTCTTGGCTCTTTCTATCATCTCTGACTTAGAGCAAATCAGCTGACTTCTCTGCCTGTAAAATAATACTCCCTCTGACATTAATACTTACCTCACGAGGTTATCTACAGGATAGTGCTGTGTTTACGTCATTTTGTTCACAGAGAGCTCAATGCACTTTTCATGCACTGAGAGTGAGGTTTCTTCTCAGGAGTAAACATGAGAATTGACTCTTGAGAACTGAACTTAAGCCATGAAAGCCTGACTCGAGTGTGTGGCAGGAGGAAACGTTATACATAGCGATCTAGTGGGTTAAGTGAATCTTCACTGTAAGTCCCATCCTTTTTCCTTATTTTTGAATTAAGGGAATATGGCAAGTCCTTACACCTGGATGGGAGATCCCATCTATGCAATCAGATTGGTCCCCTGTGATACATCCAAAACTTGGAGAACAGTCAGGACATCTTTTGACTATACTCCTTATTACCTGGTAGTAGCTGAAAGACATCTGGATAATCTTGGTTCTGAACAATAGAACAACACTAGATAAAGATTCCAATCATAGAAGACATAACATGAGGATGTTTTCTGTGTGCATTGTACTTCACTCTACCCAATATCCAGTTCTTTTAATGTACATGATTTTAAGGGAAATGGAAAATAAGAGATATAGTTTGTCCAACGAAGTTAACCTGGTATCAGCAAGGAGATGGAGCAGGGTTTACAAGTAGATAAGTGTGGCCATTCTCAGGTGATCCCAAAAACATTACAGAATTGTAGGTGTTCTACAGGAAAAATAGTATGTCTGCTTAGCCAACCCAGTATTATCCATCTACCAAGCAGTTTGTTCATCACTGGAGAGACATCATCTCTACCCTGCGTATCTGGACAGAAATACATCCAAACTGATGGTTTCAGAAGCAGTGATGAATGGTGTAGAGCCTTGCTTGGAAATACAGGGAAGGTTTTCTGTAGGACGAAACTTCTCCTAAAGTCTAAAAATTGAAGTAAATGTGGAAAAGGAATTTCAAGCCAACAGATAAGTATATCATAAGCTTCAGTGTTTTGACTGCTTTGACAAACTACAGAAAGTTTGGCTTTATTGTAGTCTAAACTATAGCTGGGGGAAGCAGTGGAAAACAATTTAAAGGGCCTGTCTTGCTATTATTTCCTGCTAAGTCCTGTGAAGTAGATCTGGAATTTGCAGGGTTAAATTAACTGAATGAATGATATGTTTGGGTTAAGTTCATGTCAGGTCTCATGGATATGAGGTAGGGATTAGGAGAAAATCTGGGCTAGGAATATGAATTTGGATTTTGTTCCCTATCGTTAGTGTTTAAAGTCAGTAGCAGTGAAACTGGGCAAGAGGGATTGTAGAATAAGCTATACGCCAAAGCTGAAACCCTCAGGAGCATATACAAGGGGGTAACAGAGAGCTTAGGAGAGGATGGGGGAGTCCAGCAGAGAAATCAGGAATTCATTGGTGTTCTCGTGCAGGAAGACACAGTGCAGTGATTGGAAAGGTGTAGGGTTGTGACTTCTTACAGAATAAGTAGGAAGGAGACTTGGTAAGATCGCTCTTTCCTGTCAGTTAATTTAAAAGAGAATAGTGATAGTTTCCATGGGGCAACCTAGGCTCAAGAAGCAAATAAATAATCATTTAATGAATTATTAAATAGGTTTCTGAACTTAGAAAAAGGTAAGTAGGCCATGAGAAGTTGAAGATTTAGTAATTATATGGGATAATTGGAACACAGCCCTGGGAGAAATGAAGGAGGACTGACTGAGGCCATTTCAGGTTGGGCCTTTCACTTGAAGGATACATTCTTTTCCAAACTGGAAGGAAGGTTGGTTCAGAAGTGTGCATCAAAGAGCCAAAGAATGTTAAGATAATCTTTGTGTCTCATTCAACTGAAGAAATCACACCATTGTTGGAGAAGGGTGTGGCCTGAGTTCCTGATGGCAGTTTGGAACGCTGTGGAGAGAAGCAAGAGCAAGTGAAGCCACAACAGGAGGTTGGGCAGAGTGGCTGGTGCCAGGCTGAGGGCTGCAGATGTCTAGTGACCCCAGTTTGAAAGATGACTTTTTTTAAAAAACACTCATTCTCAACAGCACATCTACTAAAACATAGAATATGTATTTTCAAATGTATCTTGGATTTTTATTAAATTACTAAGAAAAAAGGACTAGAGTACAGTGTGGAATGATTTGGGCAGTAGCAATGAGGCCAGGAAAGGGGCCAAGGAACTGTCATTTTTTCTGCCATTAAAGAGCACAAGTATTGAGAGCAAAGGCATGAGAAGACTAGAAGGATCTGGTAATGGTCAACCTTGGATGGGGATAGGAAGCAACCCCACTCGATGACCAGTCCAGGGCATGATCTTGGAGATGGGTAATCAAGAAGTTGAAAACTGAGGACTCATAGACTATCGTGTGGGTCACCTAAATAATATTAAAGTTACCTCAGATAATAAGAGGACAAAGGACATGTTCCCCTAGTCATGAAGAAATGTAGAGAAACCAGGTTAGTGAGAGGACGTCCGTGAGAAAAGATACACCAGCCATTCAGAACTCAAAATCAAGCTGTTGCACCCTAATAAAGATGTTAGAGACTAAAGGCTTAGACTTTCTCTGAGAGGGAATGATTGACGGTTCTGAGAGCATGCCAGCTGTTATTGTGTAAAATATATTGTTTTAAATATTGGATTGAATCATGAGTTTGTTGGTATCTGACCTATAAAGATGGTAATTTCACGTGGCTCACTGTCACACTCTGCAGGCATTAACTCACTCTTACAGTTACCCTCAGAAGTGGGCTGCCACTTTGCAGCTGAGGAGGTAAAAGCACCAACACCAACAATAATTTCCTCAAGGTCATCTTGAGCCCAGTATCAGTCTTCTCCATTGTGGTTTAGAAGTTACAGTTGCTGACTCGGTGAGGGATGCCCCTCCACCCATCACTGCATTTCAGACCTTGGGGTATGAGGTAGGTGAGGCTGAACTCCTTTTGCATGTGTAATTAACTGAACTAACTACTGCAAGGGAAGTAAGCATGGTTTCCAAGTCAGTCTTTTTTCAAACAGCTTTTAAAAATTATTATTATTATTATTACTATTATTATTATTATTATTATTATTATTGTGTGTGTGTGTGTGTGTGCGCGCGCGTGCGTGTGTGCGTGTGTGTGTGTGATGTATGTGGGAGCTCACACATCACAGCACACATGTGAAGATCAGAGAACGACTTTGTAGAGTTACGTCTCTCCTTCCACCTTCATACAGGTTCCAGGGATCGAACTTGTGTCATCAGGCTTGTTCACCAAGCACTTTTACCCACTAAGCCAACCCACTGCCCCCTAGTCAGTCCTGAAGTCTCATTCCACATGCTCTGTCTTCCATATCCCTGTCTAGTGTTGTTCCTCACTCTCAAATTTCTTCCACTTGATTGAAGAGTATCTTTTTCCTTGCTTACTCTGCTGACACCAACATGTCCCTGGTTTCCCTGCAGGAGTTTGCTAGAAGATAGGTATGGTAGATAATACTTGATTATCTGGATAATCACACCTACAATGCCACAGAGATTTAAAGAGCAACAAATGCTGTTCATTCACTCAGTAAATGACAAGATGTTCTGTATTTGGACTGTGAATCAGGATGGGGCAGAAGTAGAGTATTTCAAGAAAAGAGAACACAGTAGTTTCTTTGAATGAATGAATGATTATACTGGGGCCTCAGAATTTAGGTCACCTAAAAGCTACCTATATTACTCTTTTTTGTGGGCCTAGTACATGTTCCTGACCTTGATATATATAGTCCTAATGGCAAAAGTGAGTTAATAATATAATTACTATACTCATAAGGAGTATATTCAGTAAATGGGTAAAATAGTTAAATATCCATAATATAATCTGTCTAAGCAGTAAGTGAACTAGTGGGAATACTATTGAGAAGACTCTGGTTGTGACAGAAACAGTAATACAGAGACAGAAAAGTGTAGTCTCTTATGCAATGTACAGGAGAAGGTACAGTTGAAACAAGTCTTTTCATGTGTTTGATAATGAAATGGGAAGGTGACTCATTGTTGCTGATCCTGACCCTATGGGTACTCTAATTTCGTTCATTTGCAAAGTTGACTTAGGTCTCAGGGATTTGCATGTGGAAAATTAATGCCATGGTAGGATTACTAGGCTGCAAATTCATCAGGAAGCCTGAGGATGCCATAGCCATAAGAAGTACATGACCTGCAGCAGCATCAGAAATTTCCCAGTCTGAGTAAGCACTGGTAATCCATTTTATTCCTTTCCATTAGTTATTAAAATAATAACGGATTGGCAGTGCAGCATGTTTCTACCTCTAGTCCTGTCTGCTGCTGAACACAGCTGTTCTCAGTCATTCTTTCCAGTGTAAATAATGGTTCGTGTTTCCATGGGCTGTCGCGAGATCTTTCTGTACTTGTAAAATGAACCCATGTCACCACCCTGTTGGGAAAGATTGAAGGTATGAGAGAAGCCAAGGAACTGCATGAGAAAGCCAGACTTCACCCACCTTAAGATATGTTTTCTGCTCCTAAGGTCATTTTGATTGACTGGGTGTTAATGATGTGAACTACCATGGGTGTGGGCAAGAAAATTCTGTCTTCTATCCGTGTTGCAGGCCTTGTACTTTGGGGCTCTCCTTTCATGTTTGATGTAAATAATGACTTTCTTTGTTGTGAGATGTGTTACAAGACACTGAGTACTTGAGCAAAGAGCATCTTTTGATCTTCATGCCCTTGACAACCAATGCTGAAGCCAGGAACTGGCTGAAGAATTTGGGATGGAAGCTACTCAGAGCCCCCTTTTGTCTCTTCATGAGGTCAGGTGCACAGCTCCAGGAGTAAAGAGTGGACTGACAGTTATTAAGAGAGCTGAAGAACAAAGTGACCACTTGACTAGTGAGGGCTTTGTTCTCTCCCTTCTCCTGATTCCTTAAGGAACCAGTCATGTTTGAAATTCTTGTAATGCTGGTATGGAAGCACACTTTTACATGTATTCAGGTGAGCAGGTGAATACCCAGGGGGAGCGGTCTTACTTTAAAAACCTCAATTTCCCTGAATCCTATGTGGAACATTGTTAGTTAAGTCACAATTCCATATTCATATAAAATATACAATTAAAATACGTTTGAAAATTCTGGAGTATTTTTTTTTTCTTGCTTATTTTGGAAGTCTAAGGTGTACTGCTAGGTTTTGTGGGTAAATAACTAATGCCTGCTTTATTATTTAAAACTTGTCAGCCTCCCCCTTCAGAACTTACACAGTTCATGGCTGTGTCCAATAATGAATAGCCTTGAGGCAGAGAGAGGGGAACCCCTTAGAAATAGTAGACATCCTTCATCCTGAATGAGGAGCTGGATTCACACTTAAATCCCTGCCTAACATTCAGTGTTTCCTAGTCTGAGCAGCAGCAATGAGGACAAAAATTGAAGTAGAAGCATCATGTCATGTGTTCTGTTTTCCTTGACCCGGTGTTGAGGTGGGAATGGGAAGGCTCATCTCAATTGGTATATCTTGATTGGTAATGTATAATTGACACTTTTTAAAAGTCATACACAGTTTTCTATTTCATTTTCCCCCCAGTGATGTCTTAGTGTACAGTTCATAAGTAGTTGGCTGGATTGCTGTGATAAGAAGGAAACCCAAGACTGTGTACCTGCTCTTTCCAAGTTTAAGAGCAGCAGAGAAATGATACAGGCCAGGTAACTGAACTTCATTTTAATGGCCTTCAATTTGGAAATTAAGCTCACTCCTACTTTCTTGTAAGTATTGGACAGTGTGATTATTTCCATTGGATACAATAGAAGAGACAATTTATCACAGAAGGTCTTGTCACTTTTATCTTAGCTGAGTTGGGTGCCAATATATACAGTTTGTGCTTTCACATACACGCTGATTTATTGTGGTTTGATCCTGCAGTTTTTTAGGACTCATACAGAGGGTATTTCTTTGAAATTTTAGTAAAGCCGATTTTTGCCTTGTTGACTTTGAAGCTCTCCTTACCATGTCAAACAGGTTGGAAAGAAAGTCAAAATCCAGATTTGGAGGGAAAAAGGCTTATCATTTCATGGTGTAATTAAAACTCATTCAGTTTTATTCAAGTGAAGGTAGTGCTTTAGCTCTTGTGAGATGAAATAACATGTGTGGGTGAGGTAAACCTTAAGGAGATTGACAGTGAACATTTCAGCATTCTCTTTCCCACCCCTTGGCATGAACCTGGGTGCTGGCTACACCCAGGTGGATTCATCTCTACCACTTCTTAACTCAGTAAACATGGGTGTGTTGTTGGTCTTTTGGAATTGTAGAACCAGAAAATAATACTGTACTAATAGGCTTGCTCAGACGAGTCCATGAGATAAGAAAAGCAATAAATAATTACAATCTGTAGTACTGTGTCCACCAGTGTTGCAGCCACTGAGCTGAAACCTTAGCTGATGTTGGAGAAGCCCAGTGAAGAACCTTACTCACAGCAGGCATTAAGTCTACTTTCTACTCTTCTCTGCCCTGACAACCAGATTCCAAGTGAAGGGAATTTCTCTCTTCAACAAATCTGCAATCAGCTCTTAGTTCTTAAACTATTCTAAATTTATAAATGCAGCACTGACCAAGAGAGAGAAACTCCAAAGTGCCATATATTTTGGTACGGTAATTATGTGATACTTCATCTGATAGTAAATGCTATGAGGAAAAAAAGGAAATGACAAGATCAAGTCTTGAGATACACAGATAAAGAAAGATTTCGAATTAGAGAGAATGGCTAGCAAAGAGCTGAATTAATAGAATCTGAAATGGATATATATATTTGTATTAGTATGTGTCTATATACATACACACACACACGCACACGCACATACACACACATACTCACTGTGTACTTATTCCCAGATCATACCAAAATATATTCTCACTCATATAAAGTAATGAGCTTCAGAAGTTGAGATGAATCAACACCCATATTCTTTATTGTCTTTAGGATAGCAAGCTAACAGTAATTCAGTAGCTGACGTAATATGTCCAAAGTACTACAACTGTCTGTGCTGTTACTAGTCTACTTAAAGAGAGCAACAGGAAACAGTTATCTTGGTAAACTTGTTCCTGCGTGTCAATAAATAAGCATAAAGAAAGTGTGCACAGTAGAATTGGGTTCCATTAGATAGTCAATGAACTATTATTTTTCATAACTTTAAGATTTTTTTTTTTTTGGTTACATAGAATTTGGCTCTGTCCTGTTTTGGTATGTAATTTTTTATTTTTTGCAAGGTTTATTTTAAATTATTAAACCATGTCCAAATCAAATAGACCTCATGAACATAGAAACAGTAACAGTATGAGGTAACTGAGCCAGACTACAAACAAGGCTTATGCTCTCCCTGAATTCCAGTAATCACTATTCAAGTCCGTGGCTTTTCTGTAGGAACTTTGACAATTGCATGTTATTATCTCTGGCTTACATAATTTGTATTAAAATGTTTGCTATCATTTTTTATTTTGTTTCTGGATATGTTCCCCTCCTTTTCTCTTGGCTACTTTCAGGATTTTCTCTTCAGTTTTATTTCATTAGTTTGGAGATGATGTGAATTTGTTGTTACCAGTTCTGCTCGTGGTAAACTAGCTCTACTTTTTAGAAAATGTTTGACCACTAGTCTTGTTTCCTCTGTCCTGTTTGCTCTCCTATTCCGCAGTTCTTTTCTAGTTCTCCACTCTTCCCCTTTTTTCCCATAAGCTCCTCATGAAGTCGGTGGGGAAGGGTCTAAGTTGGCTTGAACACCCCGAGTGATAGCAGCTCTCAAGAGTCCTGTACTCCTTTTCTATCCTGTCACCATCTCACTAAGCCCTTAGTGAAACAGCAGAGTCCTTTTTAACTGCTGAGTCTTGTCTTTGTGTGGTGCCTTCAGGTCACGGATTTCCTTGGTGTGTCCTTGGATTTCAGGCTGTTTACTTTTGTGCCTCGGCTCTGTAGGCGTAAGAAAACTTACACATTTACATTGGGTTGAGCCTTTTCTCTGTTTCAGAGTGAATATGACTCTCTCGCTTTGTGTACACTAAGTAGAATCCAAATTCCACTCCAGTGCTTCTTTTGAGTCTTTCTGCAGACAAGTTTTAGGAGCTCTGCAAACCTGGGAGTCAAATTATTTTACAACTATCAACTGTTTAAAGATTGTAGTAAAATTTAAGTCACGATATCCTGTTTATATACCAAGTGTATTTATTATTATTTTTTGTGAAAACAGATTTCTTGCTAATATTGATTCCCTTGAAATTATATTATACATAAATTTAAATGATTGTGATACATTTTTCAAAGTCAGAATTATCTTCAATCATGTATTTATTGGGATTCTACCTAATGTGTGATTTTCAAGAACCAACTGTTTCCAAAATATGCTCCCAAACCAAACCTAATAAGCAATTTAATTTTTACAAGGTTGGTGGAAGTAAGTAATAATGGTACATGCATGGATAGACAGAGCTTTCAATGGATCATACTCTTTCAATACATTTTACATATACATGTTTAAATGTAATCCTTTTGTCAACCTTATGAAGTAGCAATTATTTTCAGCTCTATTAATGAGATAAAGGGAATAGACAAATGGTGTAAATGCAGTCATTCAGTAACTTAACCAGGATTCACACTGGTTTCAGAGTATGGATTATTACCCACTAACTGCACAAGAATGTTGTAATGGAAGTCTGTTTCACTGTGAAATTTGACTCCTTTTTCCGGTATATTTATTTCTCCTTGTGTCTCCCTTCCTCCATCCCTCTCCTTCTCTTTTTCTTTCCTCTTCTTCCCCCACCTCTCTTTCTGTCTCACACATACTCAGTAATTCTCTCTTGCTGTTCTTCCATTTGTTCACGTGAAGATTAGGTGGGGAATTTGCTGATTACCCTTAAAGACACAATGAGACCTAGTAAGCTAAATGGTTCAGTAGTCTTTTTAGCACCAAAAAGACCACACGCAGCTAGCCTTGGTTCTGCCCCTGTTTTCTTTGAGTACATGGAAGATACTGTATATATCCAACTGTATTCCACTCCCTCCAGTTACTACCATGAGCAGTTCTGTTTATTCTTCTGAATACTCAGTGTGCCAGAGGCCCTGGAGTTGCAAGCCTGGGACATCAGGGAGGGAGAATGTGAGCCTTTTCCCACAGGTGTTCTTGGTCCAGTTCACAGATGGTAGAGCTCACAGTCAAGGTGTTAGGTCTGCCTTGCTGTGTAGCGATGTCCCTAAGTTGTAACTTTTTATAATATTTTCACTTTGATGTTTATAGTTTAGGGTGGTGTTCTTAAATAAAATTTTTTAGAGTGGAGATATTAAGTAATGTGTTTTTATTGTTTTTTAAAGTAAAGCAGAATTTCTCAAAAATCCTGTCAGTGAATTATATAAAATCAAATCCAAGATAACTAAAATTTGAAAGGACTTTAAAATTATGCTTTTTAAATTTTTGCTGTCCTACTTTTATTCAGATACCAAAGACTGGGTAGTTTACAAAGAAATAAGGTTTATTTTGGCTAACTATTGTGGAAGCCAAAGAACATTGTGCCAGAATTGGCTTCTTGTGATGGCTTCAGGCTGCCCCTTATCTTTGTGGCAAGCATGAAATGGAAGTAATTATAAGAAGAATCACATGTGCAAGAGAACCAAAAGAATGTGCTGGGTTCACATTGCTAACAACCCAATCTCATTAAAACCCAGGCTGAAAGAAGCTGCATGAATCCTTTAAGTGGTTGGATCTGTCATGATCCAAATGCCTCTTAAAGACCCCATCCCTAATACTGCTACATTGAGAATCACATTTCATCATGAATTGGGGTGTGGAAAAATCATATCCAAACCGTAGCATAGTTGGATTTTATTTTGTTGAACATGTAGAACAGAAAGGTGAGAAAGCCATAATTATGTGTGTGTGTATGTGTGTGTGTGTGTATATATATATGTATATATACACACATACATACATACATACATATTCGTTCTTCATTCAGACAGCTGGAAGTTTATTGTAGACAAAAACATCACAGAATAGTTTTTTTTTTAAATGAACAGTTTCTAGAAAGCTAAAATGAAACATTTTCCCATTTACTGCACTAGGTTTATAATCTTGAGGCACCATGGGATTAGCTGGCATTATTTGTCTATTGATGTAATAAAATACCATGACCAAGACATATGATCTAAGAAAGGCATTATTTTAGCTTTTGGTTCCGTAGAAACGAGAGCCCACTGTACTGAGGAAGTGCGGTACAAGCGGCAAGCACAGCAGCAGGAGCAGGGAGCAGAGAGCTCACATCCCCACCATGAGCAGGAAGGAAGCAGAGACCTCACATCCCCACCATGAGCAGGAAGCAGAGAACTCACATCCCCACCAGGAGCAGGAAGCAGAGAGCTCACATCCCCACCATGAACAGGAAGCAGAGAGCTCACATCCCCACCATGAGCAGGAAGCAGAGAGCTCACATCCCCACCATGAGCAGGAAGCAGAGAGCTCACATCCCCACCATGAGCAGGAAGCAGAAAGGGAAAATGGAAGCGGTGGAAGGCCTTTGCTCCCCAAGCCTGCTGCTAGTGACGTACTTCCTCCTCCAGCAAGCCTACTCCTTCTGCCTCTTAAACTTGCCCAAACTGGGGAGCACATGTTCACATGCCCAAGAATGGAGGACAATTCTAATTTAAACCAGCACAGATGTCATAAAAATTAATAAACACATACAGAGTCAAGTCTTTCAAGGATTGGCCCTCGCTATGTAGTATCTGCAGTATAAATTCACATTTTCTACACTAAAAACTTTCCATTCCTAATGTGACACTTTTTTTTCCTTCCATGAAGTATGATTTTTTTTTTTTTTTTTTTTTGGTATTTTCCATGGGAATATTCTTGCTATAGCTACTCCTTTCAAATAATGATAGGGAAACCTATTTACATTGTGTAGCTCTGTTTATAGATGAAAAAAATGAAATCTTTCTATGACAGTGTAGTTTGTTACTCTCTATATAGTATAGTGTGTGAAGCAGGTCAGGACTAATAGTACTGAATACTTAGCCTGAGTTGGTTTCACTCAGAGCAGTTAAGGGGACCTCCGCCTTCCAGTGGGCTTTTCCTCATAGTCGTCTTCTCATTACATGTCTGGCTTTGAGACCATTAATGACTTAATGTGGGTGACAGAAACCAGTAGGAAGTTGTCATAATAGCCTGATCAGGGAAGCCAGTACCTAGACCTACACAGTTAAAGTCAAATGTCTACTGTCACTTCTACATCCTAGATCATCAAAGGTTGCCAGTTGCTGCTGTTTCTTGTCCCCTGGCCAGAACACCATGGGCAGTGACATTGAGGGATGAAGCAGCCTGGCCCCTGTGGTTCATGGCTCCAGAGCAAGAGGTAAAGTCTAAGAAACAGGCAGACAGCAAGGTGTGAAATGAAGGCCTGCAGTCTAGTGGAACTGGAACCTCATCATGGGGCAGGAAGGAACCAGCAAGGGTAGTTAGACACAAAATATCATCAATGGCTTTATATTTCAGAAAGCACAGAGCAGCTGAGTGGGGGGAATTGGGAGGATAGAGAGATCCAAGGCCAGGAAAAATGGCGCTGTCGTGGTTGAGCAAGGAAGATGAGGGCCTGGGAATGGTCACAGTGGAGTCACAGGGTTGGATAGATTAGGCATAAGGGACACTAAGGAAGATAGTGAATGTGTTTACATTGTTTCATGGGAGTTTTGTTTCTTGGAGGAATAAAATTCTTTGATTAACCCATGAAATTAATTTAAACAAGAAAGTGATTGATTTTCAGCACAGAGACTCTAAACTGAGTAGCACAAATATCTTAATCAAATTTATGAAGGTTATTAAAAACCTGGGGGTTTTATTGGGAAAAGTGAAAGGCAGTGGATTTCTTTGGCAATAATGTAACACTGCAGAGGTCAGCACTGTTGGACAGATCCTTCATAGACTAGATGACTTAGTGTTATGGCCTAATGCCAGCCATTCTCTTAAAGACATAGATGGGGAAGAAACGAAATCCATTACTATTACTCAAGAGTCACTTCCAAACATATAAGATGCATATAGACATCATAATCCCCAAAGAAAAAAATACAATAAAAATAGAAAGAGGCCAAAATTTCCATGTATAAATTATTATGCCAGCTGGTCCTCCTTAAGATTAATAAAGCTATGTTGAATTTCCTTATAATTCCACCTAAAGTCTTTTTACATAAAACAAGAAATAGACATTTCAAAAGAAAACATTTTATGACTTACCTCTGGAAAATATTATAAATTCTTAATAATAGTAAAGAATTTAGAATTTATAGACTGAAAACAGTCTATAAAAATAAAATATCATCTTCAATAATTCCCCCACGGAAACAGAATTAAAATCTCCACTCCGATCATCTCTAAGAAACAAACCCCTTAGAATTTTAGAAGATGGGAGCGGAGGAGGTGGCTCAGGGGTCCGAACACTTAGTGTGCGAGCGTGAGCACCCGAGTCAGAAGCCTCTGTAGCCATGTGAAAGCCAGGCGTGGCCGTGTGTGACTGTAACCTTAGCATCGAGGGTGAAGACTGGGGACCCCAGGAGCTCACTGGCCATCCAGCCCAGGCAAACCAGTGAGTTCTGGGTGCAGTGAGAGACGCAGTTTCAAGGCAGTGAGGTAGAGAACCATGACAGAAAGTGCCTAATGTCCTCCTCTGGCTTCTGCATGTACACACCACACCACTACACACACACACACACACACACACACACACACACACACACACACTAATTAAAATAAAGTATAAATAAATAAAAATAAATGATAAAGACCTCTTAAAATTCCATTATATTCCCTGATTATGAGCATCTTTAAGGAAACATAAAAAAGACACAAAGCTTGATATATGACCCAAAGTTAAAAGATACTAACCAATTTTATCAGAGGGAAAAGAATTTAATGATGCAAGTGTATGTTCACTTTCCTAATGGGGTAAGTTTTCTATGGTAACTAACTTTTGAAAGAATGGACCAGTATTGGAACCTCGTGATTCATATGTGGAAATAGTGTGCCCCCCCTTCTCCCCTTAAAGCTCAGGCTCATGAGATATAAAACCTTTTTAAAGAGAAGTCCACTTGAAATTGTTATGTTTGTAAGAGAAAAGTATTAAACCTGTCATTACAGGCGTGTTAAACATTACCTCTGTATGCCAATACAAAAAGCATTAATTGAAATATTTTTGCCTTTTCCACTTGCAGCCAACATTCATGGAACAATGATGTTATTCACAGTACTGCTGTGATGTTGCGGGAACATAATGAGGAACGAGATGTAGGCTCTCCTTGCCCAGCATGAAAGCACAGTTTAGTTGGGCAACGAGTTCACAAGCTATAAGTTCACAAGCTCTAAGGTCGAATTTGTCTTGTGCCCTATCGAGTGAGATGCCAAGGATTGTGAAGAGTGAGGTAGAAACTCCGTTTGTGGCTGAGGAAACCAGGAATGTTAGTTTGAAGGAGAGGATATTGAGTTGAGCCTTAAAGGTTGAGGAGAAGTTCTTAAAGCAACAAGGATTGCTTAGACAAAGAGAAGCCTAATTCAGCTGAATGGTTTAGAGCAGGAAGAGTCATAAGTGAGACTCATAGTACCTTAGTATTCCCTTGGGAGGCTGTTGGGCTTTATTGGGCACTCAGCAAGTCCTAACTAAATTTGACAGTCTGGGAACTAGGGTCAGGTTGTCTGTGTCTGTTAATCTTAACTATATGACTTAGGAAAAGTCACCTAAACTCTTTCTTTTGATTTGCTCGTCTGTAATCTCTGAAGTCTTACATCAGATATTTTAAAATTCAGAATTTTTCAGTTTTTAGAAACATAATAGCATGTAGTACTTTTGCTATGTTATATAAACTCAATAAGATCTGAAAGTGTGCCTTATAAAAATACATTTACATTTAGCTGGGCGGTGGTGGTGCACGACTTTCATCCCAGCACTCGGGAGGCAAAGCCAGGCGGATCTCTGAGTTCGAGGCCAGCCTGGTCTACAGAGTGAGCTCCAGGACAGGGACCAAAACTACACGGAGAAACCCTGTCTCAAAAAACCAAAAAAAAAAAAAAAAACCAAACATGCATTTTACATTTATATAGCAAACCATATGTATATGTATGAGTGCATGAGAAGTGGAATTAAAAAAAAAATAACATAGACTCCTATATGCTTTCAGCCTGAATTTCGTACAAATAAGTTTGTAACATACTCCTGAAAAATTACTAATTACAAGTACATTTTACATTTCTGACTTGTGATCAGGGATGCCCGTTAGGTCCATTAGGATCACACCATTCATGTGACATCATCCAGAGAATCAACTGGGATGGTCTGTGTGCTGCATTTTATACTGACTGGCTCTTCGTAAGTCCTTCTTTTCCTCTTTCTGCATTCTTATTAGTTTCAAATGTGACTTGCTTAAGAAGAGCCAATACAGTTGAGTGACAGTTCCAAGGAGCAGAACAGCCTAGGAGCCACCCAGCTGGGTCTCCTTCACTTACATCAAGCTAGGTTCACTGCTGCCTTAGTGCCCTGCTTCCAGGACATTTGGGAGCCATTCACCCAAGGGAGGCATAAAGAAGATGTGAAAATTGGTAGAATCATGAGAATGAAAAGATATTGGGCTCACCGGTAAGATAGGGAGTAACCCTAAGGTTTTAGGAGTAAATGACCTCTCTCATCTATGTGGAGTTCCATATCTCCAGCACGGTCAGAACACTGCCCACACTGTGCTGGAGGGTGGTACCCGTGGCACTTTGGCCACACACTTTTTTTTACACCTCCTCTGTACTTTTAACCATGCTGCTTGAATGTTGCCTTGGTCTTCTAGCAAAGTGGTGCATAATCTTAGCTCACAGGTCACATCAACTGTTGAGGAAGATTAGGAACCGCCCTCAGGTCTCTCTGCTACTCTTAACTGCCAGAACCCTTTGCACTGCTGAAGTACCTTGTCTGGATGTTTTCTCCCCAGCTATTCCCCAGCACATGCCTATTTTCTTTTCTGCAACCGAAAGAGAAGAAATGTCAGTGTTTATTCGTGCAAGCAGATGTGTAAATACAGTAAAGATACATGAGAGAACATTTTAGAAAAGCAATTTTATGCCTTTCCATGGTTGTTAAGTAGATTTGTGGTTTCTTTAAATCTCCTGTGATTGGAAGTTTAAGGAACTAAAGTAATATAGTCAAAGTTTGATATGTGTACATGTATATGTGGATTTTTGTTTTGTCGTTTTTTTGTCCGTCCGTCCCCCCCAGGCAGGGTTTCTCTGGCTATCCTGGAACTAACTCTATAGACTAGGCTGGCCATGAACTCAGAGGTCCACCTGCCTCTGCCTCTTGAGTGCTGGGATTAAAGGCATACATCATCACTGCCCAGCTTGTGTATTTTGTAATAATGTGTATGTTTCCATATCTTTATATCATAGCTTTCCTTAGGCCTGCCATACTTAACCATTGTTCCTCAAACATTTTAATAAGTAGCTATGTAATTAAAGATGAAGTACACATTTCATTCAGCTAATTTTCAAAGCTATTTGAGTCACTGAAATGTTTAATCATGGAAGTGCCCTGACCACCATTCATTTTCAAACTCTGTTAATACCATATGCAATATTTCATAGAATGATCCTTACTCATTTTTCAAAACTGTGCTTATAAAATTTGATGACAATTGAACAACCCCATGAAATAGTTATTTATGCAGCAATAAAAAAAATAAATAAATCCATGTATTGTAGGCTTGCCACTGAAGACAGCTGTGGTAAGCATGTTTTTTAGTCTGTTCCATCAAAGTATTACAGGGCTTTGCAAGAATTTGCAGGGCTGGTGTCCTTGAAGTACCCACATACTCACTGTGCTTTAGTCCGTACTCTGTGAACGTGGGGGAGCTAATTGTCTACCCATCGGGAATAGTAAAGACAGCAATGAACCTATCAAAACGCCTCCTGTAAGTGGCTTTTACAGCCACTCTCTCCCTTGCCTCTCCCGCAGTTTGAGAACTTTCTGGGGATAGTGCTCCCTAAAGAGATCCCTAGCACTGAGGTGGAGAAGTTGAAACTCTATGTTGCTGAAATCCCCATTCCCCACTGTTCTCATCAGTATTCCCTGTGACTCAGCTGTCATTCCCAAGAAAGTAAAATCAGAAGACAAAAGCTAAGAAATGGGACAGTTTCAAAATACAGAATAACTTGCCGAAGCAAGCAAGAGTGTAGATTTGATCAGAAAATAAGCTGGAAGGAGGCCAGGAGAAAATATCCTATACTATGTGATGTCTATCTGAAATATTTTTGTCGTGTTGGTTAATAACCTTTGTGATATGGATTAGCATGAAAAAAAAGTGGGGGACCTGTATGTAGTGTGTGTCTGTGTGTGTGTTTGTATAGTGTGTGCAGTGTTTGTATTGTGTGTGTGTGTGTGTGTGTGTGTGTGTGTTTGTAGTATGTATAGAAAGTTCAGGATAAAAGAATATCAAGTGTTCAAATACAAAAAATTCACCCATATTTCTGTAAATTGACTTATGCAAATTTTAGTTTTGCTTCTTCATTTATTTTAATGAACTTGGAATTTGATTGTTTGAAAGCCAAAGATGTATTCTTTCTTAGTAGCAATTAATTTATTTATTATGAAAAATGTCATGTCATAGCAAATGAAAGGTTATATTTTGTCTTCTTCACATGTGATCTGGAGCCAGGAATGAAAACCACATGATATGTTTTAGAATTCAACCATTTATTACTGATAGATAATGACAGGCTAGGAACAGGAGGCACCGGTCAGTCTGCATTAGCTCATGAACCCTGAATCACTTTCTTATGATCCCTACAGACCTTTGTGATTCTGTCCCTTGCCTTAAATCTCTAGTAAGTTTCTGATGTGGTAACTGAAAGCCACTCTGCACACTGTCTAGGGGCTTCTGCATTTAAAGGATCTTTGCCAAAAACTTTCTTCTTCATGTACTTCTTAGGAGGAAGAATGTTTGTGAAAATGGGTACCTTATCTCTGGCCTTCCACTTAAGCCACAAGGGGAGGGGGATACTAGGAGGTAAAAAAGGATTTACATAAGAGGAATAAAGAAAAATCTGTTGTTTTAGTTTACTCCTAATTCTTTCTGATTGGGTAGTTAAGTATGTGATAAAATCATGGTCCACATTCAGTTAATATTGAATATTTTGTTGCAAAATGCCAGTCCCAATATACAAAATATAGATGATGGTTCAGAGCAGCCCTATAATTCAAAGAGCATATGGAATGATGCATTCAGATTCAGACACCATTTTCTTAAGAGGGTTATTTTTAACAAACAAATGACCACAGTGACCAAATAAACTGATGGTATTTTTTATTTTTTTAAAGAAAAGACTTGGTGGGAACAGAATAACTCTTGTTGAACCTACGTATTTAAAGGGTTGCACGAAAGGGCATAAGGAATGGGGCTCGTGGAATTGGATATGTATTAATCATTCCTTTTCTTTGTAAGACACAGATTATCAAAAATCAAGGTCACAGGTTAATTGAAAGAGAGAAAATTGAGTAACAAATTGTCCTAAGTGCTAATAGTTTTTTTTTTTTTAAGGCATTTGGTGCCTAGTAAGATAATATCTGAAGAAGGTAAGCTATCCAAACCAATTCATAAAATTAAAGTCTGAGCTGGGCATGATGATGCATCCTTTAATCTCAGTGCTTGGAAGGTAGCGGTAGGTAGAGTTCTGTGAGTTCAAGGCAGCCTGGTCTATATAGTGTGTTCCAGGACAGCCAGGGCTACACAGTAAGACCCTGTCTCAAAAAACAAAAAAACAACAACAACAACAACAAAACAAAAACAAAAACAAAAAAACCACCAAACAATTAAAGTCTGAAATTTCTTTTCAGTCTTCTGAGTTTTCTTTTCATTTTCACAAAATGAACTGTGTCCTAAACATGGATTTTCAAGCCAGTGTGACTCCAATCACACACTTGCCTATCACTAGTATGAATTCGTGAGATGCTAACTGTACATGAATTTAAGCAATAACTGGAAGTGTGTTTATAGGTGAATTAATTGTTGTGAGATGTTAAAATTTTATTTCACCTTTTTTTAATTATGCAGGAGGACAAATAGAAAGCTTATAGGATTTTTTTTTAATAAGAATTCTATACCCCAGATGTTGACATTATTATCTAATCATCAGCAGGTTAGTAAATGTTGCATCACAGTGTGATTGAATATACTGTGTCCCAGGATCAGGTATTTGCTTTTATTTTTCTGATGGGGCAAGTTACTTGTTTTGTTTTGTTTGTTTTGGGTTTGACTTGGTTTGGTTTTTGGAGACAGGTTTCCCTGTATATAGTCCTGGCTGTCCTGGAACTCACTCTGTAGATCGGGCTGCCTTGAACTCAGAGATGTACCTGCCTCTGCCTCCTGAGTGCTTAGATGAAAAGCATGGGCCACCACCGCCCAGCTATTATTTGATTCGTTTTTTAATGAAAGTTGCTACATTAGCTATATGGCCCTACGTTCCATGGCCATAAAAGAATATCATTGTACAATTAAAAAACTGATTTTATGCATGCTTATTGGTCTTTGTATAGTTTTAAAATTAAAGGCATATTCCTTTAACAAATGGTTTTGTGAAGGTTATCAGTTTTGTTTTGTTTTTTTTTCCTAAAAGTATATAGGAAAAGAAAAAGAACAGGATAATAGCTACATTGGTGTCTTTTTACTGAGAAGAATTACAGTGTCCCTTTGCTAGTTGAAAGAGACACAGAGAAATGATGACTAAGTGAGGAGGCATGGCCCCAACTTAAGTGGTGGGAGGATGGAGGAGGCATGCCCCCAACTCAAGTGGTGGGAGGATGGAGGAGGCATGGCCCCCAACTCAAGTGGTGGGAGGATGGTGGAGGTGGGAAGATGGAGGAGGCATGGCCCCCAACTCAAGTGGTGGGAGGATGGAGGAGGCATGGCCCTAACTCAAGTGGTGGGAGGATGGAGGAGGCATGCCCCCAACTCAAGTGGTGGGAGGATGGAGGAGGCATGGCCCCCAACTCAAGTAGTGGGAGGATGGAGGAGGCATGGCCCTAACTCAAGTGGTGGGAGGATGGTGGAGGTGGGAGGATGGAGGAGGCATGGCCTTCAACTCAAATGGTGGGAGGATGGAGGAGGCATGGCCCCCAACTCAAGTGGTGGGAGAATGAGTCTTTCTCTTGTTGACCTTATGTTGAAAATTCTTGTAGAGGATGCAATTGCTCCTCCTGAGACATTCAGCATCGTCTGGAGATGTTTTGGGTTGTTCCACTTCCATTTGGACGATTCAAAGTATCCAGTTTGTAGAAGCCAAAGATAGGAAAAAACACCCTAATCTGCACAGGATATCCCTCTACAATAAATATCAAATAGTTCAAATCAAACCTTGACCTAGTTAGAATGTCAAGGAGTATTAGGAGAATAACCACGTATAGAGACACACACCTGTAATCCTAACATTCAGGAAGTTGAGCAGGCAGATCTTATATAGCTAGACTATCTCAAGAATTCAAAAATAGGAGAAAATAATATTGGGTGTATATAAATAAATATTTAGGTGTAAGAGGTGATCTGACCTGGATCTGACTAAAATAGAAATAGACACATGTCTTCCAAGACTAACTCTGTTGCCAGAGTGAACCAAAATTAAAAATTACTTTAACACAGTCCTGAGGTCTGAGTTATTTTCTCCGTGAATGAATGTAATAAAAGTATTTTGAAATTCCATTGAAATTACATGCATATGTCTAGCAAGCAAGGCTCACAAAATGCTTTTGTTAACTTAAAAATAACACTGTAGTGGTAAACATTTCATTAACTTGATCTGGAAAAAACATAGTAAACAGAGTTTAAAACAGATTTTCCAGTCTGTCTGCCTATTGGGCTCTCAAGAGATGGCGAGGACAGTGTTCTTCCGGCCATTATTTCTGTTCCTGACTAACAGCTCTATTTTCTTAATCAAATAGAAGTTTAAAAGGAACTGTGGGCCATGAAAATGCAAGGATGAGCTGTGTTTTTATTGCTTGTCAATACATGTTTCAGGAGAATCTTATTTCAGAAAAATCTTGTTATCATCCTATGTCAACAACTGTTTTGTTTTATAAAAAAAAAAAATCACTAAAAACTACAAGAATTATCATGACAATCTAAAACAGCCTTTAAAAACAATCTGGAATTTATCTTCATTTTGTCTGTAAGAGCTGCTCTGACCTGAGAGGTATGTTAGCCCTACTTCTGAAGTCCTATTCCACAGGTGTATTTGCATTTGGATGGGCAGGCTAGCTTACAAACAACAGCAAAAGAAACTCTTTCTACCCGCTTCCTCCCAGGCACCGAGAGGCAGAGTTTCTGGAAGGGCTGTTTGAGTTGTAGAAAGGCCAGCAGGGCCTCTGGTCTAGGGATCACTTTTTCCATATTGTCATTTTGGTCCTCAGTCTGCCTTCCTTCTCCTGGCTGCTTCTACCTCTGTTTCTATTCAAATTTGTTCTAGAATTCTAAACAACTGGGAACTCCCTGTGTTTCCTGATCCTTTATATAATTATTAGAAATGTGCAGCAATTGTGTTTGGACCTTTAAGGAGGGTATGGTTTTTGTTCATGGACTAAAAAGGAAAACTTAGTGATTTTTTTTTCTTCAACAGATTTTTCAGTCTAATAGTGAAGAGTAAAACCAACAGTTAGTAATTAGTTTGTAGAGCACTCTCATATATGGTATCTATCTTCTTTGGACCTAGCAACAACTAAATGGAGTGTTATTATGTTATTATGTTATGGAGGGGTGAGGTGGACAGAGCAACATTAGCCATAGCCTTGGCTGGCCTCAAACTCAGAGATCTACTTGCCTCCTAAGTGCTGGGATTAAAGGCAAGTACCACCAATGACCAGCCAGAAGGCGTGTGTGTGTGTGTGTGTGTGTGTGTGTGTGTGTGTGTGTGTGTGTGCGCGCGCGCACACATGCACGTTCATTATGGGTGGATATGTGTGCAAGTGCACATATGTTTGTGTGTGTAGGTCACAGGACAACCTTAAGTGTCATTCTCCAGGAGCTGTCCACTATTTTTAGAAGCAGGATCCCTGACTAGCCTAGAACTCAAGTAAGTAGGCTAGACTGGCTGGCCAGTAAGTCCCAAAGATCCCCTGTTTCCCTCCCCAGGGCTCGGATTGTAAGTATATGCCACATAAACAGTTTTTATATGGACTCTGGGTATCAAACTCAGGTCCTTATGCATTCAAGGGAAGCATTCTCCCAACTGAGCTGTCCTAAACCAGCAAAGGCTGTAGAATATTCAGTGAGTGCCCCATGAAGTTTTAGCCATGATAACATCATTTGAAGAAATAGTCTCATTGTTTGAAGATATATGAAGTAATTTCATTTGCTATCTTTTGTAATCAAAAGCATATTACTGGAGAAAATGAGTCCATGTCACTATTTAAGTGACAAAACCAGGTTCTGAACTGTTACTCTGATACTCTGATGGTTCTAATCCTGGCTACGCACTGAAATACTTCAGAATGACTTCATAGTTGTCCATCCCAGATCATCAGTAGTTCTGGGGGTAGATGAAGAGGGCAGCAGGATAAGATTGCTGCTCCCAGTAGGGAGAATAGTTCAGTTGTCTCTACTGTCGCCTCCTCAAGAGTGAACAGCGGAGACTCGTTAATAGTTTAAAACTTTACACAGAGCTATGAAATTAGAGCTTGTCTGTGAAAAAGTAAAGTAAGGAATAATGTGGTGATGGTCCTGATTTCCCCTCAACACCCAACACTTGGCAATAAAACTTGTCTGTCACCCTCTTAACATGCAAACCTTTGTTGAAGTGTAAGGCAAAATACCATATGTTGTCTAAAGTATCCATTTTTAAAATACAAACTCAGTGGTTCCACATCTGTAGCCGTGATGAAGTTGAGTAAAATTGTTCAGAGGAGTTATTCTTGGTGTTTGCTATACAATAGAGTTAAAACCAATTAGTCTTAGCTGAAAGTTCAGAGTATTGAAAGAGGATTTAATGTAAGCTAGCTAACTTTCAATATTAAAAAAAAATCATTTTATACTGGGCAGTGGTGGCACATGCCTTTAATCTCAGCACTGGGAAGGCAGAGGCAGGCGGATCTCTGAGAGTTTGAGTCCAAGCTGATCTACAGAGCGAGTTCTAGGACAGGCAAGGCTACACACAGAAACCCTGTCTTGGAAAAAAAAAATCACTTTGGTCCCCAAAACAATACCTATTTATACAAGAAAAAGTATCCCTATTTCAGATCCGAAAATAATATTTTCTAACTATTAGATGGTCTACAGTCCATTCTGAATGGGTGTTTTAATGTCTGTCCTTGTACATGTCCTCATGTTAGAAGCAGCCCACACCTTCTATGAATGGAGGAAGTTCAGTATTTGTATACATACCCAAGAGCATGTGCTTTTGGAATTAAGCATTTACCAAACCCAGCTGGCAAGAGCAGTGGGGTCTGTTAGCTGTCCCGCTGTCCCGGGAGAAGCTGTCCCAGGAGAAGCATGCAGCCTGCTCACTGTCTCGGGAACTTAGTTGTTCTATAGCTTTCTTAGGCTCTGCTCATCCTCCTTCCTCTTTCTAATCTCCTGGCTACCTTTTGAGTGCTGAGCTCACTGTATTTCTGTGATCTATTTAAAGAACGATGAAATGTAAAACTGTTAGTGTTCCTTACAGCCACATGATAGATACTCTATCTCTAAAGAGATACGAGCTCCTTCTACCCGGGGTAAATTCACTTCGGTTGTAATCTAACTGAATTCTGTGCCCTCTTGATCTCCCCTGGAGCAGACGCCTTACAGTCCCTCTTACCACGTGTTTCCAGCCATCCCTTTCTGGCCTTCATTTCCTTCCCTTCAACCTAAAGATCTGCTAAGACGTTTCTGTCTTAACAATTGTAGGGGTGAGATGTTCCTTAGCTCCTCCCCACCTCCTTCAACTGGTTCCTCCTGTTGCGCCTCCCCTGTATCTACCTGACTTTCCTTTTGAGAGGATCTGCTCCCTGTCCACCTCCCATTCATCGTGTGTCTGTTTTCAGCTCCCAGTCCTCATGTGTCAGCACAGAGGGAATCTTCATAATCACACCCACAGACACTTCTCAGCGAGACTCATTCACCTTCCTTAGCTTTTCAATAGCATTTACACCAGAAGCCACTTGACCGGTCTTGAAATCATTTCTCCCATGGACCTCACTGATCCCATTTCCTCTGCTTTTGCCTTCATTGAGTGGGGTTTTACTCTCACTAGTTCCCATCACTGCCTCATCTTGGTCCATTCCTTAATGGCACACAAGGACTTCCTAGGCCTTTAATTCCCAGCTCTCTTTGCTCTTCATTTGTCCTCTGATAATTTTGTTCATCCTTGGCCTCAACTACAGTGGGTTGGAGCCAACTCATAGCAACCAGTATTGCACAACTCTTTTCTGCTCTGTGCAGTGACTGTCATAGATATCTTAAAATCAGCCAAGGTAAGAATATCAATAGCCTCCACATCAGCGAAAGCCACAGGTCAGGGCTTTAGTCATATATCCAGGTAAGCAACAGAACACTGGCCTGAGCAGGGGGTGGCCACTAGTTTCTGAAACTGTCTCACACTTTCTGAGTGCCAGACATTATTTCCAGCTGATTTCTAGCCAGCTCATCTTGAACACCCAAATGCTGAATGGAATTCATTATCTTCTCCTGAAGCAGTCCTGTCCTGTACTAGCCCATCATTTGGCTAGTGGTCCCATTCCTCTCCTGTTAATAGCCCTCCTCTCTTCCACCTCCCCACTGTACCTAACTAACTCACAGGTGTGTGTCTTCCCCGCATTTCATTTAGATTTATGTTAGTTCAGGAGGATGCATGATAGAGCACCACAGAGTACATTCTATCACAATGATAGTAAAATGGTAACAAGGGAATGAGCACCAGAATGAATCCAGAAGTGGCATGGGCATACAAACATGTCACGGAGAACCACCAGCCAGCCACATGTTGCCAGTTAATTCAACATCCGGAAATACTTTGAATCTATCTTTGCCAGAAATGCAGTATCACAGCCTTTCTACCCTCCAAATACATCTTTTTGTCACACTCTTCCCGCTGTGCTTTTAAAGACGTGATGCTCACAGAATCTTATCACAGCATCCTTTCCCCATCGTTGACATTTCCTGTAGCTCTCCAATGCCCTCAAAAGAAAGTTGGAGCAAACACCCAGAGGCAACCTCCTACTTGAGATTTTTTTTGGCCTATTCCTCAAGATTTAGCATTAGTGTCACGATTCCTTGAAGCCGTCCTTGGCTCTAATATGTATTTCTGCTCTGTTCCCATAGTATGATTCCGTATATAATTATTGAATGCCAATAGCATTAATTCTGTTTGTACCAAAGATTACCTTTGAAAAGGTAATCATTTTTAAAGCATTTCTGTTGGAGAAAACATACTTAAGAAATTACACAAAAATATGGCAATCCCAGCTACTTGAGGGTGAGGCAGGAAGATCCCAAGTTTCAGGCTAGCCTGAGCCAAGACTCTGTCTTGTGCAAATAAATAAATAAATAAATAAATAAATAAATAAATAAATAAGGCTGAATATAGCTCTTCTGCCTACTCTATATGATACCAAAGAGTCAGTCCCAATGCCTGGGAGAGAGGGAGGGAGGGAGGAAGGGAGGGAGGGAGGGAGGGAGGGAGGGAGGGAGGGAGGGAGGGAGGGAGGGAGGGAGGGAGGGAGGGAGGGAAAGCATACTGATTTCCACACGGGAAGAAAGTACTAAGCACAAAGCAGCAGACGGGAAGAAAGGGACCCTGTCTCATGTATAGCACAGATTACTTTGTCTTACAGTATCTCCTAGCATTTCTCTCCCACTGCAATAGGAGACATGTGTATTCTCTGGACCACAGTGAGAGGTATAGTGTAGGTTTGCAATAGTATCTGTAGGATGGATGGAAGAAAGTTCTTACAACTGCCCAAAACTATATAGAAGTTCCTTCTGTTGTTTAGATTTGGGTGAGTGGGGAGATAGGACCATGAGAACATATATCTTTAGTTAGTATAGGCCAAATCCCTGCCCTAAGAATTGCTTCTTGTGGTTCAGAGAATGAATCTGTTGGCCTTCAAGGAAGAGCTCTGGGCCTAGCCCATTCAATCAGCCCTTTGCTAAACACATAAAAGAAGCCTGCCACTTGATGGTTCATTTGCTTTACAGCTTGCCAGAGGCTCAAGCAAAAGGTCCTAATTAAAAGATCTGTGTTGTTTCTATGCTCTCTTGCTCAATAGTAAGTAGAGAATCCCCAGGGCTTCATCCCATCCCCACACAGTGAATCCAGTTAATCTTCTAGATTAAAACAAAACATGCACACCACGCTAAAAATTTATAGTTGAGTTTCACACATAGTCTAGTTCCCTCTGCTCTCTGAGGCCCTCTATTCAGGAGGATTTAAAGATGTCTGTCAGTCTCTCAACTCTGGTGGTTCAGCACAAGGTGTTGGGAGGAAGAGGGGGGATATTGGCCGGCAAGAAGTCCAAGCATGTGTATTGTTTGCAAGTTTTCCCAGTGATTCTAATGTGTAATCAGGAGTGAAGACACTGGCCTAGAGTCAACAGTATTGCACTCTGCCCTGAATTGCTTCACATTCGCTCCTTAGCCTTCCCAGCTCTGGTGGCACTGGTGCTTCCCAGTGCCCTTGCTTTTAGAAGGAGTACAGTTGGCCAGAGACACCACTGAGCACTTCCCACACTCAGAAAACAACTTGTGTCTCTATTTTCTTCTTTATTATCTATCCCCCTTGCTAGAATAGGACCATGATCCACTGTTGATTGGCACTACTGTTGAATCAGTGTCAACTGAACATCCAGGAAGATGTGACTGCTAGGCTGAGTCAGGCGGAGTCAAAGGAGCTGGAAGGAGCAGTTAGAAGTTTGAAGGAAAAGTCATACTGACGACAAACAAGTCACAGAATGCCTTCTACGAGGGATTCAAGCTAAAAAGTACTTACAAATCAGCATGTCAAAGACTGCCTACTATTACTACTTCTTTTCAAAAGTGGTGGCGCACGCCTTTAATCCCAGTATTCGGGAGGCAGAGCCAGGCGGATCTCTGTGAGTTCGAGGCCAGCCTCTGGTCTCCAAAGCGAGTTCCAGGAAAGGCGCAAAGCTACACAGAGAAACCCTGTCTCGAAAAACCAAAAAAAAAAAAAAAATCACAAAAGGACATACGCTTGTAAAAAAAAATTCAGTGTTAAAAGTGAAATTCCTTTGGTGCTAGTTATTTGAAGTATTTTATACAGTGTACAGAATTAATATATAGGTTGATTTTTAAAGAATTGAGCCATTTCAAATATAGTATTCCATAATTGTGTTCTCTATAAATAAGCCTGTAGTTTGTTCTATATCAAGACATGGGTCAGAGTAGTGAAGGGATTTAGTGGGAACCATATTTCCCTAGACAACCTGATTTCTGTGCGTTAGCTGTTTTATGGCCCTTACTCATTGAATTATCCCATATTTCATATTCATTCTCTTTTATCCACAGTGAGGTCTGATTGTGTCTGTTTTTAATGATGTTACTTATAACAGATGTCCGTTCTCTACATTGGGGCTTATAATTAAGCTATGTTTAGGGTGAATAAATTTGGCGGTAGCTGTGATAGCCTCTCACTTACCAGAGTTCAGCCTGAGGCATAACTAATGGCTAGCAGGCCGAAGCCAGTACTCCACCTGGTTTTTCTGAACCAGTATTAATGGACAGTATAGCTGTGCCTGTTCCTTTATGTATTGTCTGTAACTATTCGTGTGCTACAATGACGGGTCAGGCACTGCAACAGAAACCATGTAGCCACAAAATCAAAAATCCCTACTCTCTGGGTCCTTGACACAAAAATCGGCTGACCTTCCGTTTAGTTGATCAAAAGAATCACACTATCAATAATCAAAACAAAGCAACTGAGCTCTGTGGGAATGAGAGCTCTGGAGTTTTGTCTCTAACACTACACATGTCTGATTGCTTTCAGCAGAAAGAGAATCAGCAAGAACATGGTAGAGGATGGGGCAGGAAGAGGGTATGCAGGCATGTTCTATCTAGTTGGGTCCTGTCTTCCTGTCAGACAAGTCACATCTTCTCCCTTTCTATTCTGTCCCCTCCCAAGAGGAACAGTGCTTGCTGTAAAGAAGGCCAAGATTTTCAGAATACCTGTACGTTGGAGCCTTTAAATTTAAACCAGTCTGCCCTGTCTTTGCTGCCAAACTCCATAAATCATTCATCTGAACAATTAAAGGCTGGGCACCTGTTGAATGCTGGCCCAGGTGCAGTAGGTTAACCCCCATCCTCCCAGCTGCTTACCATGGAAGGTAAGGGACCCCACACCATGCCAGCTGTGAAGGAAGCATCAGGAGGCATTTGGTTTTCATCTCCACTAGGCTTGTGTCTGCCCCCAGTCCCACATTATGTAGGGAACGCCCCTCTGGAGATTCCACTGCAGCTCTTGCAGTGATAGAAGTCTGGACGTTTGCAGTGGCCACTCTTGGAAAAGTGGAAAGCTGTCATGTCACTACAGGTGGAAAACATTATGACAGCTTGCTAGAGCTGCCCCCTTCTCTTTGCTGTGTGAACCTGTGTAAAGTTTTTCCTTCTCGAGAGCTTGGTCTGTGTGATCGCATTCGGCCAGACTGTGGGTGTGTCATATAAAGGCTGACTCTGAAGTTGGTTTGGAATTGGGATTTGAATATCTCCTTTGATTTGAACATTGCTACACACTCTACTAAACTCAGACTGGGATAAAAGTAGGCCAAACATCAAGTGATCTACATAATTGAGAGGAAACAAGTTGATTCTGTGTCTGGCTTGTTCAACTGACTGTTCATCTGCCCACTCTATGGGTGTAATTAGCCCAAATTTTAATAACAAAATTGGAAAGCCGAGAGGGACTTTGAAAAACATCTAATTGTACTGATGTGGAAATGGCGTCTTTAGACCCGGAGTTACTTATCCACAGTGATGAAGTCTATTCCTTTAGGCCTTCAGACCAAATAGCGTAATCCATAGTTAGGCATCCTACTTATAAGACTGCCCCTCTAAAGCATTGTTTATACAAAGGGAAACACCGGAAACTTCAGTTTGGGTTCACATTGCTTTCTTTGATGAGCCTGGGGATACTCTGAGACTCTGCTGCTTTCTGCAAATCAGACATGCTTCCTGGATTGCATCAGAGTCCAGGGGACATGATTGATGAATAAAGGGCAGAGGAGGGATGATGTAATGGCTCGGGTGGCCTTTACCTGAGAGTTATCTCTGGCAGTGTATTGCTCGGGTCTGTGTGACTCACACACTGAGGTGCTGCCATCCGTGTTAGTCAGCACGATAGGCTCACACTTACCTCACCCTATGTTTCTCTGCTTTCCTTGCCAGATCTGATTAGAGGCACTTTTGTTTTAAGCTCGTGTTTATGAAGCAGAAGTGCACTTTGCACCAGTGGCCACGCTGATTCAGTCAAAGCAGCTTGATGTTTACATCCACTCAGATCAGCGCCTACTCAGGGTCCCACATTGTCAGTATTCTCTCACAGCATTTTTTTCTGTCTTTAAGCATCAGTTCAACAAACCCATTCCAAAATAAACCTGAAACAAATACCCACTGTGAGCCATAATTATGGCAGATGCTTTTTTGCTTTTAGCCACAAACCAACAATGTGGAGCAATTACTACCTGTACCATTTTAGGGTTGAGAACACTCACCCAGCTCACTTGGATAGTGTGTATATGAATTGAGATTGAAATCCTGCTATCCTGCTTTCTTGGAATCAAGTACAGTACTTTTTCCACTGCATCACAAATGTTTCTAATATATGTACTCCAGGAGCTTTTCAAAAAAATATGTCATTTTCTTGAGGTTAAATTCATACTTGATTTATGATCTTCATATTTGATATACTGTCTATCTCTGTCTATCCTTGGTGTTCTAGAAATCAAGAGAACAGAAATAAATTTATTTATTGAACAATAATCATTGAGTTCTACAGTGGAGATTTATCATAAAGCACTAATTCACTTGAATTTAATTGTACCTGCTTAGCAAATGAATATAAAAAGAAATAGAATGAAAATGTACATGGACAGACAGGTCTCCTTAGCTTATGCTCAGTGGGCCTATACTGGGGGCCTAACCCAAGATAAATAAATAAATATATATATTGATTTTCCTCAGTCCGTGTCTGTTCACATGTGCCTCTCTTGAAATAAACATCTTGCTTTGTCTAATGTGGTGCCTTTTTGTACAACGTGTATCTTAATTTTTTATGCAACCAAAGATAGGTCTATGCCAAAGCTTTAGGGGAAATCCATCTGGGTGTGGCCTACTAAGAAACAGTATATCTTCTTCCCGCAGAAGGCCTTCCTGACACAAGTTGAAGGATTTGTTTCCTTTATGTACTCTCTAAAAATCTTAGTCTCCAAATAACCCCCCCCCCTTTAGAAGTTAAGATTGCTTATAATCAAACAAGAAATTATAATTAGGGTGTTCTTAAATGGATCTTCTGTTTTCTCTGTATTATGCCATGTTGTATGGAAATTAATATTGAGCAAACCAAATATCAGTGTCCCCATAAGAGAACTGTTAGACCAACTATGGTAGCATATGCCTATAATCCCAGCATTTGGGAGGTGGCGGCAAGGAGATCAGTTCAAGGCCAGCCTTGGCTACCTGTTAGTTTGAGGTCAGCTTGAGCCAGGTAAGACCCGTCTTCAACAGCAGTGAAAACTGTGTTAATGCTGAAAGCAATGGAGAAATGCCAGTGGGGGGAGGAGTGAAAACTTCAGTGGACAAGTCCGTCAGAGAGGTGCAGAGAGACGACTAAGGAAGCTACTTCGGGGCCAGAGAGATGGCTCAGTGAGTAGAAGCTTTTGCCACCAAGACTAATGACATGAAGTCCATGCCAGGACCACGAGGAAGGATAGGGCAAATGCCTGCAAGTTGTCTTCTGGCCTCCACATGTGTGTGGTGTGAGCATTCGCGCACGCGCGCGCGCACACACACACACACACACACACACAAAATATTAAAGATTTTAACAAATTTCTATGCATGGCCTTTTGAAAAATGAAATTGTATCCTTCTAAAATTATGTTATTTCCAACATATATCTAGGAATATTTACAGTTTTTTGAAATACTTAAATTTTCATTTGAATACCGAACACATGCAAATGCTAACAGTAATAAGCACTTGAGTATGGGGAAAGGAAGTTGTTACATATTCAGAAAGGTTTTGTTTCTTCGGGTTATTCTCCTGTCCTAAGAGGAAGAGCTGTAAGGACAGAGAACACACAGAGGTTACCATGACGTCAGGCCATGCCTTTGTCCCACTTGCCTGTAGCCTGCAACTGATTCCTCCCACAGTCCCTTTGCCCCAGCCCAGCGGTGTCCAGTTCACGCCCATCTCCAGGACCCATAATGCAGCCTGTATGTCCTGAACCCGAGTGGGGAATGGTAGGAAAGAGACAAAGGAGCCAGCAGGAAGTAGACATTTGTATGAGAAAAAGAGAAGCAGTGGGCCGGAATGCCTGTAGCCATAGTTCCCCAGCTAACATTCGCTGCAGCTAGGCAGCTGTGCAGGCTGCAGATGCACAGGGCAGTCTGGAGCATGGCTGCAGTTTACTTCCCCTTCAAAGGCAACCACAGAAACTTCATGTTCCCACCAGCCCTCCCTCACCTGATGATCGGCTCCTCTTTTATGTTTGTCTTTGGGTTGTTTTCTTTGGGTAAATCATTTCCCTAAATAATTCCCCAATTTCTTCATGACTGGAAGAGCTACATGCTCCTTTTGAGTATCTTTGCCAACACCCACTTTTCCTTGTGTCTGGTACCCCATAATTACCATAACTGCTACCCACAGATGGCTAAGTTTTGAATCTTATCTTTCTGCCTTTTCTATGAGGTGATCATCTGTGATTGTCTGCTCCAAGGCTCCTTTAAAAGAAATATACAAAAAAAGTATCTCTTCTCAATAGCCATGAAGGTCATCATTAAAATCCCAGAAGTTTTTGTTTTGCCTCTTTTATTGTGTATTATTAAAACTCAGCTCTGGAATGATGAGAATCTAGCTTGTTTGTTTTACATCTGTTCTTCCCGTAAGAAAATTTCAACTTGGGTTACACTCGGTCCTTAGACGCCTAGAATTTTCTATGGAAGTTTAAGAAATTAAAGCTCAGAGCAAATGTTCCTGATGATGTTTGGAATCAGATAAGCAAATGAATAGTCGCGGCATGTCAGCCAAGGAAAACAAGCTTCTTGATGGGCAGGAGCCTGCATTGTGTGGAGCTCTTCGCTTGCTTCACCAGCCAGAGCCCTGTTCATTGAACTCCATTTATTGCGTATTGAAGAGGACATAAAACACCTTGTCCTAAAGTAAACGTGTTTGTCTTGTGTCCACTTCATGACCGTGATTATGTTCATCTTCGTAATTCCTTGAGCCTTTACCTGCTTGTTTCACGCTTTGCTGGCAGCAGTTTGTGCCGTGACTTTCTCTGCCAGGCTGTTTTCCTATCCTTGCACTTCATTAGCCTTCCGTAGTTGTTGGTAATTGGAAGAGAAGTCACCTGATTGTTCTTGGCTCTGACGGCTGTTCTTACTTTCCTATTTTCTTTGTGTGACAGTGAGAGTCAGTGATTTGAGCCTCTCCTATCTATCTTTTCCACCTTTTCCTCATTGTGATGA
This sequence comes from Peromyscus maniculatus bairdii, assembly GCF_049852395.1. NCBI lineage: Eukaryota > Metazoa > Chordata > Mammalia > Rodentia > Cricetidae > Peromyscus > Peromyscus maniculatus. Next base: position 47,653,421 of record NC_134863.1, on the reverse strand, counting down.
AAATACATTACTGCTTGAACTTTCCATTTAACTAGGGGACTGCGTAGAGCAAGCCCTTAGTGACATATACTCAAAGCAGATTTGCAACAGATCAGTTTGTGTCAAGTATGGACTTTTAGTAACCTGTGCTTGAACATCCTCTACCATAAGGTAAAGGGAGGAAGGAAGGAACCAGATCATTAACAAAACAACAACAACAAAAAATCTGTTGAGGGTTGGAGAGATAACTCAGTGATTAAGAGTGTTTACTGCTCTTGCAGAGGACCTAGGTTGGATTCCCAGCACTCACTTAGTGGTTCACAACCATCAGTAACTCCAATTCTAGGGAATCCGACTGCTCCTCTGACCTCTGAAGGCTCCTGCAAGCACAATATGCATACACATACAATATACATACAATTAAGTAATTTTTAATCTATTATGTAGTAAAGAAGAGCATCAGGGACGAAAAATCATTCTCTGTGGCTGGCACAGAGCAGCCTAGAGCAGATTTTTGCTATAATCACAATTCAGGCCATACTCAAAATGATTTTGTTTCTTATGTACTTTTTAATACAGCATTTACTTAATTCTTTGAAAGTTTCATACAATATATTTTTATCATATTCACCCCCAACTCCTCACTAACTCCCACCAGATCCATGCCCACTTCCCTACCCACCCAATCTCTCCATCTCCCTCTCCTCACCCCCCACCTTCCCCGATCCTTCTCTCTCTTCTCGAATCCCTCTCCCTCTTCCATCAGTTCCAGTTTGTGTTGGCCAGCTCCTCTGGGGCGTATGGCCTACCATAGAGTGTAGTATATACCAGAGATCACACCATTAAAGAAAACTGACTATGCCTTTTCCTGTAGCCATAAAATGTTCCTCAGCTAAGGTGACCATATGCCCACCTTCCTCACCCTTGGGATTTTGTCTGGTTTGAGATTGCACAGGACTTGTGCATGCGGTCATAATTTTTTGTGAGTTCATATGTGTTTCTGCCCCAATATGTTCAGAAAACACTATTAACTTAGAGTAATCCACCAGCTCTGACTCTTAGAATCTCTCCCTCCCTTCTTCTGAGAAGATCCCGGAACCTTGAAGGCCAAGCCTTCCAAAGTCTCTTTTTCTCTGCATGTTGGCCAGTTGTGGGTCTCTGTCATCACCATCTACTATATGAAGGAGCTTGTCTGGTGAAGACTGAGAGAAGTACTAATATATGGGTATAGCAATAAACCCATTAGGTATTATTTTCAGACTGTGTCCATTTAGTAGAAGAATAATATTAAGTTCTTCCCTACAGCCTACAAATGATCTTGCCACACGGCCATAACCTATGTAACAGTGCCATCCATATATGAGTTCCATCTCATGGAGCCAGCCTGAAGTCAGAAAGTGGTGGATTGCTCCCATAACATCTGTGCCACTATACACCAGTGGGCATATCTTGCCAAGCATATCGTTATTGTATATTGAAGAATTCATGGCTAGGTAAGATTAATGACTACTTTTCTGCCCCAGTAATGTGCCTAGATAGGTCCAGCAAGGTCAAAGCTAATTGGTAGAGATGAATTATTCACTGATTTCTTCATATTTATGACTCAAATATGGGGTGTCTTCAGCAATAGGATCATATTAACTTCAAGTTCTAGAAGATGTCCAAGAGGAGAGTGGCAATAACCTGTAATGTTTGGGGATCTACATGACCCCAGTGGCCAACAACTGAAAAAGAAGTAATGATAACAACCTTTTGTGTCCACTTTTGTATTCACCATGTACTTTTGGGTATGGTCTATCTACCAGCCACTGCACCCTTAAAGAAATTTGACTCTTTATCCCCTAGAAGCCATCAGCTGTCCATAGTTCCTCCTCTAGGGGAGTATCTCATGATTCCTATCACCACTCCATGCTAGAATGTTGTCTGGCTTGCTCTTGTGTAGGTTTTATGCAGATAACCACAGTTACTGTTGAGTTCATAAGTCCTGTCATGTCCAGAAGACACTGGTTAACTCCAGTTCTTTTCAGCCCTGGCTCTTTTTTTTTTCTATTCATTTTACATACCAACCACAGATCTCCCTCTCCTTCCTCCTCCTGCCCCCCCCCCAGTCTTTCCCCCCAATCCACCTCCCATTCCCACCTCCAAGACAAGGTCTCCCATGGGGAGTCAGCAGAGCCTGGTACATTCAGTTGAGGCAGGTCTAAGCCCCTCCTCCCTGCACCAAGGCTGTGCAAGGTGTCCCACCATAGACACTGGGCTCCAAAAAGCCGGCTCATGCACCAGGGATGGATCCTGATCCCACTGCCTGGGGACCCCCTAAACAGTTCAATCTAAACAACTGTCTCGCCCATCCAAAGGACCTAGTCCAGTACCATGGGGTTGGGGGGGGGGCACAGCTATTGGTCCACAGTTCATGCGTTTCTACTAGTTTCAGCCCTGGCTCTTAACAATCTTTTTGCCCTCCCTTTCACAATGGACTCTGAGCCTTGTGGGTATGGAAAAGGCATAAATATAAGTGGTCCATTTATTATAACTGACTATTCCACTTTAAGTTAAAGTTAAGTTTCTGCATTAACCACCACCCACTGCACACACACACAAACCTTCTCTGATGATATCTGAGAGCTGTGAGTACAGACATAAGAATTTGGAGGGCCGTGTCATACTCTGTTCATTTAGCAGCGTGATGGTAATAGAGGCCTGTGACCCCCTCAACCATGAGTTCATGACCATATTTTCAGTACCATACATCTGTTTTCTCCTGTGGAGCGGGGCTTCAATCTATCAGAATGCTGCAGGTGAAGCCTGTAACGTTCATGCCACTGTTGCTGTGGGTGTATCTTGCCGTTACTGTGGCTCACGGTGTTCAGAGCTGAGTAAGACTAGATGATCCCGTCATCCCCCAGTCCTAGCCCACATAGCTGTCAGTACTATGGAGCTAGCCATCTAAGTACTTTAAGTAAAAAAGTACTTCATGGATGGAAACTACAGTGTTGTCTAGGGAGATGGGGTGTTGCTGCCTTGAGTGCTGTTATTAAGGTATAGGACTGATGGATGTCGTTGGAAAAGAGAGAGCTGACCATTGAGGGAGTACGAAGCATGTAGGTGTCTGTTAGTGCCTGTTTCGCATAGCATCTGGTAATTAGTTTTCTAGCTAGTTTCTAATTGTCTTGGGATATGGGAAACTGAAATGTCCCTGGAGATTATGTTAGATTAGGTTCATTTCCCTAGCACAACCTTGCCTGGGACCTATATACAGGGTGTGGACCTCTACTAAGTTGGCATAACATTTTCCACCTTCCTGGTGTTTGTACTAACATAATTACGATAAATTGCTGCTGTTTTTGGAGATAATCTCTGTTCTCACATCTGGGCTTCAGGTTTTGAGTAAGGCTGCTGAAGCAGAGGGGAGGAAGGAGCCTTTCCATAATATTAAGGTCATTCCTGATAAAGGTGATGGCTCCGCCTTTCCCAGTTAGATCCCCTGCCAGCAATAGCATAGGCTTGAGCCAATGCCAAATGTTTTAATACTGTATGGCCTTGCTTGATAAAGTCTGTGCATGGCAAAGGGGTGGGGGTGGGGGGCAAAGTTTCCCAAAGTAAAATTTTCCAAGCTTTCTCTCTGTGATTTAGGCAGAGCACCCTCCATCTAAGTATTACCATGTGTTTGGTGTAGTCGCCGGTAGCCTGTGATTCTCATTCGACAGCGCTTCTAGAGATTCGAATTGACAGGAAGTGCTGGGCAAGTTAAGATGTAAATCTACTCTTGCTGCACAGAGTTTGGGGGGTTTGACAGAAAGGACAGTGGCAAAGACGGGGAACGACGGAGATTAATGCTGTGATGTTCCCAAATAATACTGAGTTGTTACGGTCTGCTACCCAGCAGCACTCAGTGTTATACTCCATTGTTCCACTAATGTTGTGCATGTGTTCTCCAGACTCGCTTTCCCTCCTGTTAGAAACTCTCAACTACAAGAATTGTTGTCTTTCTCTGGCCTGTGTTTCACGTGGAGAACAAGCATGGTGAGGCCAATAAGTAGTTGTTGGGTATCTGAGCAGTTAAAGCCAAACCATCGCATACCCCTTGGCAAGAGGAGCCGGTGTGATAATAACCACATGCTCAGGCAGTTCCCCACCCTGGAGCACTTACAAGTGTAGGAAAGAGATTTTTCTCTATTTCACAGATTTTCAGTTTCCATATGGAATATACCATTAGCCTCAACATCTACCAAGCCTTTACTGTAATTACTATCAACAAAATTCATGAATAAACTTAGTACAGAGAAAAGGGAAATAAGAGATCTCTGGCTTTTAAAGATTGGGCTATCTTTTGAGAACTCAAATTCAGTTTAGGTGAATGAACTGGGTGAAGCTGGTTTCAACTTGACTACTCAAAGCTTTGGCTCTAACCTGGCAGTGGTGGACCACACCTTTAATTCCATCACTTGGGAGACAGAGGCAGACGGATCTCTATTAGTTTGAGGCTAGCCTGGTCTACAGAGTGAGTTCAAGGACAGCCGGGATTGTTATATAGAGAAACCCTGTCCCGGAAAACCAAAATAAAGATAATTGTGGCTCTTGTTTTAAGCCAAATTAATGAATTATTACCAAGGATATAAAATCAATCTTGAGTTCAATGTATTTTTCTGTTGTTCTGAAACAAATTGACAGCAGATAAAAATCATTCCTGAGGGATTAGGACTCAGTAGTGGCGGCACTAATGAATGATAACAGTGAAGCAAACATTAGCTTGTCTGCCCTGGTTAGCAGCCCGAGCAGTGAAAACCTTAATGGACCATGAAGACTGGAGGGCTGGGTGACGTGGGTCACAGCCCAAAGAACAGGCGAGCACAGTACAGGGGAACCTTTCATCACCTCCGTGACATTGAACGTTTTCTATCCGTAGAGCAGGCGCTTAATTTCCCCAGGTTGTTAATCTGGCACCTTTCATGAACATCACTGTTCACTCTGGGATATAAAAAAGCAAATAGCCAAAACATGTAAGTGTTAAGGGGAAAAAACCAACAGAGGAAATTACCATAGCATGTGGGGTACTGGCACCTTTCCCCCAAGTCTGAGAAGGGAAAGATAGCTCGAAATCTGCTGCTTTGGCAGTCTCTGTTTAGCAGTAACCAGAGGTCTCAGGAAAGAAGGTCCCATAAATATACACTCACAGAGTTCAGCCGTGGCCTTTAACTGCATGTGTATCCACATTGTCAAACTAGACTCCAAACCCACCACCGGAGAGCCAGGCAATAATAGGAAAGTAAAAGGCTCTTCCCTCGATGCTCTGATTTTGCCCTGTGTTTACCCTCTCTGTCCTAAAGAACCCGGTGTTTCCTCTCCTGGTATAGTGTGTTCCTTTTGCGTGCCCATCAGTTGTTAGCATATCTGCTATGTCATAGTGTGCTGAGTGTTAAAGCATAATCCTTATTTGGTTTTTCTGTCTCTTGTTTTTAGGTAAGTCGTCTGATTGGAGTGATATTTCATTTGATGGAATCGGCCGCTTGGTAAAGTACTATTATTTTTATCACATGATGTCCACTGTCACTTTTGTGGTTTCTCAACCTGTTTGTTTTTTTTTTTCTCACGTTACATATGAATAAACTGCCTTGGAAGGCAATAACAAGAAGAGTGGGGAGGCCATGGGGAACCAGGAAAGATGTAGCACTATATGTATTTGCCTATGAAAACCCACCTTTGAAAGAAACTATTTATAGCTATTTTCATCAGCTTTGTGTTTTAGAACTTCAGGAAGGGTTTCTTATATTTAGGAATGATTGAATTTCCTTCCGAGACTCACACCAAATTAAGAGTTGTGATTTCTGCTTGTGTTTGATAAAAATCTGACATTCCTCAGATTCCTCAAAATATTGCTCTCCGTGTTACATGAAACATTCTGTGTCCCATGGGATATAATTTGAATCATGATTTATCTTAAAACATCTATTCACTTAAAGCACAGTCTTTCCTAGACAGAGAGGACATGAGTTTTCTGAGTCTCTGAGTCTTGGAGGTGGAGTTGGGGCTGTGCTCCATGCTAGAGGTGAAGCCTGTGAGCATGAGCCCCATGGTAGGATGCATGAGAACAGCAATTGCCTTACCCAGCTCCTTCTGGATCTTTTCAGTGACAAGAAGGATGTCTGTGGTTGGTACAATTTCTGAAAAAAATCGGTAGGTCCTGAATATTAGCAATGGTTTTTCTTCTGACTTTGTACTTTTTCTAGAACTAAACAAGCAAAGCCTGAGGTCCTTCCTCCCAGTACCACACCTTCCCAGAGTATCTCTTGGCATGATTTTGCATCACATGTTTTCTTTTAGACATGAATTTGATAAAGTTTTATGACTCAAAATACCCAGAGGACCCTTGTGCCTCATTCCTTCCACTCTTCTCCATTACTGTCTTCTGAAATTTTTTCTTTGTTGTTTTGTTGTTGCTGTTGTTGTTTTGGTTTTTTTTTTTTTTTTTTCAAGACACGGTTTCTCTGTGTAGTCCTGGCTGTCCTGGAACTCACTCTGTAGACCAGGCTGGCCTCAAACTGAGTGATCCACCTTCCTCTGCCTCCCGAGTGCTGGGATTAAAGGTGTGCACCACCACCGCACCGCGTGTTCTGAATTTGTAAGTTTACAATACCTGGTGGTTTGTGATTGTAAGTCATTCAAGACTGTTGAATATTGCTGTATATTGTTGCTGACTCTGACTGAGTAGATAATGATGTCCTTAAGCATACGATGCAACAATGTTAGATTGACTTCCATGTTCACCTTGAAACACTTAGTCCAGTGGTTCTTAGCCTTCCTGATGCTGTGACCCTTTAATACAGTTCCTCATGTGGTGACCCCACAAACCATCAATTTTTTCATTGCTACTTTGTAACTATAATTTTGCTACTGTTATGACTTGTAATGTAAATATCTGATATGCAGGTAGTCTTGGGCGACCCCTGTGAATGGGTCATTCTACATGCCCCCAAAGGGGTCACAACCCACAGGTTGAGAACCACTGACTTAGTGGTTGAAGGCCGAGTCTCTCCTTGCACAGGAAGCTATCTCTACTCAAACACAGACTCTGCCCCAAAAGTCCAGGAGCACATAGGATGGGAACCATTTTTTCTCAAAGCACTATTGTCATTGTGTGTGATGGTTAACACCTCTAATCTCTAATCTTGCCTCCAGTCTGAGGCAAGAAGATTGTCAGTGGGTTTGAGGACAGCCTGGGCTACATAAGGAGTTACAAATCAGTGTATGCTAGAATGAGATGCAGTCTAAAAAGAAACAAAGAGTCCTGTGTGTGTTTGGAGAAATGCTTGAATACATGGAGGAGGGAGTGGATAACAGATACAAATGTAGCTCAGAAAAGAGAGCTCAACATTTATCCCTAGTTCTGTTTGACAACCTGTGATGTGGAGTAATGCCTTTCTCATATCAGGATGCTGTCCATGTCTATGTCGACCAGCAAGTCCCTAAAGGAGATTGCTTTTAAGAACCTCTGTGAGGGCATAGTGTATGGGAACCCAGGGATGAATAGTTTCCTTTAACTCAAAGTATTCAAAAAAGCAATTCAAATAGCATCTTCCTTGATTAGGTACTTGAATAGAAATGTTAGTATCTTCACCTGCCTTTTATCTGCTAAAAGGCAGAAATACCTAAAAACTCCTTTTCTAGCTTTAAGACAAGAAAGAAACTGGCAGAATTGATGTCCTTTTAGCCTACCAAAACGCCTTCTAGATATGACCTATACAAATTTTTCAATGTTTTCCCCCATTTTCCTCCCTGAGAATGTAATTTCTCATTCATATCACTAGAAACCCATACCAAACAAAACATTTTTTTTGTATTTTCTAAGAAATGGCCATCCAAAGATCCCCTCATCTTTCCAATATAATGATGGGCAGAATCAGGAGCCCTTTAAGAAATATGGGTTTCTTGGGAAAGGAGTAAAAATCTCACTCAATATTGGGAAGCCTGGGAAAAGGATAATGCTTCAGCAGGAATTCCATTGCACCTGTCCCCCGTGAACTAGCTTGAGACCTAAAAGCCCACCCCCACAGTGACGTGCTTTCTCCAACAAGACCGCACCTACTCCAACAAAGCCACACCTCCTAATAGTGCCACTCCCTTTGGGATTATGGGGGCCAATTACATTCAGGCTGCCACAGTCATGGTGTTTCATCACAGCAATAGTAACACTAAGACGGGGCTCTTTGCCCATTTTTAATTACATTGTTTGTTTTCTTGTTACCGAGTTGTTTGAAGTCTCTATCTTAGATACTAATGACCCTTTATTAGGCATCTGTTTGACTCATAAGTATTTTCTTTCCTCCTGTACGCCATCTCTCCATTTTATTGCTTCTTTTCTATGTGGATAAATTGTCATCCATGAGATCTCTTCTGCTTAGAATTATGTCAGGAAAATGACTGCTGAAGTCAATGTCAAGAAATTTCTCCCATGTACCCCTCTAATGCGTTTATAGTTTCTTGTCTTTGGTGCATTTTGTGGTGAGGGTTCGGTTTCTTCTGTTAGTAGACAGCCAGTTTTCCCAGGGTCCGTCTTTGAAGAGACTGGCCTTTCCCCTTTTGCTCCTGGCCCATTAATCAAGGATTGGTTAACCATACATGTATGGATTAACTTGGGGGCTCTCTATTATGTTCCATTCGTCTGTATGTCTGTTTTTTTTTTTTTATCCTAGTACCATGCATTTTTGATTGCTGTATTGTGGATCTTAAAGTCTGTAGAAAGATGCATCCAGTTTTGTTCTTTTTGTTCAAGGCTGTTATTTGTAGTCTTCTGTGGTTCCATGGAAATTTTAGAATTATTCTTTTGTGTAAAGGTGTTGTTAAAGTTTTGATGGGTATTAAATTAAATCTATAAATAACTTTGTGTAGAATGATATTTTAACAATAATAACTCTTTACACCCACAAAATATGTTCATTTTCTTTCTATTTTATTGGTAGAATTTCCTTTGAGATAAGGTCTCATGTAGGCCAGATAAGGCTGGCCTCCCACTTTCCATGTAGCTGAGAGTGATTGGCCTTAAACACCAGATCCTCCTGCTTCACTAACCTGAGTGCTGGGACGCAGGAATGTACCACCATGCTCAGGATTTGCAGTGCTGGAGCTCAAATGCAGGGCTTCCCGTAGGGCACCCTACCAACTGAGCTACGTCTGCAGCCTTATAGCAGAATAGTTTTTAACCATTTTGAAACTGAGGGTATAGCTTAGTGGTAGAATATACCATGTGTGAAACCCTGAGTTTGATCCTCAGCATCTAAAAACGCACAAGTTTTAAATCAAGTTCATTTTGTCAGTAATTCTGGCAATCCTTAAAAGTATATGCTAAGATTATTGAAGCAAAAGTTGCTTTGGCTAATATATAATTACAAAAGAGAAACTTGTCTTAAACTCTTTACGCCTTGGGGTCATCTGCTGTTTGCTTTTGTTGGATTGAAAGCCCTATGATGCTAGGGACTATGTCGTCTGGTGCTCATATTTATACATACAGCACCTTTTACACTGCCTGGTACAAAAAAAAAGCACTCAGTGAATATATGACAAATGGAATTGGTAAACACTATAATCTAAATCATATACGATGATTGTTTGAAATGACGAGGTGATGCACACATTTAGAGGATTCAAACATACTTTTAAAAGAAAAGGGTTCCTGCTAGCCAAAATCTCTTTCTGACTCACTCTCTCTCTCTCTCTCTCTCTCTCTCTCTCTCTCTCTCTCTCTCTCTCTCTCTCTCTTTCATACACACACACACACACTATGGTCTCTGTAATTTGCAACAGATGACTTTTTGTACCTGATTCCAGACTTAGAATTCCTTGCACTCACTTTTCCTTCCCTGCTAATAACTACATCGAGGCAGGACAACCAGGTACATGTTAGAAATAAATCGATGACAAGAGAATAACAGAAATAAACTATAACAGGCCAATCAAGCTTCCTTCTTCATTCAAGGCTTTTATTTGAAACAGACCATGTTATCCTTGAATAGTGCTTACACACTGACAGGTTTTTATAAAACACTTCACTCTCTATTACTCTATGACAGCCCTCCCAATACATTTTTTAAAATTATTTTCAAGATATTTGGAAAAGGAACTTACATCTATCTCTTTTGTTTTCTAAGACAGGATATTACTATATTCTTGACCAGACTGGCCCCAGACTTTCAGTGATCCTCGCACTCCTGCCTCCTAGGTATTGAGTTTACAGATGGGAGCCTCCTTACCTTTTTAATATTATCATCTAACACCAAGTTTTATCTGTAGCCTTTTCTTCTTCTAATTACCTTCATCTTGATATCTTTCCTACTTCCTACCATGTGTCTTGTATCCTAGAAACCAGGCCCCAGTAAGTGATCAGCAATCACTGTCCGGAAGGTCAGTTGGAGCTGTCTCAAGTACTCTCCATTTCAACACCTGTGTCTGAATGCCTGGTGTCAATGTGTTCTGGGCCGTGATTCAGTAAAAGAAAACAGAAATAATGGGTTTTTCTCTACATGTTATATCTGAGTATCTGAAGTGAGACAGGTAAGAGTGGGAAATTCAGCCTTTGGATGAGCTGGGTGTGGAGGGCGTGCACTTGGGGGTCGAGGCAGAAAACGCAAGAGTGCAAGATTGTCCTTGGCTGCTAAGCCTGGATGCCATCAGATCCTGTTTCAAAAACTGAAAATTGAAGGGAAAAGGAAGGGAGGGAGGGAGGGAGGGAGGGAGGGAAAACAAGCCTATGATAATGTTGCCAGTCAGTGTTTCCATCATGTGTTCTGTGAAATACCATTCTTGTGAGATGCACTCGAGAAATCAGGAAAATTTAGGAAAACTGGCAGTCAGTGCTCTTGCAGGTTCATAGTGTAAATTGGATAGCCGGGCTAGCGCTCTCAAGTGCCCTACACAGACACAGGTGAGTCTTCGCTGAGCCAGTCTGTTTGGGAACACATTTTGGAGAAAACTAGAGCCATAAAGATGCCTTTAGAGCAGTGGTTCTCAGCCTGTGGGTCGTGACCCCTTTGGGGGTTTAAACAACCCTTTCACCAGGGTCACCTAAGACCATCAGAAAACACAGATATTTACATTATGAGTTATAACCATAACAAACTTAGTTATGAAGTAGCAACAAAATAACTTTATGGCTGGGGAGTCACCACAACATGAGCAAAGGGTCGCAGCATTAGGAAGGTTGAGAACCACTGCCTTAGAGGCTTATAGTTCACGCAGTCTGTTGTTTTTTTATTCTTTTTTTCCCATTTCCTCTTCCTAGATTCTTTATGTAATTGAGAATTCCTAAGCCCTCTATCCTGTTCACCTTCTGTTTTCCCCTGCCAAAATGATATGACCAAACCATTTCTCTCATTAAAAATCAATGCTTCCAAATATTTGTTATCTTATATGGCTCTGATTATCTCTTGAGCTGGAAATGGATTGAACTTTAGATTGAAGTCCAACCTAGCAAACCCATTGTACAGAGCAGAAGGAATTGTTTGAAATGTTTTGATCAGCACAGAAGCTAGATGGAAGGTTTAGCTCCCCTCAGCAGTCATGCTAATCTTACATAGGTTGAAATTACACAGCACATCCCTCCAAACTTTCTCTGTCCTCCGTAGCCCTTTCTCATATCTACCGTGCCAGACAAGGTGAGAATTACCAGAATACCCAAAGCGTGGTCTTAGAATTCTGTATGTTCATTTTTATTGATCTAATTTAAAATTTGCAAAGGCCCATCCATATATGTGGCCTTTTTATATTGGCTCATTACAAAAGACTGCTTTGTTAGGGGATAACGGGTTTAGGTTTTTCTTACAGCCAGTGTGCTCACTATTTCAAGCCTAGACTCTAGCCACAGTGCAGAACTCCCCAGCTATTTCACACGACACTGGAGGATGCCTTTTTCCTGACATCACTGCTTCGCAGAACATCCAACAAAACTGTTGGAAGTACTGAGTTGAAAGGTCCTGGTAATACGCTGCTCCTTATGCATTAAAGTTTATTTCATAGTTGGAAATCGAGAGACTCAAATTCCGGTGATTTTGATTCTGTCTGTTCCCCTTGCTCATTGTTATTTTCCAGGTTGGCATCTTAGCATTTTTACTCCAAAAACCAGGCTTAGGGTGCACAGTACTAAGAAATCTAGAGAGGAGTCCTGCCCTGAATTTCAGAATTGTCTTGTGGGAGCAAAAGCCTCTATACCATTTTGTTTTACATAGTCGTGTCTGAAAGAACAGACAGGAGAGTAGCTACTTGACAAGGAATCTGAGGCAAGATCTACATTGTTACCTCAGTTTAGAAGACTGTTCTTGCTCCATAAAACAGGACCTCGAACAAGTCAGTGAATTTTATATTGAACATTTTCGGTTGCTTGTGTTTTTAAGGTCTCAGAATAGACTTAAAGATATAAATTGAATATCTGGGAACTTCTGGGAATCCTGTGTGATTAAAGAAAAAATTATAAATAATTAAAAAAAAACCAATGATTTGCATGTTAAAGAAGAAATCTAATACTCTATGGAACTTTGTCCTTCTGTGTATTTATTTTATTTATTTATTTGTTTGTTTGTTTGTTTAATATTTTGGTTTTGGTTTTTTTGAAACAGGATCTCTGTTTATCCCTGGCTGGTTTGTGTAGACCGAGCTGGCCTTGAATTCACAGAGACCTGCATCTGCTCCCCAAGCACCAAGATTAAAGGTGTGTGCCATCATGCCAGGCCTGTCTGTCTGTCCATCTGTCTGTCCGTCTGTCTATCTATCCATCCATCATCTATCCTCTATCTATCTACTGTCTTTCTATTCATCCATCTGTCCATCCATCCATCCATCTATCTACCTATTGTCAGAGGACAACCTCCTCTGGTTTCTCTACCTTGTTTGAGGCGGGATCTTTCTTGTGTGCCGCTGTCCTGTGCCCTTCTGTCTAGCTGTGCCATTACAGACACATGCCGCCATATCCAGATTCACATGGGCTCTGAGGATCCGAACTCACATCACCAGGCTTGCGTAGCAAGCACTGTCACCCATTGAGCTTCCCAACTTTGTCCTTCCTAATGGAGATGGGAAAATTAATAGCGCAGACCCTTGGTCCTGTTGTTTTTGGTTTGAGCTCGAGAGCTGAGGGAAAGGTCAGAGGAATGAGAAGAGAGGAGTGGATTGGGAAGGATACAAAAACTGACATCGACACCAGTATGTTCTTCTTATTTTTCCATGAAACATTACAGCTGCTTGAAACCAAAGCTTATCATAAGGACTTTTAAACAATCAGGGGGAAGACCAGGGGGAAAGGATGTGAGAATAGCTGATTTACGTAGGAACCAGGCCTTTGACTCGGTGCAGCAGCACAAGAAGCTGCTGGAAGAGAATCAGCAGCTCCCCATGGTGCCCTTCCACAGCAGCCTCAGCAGGGCCAGTGCCGCTCCTTTGCCTGCACATGTGACGCGGCATGGCACTGCCACAGGATTTGTCCCACTGCTTTCAAAGGGCCTGCCGCTGCAGCAGTTCCACGTCCCACTACAGACACAGCGTGGAGCGAGATTTGGGAAGAGTAGCACATACATGTCATTCTGAGTATCCCAGAGGCCTTCAGCTCTCACTGGTTGTGTGAGCCTTGGCTTCTCAAGTGCTCCCAGAGGGTCAGAGACACTCGGAAACAACCCAGGTACCCAGGAAAGGAGAGTCGGTTCTGCCCGCCTCGGCTGGGGTAGGTACAAAATGTGAAGATCTTTTTCTTCAGCGGTCATCATCTGCTTCCCCCATTTGTTCCCTCGGTTGTTTCTGCAGCCAGGTTGTCATGTGCGCTTACTCAGAAACAGAAGTGAATGAAAAAGGAAAAAAAGACTTGAGGTATTAGATCAGAGGCGGAGACTACAAGACGCTTTTTGGACTGACTTTGTAACTCCGAGATCAGACTTTTTTTTTTTTTTTTTTTTTTTTTTTTACTGTGTATCTGGCTGAAGATCTGACGGTAGGTGCACCATAGTCCTTGCAGAGACCACATAGTGTTGCTGGGTAGATTTGTCATGGGCGATTTTGCATCCCTTGTAGCTGCCCCTTTTCCTTGAGTTTTAGGTGTTTTAACCATCTAAGAGAAGTGCATGGTGGGAAGAAAGAAATTGGTAAAGAGATGGTTCCCCTGAGGGTGGCCAGGTCACTGTGAAAATGGAGTATGTGCTACTTTGTGGTCCAGGCCAGGTGACTGGGTGTGGCTGTCCTGTGTGTCCCCAGTGCAGTGGTAGTTCCCGCAGTTTAGCCACGACAGAGGATTGTTCTTTGTTTTCCTATAGTGCTTGTCAAAATGCTATGACAACTGGCTGGTTTTATGCAAACAGAGCCTGGCTCTCTAGAGACAGTGTGTCTGAAAGTCAAACATGGATGGCAGCCATTGGCACACAGAGGAGTCAGAAACCACAGATTGTTTTCTCGTTGGATGAACAGCTTAAAGCAACGTAAAGTTAATTGAAGAATTCCTTGAAAATGAAGTCAGACTAAAGAAACGCTCTGACTCTATAATTTAGTAAATGTGAAAGATCTGTAAGTGGTAGGAAGACTAAAAGTTTGGGGGCAAAAAAGAACATTTTTGTAAATAGATCTGGCTTACGTTATTGCCTAGGCTGTTTTAATTATTTGCTCTAATAATGTAGATCTGCAGAAGAATCTCTAATTAGGTAAGGCTTGATTTATGGAGTTGGCCTCATATAAACCATGATGTCATAGTGTGCTGCAGAAAATTACAGGCCTGGTCTCGCCATTGAAAACTATTATTTTTACCTAGAACTATTCCTGTTCTGTGTGTCTTACCCTCAGAAAACCAGTGTTCTTTGCTCTTCACAGTGGAGCCTGCCCAGGTAAATTCACCGTGTACTGTTGCTTATTGAGTGATTTTATCACACTTTTTTTTTTTTTAATGACAAGAGAGGGCCAGGCAAAAACCTCTGACTAATTAAAGCAATCTCCACTTGGTGAGAATTAGATGAAGACCAGCATGACTCTCTACAAAAGTGAACTCATGCTCCCTCCCCTTAGCTGACACACTGGCAAGGATATGCCAGCCTATCAAAAGTATCTGTCTTTCTGTCCCTCCGTCCCTCCTGTGGCCTTAAGCCCATCCTCCACTCTCCACACACACACACACACACACACACACACACACACACACACACACTTCCTGGAAAGCAGTTTCAATGTCTTTGTTGCCTGTTTAGTCTGGTTTTAAATGAGAACAGGGCCTCGGTAAAGTTCTACTAGACTGCTTCTCACGCTCCTCGTAGTGTGGTAGAATCTCTGCACTAGGACCAAGGCCTTTTCTCTGATTATAGATCTGCTGATTGCAATTTCCTAACATTTTTCTTACATTAATTATATCTTAGTGATTGTGTTTTCTGTGGTTTCTTATTTCAACTTTGCTGAATTTTTGCTCTTGTGGAGTAAGATTATAGCAAGGATGCCCTTGGACTTTTTATTTAGGAGCACTTTTCCTGCCTTTCACAGCCGTCTAATCTACATCTACACTGATCACTTTTTCTTCTCTTTGCACACTCTGTGGTGCATTTTCATAGGGAACAACTTTTGCCTTGTACTGTCATATTCCACCGAAGTATTAAATACTTAATTACACTAACAAGTCCGGGAGGCACAAGCAGGTTCAGGAACAAGCACAGCTCTGGGCAGTTGGGAAAGTGCATGGGCACACTGGAGAGTTGACCCTCTAGCTTCGTTTGGACCGGTTCCTAGGTTTACGGCACTGGACTGGATAAAATGGAGGTCCATTTGGGAAGCTTCTGAATGTATTCTGTCCACACTGCCTTCATTATCCATACAGCATTTGGGGTGGTTACATGGCTCGTTCAGGGTCCAAGCTGGTCAGCGGCCAGGCTGGATATGCTGACTCCCACGCTAGGATTTTGCCAGAGCTCCAGTAGAGGACAGATGTGGTATAAAGTTAGTAAGTGGAAAATTCCAGAAATATACATTTTAAATACTTTTCTCACATTATACTCTCCTATTTTTTCCATTACTGTTATTAATTTCTTACTGTGACTAGTTTACAAATTAAGTTTTCACGTATTAATATTTTGGTTTGCTACTCTTGCAGTTATAAAACACTGACCAAAACCAAGTTAGGAGGAAGGGGTTTGTTTGACTTAAGGTTACAGTCCATCATTAAGTGAAACCTGGAGTCAAGAACTCAAGTGGAGACCATGGAGGAACGCTCCATTGCTTGCTCAGCTTATTTTCTTATACAACTCAGGCCCACATGCCCACTCTCCCCAGCAGGCTGGGCCCTCTCACATCAATGATTAATTAAGAAAATGCCCCACAGGACAGCCTGGTGGAGGCAGTCATCAACTGAGGATTCCTCTTCCCAGGTGACTCTTAACTTTTCTCAAGTTGACAAAAACTAACTGGTGTATGCATGTATAAGAAGAACATGTGCTACTTACCATCTGCAGTTCTCAAGATTCAGGGGATATCTTAGGACATGCCCCATAGATAACAAGGAGCTACCATACCAAATAACACACTTTTCTTAAATTATTTCTGATGTTAAAGTTGATCCTTGCCATATACAGTTAACTAGGAACAAGATTTGTTATTCTTGTCAACAATGGCCACACATAGTTGAGAGACAGAGAGAGAAGGGGAGAGAGAGAGAGACAGAGACAGAGACGGAGACCATGTGGAGGAACTGCCCTTGTCTCCAGAGGGTTCATTCTTCTTGCCCATCCACAGCCTCACACTACCCAAGGCTACTTTTGTTGATGTTAGGAACAGTTTCTAACAGGCATAGGCCTCTGAGGCAGAGGGGTGATGACATTTTTATTTATTTAGTCACTTTAAGAAATCAAGACTGCTAACTTTCCTAATACCACGATGGGAAGATTAATTTTTTTAATCACTTCCTTACACTCTCTTCTTCCCAATGCTTCTTCCCTCCTGTTCTTTTTCTATAGGTAAAATTTTCTTTGTTTAGTCAGACTTGTGGCCAAGTTGATGTTAAACGTTTTCTACAGTGAGGATTCATGAGAGAGTTTGGGGCAGGGACCCTGATCTCCAACTATGTGCAGGAATCAAACAGGTACAGGGCTGTTTATCACCTAGAAGGCCAGGTGTATGAAGGAACAAGGACAATTGTAAACCCAAGGACCTGTGTCCTGTCCTAAAGGGCCAGTGGCTTCTTAGCTCCTGCTCATTTTTGTCTTGTAAAAAAAATAGTTATGTGATTGACAAGATCTTACAGTCTTTTGAGAGAAATTGGAAGTCTGGATTATTACATTAAACTTCCTGATTTCACATGTTGACAACCTATTTCTTCCACTTGATTTAAGCCAGAAACCTTGAAGTTGTCCTTGACTTCTTTCCTCCTTTCAAAACACACATTGAATCCATCAGGAAATCCTGTTGGTTCAACCCTCAAAATATATTCAGAATCCGACCACTTGCTATGGGTCTTCATGGTTCTGTAGTCAAACAGCACTGCCTCTCTCCAGGTGTGCTGCTGGAACTGTCTCCGTGCATACAAGACTACTTCCTCAGAGTCCGAGGATCTGCTGAAGCCAAGTCAGATCATGTTGCCCTGTGCTCACAACTCTCCCGGCTCTCCCGGTCTCCAGTAGTCTGAAAGTCAAAGGCTTCCTAGTGAAACATGAAACTCCCTGGCTTCATCACGGCAGCTCCAGTGGCCTCCTGCCTGTTTCTCAGCTGCCCCAGGTCATTCCCTCCTCTTGACCTCTGTCCTTGCTCTTCTTTCCTCTCCAGGTATCTTCATGGCCCCTTGAACTCTTCACCCTCTACTCAACAGTCATCTTCTCAGCAAGGCTTGCCTTGGAGAGTCTAGGCTTCTATCGGAAGCACCCATTTATACAACTCTCCTCTCTCCTCCTCTTTGCCTCTCCCTTTAGCATTTATCATGATCCAGTAGGCTACATATTTTCTTCTTTATTTTCTGTCTTCCATAGAGCATGTGGATTGCACAAGGGCCAGGACTGGATAGTCTGTGTTTGTTCACTGTTATATTCTAAGTGTCTAAACCTATGCCTCGTTCCAACATACTTCATAAATATTAGGTAATCAATGAACTTTAAAAACTACTTTTTCAGTGATTGGCCAAACCAAAACTCTCCAGTGGACCAAACCTAGCCTACTCCCCTTTGTTCCTGGATCAAACGTAGAGCAGGTACTTTCCTGGTGGCGTCTTGTAGCTTGAGGACAGACTGTGTTTGGCCTCATGTATTCCTGCCCTGTCCTAGAAGCCACAGAAACCTCTTCTCAGCCATTACTTCATGTTGAGTCCTACTCCCCCTCTGCTAGACTTCAATTTCTACCTCTTTTTCAGTTCCCCAACATTGCTTTTCCTCATTGATTCATGTTTAGAGTATGGAAGATGTGAGCTGATGGGATGGCTCAGTGAGTGAAGACGCTTGCAGCCACGCCTAATGATCTAATTCCAATCCTCTTAGCTCATGAGGTGGGAAGAGAGAGCCATTAAGTTGTCCTCTGACCTCCACATACACCCATGCCATACATATCCACACATGTACATCCACATACAGTATATATATATAAATGAATGTTAAAAAGAGATTCTTTTAAGAGGGAATATGGAAAATGTATGTGAATTACTTCAGCCGTCTGAATGAACTTCTAAATCTCCAGAGGTGGGAAGTAATTGAAGAATTTGACCTGCTTTCTACCACACAGTTAGTCAGGTAAGAGGAAGAACAGGGCCAGGAAGACCCTCAGGTGGAAGAATCTTGATGGATTGGAAGACAGTGAAACTGGAGGGAGGAGTGAGCGCTTAGGAAAGACACCGAAGGCAGGCAGGGTGCACCCTCCAGGGCATGGTCAGGAAGCCGGGGAGAGTTCTAAAGCACCTGGCTCACGAAGGCTGCCTGGGAAGTGCTCTGTGCAGATATTCCAGTCAGTCTCCACCTCACTCAGTCACATTACATGATCCTGTTCTCCTTTGGCAGACAGGTAAACTGATACTCTGAAGTTAAGTGATCAGCCTAAAGCTGTAGGGTTAACCCAAGTCATCATTTCAGCCTTGCTCCTAGCCAGTCACTTCTTCTCATCTTCATCCAGCACTTTGTGAGGCCATTCCCTCTGAACACCTACCAGCTTTCATTTATGTTCCAGGTGAGGAGATTAGTTGTTTAGGCTTTTGGTTAATATTTGCTTTCTGTTCATAGTTATAACTTTTATCCTAGGAGGTAGAGTAGGATTTAACTCTTGTCAGAGAATAGATCTTAGCAAGTACCAGTACCTTACTACTGACTTCAGAATTTTTTAAAGAGTGTCTTTTATTTATTCTTATATATTTCATATATGTATTCTGTGTATCATGATCATATCCATCCTCAACTCTCCACAGACACTCTGCAGGACATATCCCCTCCCACCTTCAAATTCTCTCTGTGTGTGTGTGTGTGTGTGTATATATATATATATATGAGAGAGAGAGAGAGTCTAAAATTAGTGTTGTCTGTTGGAATGCTGACTGGTCTTGTTGGATTGATCTTGTGCAGGTCTTCTCCAAGTAATCATATAGTTAAGGAACGTTTTTGGTAAATGTTTAAATATTTTTTAAATATTATTCATTTGCCCGAGAAGTACTTAATAGATAATTTTACATTATAAATTATAAAGATAAAGTGATGGTGTAGGGTTTATTTACAGTGATGAAGTGCTTATGGTAATGTATGTGCTTAGGAAATAATCTTGGTTCTTGTACAGTGAAAACAGCATAATGCTACCTGGGAGTTCATTGTTCCCTTAATAAGAACTGAGGCAGGTGGTACTTGTGGAAACAACATTCAGGAAGCTGTACAAGGATGATGATGAGCTCGAGAGCAGCCAGGGTTATGTAGCTATCATACCATGGATGGGGTCAGACCTCATTGCTGTGAACTCCCTCTGTATGTGGACTCTGAATACAGGGGTTCTTTTTGTTTTTAAGATACCTTTTTATAGGTAACTGCGACACAATGGATAGTGCACTGGCTTCCAGTCTCCCCCCCCCCACACACACACACACACAAAATACCTTTTTTACCAAAGTGTATCACAAATGTATCCCTTTTGATGTTTCGTTAGCAGATCAGTCATTTCTCAGCTCTTAGACTCATTTCTTTTTGTTTATGAAAATGCAGGACTTTATTTGGCTCAAATAAATTACTTTCTTTTCATTTTTACAATAAAAGACTAATCAAGTGCCTTAGGACGAAACTGTATCGATTGATACTACATTTGTAAAATCTGTGAAATTGAGAAATGCGTTTGCCAAGTGATATTGTCTATCTGAATGGAAGTAAGTTTGTCTTTTCTGAATCAAAATGATTGTGCTCCTCCTGTTTCTGTCTTGTGCTAGTGATTTCATGTCATCTTGAACCAAGAAGGGAACTCAGTAGAGGAATTGCTTTCTTCAGGTTGGCCTGTGGACAGGTCTGCAGACATCTTCTCAGTCAGCGATTGGTGTGGGAGGGCTCAGCTCACTGCGGACGGTACCACACCTGGACAGGTGGTCTTGGGCTGTCTAAGAAGGCAAACTGAGGAAGCCATGGTGAGCAAGCCCATGAGCAGCACTCCTGTGGTCTCTGCCCCAGCTGCTGCCTGCAGCTTCCGGCCCTGAGCTCCTGCGGCGGCTTCCCTTCGTGATGGACACAGTAATGATGGACTGTGACTGCTAAGCACACAAACCTCTCCTCCTCCAGGTTGTTGTTGGTCATGGAGTTGATCACAGCAACAGAAAAAGAGCCAGAGTACCTCTCACTGTCCAGCCCTCCAGTCTGAGGTCATTGTTTTCATGCTATAATTTAGACGGTATTTCCCTGGACATCGACATTGGTAAACTATGTGCTGAAATGGCATATTCATGACAGGGAATTTCCAGAAACTAAGTAATTCAGTGTCCTTTGCCATAAGTACCCCGTTCTCCAGGAGACCGGAATCAATTAATTATTCCTTGTAATCATTATATGGTCACTTTACAGTGCTAACTCCATAAGTTTAGAAGAATGGGTTTTAATTTTTAAATCGGTCTCCTGGGAAGGTTTTCAAAAATCCTTGTGCCCCTCCTTCCCTAGATCTTGGGTTGACTTGTGAGGTAGGGTAAGGGAGGACATGGTGATAAGATTTCACATATTTATCAGAAGGATCCTGTTAGTGACTGCAAGGCTCTTTTTTCCAAAGGTGAGGGAAGCTGAGAACCCGCCCTGTTCTAAGTCTAGAAAGTCCAGAGTTAACATAAACACTCAGTATTTTCACCATTTTACAAAATGTAAAAGTCATTCTTAGAGTTGACTGTACAGATTCAGGGCACATTTGGGCTACTGGAAAGTACTTGCTAACCTTTGCCCCAGGGAGCTAAATAATGAAATGTGTGGAAAACCATAGGTGTTAATAACTGAAATATTGATGATTTGAATGTGGTAAGGGAAAGTCCTGGTGGGTATGCAGATACAAGAGAAGACGGTACCCTACGCCTTGATTCTATTTGAAGTAATCTTGGTTAGTCCACTGTCAAATTCCAGCTTGGTTACTTTGATTTACTCTCCAAAGATTTATGAAAAGCAGGTTTTAGCTGGCCTTAAAGAAGAAAAGCAGAAATGAGGAGAGGATGTATGACTTACAGCCTGCCGTAAGGTATGCAGAGCCAGGAGAACGTTTTATTAGGAATGGCAGCTGATGGTATGTATTATCAGTGAATCATCAGGAAGTCTGCTGCAGGCCCTCCGAGGAGGAGCCTGCTAGCCATATCCCCCTTTACTAAAATGGACTTCAAGTTTATCGTTAAGCTTCTACAGAGAATGTCTCCTGGGAGAACCCCTAAAGATCGTATAAAGGCTATAACGATAAACTTTGAGCTTACGGGTTATTTGTAACTTAAAAGCATAAAGATGACTAAAAATAGATTATTTACAGGTAGTTGAATGCAGATTTCCTGGCTTTGTTGGTTAACTTTATCTGTAATAATTACATAGATGATAGACAGCAGCTACCTGTAACAGAGGAACCTTAGTAGATATGGCACTAATGGCAGCTTCCCATTTTTGCAGGTATCTACCATCTGCTACCACATAACATTATCTGATTTTCCCCCCTGCGGTAATCTTGCTAGGTGGGTCTTACTCTCCCGTTGAAAATAAAACAGTAGTTCCATCACATAGGCACAGAAGGTCAGGTCCAAATACAAATCTGTACCCACCTAACATGAAAATTCACCCCTTCCACTGAACCATTACCATGGATGAGAAAGAATGGCTTGTCCCATTCCCTACTCCTTCTTCCACAAAAGGTTAATTGGAAAAGCTAGACTCGGTTATCTTGCTGGACAACATTGCTTCATCGATGCTGATTTTACTGTGTAATGATTCTATGGTAATAGAATGATTTTAGCTGTTAAAACTTCAGAGAAAATCAAAGCAATTGTGCCTTTTAACATTTGTGGTTTGTGTGTCCATTCTCTGCTCCCAATTTCTCAGCAGCCTGCAACCTTGAACTATTCACTGTCTGAACTTGCCCTCAAAGAATTCATCCTCCTGCCTTCTCCCTATCAAGAGGCAGCCAATGAAAAACCCACAAGCTTGGCAGCTGCTGCCCTGGAAGGCTTCCACAGAAACCCTCACTCCCAGATCCCCTTTGAAAAGCACAGCTCTGAGAGCTTGCTGTTATCTTCTTGAAGCTGGTGACTAATGTTTGCAACATTGTAAAAGCCCGCAGCAAACACTGTCTGCGAGTCTTGGATTCCTTAGCTTGGACTCTGTAACTTGCCTGTATCAAGACACTGCCCAGCAACTTCTCTGCCTCCCACTCTTCCCCAGTAACCCAGAAAGCAGGTATGAAGATGGACGCTTTCTTAGATCACAGAAAATTAGGAAGCTGAATAGATTCCCCATAGATTCCATAAAACGCCTCTGAGAGACCAGACTTGAACTCAGCCAAACACAGAACTGTCTTATAACTAAGATATACTCAGCCCGGTTCCTGTTTCTCTGATGTTATTCTTTTTATGATTTATTTTTAGCATTTAGGATTTAGAAGACAAGTATCCAATATGCCTCCCTCAAGAAATAATTTTATTTTCTTTAAATGAGATGTGGAAGTATGATTGAAAATGGCTGTTTTCTGTATGACTGAGCAGTAGCAAAATCCAGGATCTTTTTGTTTGTTTGTTTTAATTTTTGGTTTGTTTGGTTTTTTTTTTTTTTTCTGGTAGGGTCTTTTGGGGGGGCAGACTTTTTATATGTAAAGCATGTTATTTACTCCATGTTTCTTTGAAAACACAATACAACCAGACTCACAGTACTGTTATTTTCTGGAGAAGCCTGGTTGCTATTATTTACCTACTTACATTAATGACACATTATTACATTTAAGAAAAAAGTAACTTTTTTCATCACCATCCACTGAAATTGATAGACACAGGACCCCATGAGGAAATAACTTCCTGATCAGTATCACAGCACTGGTTTTTCTCATAATCACGAAAGTATATCCAGAAACTCAGAGGAAGTGAAAAATAAAATGAAAAACTACAGGCAGGAGACAGTATGTGCTGATGCAGCACTTACTGTCTGGAGAAAACCTGTTCTCAGGGCAGACATAACAGGTTATTGGCTCCATGTTTATTTCCAGTGTGTGGGCTGCTTGGTGTGAGTATTCTTACTAACACTGCCCGCATGTGAATGGAGAGATTCCACTACATTTTCCCACCCACTTAAACAAGGAATGCACCTTTTGAGTTAACTTTGGCTTAGAGGTCACCATGTATGTGAATAACCCCAAAAGGTGCTTCCTGCTTCCTGAATAAGAAAAGGGATTATTTGTGGCCTCAGCTCCCATCTGAATTGACTTCTTTTGGTCACTTACGCATGTTTCTTTATCAGTGAAACTGAGCAGACACATATTTTTTAAAATGTGACAGAAAATGTCTACTATTTAGGTATGACAGCGAGCTCAGATTTGTGGTACAGAAACACTCATAATTCAAATTAGACTTTCTTAAAATAACGCTGATAAGGAATGCCAGTGTTAGCTTTCACAGTGGGGGCATATATATATCATATATATATATATATATATATATATATATATATATATATATATATATATATATCATAGATCCATACTCATGCCAACTGTCTGTCCAGCTGGTTCAAGTTCATGTTTTCCAAGGTGATTAGACCAGTCTCTCCAATAGGTAAAGCTGTGGACATTTTCAAGTCCCATTTACAAAAGGCATTAAATCAATGAACCCCAAAAGTCAATGGGGTGCCCCTTGCTTCCTTCCAACCTTCCAAATTGGCATGTGAGTGGCTTGCATGCTGCCCATGGAGTTTCACATCCCAAAGGCCTTGGTCTTCCCTGATGTTCAGTTGGGGAGCAAAATATTTTTCAGGGTTAGAAGAGGCTGTATATAGAAATATCCATGTTCTCAAAGAGCATGCCTAAAGTACTCATCCAGTATAGGGACCCAGTGGTATGCATAAAATGGTCATCAATCACCTGGAGAAGTTGTTCGTGACCGATGATGCAGTAGCTATTTTAAAAGCACTAGATGCACATGGCATCCTGCTGCAAAAGGGCTTATAATGGCCTCTTATGAGCAAGAGTCCGAGGCTTGACATGGAGCAAACTTTGTTCTGGTATTTGCTGGAGTGCTGGTGCTAAAGACCATTTTAGGATTGACCTGGTGGTTGCAGATGCTATGGGAGGTTCTGAAATAGCATACTGAGAAGCCCAGGAGATTCTTCCTGAATCCTCTGCTGTTCTGCAAAAACCCTTTGAGATGCTGATGGGCCGTCAGCTCTGCTTCCCGGTCACCCTAAAGTTAATGAAGCTTACTACTAGAGTATGTCTCTGTTTTTCCTGATTTGAGCAGTTTCTGTGTTGTCCCAGTAATAAAAAGTGACTAATACAGCCAGCTAAAGTGATCACCTTGCCACGGCCACCTTGATTGTATCTGAACTTCTTTCTCTCACACTGGGTTCTTTGGAAGCAAAACTCAGGCATAAAATTTCTATGGATTGTCTGTTGTGAAATTTGAAGTTTGCTAGGCTTTGAGAATGAATAAAAAAACAAAAGGAGGTATGATCTAATTTTTTATCTTATCAGAGCTGTCTGTAGTAATTAATTACATTTTGCAGTCAATATATCTATTATATAACATCTATTATATCTATTATATAACATCTATTTTAACACAGAACCAAAAACTAAAACCTCTATGATTTTTATTTCTCTACGCAGCACAAACCTAACTTAAAATAAGTTATTTTGTAGAATGATCCTTGAATCTGATTTTATGACAGCTTATTAAGACATGAAATATTCCCTAGATCTTTCTGCTCAGAGGGCCTGGTACCATATAACCATGAACATTATATATATATATCACTAACTGAGCTTCTAAGTCTCATAGTCTATCCAAGGGTCTAGGGCTTATTAAAGAAATAGCTGACTATGAATGGCTAACAAAGGAAAAAGTAGATGAGCTTGGGACATCTATTCATGCCAGGATGTTAGGAAGTTTCCTGGGAAAGAGCTTTGGAATAACAGACCTGCCAGTGACTCCTTCACCAAGTGATTCCTGTCCTCGGCACTGGCATCAGGACAAACTGAGTCATGTGCATCTTGATGTTCTGAACTGAGAGAGATGTCTCACGTAATTAATTTAGTATTAAATAGTATCAGACAATTATAAATCAAAGGTACTTCAGAAATACCATGACTTTAAAATGCAATCTTGCCCAGTTTCTGTTGCTCTAAGAAAATATGTGAGACTGAATAATTCGTCGAGGGAAGAAGTTTATTTAACTCATAGTTCTAGAAGCTACAAGTCCACAGCCAAGCAAGGACTTCATGCTACGTCATAACATGGTGGAAAACAGACAGGGAAACTATGGAATAGAGAGAAAAGTGGACAGGCCTGCTTACTGCTGATCCCACTCTGATGGTAACTAATCACATTCCTGGAGTACTAACCTTCTCTAGAAGGAAGACATTAATCCCTCTTCAGAACCTGACTGCTTCTGAGTGGTCCCATAGCATCTCAGCCTTGGCCATGGGTACCACTTCCCAACATGTCTCAGCCCTGCCCATGGGTACCCTCTCCCCAACATGCCTCAGCCTTGCCCATGGGTACCCTCTCCCCAAAATGTCTCAGCCTTGCCCATGTGAACCCTCTCCCCAACATGTCTCAGTCCCTCTCATGGGCACCAACTTCCCAGCATGTCTCAGCCCTGCCCATGAACACCAACTTCCTGGGAATAACAAACCAAGAAGTGATTCTCTGTGCTCTTAGGAAACAGAAACAAATTTTTGACTTATCTGGGGACAAAGGCACATTATCTCGGGAACTCACGCAAATGGTATATATATAGAGAGAGTGGTAAATTTTTAACAGTTTGACAAGTGTATTTAAGAGTCAGTGAACTTAGTTCTTTCCCTGCAACTTTGAAGCTTAAAGTTGTTTTTTTTTTTCAGTTATTAAAAATAGACTAAAACAGCAAACACGTTTAAAGTGATCTTCACTGTAAAGCCAACTCAGCAGAAATCTGAAAAGCGTCCCTAGGCAAAATTAGAGAATAGGTCATATGACCTCAGCAAAGAGACCCTAGACCCTAGACAGTCTTCATGTTCAAATGTATCAATGTTGTAAACAAATTTTCCCAGCTGCTCTTATATTGCCAAGGCACACCTGTGTGTTAGTTCTATGTCCATCTAGAATCCATCTGTCTAAAGACATGCATGCATGTGTGTGCGTGTGCGTGCGTGCATGCGTGCATGCGTGCGTGTTTCAGAGCTCTGTGCTGACGCTGACGACAGCTTGCCCCAACATCCTGAGCCTCTGTCACCTGAGCAGCTTCTCAGCCACAGGAAGTCAGCTTTAGATCTGTGCATCTGGCTCCCAATCATTGGGTTTTCCTTTATTTCTTTTCCACACTGGGAAAATATAACTTGTGTGGGAATATGAAGAACAGTGAAGTGATGAATCCCTGATATTGAGACTATCCAAAAGAATATTGTTTTACTAATGACAGGGAAGAATAAAACATGCAATTGTACAAAAGCTAACTAGCAAAATCCCTGTTTTGCCCCACCCCCACCCCCACCACAGTTTTGCTCTGCAAAGAGAATTAGAGTTGGAAGTAGAAATAGGCAAAAGTAATCTGCCAAGTATGACTTCTTACTACGTGCTTTAATAGACATTATATGTAATATCAGGGCTGGTTAAATAAATAAGATATATCCAAATGTAATCAGACTAGAAAGCTCTTTGTGTATTGTCATAAAAAAATCTTTCAGGTATATTGTTAAGTTCTATTTTTTTTTCTTTTTTTTCAAGACAGGGTTTCTCTGTGTAGCTTTGCGCCTTTCCTGGAACTCGCTTTGGAGACCAGGCTGGCCTTGAACTCACAGAGATCCACCTGACTCTGCCTCCCAAGTGCTGGGATTAAAGGTGTGTGCCACCAACGCCTGGCTTATTGTTAAGTTCTAAATGCACAGTGTAGAACATACTGTCTACACTGCATTCTGCAATTTTTGGTATCATAAAGGGGGAAAAATGCTTATTTGCCTTATGTGTATTGTGCTCACTAGTTTTATGTCAACTTGACACAAGCTAGTCATCTGAGAGGAGAGAACCTTAATTGAGAAAATGCCTCCATAAAATTGGACTGTAGGCAGACTTGTAGGGCATTTTCTAAATTAGTGATTGATGTAGGAGGGATCACCCTTGGCTGGTGGTTCTAGATTCTATAAGAAAACAAGCTGAGTAAAACATGAGGAGCAAGCCAGTAAGCAGCACCCCTCCATGGCCTCTGCATCAGCTCCTGCCTCCAGGTTCCTGCCCTGTTTGAGTTCCTGTGCTGACGTCCTTCAATGATGAACTGTGATACAGAACTGTGAGTGAAATAAACCCTTTCTTCCCCATGTTGCTTTTGGTCATAATGTTTCATCACAGTAATAATGACCCTAAAGTAAAAAATATACCAAATAACTCTGAAAAGATACAAAAATGCCTGCCCGTGGAAATTAGAAATTAGTATTTAGTGTTGAGACATTTCCCTTTTGCTTTTGCCTTTTAAGACAGGGTCTAATGCTGTAACTCAGGAGGGACTAGAAATCACGTCAGTCCTCATGCCTCTCCAGTTCAGGAGACAAATGTATTACTTTCATCATAAATAGATGTTATAAATACCCATAAATTTAGTGCTCATAACAAGCAAGATATACTGAAAATGGTTATAGTAAAAACTGCTTTATTTGTGTGGCAGGGACTTAGTAAGTTACACAAGCTTGCCTTGACCTTGCAGTCCTTTGCTTCAGCCTTCTAAGTGACTGGGAATACAGTTCTGTGCCAGGCTTGGCTTTCACTGGGATTTAAATCTATAGAAATTACTGTCCTAAAATGATACCGTATCAAACACAGAGATGCCCCGTCTGCTTTTGATATACTGCCAAAAAACATCACATATTTCATCTAATTCAGTTACTACTGTTTACTCATTAACTTGGCCTCAAAAAAAAAATTGACTACCTTCCTTCTCCAAGTGCTTTTGATGGCATGGGGGAGGGGAATAATTAATGAATACAAGACTTCCCTGCTACCAGAACATTAAAGTACTAAAAGGTATAGGGCTGACTTTAGTCGGCTCTACTGAAAGAGCAATTTGGATTAAGATGTCATGGGAAATTAAAAATTAAACATATTCCAAGTTAAATAGTGTGACATTCAATCTTGCTCTAATGTGGAATATCAAAAGTATCTCAGAAAAGCCTTGGGTATCCAACAGAATATAGAAGAGTATCTTCCCTAAGGTTGGTATTCTTCACGTATCATCACCAGGTCATTCTTGAGCCAAGACCTCAGTCCTTCCTGTAAATGTGATATTAAACAAGACATGGTAATTTTCTTCCCCTCATAGTTTTCTTTGTAGTTAACAACTTTATCTATCCACATGCTTTTTACAGTTAGACAAACAGAATCCCTCCAGACTGTCTGGATGTTCCCTTTTCTTCCTGCCCCTCACCAAAGTCGGTGAGAAGTACAAATCTAAGACAGTCTCTGGCTCGAGTAGTCATCTGCAGGAAAATTAAGTCAAGAGAAATCTCTAGCTTATTTGCATATTTTATGGTCCTCCTGTTTAAGTTTCCCTTTCAAAAGAATCATTAATTATTCAGATAAGCATTGTTTACTCAGTCTATCCACAGTGAATGAAAGCGCTCTCTCCTCAGAATCATTGTATCATTTCTGTTAACAGTATTTCATTTTAATGGGGTAGAGTACACAGATGTGACCATAGCTTCTTGGGGACAGTTTAGGTAGCATTGAGAAATATCTGCATGGTTTACTAGCAGCCTGAGTAACTAAGTAATGACTTGGGGCTTCTCTGCATCCACTCTTTCTTTCCCTGTTCTTTTCTCAGCACTGTCTGAATTAACAGTACACACATAAGCCATCGTTGTTTGTATGAAACGCTCCACTTGGGTATCTGATTGGGCTGGATAGGATACCTTCTACCTGGGGCTTGTGACATCTGTAAGAAGCCAGTGCTGGCAGCCATGTGGGCTCTGCCCATCACACCAGGTTCATACTTTCTTGAGTTGTAGGATTGTTGGGCTACAGAGAGACAGATTTTGGATCAATGCCTAAAGTGTTGTCCCCTCAAGTCTAGGCTCTACACTTAAAGAAATGTCTTTTTTTACTTAGGAAAGGGAAGACATAAGAGTTTTAAAAAGACAAAGACAGTGTTTATAACCACTTCATTCATTCTGCTGTGGCTTTTGCTGAAAGCATGTCTCCACTGCCAATCCCAAGTGTCCCAATTACAGAGCAGACTCTGTGTGACCTGTTATGTTTTCCTTAGACAGTGGGATATGATCACACAAGACTGATTGCCAAAGTTTTATTTCAGCTCAGTTGTGGCTAAATGCAAGAAATCACTTCCTGACACCTTTTCCTTGTGACTGCCCCACCCTAAAAATCACCATTTTGAAACAAGTTCTGGGATCTACAAAATGTTCTGCCTGTGTTCCAAGTTAATTTCGAGAGTGGCTTTTTATGGCTAGTTTACAATCCTTAGAAAAGCAGAGTTATGATGGAAACACTGTGACATCCTAAGCCGTAACAAACGAGCTGTTCTTGAAGATAAATGTAACTTTGTGTCTGGGAACCTAAATATTTCCCTTCCACATGATTTAGTGTATCTTTGTTCCTTTCCACCCTAAGCCTTTTCTTTCTGGGCATCCCTTCATCTCGAGGCTACCTTTTTTGTAGCCCTGTTATATCAATGTTTTGTGATGTTCCAAAAAAGCAAAAAGCGTGAGGTCAAATTTTCCATTACATACCTCAGCAGGAATGCCAGGGAACTTGGCCAAACTAAGGCTACAAAAAAATAAAAATTACAGGAAAGATGATTCATTAGTCAACAATTGCCTTCCCAAGAAAGTAGAATTAGTTATATGTAGTGGATTTGGGGAAGGGGATCAGTTCACACAGACAGATGGGAGAAGGGAGTGGGAGGACAGTATATTATGACTGCATAGCATGGTTTTTAAACGCCATGATATTTTAAAAGTATAACATTGGTGGGAAGAAAGCTCACTCTGTGCCTTGATTTCTCTCAGCATCTTTCTCCCCCCTGTTCACCACATGTTGTCCCTAACTGTGATTTGATTTTATGCTAGAGAGGCCCAGCCTGTGTAAGAGGAGCTATGGCTTCCCTTCTCTCTTTCCTCCATTGTCTGAGCCGAGTTTCTCCTTCCGGTTCACAGTAGGTCAAAATCTCTGTCCTTTAAAATACTGTAAGATTACTAGAAATCCTGGAACTTGTTATTATTATGTACTCAAGGACCAAAATTATGGCACCAAAGGGGAGAAAAATTAGCATGGAAGTTAGGACAACCCCACAGACTCCTCACAGTCTTCTTATGCCTACTCACGGTGAATCTTCTTTAAAAAAAGAAAATTCTAATAAGAAAGCCAGCCAGTAACAATAGCCAATAATAGATACGATGACTCTATTGTCTGGCACTCCATTAGCCAGCCAGTAAGACCATAATTGTAATAAAACATTAGGCTATATCTCCAGATACTCCCAGATCTGTGTGCACCTCTGACTCACCAAAGAATGAAGATGTTAAGGCACTTGTTTTATTTTAAATCTTTGGAAATTGGCGATTTGTGTGTGGTTTAGACACTGTTAGCCGGATTACATAATTAAGCATTCCTAACCATGGATGATACTAAATTTACTAAACAATTTTATTTCCTTTTATGGAGAACATGAGGAAAATATCAAAACTAGTTTTTTTCCCCTCTTTTGCCAAATAGTTGATAACCCAGTTCCTATTACGATTTCATCAACACAAAAGGATTGCCACATGGGAAATAACCTTTTAAAGTTACTTATACTTGAATGTTTCTTATGAAAAGCTGGGACAGTTCAAGGAAAGAAATGGATTGAGGATGAGAAACAGAGCCAGAGTCCCCAGGACTTGAGAACTGAGACAAGTGTAACAAGTCCTACACTCATCACAGAAAACTGTGAAGTCTTGAACTTCAGGAGTGAAAGACCTGAGTGTGAGAAGAGAGGAAGTGACAGGGAGCAGCATAACTTGTGCTAGTCACACCTCTGTCCTCATGGCCTGGCCTGTAGGTCAATGGCAGACTGTGGGATGCTGAACTGTGATGATGGGAGTTCCTGGGGCCCAAATCGAAAATTATTGTTCGTCAGGCCTCACAGCCCAGAGAAATGTTTTCTCAAGCATTTTCAAAAGTCTGTTCTTTCCTGTGTACATCCCTTCACCCCACCACATACACACACACACATACACACACACACACACACACACACACACCACCACCACCACCACCACCACCACCAAACTCACACACCACACACACATACATGCACATTGCACACACACACACACACACACACACACACACACACACACACAGATTGTACAGAGGAAACTGTGCACTATTTTCTTCCCTCGTGAAAAAATTGTTTTGTCTTTTCAAAATCTCTCTGCTTATAATTCCAGTTAGATTATTAAATAAAGATTTTTATTTTGAGAGTTTTATGGCAGAACCCCAGCTCCAGGAATTCCAGTGGACCAGGTACTGCCAGCTAGTCCCGAGATGCCAATTAAGGGGATGGAAGTTGAAGGCAAGGGAGGACATGTAACCAATGTAGTTCGAGTGGGAAGGGAGGGACGCCTTCCAAGGGCACTGCATTGACTCCTAGGTTACAGAGGAAAAGATTGACGTCGAGGGTAAGAAGCATGCACAGAGAAATGGTCTAAGTCAGACTGAGGTCCCATTGATCATTAGCTCAGGATATTCACAGAGAACCTTGACCAGAAGCTGTAAGACATACCCTGTTGCTGAATTAGCTTCTATGAATTACTTAGCCTCTGTTAGTGTCAAAAGTTACTGATTCACCAATCAGATCTGTTGGTCCTGGAATCTATAATGGTCACAAGAGAATGATGCAAATCAAGGGTTATGGACGCCAAACTGAGGGAAATGCTCTTCGTTTCTCATTGACATCTGCAGACCCAAGTCAAGAGTTGGTGTATCTTAGCAGAAGCAGCCTTCAAGTCCTTTTTGAGATTTGTTTGCTTAATTCCTGAATCTCATCTTGTTCAGCCTTACTGCTGCTCAGCAAACGCTAAGATCTCCTGTCTCTTATTCATACCGCTTCTTCTCCACTGGACTACCTGTGCAGGCCAGAAGATGCTAGTTATGTCACGTGGCAGAGGAGACCGAGTCCTTGCCCTCCTTACCATTCCCGCCAGTCTCCACTCCTCTTATCCATCCAACTCTCCAACCACATAGGTTAATAAGGACTTTGAGACTTCAAAACTTTACATCCCTAAAGCTTATACAGAACTCATTTGCTTTAAAATATATTAGAAAGGAATGTGCTGGTGCTGGAAAGATGGCTCAACGGCATTGGCTGCTCTTGAAAAGGACCTGGGTTCAAATCCCAGCACCCATATGGCAGCTAACCAGTGTCTGTAACTCCAAGATCTGACACTCTCACACAGACATATGTGCAGGCAAAACATCAATGCACATAAAATGAAAGTAAATAATTTTTTTTAAAAAAAGAAAGGAATGTGCTTGGGGTGTGGTTGGGAGACCTGTCTTGGCATGGTGATACATGTCTTTAGTCCTAGCACTCCAGAGGCAGGAGAATCTCTATGAGTTCAAGTACATCCTGGTCTACATAGCAAGCCCCTAGAGAACCAGGACTACATAGAGAGACCCTGTCTCAAAAAAGCTAAAAAAGAAATAAAACCAAGACTGTTGTTCAAATCCTGTGACTTTAAACAAATGTCTTTTGTTTAATAATGTGAGAAGTACCGATTGAGCACTTCACATCTGCCAGGCACTGTGCTAAGCATAATGGATACACCACAAACTCGGTCTTTGTCCTCATCAAATTCGTATTCAGTGTGGTAAAGCATGGAGACACAACCTTCAATAAGGTTTATGCAAGTATTTCAGATGTGTAGATGTCAGAACAAAGGAATGAGAGAAATTTGAGTCAAGAGGCAGAGAAGGCTATTTTGTGACTAATAATCGAGCTAAGCTTCCAACAGTGGGTAAGTAGTAGCCAAGCAAAGAGGGTAAGAGCCCCATGGTAGGACAGCCTGTTCTAAAACACTAATGCAGGAGAGGACCTGGGACAAAAGAGGAGCTCACACGCTGGAGCCCTGGAAGGTGGAAAGATAGCATTAGATTTAGCGAGACACTTTAGGCACCAGCAAGAATCTTGGGTCTTTTCTAATAGCAAGGACTAGCCATTTAAATTACATACAAATGCTCATGTGCGTGCACACACACAAGAAAGTCTCAGGTTTTCACTGTGTTGTCCAGGATGGGATCTCAAGTTATAGACTCAAGTGATTCTCCCACGCATGCTCAGAGTAGCTGGAGTCTAGGCTACATTCTGTATGGAGTGAACCACCATACAAACTGAAAAATATTTGGGGTGGGGGTAGGGAGACACAGTGTGATCACAGCAGTGTTTAAATTGCTCTCATTGCATCTCATCAATGGGTGCATCCAAGACAAGTTCAAGAGCAGAGTTGAGAGCAAGTGCTTTCTCTCTGGCTTTGTGACATTGCAAGTAGGAGAGTGTTACTTAAGACTTGCACTCTTCTAGAATGGAGTACTATTTCATGAAGGGAGAATTCACTTCTGAGCAGATAAGCGGTGGTTCCACGTTCAGTTGTTTGGTTTATCCAAGTGGAGATGTCACAGTCATTGTGAAGGGAAATCCAGAGCTCAAGACATTTGTCTAGGTTGGGACCTAAGTTGGGTAGCAGCTTATAGAGATTTAAACAGGAACATGGATGAGCTTAGGAAGAGATCCTGACTCCAGGAGAGAGCTCAAAACCCCATCAGGCCTCTGTTGCCACAGTGTAAACATGGAAATAGTGTTATCTGTGTGCAAAACAGGTTGTGCGGGGTCTTTACAGAATACAGCCTAATATTCAGCTGGTGATAAGTGTTTGGTATATAGTAATTATCACAACATTTAATAAAGTCTCAGAGCCTCATTCTGTGGAGTAAGATGACATTGGTTAACAGGAATGGAGTTCTGTTAATGTGTGAAAGAACGAACCTGCATCTGTAAGAACCTAGATAAAGGCATTGGCTTTCAGCATATCCATATATACAGTTTTTCCCTAATTTTTATTTTCCGTGCAATTTTCCTCTTGCAAACAACCTCCTATTATTCTCCCCCGGAAAAATCTAGTGTTTTCATTTTCTGTAGATGAAGTCATTGGATCTCTGTATGCCTTGTGAGGCTGGGTAACCAGGTTTGTGGGTTTCTCATTGCCGCTGTAGCAGCTGATTGATTTGTTAAGAAATATCTGGGTGTTCTTTTGTAACGTTCATTTTAGGAAGGCAAAGCCTTTCCATCTCCAGACAGCAGCTTTGTTGTGAATGTGGGGAGACCACAGAGCTGTAACACCCTGCACATGTCGGCAGGGCCGTCTGGGCTTCTTGGCATTACTAATGATGGTAATGATCCCACTTGGTGCAGGCAGACCCTCCCTGCAGCTGGTGTCCTCTCTGCGTAGGGATGAGGTCATGCGGGGTGGGGAGGAGGGGAGCTGGAGAGGATGAGAGCAGAGAAGAGGAAGCTGTCCCTGTCTGCGTTCTTGGGGGAAGATGGAAACATGTTTGCCACATGCTTGCTTTGTTAGTTTTTTAAGGAAGAGGAAT
This sequence comes from Peromyscus maniculatus bairdii, assembly GCF_049852395.1. Classification (NCBI taxonomy): domain Eukaryota; kingdom Metazoa; phylum Chordata; class Mammalia; order Rodentia; family Cricetidae; genus Peromyscus; species Peromyscus maniculatus. The sequence goes on along the minus strand of NC_134863.1, from coordinate 47,618,191 downwards.
TAAAAAACGGGGATAGTGAGGGGTTGTAGGTAGATGACAGCTTACTTTTTCTCCCAAGGCTGCACGGCTGTCAGTATTCACAGAAACTACCCAGGAGTCTCCTAGGACACTGACAACCCTGTAAGTCCCATCTCCCAGCTATCTGAAACTGCTCGGAGCAGGAAATGCCAGCTGTTTAGACGCCGGTAACTACTGTAAAATTGCAGATCGGGATTCTAAGCAGTCTACTCCTTGTTCCGCTTCAGGTGTGCTTAAACCTGGGACGTTCGGAATTCTCTTTCCTTGACTGTGAAGTTAAAGGTATCTGATCGTGCTTCATCTGTATCAAAGTTGTCAGTGAAAACCGATAAGCACCCTTCCTATGGTCCACTAGTCGTCCAGCTGGCGCATCATCGTCTCCTTTCTAGAGCTTGCATACTTAGTACTTGTTGACCTGCGATGCCCTGTAAGTTCTCAGCTTGGCGCTATTTTCGTAGTAAGTAGCTGTTGGAAAACGTGCAGCGAGAGTGGGCTTAGGAAAAAATGGGAAACATTCCAGCCTGTGCGGGATCAGACAATCGGCCACTTGCCCATCTCTGTTCTGGGCCAACCGTGACCAACTGGAAGACGACACTAAGGCTTTGCAGAAACCTTCTGAGTGCCTCCCATGGAAAGCAGGTCTGCCTCATCCGGGTTCCCCACACGGGGAGGAGTGAATGTGTGGGGAGCCAGTTTACCTATTTTCCACATTGTTAATAGGTGCAGCAAGTGAGCATCATTACTTGGTGGAGGGGGGAACCACACCCCTAAATGCTAGAGAAAGGGGCTGTTGGTAAGGAATCCTCCACAGTACTCACTCAGCTTGGTTTTTCAGTACATACTGTAAATAATACTGTCCTCGAGCTGCAAAGGTCCAAAACCTTGTCTCTAAATTTTTTAGGCACTGAAGTCTTTAGCCTTCGCTGTGGGTTTTTTGTTGTTGTGTTGTTTTCTTGTCGGTTGAATGGGAATAATCTTTTCTCTGCCTACCTCCTAGGATCAGGTTTAGGATTAACTCCTATAGGTGGTAAAGGGTCACTGGGAGTAAAATGTTCCGAATTTGTCAAAGGTAATTAGACAGCATTTGTTAGTGCTGCTGCTAATCCATCTTTACCCCTTATCCACCTTTAATCCCAGCACTTAGGAGGCAGAGCCAGGAAGATCTCGGTAAACTCAAGGCCAGCCTGGTCTACACAGTGAGACCCTGTTTCAAATCAAAAACAACCCCCCCCCCCCAAAAAAAGAAAACCATAATGGAAACTCCTCCCTCCCTCTGTGTAAAGCATTAATAATATGAATTCGAATTTTGTATGTTAAAATATCTAAGTCACCAGACATGCCTTGAAAACTATCTTATCATTAGTAACGCCTGAAAACAGCAAGTTTTAGAAAATGACTGACTGAAAGATCGAGTGGTCACAAACAAAACACTCATCATCTGCATGTAAATGCTGGACCCATAGTTTGTGCCTCTCTAAACAGTGATTCAACGCAGGTGTCCACCAGTTCTGTCCCAAGGGACAGTGCACTCCAGTGGAAGAACAGGACATGCCTCCACCGTGTCCTGCTTCGACCCTACAAATCTCCCACCTCCCAGGATTTAGGCATCCTTATTTTCTAGGGGCCGAGTGTTCGGTGGCTTTGCTTTGGGGTCTTCTCCGCTCTTCCCGGAAGGCATTTGTACAGACGTAAAATGATAGAATGGGTACAAGATGACAGAGCAGGGTTGGGGTTCCATTTTGTGCATAGAGGTGGATCTACTACACCATGCCCCACTAACGAATGCTGAGTCATAGTTTAAGAGAATGAAGGAGTCATATTAATAGTAAAAGAATGTCTGGAGCCAAAGTGGAGTTGGATAGATGGACCAACTAGCCACATCCAGCTCTACTTTTGTTTGCTTGTCTTTTCTGTTAGCCTGTCTCACAAATATAAGATCCCAGCCCCAGTAACCTCAGTTCGTAGTTCGTAGAACAGGACAGTCTAGACCACACTACACACCTTCCATTGTCTGTTTACCTTGAAAGTGAGCTATGATGGTAATTAGTTCACCTCTTTAGTCCCAGAGCCCTCCTCCTTTCATCCCTTGGGCGAGTCATGGGCTCAGGAGCAGTCCTGTGGCAGCTGCCTTCAGCATTTGTTCAAGGTGGGTGGGGGAAGAGAAAGAAGGAAGAGCAGAGCCAGCTCTTCCTGCAGCTGTAGCTAACCAGAGCAAGCTGCAGACACAGACGGCTCACTCGGTTTCAGTCAGTGGCCACCCTGAAGCCGTATGTGTGGGTGCAAAGTTACTGTGACACATTCCTCGTGGGGTGGGAGGGAGAAGCTGTGCGTGGTGCTGGAGATGCCAGATGGTTCTTAAACCACTTTTGGAGGCTGTCACTTAGAGAGGGAAAACAAAACACAAATCAGGAATCCTTCCTCTGGCCACCTCAGCTGCAGGAAACAGCAGGTGCAGGTGCTGTGGCCCTGCCCATGGACAGGCCTGCATTCCAATATTGTTTAGCTCTGGGTTTTTCTCCTACTTAAATTTACTGTAAGCTTCCTAAATTGTATCTTACTCTTTAAAGGAAAGCTGTTGTGCAGAATTGTATAAAGCTTGACATGATGGCCCAGAGTCGGCTAATTGTTTAAATATGGGCTTAGACAATTGTTGAAAAGTACTTTTGTTTGTATCATGGAATGAAAGTTACCACATACACAATAGTCTATTTTCAAACCTAAATTGATTTCATCTAAAAGGGATTAACAGAACATCACAAAAAAGAATATTAATTTTGTAGGGGTTTATGTGGTATATATGTGTTTATGTGTGTAGGGAGGGTATGCATGCACATGTGTGTGCATGTGGGTGGAGGCAAGAGGTCAACATCTTGTGTCTCCTTAGCTGAGTTCCACCTTATTTTATGAGACAGGATCCGTCCCTGACCCTGGAGTTCACTGATTGAGCTAAACTGGCCGCCAGTGAGCTCCAGGGAGTCATTTACCCCCTGACCCCCGGAGCCTCAGGAGCTGAGGTTATAGACCTGCATCACAGCACCTGGGGTTTTTTGTGGGTTCTGGGGACCAGAACTCAAGTCCTCACGCTTGCATGGCAAGGACTCTACTGATCAAGTCATCTCTTTGGCCCAGACATTAATTCTTTATGCCAGAACCAAAGTTGATGTCTAAATTCAGCTGGAATTTAGAGCTGGGGAGCTTTGCCTCTGGCCTCACTGGCTGTCCTGCTTTGTCTCATCTTCCCTATGACTGGGAGCATGGGGCTTCTCAAGATCAAGGAAGAGCAGTGCATTTGGATCACGCTAGCATCCGGGCTCTTCTCTTCACTGACTCCTTGCCTCTTCCGAGATTGAGAGAGACCTGACTTGACCGTGAAGCTCAGAATTCACAGAAAGGAAAAGTGCTAATTTGGAGAGAATGTTGGGTGGCTTTTTTATTTTTTTTTTTAATTACTCAATGTTACAGGGAAGATTGATAAAGTCTCAAAATGTCATATTTTAGGAGGGACCTTTTCTTTTACCAATTTATTTTTCCCTCATTCCTAAAATGTATGCAGTGCAGTAGGACAGAATTATTACTTGAGGTAATCAGGTATTTGAAGTTCAGAGCCAGAAGTGATAGTAAAGACTAGAAATACATGCTGTCTGTCCCTTTATGATGCTAGGAATAATGGCAATTTAGCTCTGAGCTTTTTAGTGTCTTAAGCCAAAAAGAAAATAATTTCTAATCACCAGACTCATCTTGCAGAATACATTTATTAAAACCATTTGTCCATTTATCTACCAATACTTTTTAAGATTCGTGTGACATGCTCAGTATGAAAATATATAACATTTTAAAGTTGATGTTAAATATGGTTCAGTGCTAAAATGGGAACGTATCCTAATTATGATAAGCTCTAAATTAAATCCTGGAACATTTTAGTGGTTTTCCTTTTTTTAGCGTGTGTAAGTGTGTGTGTGTGTGTGTGTGTGTGCGCGCGCGCGCATACTTGTGTGCATAGGTGTGTTTGCAGGTATATTTGCGTTATGTATGGAGATTCAAGGTTGACATCAGGTACCTTTTGCTCACTTTACACTGTATATTGAGACAACCTCTCCGTACCTGAACCCAGAGCTTACCAGTTTGGCTAGTTTAGGTAACTAGCTGGCTCCAGGGACCCCAGTCTCCGCCTCCCAAGCATTGCTGTTACAGGTGGGCCACCGCCCCCACCCAGCGTTTACACAGTGCTTGTTATTCACACTCCAGTCCTCACACTCACACTTCACCCACTGTGCCGTCTCCCCAGCCCTGAGTGGACTCTTTAAAGAAGTCTGTAAATGTCCTCAGATCTTACCTGTTGCTTTTGAAGCACAGAACTAGTTCCTCAGATTGAGTCTTTACCGTCAGAATTTGGTCAAAAGACAGCTTTGTAATTCCGTCTACCAAACCTGTCTTCACATGTTTTTCATAGCAGAGGCTCTTAACAGTTATCTTCCCACCCTCCATAGAGAAAATACAGATAAGTGCTATTGATTCATGTTCTTTTTTGTTTTTTCTTAATGTGGTTTTTGTGTGTTGGTTTGAGATATGCTCTCACAGTGTGGCCCAGAGTGTCGTGAATATTACTATGTAGCCCAGGATGTCCTCAAACTAACAACAGTCCTTTTGCCTCAGCCTCCCAAGTCTTAGGACAAGAATCATGTGATATAAAATTATTTTTAAATCACATGACTCATGTATTTATTATGAAGATAGGTTTAGGGAGGTTAATGAAACTCTTTCCATAAATTAGAAATTTGAATGAATGATAATTTCCCTAGCATCTTAATTTTCCCACACTTTGTTGTAATTTTTTAAAAATTCATTTTGGTGCCTGAATATACATCTACACTAAACTGTTTTAGCAGTTTGAAGGGAAAATGGTTTACATTATATTCTGAAATAATCAGATTTCAAAAATTAATAATAAAAGCTAACAGCCCATTTTCTCAAAATATTTATAATCTGTTAGACATTACTAGTATATAATTTAATGTAATGTGCCTTATTTGTATATTTTTTGTTAAATTATGTATGCATTATATAATTATTTTACATATTGCTAATAATAAACACAAAATATATCAAACAAGAAGCACATACAAGGCACCATTGTCCTTAAATAATAGGTAATATTACCATGAAACGTCTTTCATGCCTTACAGGTTAGAACACTAACGGGCATTACTGTGACCTGACCAAGGCATCATGAGATGTTCTTGTGTTGGTAGTGGAGTTCAGAACTTTCTTGGCCTGTATGCAAGATGCAACTGTGTTATGGTACTAGTGGTGTGTCCTATTGTGATTGTGCATGAGAAGACATGCACAGTCCAGAAAATAATAAAAGGCTGATGTAGGGACAAGAAGATGGCTCAGCAGGTAAGGCACTTGCTGCCAAGTCAGAAGACCTCCCAGACCCCGAATGGTAGGAGGAGGGAGTAACTGTGAAAGTTGCGCTCTAACCACCACGTGTGTGTCATGGCACGGACATACAGTACACACTACCTAAGTGAAATTTTAATTTTTTAAAAGACAGATTTAGAGCAACACCCTTCCTAGTAAGTGGTGTGTTTATGAGGTGATTTTTGTGCCAGGGTCTTTGTAGTGATGGCAGTTGTGTGTTGGATGTGATTCCTACAGAACTCCACCCCACTGGAGGTGAGTCTCACGTGCTGTCCACTGTTTCTGAGGCTGCATTAACTAAAGCGAGTATACTGAAGGCGTGTCTGTCTTCTTGGGCTCCAAACAGGACTGTGGGCTGTTGGAGGAAAGTGAGTCTGAATCTTGAATGTGTAAAGCCTACATCAAATTATTAACAGTGAAGATCCTTGACTGAATTAATGCTATGTTTCTCTAACCAATATTTTATATTTTGTTAAAATTTTACAAAGGCAAAATGGCAGGCTCCTAGTCCCACAGATTCGTACCTGATCTTGGTCTTTAGATATATGAAGATCCTAAACCTTGTTTTGCTTTTTCTGGTTCTACTCAAATACAAAGAAAATAAGTTAGGCACTAGCCAGGGGTAGGAAGGCTGAGATTTGGGAAAAAAAAAAAAAAAATATATATATATATATATATATATATATATATATATATATATATATATATAAATGTATAATCTCTCAGTTGAAAATTAGTTCAACTCTGAGATGAATGCTAAAAGTATACCACCCTGCATGTGGTTACTAATCAGCATTGCTTGTTTTAGTCCATTTCGTGCTCCTAACAGACTACTACAGACTCTGTGTGTGTGTGTGTGTGTGTGTGTGTGTGTGTGTGTGTGTGTGTGTGTGTGTGTGTGTCTGTGGTCACACACATGCATATTTTAAACATACTTGCAGAGCCCAGTACATGGAAACCAGAGGAGGGGGTGTTGGGTGTCCTCCTTTGTAACTCTTCATTATTCAGTTGAGGGAGAGAAAGGTTCTTTCTGAACCTAGAGCTAATAAGGTTTGGCTAGGCTGGCAGCCAGCAAGTCACAGCAGTTTCCCTGTCTCCGTCCCCATGCAGCACAGGGTTCACAGGTGTGCCCAAGACCACACCCAGCTGGCCACGTGGGTTTGGGGATCCAAACTCAGGTCAGAGTTTGCCAGAAGCACAAGCTTTGAAGGACACATTCAGACCATACTATTCCTCAGTTGCATTCTCTCCTGGAACGGGGTATTCCTGCTTTGATGATGCTCTGCTTCCTGGACCTTACATATGTCTTGGGCCCTACATATTGCATCAGTTAGTCTGTGCTTGTAAGTCATTGTATAATCCGCCCTAGCGAGCCTGCTAGCCCAACAATGGCTCAAAAAGACAGCTTCTGAGAGCTTTGCCAGTAAGTTACTCTGGCTGACAGCACAGTACATTTTTTTTTCTCTCACAGTTCCAGAGGCCAGAAGTTTGAGGTCAGAGTGTCAGCCAGGCTCTCCCTCCACCAGAGGCTCTAGGGTGAATGCGTCCTTGGATTTTATAGCTCCTAGTGGCTGCCAGCAGTTTCCTGTGCTCCTTAGCTGTGACGATGTAGCTCTGCACTCAGTCTGCCTTTGCATTGACGGTTCATTCACTGTGTGTCTGTGTGACAAGTTCCCTTATCTTATAAGGAGACAAGTCACTGGATTGGGGCCCACATAATCCCAGTATTATTTTAACTAAATCACATCTACCATGGTCCTATTTCCAAATAAAGTCACATTCACAGATCCCAGACAACCTGATACCATTCTAGATAGATTCTATTTATCTAGTCTCAAGCAAAGCATTTGTACTTCCACCCATTTAGGGTATTGAGGGTTTCTTTCCGCTGTTGATGTCTTTCTTACCTGAAAAGCTTTCCAAAGCCACAGAAACCCTAACTAATCAATTTTGTGATCACTGCCGTAGCACTTGCTGAGCATGTTACATTTTATAAACTTGCCCCCAGGTCCAGATGTTTGTTCTCTGGCATTCATATGCAGCTTCCTACTAGAACCAAAGTAAATTGCATCCAAGTGTTTCCAAGCGTTGATTCTGGCCCACACTTAATTTCTCAGATCCTATACTTTGTTCTATACATCTGGATGTTAGGATTACATCAGTATGTGCCACATTCTCCCCAGAGCCATAGTCCTCAAGAGCTACATTATCTCAGATTCTCTCTACCACTTAGCCTCCAAGGATGGTAAAGACTGGCCAGGAATCAGACACCTGGATACTTTCAAGGTCATGCTTAGTGATATTTTGAACTCTTCCGTAACTAAAGTTGTGATCGAAGAGGGCTTCAAATCAAATGTCACCAACTAACTCAAGTACCACATTCATCCCAGATATGACTTCTTTGACTTGCACAATGACTGTTTTAGAGGAATATTAATTCTCTGCTAATAATAGCAAATTCACAAAGAAATCCGAATATCTGGCTTTTCCTGAAACTAGAAAGTCAACAACGTGGAGGCCATCTTTCTTCATTGGCTGGAACTGCGGAAAAGCCATTTAGTCAGACCCAGCCAGATATCCTTGCCTGCGTGTGGCCCCTGTTCACATGTCCCCCCTGGGCCAGGACTTGGAGTTGCGCTGAATGTTCTTACTGATGTGGCCTGTTCTTAGGGGTGTGGTGGGGGTCACATTAAACATGCTCGAGCAATCGAGGGGAAGACTCTCTGCTTTACACTGCCTTCAGTGATTTCCACCAGCACCTTCCATCCCCACAATGAAATGCCCACTTTCAGTCACACGCCTGGATTCCAGAACCTTGCTCCCTTTCTCTGGAACACCTCTGCTGTTACAAGAACTGAATTGTTCAAATAGGAGAGGCAGTGTCTAATTTCGCCTCATGAGGCTCTGTGAAGCTTGGTTTCACTGTTATAGCTCAAACCATTCCACAAATTACCAGTGTTATTTTCTAGCCAGTTTCAGCCAGTCTTGCCTCTGGTGTCCTTTCTTGCTTCCATGCTCTATCCTTTACCCCTTAGCCTATAGGAGTTTGACCTCAAGCTAGAGCTATCTTTGTAGAAATTTCGTGCCCCAGATTCTTACCAACATCCTTGTGGTCTTGCCACTCAAGAATGTCTCTGATCAGCCCAGCCCTGAGTCAGAGTCTCCTTAATCTTGTCCTGTTCGGTTCATTCCTGTAGTACCCAAAGGTTTTCAGTAGAGGTCTTTATCTCAAAAGCACTGACCTCAGCATCCCACATAATGCCTCTCTAGCTCTCCCCAGAATCCTTAGCATCCTCAAACACTTCTTTGGCTCTCCATTATCCTCTGTAACATTGGCAGAGTCAGTCCAGCCAGCCCATAGACAATCACGTTCACTGTATCACCTACATGACCACATGCTCTGCTTGGGACTGCATAGGACATACTCAAAACCATGGACAAGTGATTTAATTGGTAAAAGAAGTAGTCATTGAGTGGTGGTTCGGGACTGTAGATTGTTGGTGAAGGCTGTGGAGCTTGTCAGAGAAGCTCGGGAGCAGGCAAAGCCAACATTTGGCTGTATCATCTTCACATGTGCCCCTGCCGCAGACTGGAGAGCTCTACAGACCCTTCGCTGGTCCTCCAATGTGCGTGATCTGCTGATAGCACATCAGGTAGGAGTAAGATGTTTCTTTAAGGAAAGATGACTTATCTGTAGATGCAGGCTCTTCCAGTCTTGTCCAATCCATTGCAGATACTCATTACCTCATGAAGGAAAGGGGCCAATAAAAGCTCAGACCTTTCAGGCTGTGGAACTGGCTTAGAAATTAGAATGGAGCCGGGCGGTGGTGGCGCACGCCTTTAATCCCAGCACTCGGGAGGCAGAGCCAGGTGGATCTCTGTGAGTTCGAGGCCAGCCTGGGCTACCAAGTGAGTTCCAGGAAAGGCGCAAAGCTACACAGAGAAACCCTGTCTCGAAAAACCAAAAAAAAAAAAAAAAAAGAAATTAGAATGGACAGAGTAGCTGCAATTTCTCCAAATTTTGAAAAATTACATGCTCTTTGCTAACACTAAAGTGTGTCCTGTGTTCTATATCTTGTTAAAATTCTCATGGTATGTCCTTGTAAGACTGCTGGCCTGCAAGCACGGAACGTGTTATTGGTTATCTGTTACCAGTTAGTTCAGCTGGTTGAAATCCAAGGCTTTGGGATCAGGCCCCCCAAGAGACAGTTGGCTTCATACACAGCAGCCCCTGCCTGCCCCACTGTCTCATAAATGAGTGCACTTATGGGGAGTCATAGGTATGAGCATGGCTCAACCTAGCTTATCCTTTCTATTCAAGTCACTCTGATATTATTCTTTTCCTGGGGTCTCTGGCCTCATCCTTGTTTAAAATTACCAACAGCAAGCATGGTGCGGAGCCAACTATTCCACATTCCTCAAATATCCTGATGACCTTTCACCTACCTGACTATCTTCTGAGTCTTTATGAACATTGTGAAAACTCTGGTTCAAAAAAAACGTAGTTCTCCATGCTGGCTCCAAAGGGCAATGCTAAGTGAGTATATTCTCTCACTCATGTCTCAGAGTACAGATAACATGTTTTTTTTTTTTTTTTTTTTTTTTTGGTTTTTCGAGACAGGGTTTCTCTGTGTAGCTTTGCGCCTTTCCTGGAGCTCACTTGGTAGCCCAGGCTGGCCTCGAACTCACAGAGATCCGCCTGCCTCTGCCTCCCGAGTGCTGGGATTAAAGGCGTGCGCCACCAACGCCCGGCTCAGATAACATGTATTTATACTTCCCTTTTGCAAAGAAATTGGCTGAGGAAGTTGCTTGACTTCCTTTAGGGTCTGATTGGCAAAGTAGAACTACTTTCCATATGTTGTCAGACCTAAGAGTCTGTGCGGTTCCCCAGTACGCCCAGCTGCCTCTCCCACGGCCCAGAGCAGGACACTGAGCAGAACCCAAGATTTCAGAAACTCTGATAAGACCCTGCTTAGGGAGTGAAGCTGCCCAGTTCCAGATGCTTATATGGGTACTGCTTTAAGTTGTAATTCTTTGAAAGGAAAAATGAGGTCACCTCTGCAAGTAGGCGGAGACAATTTGCCAAATAGTCAAGTAAGACAGACGTTTGTTCTCAGATGTTTCTGCACACTCCTCATTAGCAACCTCCTCTCGGTCCTGACAACTTGGGGTTTGGGGTAGGCATACCCCAAATCCCAAACTGCTCAGCATTGGTTCCTCTGGCTTTAGTTCAATACAGATTCCCAAAACAGGTTGAGAGGTCTCCCTCTGTATCTTTTCTCCTGAGTTCCCGAGCACCTTGCCACCATCCCCGTTCGTTGTTGTCCCCGGCAGACTCAGAAGCCCTGGCAGTCAAGTTACAAAGGCTGTGAAACGCCTTCCCTTAGTGCACGAAGTTAAAAGCATGCCTTTCTCTTGAGTCTCTGTGTCATCTGAAGCAGAGAGGACGAAACCCAGGATCCTGTGCAAGCTTAGGGGAGCTGTACCACTGAGGTACATCCAGTCCTTCCCTGTTTTGGAGAATGAGCTTGACTATGTGGCTCCGCCTGGCCTTGAACTGGTGATCTCCCTGCCTCAGCCTCCTGAGTGCTGAAATTGCAGGCACACCCTAACATTCCAAGGATTCTCTGAAGTTGAAGTGTGGTCGTTAAGTCCTGTATTTATGACTCAGGGAATCCTGTTCTTCCTGCCTTCTGACCCAGCTCTTACTTGAGTGCCATGTTTAGCTGTGACCGCAGAAAGGCATTTGGTACAAATTCATGGAGGGCCCTTAGCAACATTCCTGTGATTTTCTTTTGAGATTCTGCAGAGAGATAGGAAGGGAAGGCTGCTTTAGGGGAATTTCTCTGTCACCTAGCCAGCTCTGCACAGTATGTCCTGAAGCTCCGCTTCACCGCTCACACCGTGAAACTCACGCTGGGAGTGAACAGCCTCGTTAGACAATCCAGGTTCGTTCAGTCACCTAGCTTCAGGGAAGCTGTCATTTTAAAATGCAAGGCCTCTTTTCATTTCCTCTTAAAGAGATTTCAAAATCACCACCCCATGAAGCTGTAACAGAACAAGATCTTCCCCTTAACATGATTTTTTGAGGCAGTGAAAAGTACTTCTCTGGTACCCAGGCTTCCCTTTATCCTCTTCTCTCTGATCCATCAGTCCTTACATCTGCTTCTTTGCTTTCGGGCTTTTGGGGCAGGACTTTTTTCACACCTGGTATGTGAGTAACACTGTGCTGGATTCTGGGAAGATGAAGACAAAGGCTTTGTCATCCGAAGATGGGGGATGTAGTTCAGAGGTCACAGATTCAAACAGCTGTGCGAGCTGAGAGTTCTGGGAGTGAGCAAGACGGAAGTGGGACCCACAGAGGAGGGCTTGGGGCCTTTGTTACAGCAGCAAGCTCAGTCACATCCGAAGAGCTCAGTGCTGTCCCAACAGTGTCAGGGCTCCCGGGTTGTCAAAACAAATCAGAAACCCAGCTTCTGTGTATGTTCCACCTCCTGATTCTGGAGGGAGGGCGTCCTAGCAGCTAATTCCAATTCTTCAAATACATGGTGTGGTCCCAGCAAAGCATGGAGATGGGCTGAATTCAACCAACGAGCCTCCAGCTTGCCAAGTATGTTTCGGTTAGTGAGGTAAATCACACATGTATGAAATCATTCATTTCAAACGGAGCCCACATGACTAAGAGCCTCAATGTGCGGATAGGAGGATTCCAGTGGGGGAGTTCAGAGAAAGAAGGAGGGCCAAGGAGAGGGTCATGTGCTCCAGCCACATGTGACCTCAGCCGCGCCCAGCCTGGTAATGGTGTATCCCTCCAGATGGAATTGGAAAGGCATCGCAAAGGACACTGAGCTGTGCTAGCTGTTTCTAGTTGGCGCCCACTGTTCTTTGCTTCTTACCTGCACATTACTTGTTGACTCTAAAGCCAGCTTCCCTAGAGTTCCGCTTGTGCCACCTGTGTACACCTCACCCCTGCTGTTTCCTCTTTATCTCTTATCTCCCCCAATATAATGTGTTTCCTTTATAGAAAGTATAAAGTTGGCGCCGCTCTTAGAAGAACAGTAACCTTGGCCAGTCATGAAAAGTTGGAATGTATTATTACTGTGTATTTGAATGATTGCACTGTTAATGGTAGGAAAGTCGTTATAATCGTATCCATCATCCACGTGTCATCTGCATAGCGTGTTGCTCAGGTTCAAAGTGTGACGATCTTGCCTTCTCAGAGTAAATTCCTCTTTTCTTTCTAAAAGGAAACTCTAATCAAAATTAGAGCCTTTTAAGCTTCTGCCCCGCACTGAACAATTAGCAACCGTTATTCAGATCAGGGTGCCTACCTCTCCAGAGTCATCGTTTTTTAAGAATCACTTTAATTGGGTGACTTGGTTTCTCATTTTGTTTTGTTTTGTTTTGTTTTTTTAAAGCAATAATCTCTTTGTTTTATTTATTTGATACCGTTTGCAATGTTAGGAGAAAAGAAGTTGCTAGCATAAAAGTTCATCAAAAGTCTGGCCGTGAGGCAGAGTAGAAAACTAATTTTGAAAACACTACATTTGAAATGGACCATTTCAAAGAGATGGACTGGTGTGTTCTGTTATTTGAGAATAGGTGCAAGTCTAACTGAATGTGGAAATCATGCCACGAGTCCCCACAGAGCTTAGGAGTAGGTACGGCCAGTACTGAGTGTTCACACGTAAGGGTGAAAAAATTGCTTCTAAATGCTCCCAAGCCTCAGCTTACTTAAGCATCTAGAAGCAGCGGCATTGTTTTGTTTTGTTTTCGTTTCATTGTGTCTGTTCCCTGAGATCCCAGGAACAATGGAGATTTGGAAAGTGAGTCTGAGATCTGCTCTCCAAACCTTCAAGGGCTCTTTCCTTTTAAGGCTGCTAAGCTGTCTTCTGGGAATGCATTTGGGGTTTAATGGATTGGGAAGGAGGAGGATGTATCAAAGTAAACATTTCATGAGTTTCTGCTTTGCAGTTTAACTGACTAAACAGACAGAAACCTCTGAGTATTTCCTGTGTATCTTAAAGGACCAATTTGTCACCAACTCCCGGCTTCCACTGGCTTTTTCCAGCTTCCCTTCCCGGCAACCTCACACACAGCACATGCTGCTGCTGCTCTTGCTCCTTTTTTTTAAAAACTTTGAAAACACTCCTCAGGTATGGGACTGATGCGTGCTTGCCAGCACCATGCTGGATTAAATGTGCTGGGGCTTGTTGACTCCGTTTATGGCAGAGCTAGTTTTCACTCTTTAAGTTTTAATAAATACAACCCAGCATTCGATTCAGAGAACTCCCTTAAGGTCCTCTTAATTCTCCGTGGGCTAGAAGGGCCTGGAATGAGCAAGGGAGACACTGATCAAAGGCTTGGAAAATGCTTCCAGTGCAAATGGTGCTTATGATTTCCATTTGCTGCTTCTCTTCAGCGTCGCAGTCATTGAAGGCAGGCTGGCAAGTCATGCTCCTGCATAAGAATACTTCTAGTATGTGCCATGTTACCTTCTACCACCTATGACTCATTTGACCAAAGAGCTCATTTTTGAAGAAATTCTGCTGAATTTTCACATAGTTTGGAAGTAAAAGGTTTGAATCAAAAACAATGAACCTAAATAAACAAACAGATATAATCCTGATACTGCCTGTGCAAAATATATATACAAATATATGTTGTGCACACACCCAAGCCATGTGCATAGCAAAGTCCAGTGCTATACATCATGCATTATAAAGCCCAATGGGAAATGTTTTTAACTTTAATGTGGGTCCAGTGACATTGAGAATGAGGAGAATGAGCTCTAGGGGGATATACACAATAGGGGTATATGGACAGTAATGTGATGGAGATACAGTTAGTGTGATATTTTTACTGGCAACTGCCTGTGGATGCTGCCTTATTGCTGTTCAGATTATGACCTGATGCTGTGCGTGTCAGCATCAAAGATGCAGATTTTTCAGGACCATCCATTACCTACTGAATCTGAATCTTGGGTGGGAATGCCTCACCCATCAGCATGAGTCAGTCTATTAAACTGCTGGGTTTTGCCCCTATACCTTGAATACTCAGAACTCTTCTAGAAATGATTGTAAGGCATACTTTAACCACCATCGAGAGTATGAGGAACATACATGGCTTTAACTATTAAAGAAATTCTTGTCTTTTTCCTTGCCTATTTCAACATAGCTGAATTCTAACTAGGGCTTCTGATAGCTAGGGGCTGGCAGAGCTATCATGATTTTCTGTGGTAGATATAAAAAACTCAAAATGGCCTTCTACAGCTTTTTGGACTCAGTCACTCAATTTATAAAATCACTTACAGAAAACTTAATATGTTTCAAGTAGCAATTACATGTTTTTTTTTTTTTCTCCCTCCAGGGGTCTCGGTTGTAAAGAATTCCTATAGAACTAAAGTGTCGTGTTTATATAGGCAGTCATTTGCCATGTGGTAAGCTTAAAAACAGACTAAATAAATGTTTTGGTGATGTTGAGGGTAGTGGTGATTAAAGGAAGAATAATGTAAAGGCTGTTTCTTAACCACCCAGGGTCCCTATCAAATTCTGAAATCCTGGGGTACAGTGCAATGACTTTGATATGACTGTATTCATAGACCTTCATATCTTATTTACTCCAAGGATATTCTTCAGAGGAACATCTGAAAATATGTGCCCCACACGGATTTCTTGTTCAGGTGCACTTTGTGTGCTGAAGAACAAGCGTGTGGTGTCTGGTTAACCCCTCGCAAGACCACTGAGATGCAGTCACAAAGAATGCAAGACCTTTGCAGCCAGAGTTCTGCCCACATTTCCAAATCGCATCTATGAAAAGGGAAACTTTTCTATGTTCCGCAATTTGACCCAAAAAATAGGGAATCCTTCTTCAAACAGAATGAGCTGGGCCATCGCTCTCGCTTCTCAGCCCTTCTCAGCAAAGACTCTACTCAGTAACTTGACCAAGTTACCACGGGCTTGTTGCTTTTCTGTTGCTGTGCTAAAGCTTGGTGCCCAAAGGCAGCTTTAGGAAGAGAGGTTCTATTCGGGCTTCTAGTTCCAGAGAGGTAAGAGCCCAGCGTGGTGGGGAGGCATGGCAGCAAGCAACAGGTACAGCGTAGTAGCCAGAGCAGGAAGCTGAGCGCTCAGGTCTTCGAAGCACAGTCATGAAGCCGAGAAAGCACATAGGAAATGGTGCTAGCCTCTAGTCCTCACAAGGCCACTCCTCCTGACCCTTCCTAAAAACACCGTCAGCTGGGGACCAGGGTTTCAGATGCCCCAGAGTCAGTCAAACCACACACCCCCTCCACTGACCTGGAATCTTCGTCTGTTGTCGTCCTGTGTTATCTTCACTTCTGGGTAGTCAGTAAAACAACAAAACCAAAACATGTAGGCACTGTGCGTGCTGCTGTGTGCCTGCTGCCCCAGCTCTCTGGAGCCTGAGCCCCGAGGATCCATGGGCCCAAGGACTGACTAGGAGAGTCGCGTGCTAACACCCAGAAGATGCCAGATAGAGATGTGGTCGCCCAGGGAGCTGCCTTTCTGTTCTACACCCCAGTTAATGTTAGCAAGTACACACATGGCTCTGGCTGGGTGGGTATTACAGACTTACAGCTTTTTCTCTTGAGGCAGAAAAAACGAATGTATTATGTTAAAGGTTAAGTTAACATTGGTTTGAATCTAGATTAATTTCTTTTCTTCTTCACTTTCTGAGGAAGGAGCATAGCGTTTTGTGGCAGTCTGGATGTTTACTGTGATGGGGCTGAGTGATTAATGTTTTTCTGAAAAGGCTTAGTTGTGAGAATGGAACGGAGTGAATTTCTTCTAAAAGGGTCACTTGTGGATCTCTTACAGACAAACTATCTTTTAAAGGCCATGATTCAGAGGAGCCAGCTATGGAAAAGGACGTGCAGTTAACTATTCCGCATGAGAACACCTATCATGTGCTTGGCTGCAGGGCACTCGTTACCTGTTCGGAACGTCAGATGGCGTACATGCTCACAGCAGGCTGTGGGTGGCTAGAACAGTAGCAAAGATAAACAAGACCGTGCCCTTCTTTGCAAGCACTCCAGCACAGAGAACACTATCGAGTTTCGTGGATTAAAAATACAGAGACACTTTTTTATGAATTCAGAGGTATCAGTCCTAGCAAAGTTCAACTTTTTCTCACCCTCATCCAGCAGGTGGCGCTATGAAATAGAGGGATATGGTGGATCAGGGACCAGTTTGTGCTCCACAAACCCAGTCCTCACATTAGCAAGTATCTGCATGGTTTTGACCATATACTAGTTGCTCACTTGAAAGTCTCCTTAAAAGGCCAGTGCCTGCACAGTTCTGTTCAGTTTAGTTTCTCGTCTTCTGTAGGGCGGCTGCTTCCTTTCAGATCGTCGGTGTCAGGCACTCACACACAGCCATTAGCAGAGTGCTCTTAGCATTCACGGAATCAGTGATGTCCTTTAGAATAGTGCAGCTGGGTTTCTTCCCCTGGCTGGGAGAATGGAGCCTTTCTTCCACCTGAGGAGAAAGCCACAGTTCTCCTGATCCAGGTGTAGGCCTCTTTACCCCTTCTGCTTGGGAAAGAACCTGTTAACTTCTTGAATGCATCACCTTGTTTGTGCAGCGCTCTTGCCCAAGCCAGCCATTTGCTGCCTCCTCCGGTCTGGACAAGCAGGTGGATAAAGGAAGGAAAGGGGGTCGCCCATTGTTTGTACCAGATCTTTCCGTTTAGAAAGATTCTGTGTGCATGCGTGTGTGTGTGTGTGTGTGTGTGTGTGTGTGTGTGTGTGTGTGTGTGTGTACATGCGTGCTCGGAACAGTGGCATGCAGTCAGGAGGCTAGTGGCTCCGTCAGGCTGCGGTCTCCTGGGGAACCAGACGAGTTTCTACTCCTACGAACGTTCACCGCTGTTTCACAGACATTAATAGTTTCCTGGCACTGCCTCTCAGGAAATGTCGTCATGGTCTGGAGGAACCAATAAAAATACATCTAACCTGTTTGGACAGATCTTGTTTCTGCTAGAGATTTCCAATTGTGGGGTGGGGGATAGCATGGAGAGCTGGCCCACTTCGAAGAGCCTGATCAGAAATAGCAGGTTCACTCTAAGAGAGCCAGGAACAACTGCGCCGGACCCGGGAGAGCACACAGCATGCCACCCGGCTCGCTTTGACAAACTGATAAGGCAGATTGTGTCTGCTCTACACTGGAAGGGTGAGCATGCTCTCTCCCGCTCTCACACACTCTCTCCTCTCCCCTGTCACGACTAAAGCCCACTTCTTAACTCTTGACCCTCAAACAGAACACTCATGCATTAAAATTAACACCATTGGTTATCCATTCAGTATGGGTACACACTTGACCATAGGTCTGTGGATGAGAGGCCATGATTTGGTTAATTATTACCAAATGGCTAGTACTAAATCCTCCGGGCTCACCTTGGTTATCGCAGAGCATGATCCTGAATCTCATTAATGTGAGAAACATTGGCCGTTGCCTGTAGACTAATCACTGGGATTCCATTTGGGAAGGGAGTCAGTTGTTTCTCCCTTGAAAGTTTGGGGACCCTCTACCACCATAAGACTACAAAAGTGAAGACTTCAGAATAAAACGGATAGAAACCGCAGCGGTGGCTGTGATCTCTTCTCGCTGAAGGTACCCTTTGTCATGCCAGTGCTGGGTTTGCACACTCTGCTCTTTCTTGACTAGAGTTTAAATATCACTGCCTTCCTTCCCTGGTCAGGCTGAGCTTGTGGCCCGTACACCACAAAATAAACTTAGACATTAACTTCAGGAATTGCATTCCTCTTCAGCACCATCAGTGCCTGCATATGAATGGAGGCTTTATCTCAGGGCTATCGTGTCTCTCCGAATGGTTTTCCTTTGTCAACTCCTCTATAGTCCCTTCTTCTCTTTGTTTCCCAGGATGGGAAGAACTTGTATCACTGTTCTCCTGTAATAATGTATCCTTATTTTCCATCCTTGCCAAAGAATACAAGATCTTCCATGTCAAGGAACCTGTGACAGTTCAGTTACAGAAAAGATCATTTTGCTAAGTAACTGTTTCTATCTCTTCAGAAAAACAAACTAAAGGAGGAAATGTCTATTTGGTCCCAGGGTTTCAGAGGCCTCAGCCCAGGGGAAGCTGGCTCCATTGCTTTTATGCCTTTCGTGAGGCAGAAGCATCATGGCGGAAGGCATGTGGTACGTCAGAGCTGCTCATGTCCTGGCAGCCAGAAATCACAGAAATGGCACCCCCCAGTGACCAACTTCCTCAGCAGGCCCATCTGCCAGTAGTTCATTCATGAATTGATGAATGGAGTTACACCTTTAATAACCCAGTGACCTCTCAAAAATCCCCTCAGATGACAACCTGAACATATAAGCTTTCAAGGTACATTTTTAGATTCAAACTGTAAGAAACTCCCTAGGCTGCTTACTCTAACTAGTCACTGAAAACTGAACCATAATGTGTGAACATTAAGGGGAAACAATGATGCTAGAACATGTTTGAATAGCACTTCCAAAAGGGTTTTTAGGTCCATTAAATTTATATATCTTAAGTCACAATAGAGGCAAAATATAGGTAATGTTTATGTTCAGAACTGGAAATTACCATGTTTCTTTTATCTGCCTACTACTCATTAAGAACCTTCATGGAACAAGAGAGAACTGCTGGGCCTAGAGCTGCAGGTGTGCAGTCCAGCTGTTCAGAAGTCTCCGCAGGAAGACAGTGAGGCCTCCTGGCCAACTGGAGAGACACTGCCTCAACATCAAAAGGAGGCTCATCAGGTAAAGGCACCTGCCACCAAGCCTGCCGACCTGAGTCTGATACGTGAACCCACATAGTAGACAGAGAGGACAGTTTTTCTCTGATCTCCACACCTTCTGTGGCATGCAGAGGGACACACACACACACACACACACACACACACACACACACACACACACATAAATAAACAAAAAGGTAACTTACATCATTTTAGATAGAAAATAAGAGAAGCTTGGGGTGAAGCTTGGGATATAGGTCACTGGCAGAATACTATGTGACCTGTGACTACTTTGGTGCAGTGAGAACAAAGTTGAACTGCAGCGGTTGAACCATTCACCATCAAGTATCTTACAGTTAACATTTGCTGGATTGGGACAACAACATGAAGCCAGTGTGTACATTTCATTATAAATGTGGTAACTTCTGTCTGTAGCTCCCTGATATTGGGGTCAAGGAGATTTGGAGAGCAAGGGTAGAGGGGCACTTATGGGTTTAATTTAAGAAAAGGGAAATGGGAGCACTTTTTCCTTCAGATTTTCAACTGAAAACTGAATAAGGAATTCTGGCCTGTGTATAGAGAGGGAATTGTGTAAGTACCGTCATTTGGGGCATTTTATCAGCCTTTCTCAAAGGCCAGAAAATTCCAATGCTAAGTACCTAACTGGTGGTCTTGCTCCTGTGATAGCCAGGGCTCACGTTCCAGCAAAGAACAGGATGCATGACGGTCCTCAAGACTTCCCATTTGTTTTTCTGTGGGTCTTGGCACAAGAAGACTTTATTAAGAACCTTCCTCCTCTCTAAAGCCTGTGTCCTTTTCCTACTAAAACCCTGGAGTCCAACATTCATTAACTAGCTTTCCCCACTGTGATTGCACACCAGTGTTCTCACACACGGAGGACGTAATGGTTTTCCTGTTTCCGTTCTGGGGGACATTTGCACACTGGTGCTCCGTCCACTTTTTCAGTCTTGCATGCATAAAAGCAAAGCATCTTCCACAGTTAACTGCAGTAAAGGTTTGTAGAGGCTTTTTTCCCCTTCCTTTCCCTCCTCCACAACTGGAAAATATGAGGCAGATCCTGTTTACGTATGTGTAACCTCCAAAGTAGCTGATACGCTGTTGTCATTAGAGAATCGGAGCTGTTTCCCCAGCAGCAGAGTGCAGAGCTCTAAATCTGAACGCCCCCCTGGGCCCTGCAGGCAGACCCGAGGCCTGTGCAGCTTTCCCACGGCTGCTCCAGACTGGCAAAGGTTGCTTCCGAGCCTCCTCAGTGCACTCTAGGGATGACAAGATCTGAGCTGTGCCTTTATTAAAAATTGAGACCATCTTCTTTTTGCATTAAATATTCTTTAAAATCTCTTTTCCAGGGAACTTTTCCACTCTAAAATGTAAACTAAATGCGTATGTATACCTTCCACTATTTGTTCTATGAATCTCTTATCACAGTCCAGAAATCCTTTTACAAAAAGTCTTTCTATAGCCAATATGTTTGGCAAGTTGTTTAAAAAAGGAAAAAAAAACTTTCTCCCTTTAAAACAAGTGTAAACTGTACTTTGAAAAGTATATTTATATAGTTTTTTTGAAGTTTAGTTTCTAGTTTTTTTAATCTTGCTTTCTATGCCAAATAATTTTATTTTTCTTTTATAAAATGACTTTTTTATAAAGCTTTGTTTATAACCTCTGTATCTTTCATGATTTATTTCATTGGTTTTTTTATTGGTTTCTCTTTGTTTAGTTTGCCTTGGGGACAAGCCCAGATTCCCCTAACAGGGATATTAGTTGATAGAAACCATTGAAACCAGAAATGGACAGCCTGAAGCACTCCCTAGCCAGCTTTTGCTAGAAGAGGCAACATTAATGCGACATGGTTACTTAACACATAGCAGACTCCCAGTAAACTGGTGTGTGTGTGTGTGTGTGTGTGTGTGTGTGTGTGTGTGTGTGTGTGTGTGTGTGTGTCTCCCATGACCATATATACATACATATGTGTGGAAACTAGAGGTCCATGCCGGGTGTCTTCCTTGACCTCTACACACTTTGTCTTTTGAGACAGGGTCTCTCACTGAACCTGGCACTCAGTGATTGGCTAGACTTGCTGCCCAGGGAGCTCTGAGGATGCACCTGCCTTTCCCCTTCACTAGGATTACAGAGGATGCCACCATGCCTTCTCCACTTCCCCCATCTCAGGTCCTCATGCTTGGACAGCAGGACCTTTACTGACTGAACCAGCCCCATGGACCGAAGGCTTTCTTTTTAGTTCTGGGGTTGTATTTAGTACTTTTAAAGGTTTTCTTTCTTTATAAGCCTTATTATACTTCTTCCTGATAGTTAAGTGCTAAAGAGGACATAAGTTAGAGCCCCTTATAAATTGAGAAACCTGAAAGGTGACAGAATTCTAAAGTTGTCTGGCAACTGTAGGGATAGGAAGATAAAAGATTTGACAACATCTTTAAGAGTGCTGGCCAGCAATTCTTGAGTTGTTAAAACCATAAGTCTGGGAGAGAAAACTTAAAGAGATACATTTGAATACTGAATAGCACTGGTTCTTCTGTCTCCTGCTAGTTATTTTGTGTTTAATAAACTATGTAGCTATAGTTTAGGACTGGCTCAGAGGGGAGTGGCACTTAGGGATAGAGGCACCTGGGAGTAGGCCTGAGAACCAGAATTCTATTTCCAGGCCCCACCAGTTGGCCAAGAGAACCCACTCCTCTGACCTCCACACATGTGCTATGACATGCATGCACCTTCGTGTGTGTGTGTGTGTGTGTGTGTGTGTGTGTGTGTGTGTGTGTGTGTGTGTGATTTAATATTTGAAGAGGGGGTCCATGTCCTGCTCTCCTTGTATGATAACCCAGAGATTTCCATCTACCTGTGTCCTGTCCACCTCCCACCCCCCCACCTCCCCATCCCCCCACTCCCCGACATGGCAGACTCTGACTTATTCCTAAGAGAAGCATAGCTTTCCTGTGGGCAAGGCACATAGGATGAAGCCAGACTTGCTCATTAACCTGCGCTTACTTGCAGAGCCAGTTACTTTGAGAGTGTTTTTTCTTCTTCTCAGTATATGTAGTTGGCAGGGAGAATGGAGAGGACTGAATGGCCTTGCAGTGTGCACGGATATTACGTCATCCTGTCCAGGGGCTACTTACTCATTCTGTGCTCCTGCTCCTGGCTTATCTGAGTTTTTTCTTTGACTTCCTACTCCTGCACTTCTCTGTTTTCTTTAGTCTTACCTCCTTATTACACATGAATTGAGTGAAGCAATGTCTAGAATATGAAATGTTATTAGGAAACAATCACATAATGTGATAGTAACTGGTCTATAAAGATAATTTATAGATTTAGAGAATTTCAAACTAGTAGGAACGGAAACAGGGACTTGTTAGTGCCTGACCTTGGTCTAATCAGCTCTGCATACCATAAAGGAGAGTGTCTGAACTTAAGCTTCTTATGCTGATGCTCTTGACTGAGGATTGTGGAGGGCTGAACTGGACCTCAGAAATCTTCATTTCTAATCAGCTCTCCAGGCACTTCCGAGTTGGAGGCCTTCAGACCTCATTTTGACGGCAGAGTGCTATGTCGCCTCTTAGATCCCTCCTGTATAAAACTCTATGATCCTAGGCTTCTTTCCACCACACGGCTTTGTGCAGAGCCAATGCGTCCTGGAAGTGCACTGTTTCATCAGCCTTGTGAATAACTAGGGAGAATATCTGTTAGTCATCCTGCCTGGAAAACACTAAAACTGTAACCAGTCATTTTGATCAGAGTTAAATGCCTGCTTGTATCACTGCTGAGTAGAGTTCTGTTTGCTCTGACTCTCACTATGTGTTTCTCTACCTGTACCGATTTCTCGGGTGCTTTGTATCTTTCTTTAAAAAGATGTAATACCGAAACAGAAATTCATGTGCCCCTGTCCCTTTTTAATACATGCATGCCAACATTAGCATCTACTGAGGACATCGGATAAGCAGTCTAATGTCAATTTTGTGCTTTGCTGTATTTCTCTTCCATTATAGAACATTATCTAATTTGTGGGGCTACAGTAGTCATCCACTTGCTTTTGACATGCTTTCGAGGTTTCTTCCACCCACTGACTGTCAGTCTTCTGAGTTATTTTTTCCTAGATACTTGTACTTCATCCTATTTTTGCCAGACTGAACTCCATGTACTTCACTATGCATTTTTATAATCTCCATGGACCCGCTAATACTGTTTGGCCTCATGTCTGTCTCTCCTACCAGCTCCACATTTAGCGTCATCTGAGGTACTTATTAATATGATGTTTCCTCACATTTCCATGCCATTAATAAAGCGATTTAGTAAGACCATTCATTCTTGCTGGGCACAGCTAGGCTAGTCAGTGTTTCACACCTTATTACAGATCCTTGCCCATCACAATATCCAGTATGGTTAAGGATACAGCACTAACCAAGGTTACATTTCAAATTAGAATTTACATAGGAATGCCTCTTCCCAGAAGATACTTTAATGTTCCACCTGAGAAATAAAAACTCATTTAGTTGGGCCTCTGAGTCCAAGACTGGTCAGGGTACACTTACATAAGCTTGTTTGCAGATTCTCATTAGGTCTCCCAAGGTCGCAGACAGCTGTGTTTTGAATTTGTATCCTTTGAAAGAATAGGTGCTTGGATAGCTCTTTCTTGGCAGCAAGACCTTAGGAAAATAAGAAATTCACATGTGTTGGTGCGTTCTGAGTACACAGCACACACCCTAAGTGAGTTCCCAAGCAATGATGCATGGTATTTTTAGAGAAAAAAGACTTTATCTTATTTTTTTTTCTTTGTAATCTGTGAAACAGAAATGCTTCCTCCTCACTTGAATCTCTTAGGTCAACAACCAGATGCAAAAATGGAAGCTGTCAACAAGAAGGGGTTTAATGGTACATGGCGGGACGCAGCCTCCCAGGAGCCTCTGGCGTAGAGCTAGTTCAAGGAAATCGCTTTTGAGATATGGGGAGTTTACACAAATGAAGAAAAAAATGACATTAAAGCTGGTGGTGCTTACCTTTAATCCCAGCACTCGGGAGGCAGAACCAGGCCAATCTCTGTGAGTTCGAGGCCAGCCTGGTCTACAGATCAAGATCCAGGACAGGCACCAAAACTACACAGAGAAACCTTGTCTCGAAAAACCAAAAAAAAAAAAAAAAAAAAAAAAGGTAGCAGAATTGCAAGGTAGGCTTTATTTCCAAGACAATACCTTATAATATGAATAACACATAACACAGTAAGATTAATTCATGAAAAATTACTACTGGGGATAGGAACACCCAGTTTCTTTTATTTAGACTCTAAAATAGAATGTCAATAGTATGATGGCCTACTAAAAGGATATTGCTTTTACCAACAGTATTAAGTTATTCTGTCTAATATAGAATTGAGTGTTTTTTAAGATGCTATTTTTATATACTGATTTAATAACCATCTTACCTCAACATTTTAGGATACAAACATAATATTGGGGGTGTAAATACTTAGTCTCACTCCCCAACTAAAAAAAGAAGAAAGGATATTACTTCTCAGTCTCCAAATATATTGGAAAATAATAGGTCTAATTGAAATGTGATTCCCACTGTAATCTTGATATAATATTTAATATCAACCTGTGTGTAAACAACTGTTGATTAATCCAGAGCAAATATAGCAACTTTGTCTAAATTTTTCTCTGGCTTGGGTCTAAGACAAAGAACACTTGTGAAATCTTGCTTTAACTAGACAAAGATATGTTACATTTGTTTATGATGCAGAATATTACTTTAACTGTGTAAGGGTGTGTTGTATTTGTTTAGGCTGCATTTGTTTAATAAAGTAAGAATGTGTTGTGTTTGTTTCACTTTGGCTGCCTAAGGCACCTGATTGGTCTAATAAAAAGCTGAACCGCCAATAGCTAGCCAGGAGAGGGATGGGGGTGGGGGGCTAGTGGGCAGAGGGAGTAAATAGAACTCTGGGCTCAAGAAGAAGGAGGAGAGATCAAGGGACAAAGAGAGGAAGATGCCCAGGGCCAGCCAGCGAGGCAGCTGCCAGACAGACAGACATGGAGTAAGACATATAGAAAGAAAAGTTAAAAGCCCTAAGGCAAAACAGAGATGAAGAGAAACAGGTTAAATTAATTAATGAGAGCTGGTGGGACAAGCATAAGCTGAGGCCAAGCATTCATAACTAATATTAATTCTCCGTGTCATGTTTTGGGAGCTGGTTGGTGGCCAAAAGAAAGCCTGCTACATAGTACACAGTGGATGTTTTAACTTCTGTTGCTACACAACAGACCATTCTAAAGTGTAATGACTTAAAGACAACAACAGGTTATCATTTACTGATTAGAATCAACTAAATGGCTCCTCACCACATGGTGTGCCAAGCTATGGCATTGGGATGAGATTTTCAATTGAGGCATGCAGAATGACCCCTATCATCTATGGTCTCTCTTCCTTACCCCTTTATTCATCCACAGACTAGGGCAGATTTTTTTACAGCATGGTGATGACTTCAGAGAGGCCAGAATCAGAAGTTCCCAGACCTTCAAGGCTTAAACCCAGAAGCTATAAAAAAAAGGGGGGGGGTTGTTTGGTTGTTGTTGTTGTTGTTGTTTGCTATCCATTGGTCAAAACCATCACAAATCCACCCTACATTCATGAAGAAATAGTCTCTCATCCCTTCACCCTTCATGATGACTTACAAAGATCTTAATTTATCATAGTTACTTAGTAAATTTTTACTGGGTGGTCATATGAAGATTGCTTTTGAAATTTTTTGTGTCCTTTGTTAAATTGAAATGATATTTATTATCATTTTGTAGAACAATTTACTTTGTACCTTATGGACAAGCAAGAGACATTTTATCACTTTAGCAGAATAGTAGATGTTTGATCTTTGGATTATTGCTAGATCTATATCACTTTTACTAATGAAAACTCCATCTAAATTTATGAAATAAGATCCTTCTGGTTTTTTTTTTTTCTTTACTGTGAGTTTCCATGGTTTTACATGAGATTATCTGAATTCCCAAAACATTAGAAATACTTTTTAATGAAAATAAGACCATGAAGAACCCTAAATTTTCAGGTAGGGGGTTACTGCCAATTTATCATTACTATGCATTATTATTCTCATAACCCATGGCTCAGCAGGAAATGGTGCTTGTTGCCAAGCCTGGCCTGAGTTCAATCCCTGGGACCCACAAGATAGAAGAAGAAAACTGACTCCACAGAGTTGCCCTTTGACCTCTGCATGTATGCCATGGATGTACACACCCATACCATCTGTGTAGATGATGTGGAGGGTTCTTTCTTTTTATTAAAGTACCATCAACTCACAGAGTGTGGAGGCTCACACTGTGGAAAGAAAGAAAAGAAGGAAAGGAAGGAGGAATAAAGAAAGAACAGTAGTCAACAAAAAGGGAAGGGGATACCAGGCGTGGTGGCGCACGCCTTTAATCCCGGCATTTGGGAGGCAGAGGCGGGAGGATCTCTGTGAGTTCAAGGACAGCCTTGTCTTCTACATACTGAGTTGTGGGACAGCCAAGACTACAGAGAGAAACTCTGTCTGAAAGGGGGAGGGGCATTTATTGCCCATTTTCTATTGTTACTCCAGAATACCTGAGACTTAAAAGGAACAGGTGTTCATTTTGGCTCCCGACTGTACAGACTGCAGATTCCAAGGCTGTGCAGCCAGGTCAGATGAGGACCTCATGCTGCGTCAGCTCGTGCAGGCAAGCAGGAGAGAGACAATGAGAACCGTGCAAGACTCTCGCATTAGTTAGTAATCCATCCATGTGAGGAAAGACCTTAATCCATTTATAAAGGCTTCCCCCCCCCCCATAATCCAAATACCCTTCCCTCATTCCCATCCAGACGCTGAGGAATGAGAGTTCCAATGCATGCCCTAAAACCGTGGCATATGGACAAAGCAATCTGTATCAAAGGTTCCCTCAGAAAAGAGTGGCTTGGGGGAGATAGATCAAGAATTTACAATGTGAGAAATTAAGCTCACCACAAAAGTAACTAGCTGTCCCAACTCTGAGTCTTTACGGGCCCCTTTAACTCTTACCCCTGCTGAAGTATGCTAGCTATTGTTTCTTAAGCTCACACATGCTGGCTCAGGGAGCAGGGACGGGTGGGAAAGTGTTGCTCTGACTTTCCCTGAGTCCTTTTATAGAGGGTTTCTCAAACTTTACTAACCATGAAAATCACCCAAGGAATGGCAGTGTGCTGATGCCTTAGTCATCATGGGCATTGCCAGTTTCATAGTGGGGGATTTTTATGGTTTGGATCTGAAATGGACCTTGACTGGGTCGAAGACTAGGTTGCCAGCTTCTTAGCTTTTGAGAAATGATCAGATCGTGAGTGCTGACCTCAGGGCATTAGTCCATAGTTGGATTCATAAGTTGATGACCTTACCGGGGGTGTAGAAATGAGTAGGCAGGGCCTCTTAGAGGAAGTAAGTCCTAGTGGGGCATGCCTTGGAAGAGGGAATTTTTGCCCCTGATACCTCTCTCCTCCTCCTCCTCCTTCTTTTCTCTCTCTCTCTCTCTCCCTCCCTACCTCCCTACCTCCCTCCCTCCTTCCTGGCGGTCTCTCAATAAGCAGCTCCACTGTGCTCTTCAGACATGATGCTCTGCCTCACTCAGGCCACAGAAATATGGCCAAGTGATTTTGAATTGAAACCTCTGGAACAGTGCACCAAAAGAAACCTTTTTGCCTGTAAGTGGTTTTTTTTGTTTGTTTGTTTTTGTTTTTTCCTTAAGTGTCTTGTCACAGCAACAAAAGTGACTATCACAGAGATGAAGCCCAAGATCAGAATTTAATGGGTGATGGAGACGTAGTCGATTTATGATCCGAATTCTGAGCAATGCAGCCTCGATCTCCAAACAGTCCAGAAAGACTGGCAATGAGGAGAACTATAGAGTTGGGGTTTTGTCCTGGCCTCCTATTAGCATAGGGAAGTTGAGGTGGCAGGAAACAGTAGGTAAGTTAATTAAAGAATTCAAATTTATGTAATTCCTTGGCCAATAAGAGGTTATGGTGTTTGTGTTGTTTTGTGGTGCTGGAGCCAGAATCCGGGACCTCACTTGTTAGACAAGCATGCTGCCCCCGTTCTGTCACCCCTCAGCCTCCAGGACTTCCCTACTTGCATTGGAGCTGGAAGGCTTGTTCTAATCTGGAATGTTTCACCAACCAGTTATTTGCCAGCCTTCCTTAATTTATTCAAGTAACATTTATTGAAGATTTTGAATGAGGAAGGCTTGTTCTAGGACACTATTTCTCCATTAGTCTTGGTGGCCAACGCCTCAGCTGTTGCTCTTTAGTTTTAGAAAAGATTCCGCTGTGGTTCATAAGCCTCTCTGCAGATGGAGCGTCATCCCAGCTACCTGAGAACATCACTAGTCTTAGTGACTTCAAGAGATAAAGGTTCTTTTCCTGTTGCTGTCAGCAGTGCAGAAGGACAATAGCAGTTAATGTGACTCCGAGACAGCATGCTTGCCTAACAAGTGGGTCCCGAATTCCAGGTCCAGCACCACAAAACAACGAAAACCCACCATAGCCCTCTTAGTGGCCAAGAAATCACATACAATTGAATTATTTAATTAACAGCTTTCATATAGAATGAATTCTCTATGTCGTGTTTACTGCTATTCCGAAGACCACCTAGTGTTGAGTTCCTATCCTTGAAAGCCTAGCCGCATTCTTTAAAAACATGCTATCACAGTCTTGGGAAGGTTTTAATAATGTTACTTTCTCAGCAATAGACTCTTAGCAGAACTGGGTAGCATGGGGGTTACAGCCTCCTTTGTTTGTATCTGAGATCTTGTGGCTTAGCCTCCTTAAAGCCTGTATGCTGTGGGCTTTGATTTTATTAGAGTGACAATCCCAGAAAGTTTTCCAGGAAGTGAGTCTTTTATGTACATTAATATAAGTAAATCATAGAATGCTCACAGAGAAAGTTAATGTGTCTTACTATATTACATTGTGTCTATTATTTTTATAATTAAATCTTTTCTTAGTTGTTTTAAGACAGAGTTTCTCTACATGTGCATGCACTGTTGACATTTTTGTGCTAGATCACACTTAGTTACGGGGCTATCCTGTGTTGTAGCATGTTCAGCAAGATACCAGCCTAGTCTGGTAAAGGTCATTTTGCTGGCTCTAAGTGTCTCCAGACACTGCTAAATGCAGAGTCACCTGAAACAGAGTCACCCCTTGCTGAGAAGCACTTGGTTGGGAGTGTGAGGAATAGCATACTAAACATTAGGCTGCCTGGCTAACTAGACCAGTTTCCTAGGACAGGTCTTCCCTACCATCCAGTCAGTGCTCTACGGTTCTGAAAGTGCTCATAGACGCTGTTGGGAGCATAGAATCTTTGCACTGGAATTACAAAGTGTGAGCCCCTCTTGGCTCTCCATTCTGTTATTTAAAACAGACCGAGAATACTGTTCAACTGGAGAGTCATATAAAGTGTGCTGTATAGGAGTCACAGGATGGAATCTGCTCCTTAACATATGGACCTAAAATATGCATGTGAAAAAGTAAATACTACAGACTCATAACTCAGAGGCAAGAATTTACAAATAGGGTATAGCAAAAACTGACACAAACTTCTTTATACGACATGTGTTTTATTATTATGGATGAGAAATTTTTTTCTCATTCTACTCTGAAGTTTAAGGATGGTGATTAGTAGATGGCTTTTCCATCCATCAGTGAGAAGTGATTCGCTTCCAGGACTCTCATAGAGAAGATGGCCCATGGCATCTGAATGAGCCAGCTTTCAGGCCATAAACAGCAGGCTGGCATTCCTGATTCTGGTGAAAAGAATGCTACTCTGAGAAAGACATGCACAGGGCAGCCAGAATTGGCTCAGACTCAAGGTCCAATCAATTTTCTTTCAGGAACCTTTATAGACACCACACAAACCCACCCATTTTTATACCCTGACTTAAATTTATTGTTACAAGTTTCTGTTTCTGTGAGGTCCATAAATGTCACAAAATCTGCTTGTCAGCATGGTAGTCAGTGTTACCCTTGTTGATTTAAGGAACCGCCATGGTTGAAGAGATATAATTCACCCCTCAGGCTTTATTTTGTGAGAATGACCTATTGTACATTCCACAATCTGTAGAATTAGCTTGCCTGTGGTTTTGAAAGAATAAATTGAGAACTCCTGCTTTTGTGGTTTTATTTAATGTTTGGAAAAGTTCAAGTTTAATCTGGTAATTTGGAATGTATACATTTGACTGACTGGCTATATTTATGAAATTATAATTCTTTAGCAGCAGTTTCAAACTCTAAAAAGTTATGTGTGGGTTTTATTGTTCAGGGTCAGGCATGTTGGCAGTCAGTACCTGACAGTGTCAAAGAAAGAATTTTTATACAACCCCTCAGGATATTTAACATAAGACTCCCCAGAATAGTTGACATAAGAATTAACCAAGTAGTTTTTCTTTATCTCAGCCATGCTTAAGTGATTGAATCTGTAGCTACCTTTTTCTCCCTTAAACCTTGACCAACTAGTTTAAATAAGCAGTTCTTACTTTATATTTTTTTAAAGTATATTGCCTGGAAAAGAGCTTCAGCACCTCCTGGGAGCTTGTTAAAAATAATTCCAGGCCTCAACCCCAAGTCTACTGAATCATTGTTGCTGTGGTATAGGTATAGGTATAGGTATAGGTATAGGGTATGGCTCAGTATTAAAATACTTGTGCAGGGTCCCAGATTCAGTTCCAACCATGGATGAAGGAGAGGCAAACAAACACAGAAATCTATGCTCGAATAAACTCACCAGGTTAATCCTATGCACACTAAGATTTGAGAGACATTTGTGTATATTGTCATAGTCATTGGGATATAACTTCCTGTTGGCCCTAATTCTGTCCGAAGGACCTGGTTTTTCTGAGAAGTAAAGATTGTTTAGTTAGAAGCATACTCTATCTCTTTTGGGGAGATGAGTCTTTAGCTAAAGTGCCTGCCACACAAGCATGAGGACCTGAGTTCAGATCCCCAGCATCCAAAGAAAACCCAGCCTCTGTGACACATGTCTGATTCCAGCACTGGAGAGAGTGGTGGGGACTGGAGGATCCTGCACCTCATTGGCTAGCCACCCTGACCAAGTTGATGATCCCTGAGTT
Organism: Peromyscus maniculatus bairdii; assembly: GCF_049852395.1. NCBI lineage: Eukaryota > Metazoa > Chordata > Mammalia > Rodentia > Cricetidae > Peromyscus > Peromyscus maniculatus. Next base: position 47,586,871 of record NC_134863.1, on the reverse strand, counting down.
CATTGAGAGCCCTGTATCTGACAGTCAGACGTCAAGGAAGACATCAAATATGGACCTCTAGCTGCCACATGCATGTGTTTAGAAGTATGCACATGCATGCAGACGTATATGAACACATACTACAAGCACACAGAATAAGTCTACATTTTCTGACATTAAAAAAAAAAACAAAACAAAACGCTGGAGTAGTCAAGCTTAGCTGAGTTGGAACCGAATTACAGAGACTTGGTTAAGGCTGAGCTCTTTTGTGTGACTTCTTCCTGCCATACAACAATGCAATGTTTGTACCAAAACTGCAGGGTGTCTGCTTCTCTCAGGCCAACAAAAAGAGCTCAGTTCTAAAAGAAACTGCTGCCCCATTAGATTCACCTCATCTACTACATGGATAGGCTTCTAGCCTGGTTGACTGGTTAACTGTAGCCTGGTTAATAGAAATACCATGTTGTTACTTCCTGGGCATGTATTAGTTTCAACCCCAGCCTTCTGAACGAGTCATTTCAGAACTTAGCTATAGGATATAGTGTTGGTTTGGTTTGGTTTTGTTTTTTTTCATACTACCCTTTAAGAGAACGTATATGTTCATAATCTGAGGTCAGGCATCATAGTTAATCTGTGCCTAAATATGAATTCTGATCAGGACTGCTTGTTCAATTACAGTGAATGAATAAAACCTTTCAAAGACTTGTTTGAAAGGAACAATTACTAAATACTGAAAGACATTATGTTAAGAACCGTTTAGTGGCCCTGTTTCTTCAGGGGACCTTTATAAACAGGAAGTGTGTGTGTGTGTGTGTGTGTGTGTGTGTGTTAGTGTGGTATTTGGTCATAAAGTCAAAACTTAGAAGAATTACCATTTATATATAACACAAGCATATATGGATGTTCCAAGTGGACCTTGCTTTTTCCCCAAAATATCAGATGAAAATAATATTTATAAGTCATGGTTTTCAGCTGGTTCATAGTAGTGTTGTCTGAGAATGCCAGCAATCTGCCCCAGCCTAGCGTAAAGTTTGGATCTAAAATATTCCCCAAAAGCCCATATGCTGAAATTTTGATCACAAGCCAATGGTGGTATTGGGAAGTGATAGAGTACTTAAGATGTAGGGAACAGTGGGTGGAAGTTGTCATGGGAGCTGTGCCTTTAAAGGAATCAGGAGACAGACAGACAGACAGACAGACACACACACACACACACACACACACACACACACACACACACACACACACACATTCTGCCTGCTTCCTAGACATCATGGGACAAGCAGCTTCTTCACACTCCACACTGAAATGTTCTGCCTTGTCATGGGCCTTAAGGCAGTGGGTCCAATTTACTGTAGACTGAAACCTGAAACTGTGAGCAACATAACCTTTCCTCGTTATGAGTTGTGACAGGTGATTCACCACAGATATTTTTTAGTGATAGAAAACGGACTCACACAATAGGAGATATAATATGACCACTATTTAGAAGACCACCTATTTTTAAATATTTTTATTTTTAATTAGGTAAGTGTGCATGTGTCTGTGTGTGGGTTTTGTGCACTTGAGTACAGTGACCACAGAGACCAGAAGATGGAGTCAGACTCCCTAGAGCTGGAGTTACAGGCAGTGTGAGCCACACAGTGTAAGAGCTGGAAACCAACCTTGTGCCTCTCAAGAGTGGGACATGCCCTTAACTGCCAAACCCTCTCTCCTGCCCCTACAAGCCCACTTTTAAAAAGTAAACCCAAGAATCGTTTCATAATGCCTCTGCATTCCCTTTCAGCCTCTTTCTCTTCAGATTGTCTGTCTAGATTGTAGAATTGTGGCACACTTTCAAATATGTGAAGTTCTCAAATGAAGCCATAGCCTCACACAGAGGAAGCACATGCTAGCTGAAAGGGTCACTTGGGAGGGAATTGTCTTGGAAGTATTTAAGTTGATTCCCCACATGGCCAGAGGTAATTACCTGAAGTTTGCCTGGAAAAAGCATTACTAGTTTAGAACAGCGTATTGTAAGACATAGCTTGATTACAGAGTAATGGAAATATGTCACACCAAGATGGCTGATATCCTGGGCATCTTACCTCCTCCTGGAGGAATTCATTTCTTACTGTCTCCTCATTTAGGGAGGAATGGTCCGTTATGATAGTGGTCTTGTAATTCATGTTACCTATTTGAGGAATAAGCTTTTTATATGTACTTCAAATCTCCCCAGACTGGATGTCAACCTTCAGGGTTGTTGTTTGTTTGTTTGTTTGTTTTCTCTTTTGAGAAAGAGAAACAAAATTGTTCTCATTGCTTCTCTTGTCACCAGGGCTCTGCAGTGGCTCCCTTTCATGTGTCCTCTGAACACAGCCCTGAGATGAGGGACAGTGTACTCAAACACAGGCTTTCTGACTCTCGTGAGGGAAGTTAAGTGCCTTCCTGCCATGTTTCTGAAATCTTCCCCAGGCACCTTGGTATTCTGCCATGTTTGTCTGTCTCCTGGGAATCAGCTGTGCATGTTAATGACCCCTTCCTAGTGGCCAAGTAAAGAAGTTACAGGTGTATTCTATCCACTGCTATTTCTCTGGAGACTTCCGCAAGAGGAAAGAAGGTGTTTATGTTGTCCTGAAGAGGAATGGATTCCCAAGTTGGATTCTAATGGATAACATAGTTCCAGGTTAGATTCCTTGGCACAAAGGTCACCATTTTTAATATAGCAGGTCACCAGTATGTCTCTAGGAGAGTTAATCAAATAGCTGCTCTAGTTCAAAAGTACATCTGCATTTGAATAAAATACGATTCGCGTTAGGAAGCTAAACTTGACAGGGGCCCGCAGGTAATAAAATGGCTTTTAATGAAATAAACGTGTGCCTTTCCACAGCAAACATGCATGAAGGACAGCACACAGTTACATTTGGTTCCTGGCAATGGTAGGGCACTCTTGACCTGTCACGGGCTGCATCTTCTTTAATCATTCTTGGATAATTATCAACTATTACTCAACCTAATTAGCAGAACAACCCACTCATCAGTGCCACAAACGAAAGAGACACAAGAGTCCTGAATTTAGTCCTGTTTGTCTGGGTGTCAGCAATCTGGGTTATATTGTTTCAAGTGTTACTACTGAGACATACCTTTGACTCAGCTTCTCTCTTTGTACACCTGTTCTTGTTCCGCCTGCAGCAAGAAACAGGTCCCCCTCACACCTGCCCTGTAAACAGTGCATAACCCCTAGTTGAGACAGACCATCAGGACTTCTTATGGTCAGGCGACATTGATGACTCAGTGGGCTGATGTCCAGAATAGGAAGCCTACTTCTGTGGAGCAGCGCAACCATTTAGTGGGGAGCCTCTTAAAATTGTTAGCAAATATCTCTGGAGAGCCGGAAGCCACAACTGATCCATTTCCTTGCTGTTTAAAACGTTAGATGCAGTAGAACTTTGATATAACTACTGCTATACCCGAAATACAGAATACTTTCATGGTCCCAAGAAAATTTTTCATAATGCCTGTTTTAGTCAACTTATATCTTACTATTTCCAAACCTTGGCAACCACTAAGCTACTTCTTCCTTTTGTGTCACTTTTCCTGGTTGTAATATGAAGAAAATCATATTTCAGTCTTGCCAGAGTGTACTAGAGATACTTCCAAATCGTTATGTTCGCCAACAGTTTGTTCCTTAAGGGGACCATATAGTATTCCATCATATACATATACTGTATTTTGCTTCCCTGCTCAACCACTTGATCGATACTTAGGTTGCTACCTATTTTAGGACATTAGCAATAAAGGCACTTTGGCTGTTCAAGTACGGGATTTTAGAGAATATAACTTTCTGCGTGTTCCTCTGTGACAGAATTATTGAGATTTATTGTAAATGGATGTCTAGCATTTTGTGAGGAATTCTGTTTTCTACTACATTCCTATCAACAGGGTGTGAGAATTCCAGTTGCTCTTACCCTCACCAACAGTTAGCATGTCCATGGTGTTCGACTGAGGAGGAGGATGTCTTGTTTTGTGCCGCTGGTTGACTGAGTTGTGACTTGTTTCTTAGCCTTTTTAGCACTGATATCTCATGGCTTGCATAGGAATTGTTTATTTGGGTGAAGTCCGGTTTATTTTTTTTAAGATTGTACAGATTGTACTTTGGCATCATTCTAAGAAATTGTTGCCTACCCTCCAAGGTCACTGTGCCTTTCTCCTGCGTTTTCAAGTAGAAATGTTTCCCTTTAGTATTCATGCAGGGTTCTGAAGTGAAATTTGGGAGCTTGTTGGTGGAAGAGGAAACAGAAAGGAGAGATCCTCATTCTGTGTTGTCATTCTGGTCATCACTTAAGTTAAGGGCAGGATTTGATACGCATTCAGAGCTTGATTTGATATGCACAGGTAGTTTCATGACTGAAATTAATGTAGTTAACCTTCAGACATTATTGAATAAAGACAGCTTTATCCTCCCCAAACTAAAAATCATTCAATGTAATAATGTCTTATTTCCAAAAGTGCATGTGATAAAGCATAATTAATATATAGACAATTTTTTAAGATTTTATTTTATGTTTATGGGTGTTTTGTCTCCATGTACATCTGTGCACCACCTAGTTGTCATCTAGTGTCCAGATGAGAGGACACCAATTCTTCTAAAACTAGAGTTGCAGATGGTTGTGACCCACCATGCTGGTGCTAAGGATAGAACCCAGGTCCTCGGGAAGAGCAGCCAGTGCTCCTAACCGCTGAGACATCTTTTAAGCTTCACGTTTCTGGTTGTAAAATACATTTCTAAATACAAATCATTCCCTTGAAGGTACCCACATTTTGTGGACGATAAATAGTCTGTGCAGTGATATCAAAACGTGGGCCCTAACCAGTCCCTTGGTGTTGTACAGACTCGGACCCCTCATCTGTGCTCCCAAACTCCCCTCACTTTCCTGTCTGTCACTCCGGGTAGTCACCATTTCCTTCTCCTGACTGGTTGTCTTCAGGACTTTTACCCTGGAATTCCTTTCTCCTTCCATCTGTATCAGGGCCTTATGCAGAGCCTGCTCCCTGGCCACTTCTAGGGTAATAACAGAAAATCTACAAAGGCAGCAAGTGCTAGACTTTTTCTGTCTGAGGGTATTTAGAAATAAGTTTCTATCTGACTGGTAAAATAAGAAAACACACAAGCTTTCTGATGTTAATTTCTCTTTTACTTCATCTTAACAATGGTCTCTGACTCTTTCTGTTTCCACATAACTACGTATCTCCACACTGCTGCATACAGCTACATATCTACATACATACATCTTTTCACATGGCTACACATCTTTCTTTTACATACATTTCTCCTCTACATCTCTTTTCTGTACAGCTTCATCTTCCTTGTCTCCACACGGTTACATCTCCACACGGCCACAGCTAAACATCTCATTCACACAGCTCTCTCATCTTACAGCACTTTACACAGTTCCCAGGCACAGCTCCTCTATGTAGCAGCGGCTCTTTCACACATCTCTCTCTCACACACACACTTTCTTTTACATTATTCACTCACTCTTTCTCCCACTCACTTCCTCACACTTCTCTCATGCTTCTTCATCTCTTGCTCAGCGCGCGCGCACGCGCACACACACACACACACACACACACACACACACACACACACACACACACCACTCACGTTCTGCAGCAGATCTCACATAGTTCCACACAGCCATCTCTCTCCACACCACCGCTGCTGCTGCTGCCTCCTCACAGCTGAACTCTGGACAATTATAAGTTACATTTTCAAGTTCCAACCTATTCTCAAAACACAAGATAAGTCACATAATTTCTCTTAGACTAGTAATGTCACATTGATCCATGCACGTAACTCTAAGTTGGTGAGGAGATCCCAGACAATAAACAATTGACTGAACCTTGAGTAGTCAGGGTGTGTGCAGAAGAGAGCTACTGCAAGGACTACGTCTTGATGTAAACAACTTGACCTTGATTTATCAATAAACAATACCTGGGAATTAGCCTTTGTGTATATTCTGTAGGGGCAGCTTAGTCTGTTTTGGACTAGTTCTAAGGTCTTTGCAAAATATGTAAAAGGCTGTCTTTGAGACTGAGAATACTGTTGCTTTCCTGTGTCGGTAAAGAATATTCTGGTAATATTTCTGTTCATCAGAATTATACAGCTTAAACAGAGATCATAACCTGATCATCCACAGCTAATGTGTGTCCAGAGATGTAAAACGCACTACCAAAGGGCTGTGGAAGGAACCCCACAGCTGTTCTTATAAGGGAGGCATAGCAGTGACACCCGGGAAAGTTACAGACAGAAAACAGCCGGTTTCCACAGCCAGTGACCCCACAGCTTTGCCAGGTGGGGCTCCCCATCAGGGAGTTATATGTCTGGTGGGTCGACTTGTCAAACACTAGTTGTCACCTGCTGTATACTCCCACAGCCCTCAGCACATCTGCCTGCCTCTCTGTTTTTACATTAGCTCACTGAAATATGGGAATGGATTCTTCTACACTGTATTTATAAGTGAGATCTTTTGTCTTCCTTCGCTGATGTAAATGTTAACTTTTGGGGCCTTTAGATTTAGACATTTGGTTAAAAACACCAACCAAGTCACTGTTATTATGCATTAATCAATCATGATTTGTATACCCTCCAAGAAAGTAGTCTTGAGATAAAGACATTATTTCTTCTTCATACAGCACTAATCAGCAACATCATTGAGGAACCTGTTATCTATGCCCATGGAAATAAAGCATCCCTGATTAAAGCACTATCTATTACAGTTAACATAAGGTGTCTAGACATAGATACTTTTCAGTACATCCTAATGGCCTTTGTTTCCTTTGTCTTAGAGAATGCCTTATTGATTTGCTTACTGACTTTCAGACTTTGTTTGTCCTACAGGACTGATTTTATTAAGTAGAGATCAGTTGCATTTTCCCAATACTACAACTGGCATGTCCACAAACTAAACAACCCACGGAGATTCAGTTGCTTAGCTATGATATCAAACAAAAGAGTTCTCCATTCTTTTTCACTTAATAATACTTGCTGATATTTGGTTTCCCTAACTTTGTAGAGGAGATGGTTGACTTAATTATAAACCTTAAAAGAATCCATGGAGATGAAGACAGGACGCTCTTTCTTTGTTACGTCATATGAAGTCAAACAGAATAGATAGAAGCATTTCTAATTAATCCCTCCCGCTTAGGTTTGACACTGGAATTGGGCATTCCCGGCTGTAGCTCTTTCTTTGGTATTTGGTGACTGGATAATGCACTGGATGGTGCACTTGAGGGGAAGGTGCCTGCCTAGGGAAGTAGGAGGCATGAATTCCCTTAAGTCCATGCGTAGTGTATGAATTCACTGTTCCAGAGTGACTAGAAGAGAAGACATCCAGTGACTCAGGAAGATCTAGACACACTGGTACTGTCAGTGCTGGGAATGGAACCTAAGTAAGGCCTTGCACATTCTGGTCATCCAACCACTCTACTACACTGAGCACAACCTCAGGCCCCGTGACAAGCTTTTAAAGTACCGTGTTATAACAGAAACAACTGGGTTTTAGTCTTCACTTTCCCACTTAGTGCTGGTTAGCAGACTATGGAGGAGCAAGTCATCTCACCCTGCACTGTGCGTCCTGGACTGTGGAGTGTAGAATTGTATTTAAGTGACCTTCAAAGTGTCTTCCAGCTCTGAACAAACTTTGAGGGGAGTAGGAGTTATTCTCTGCCTACTCCAGCCAGCTCTTCTCCTGGTCTGGCTGCTTACAGCCACAGTTACCCTTACAGTTTCTCGGTGTTCAGTGCTCACTCTCCGTGGCTGCCTGTTTGAGCCTCATCTTTCTGTGCAATGCTGCTCCCTGGACTGTGAGTTACTCCAGGAGTGCCGCTTCCAGGAAGGCCCCGGGCCTCTTGTCCACATGGGCCCACAAGCAGCTGTTTGCTATTGGTTCTCCCTCCCCAGAACCAAATTTAATTGTCCTACTCTTCGAAGTCTTTAAGATAGTCCAGGGAACATTAGCTCACTGGAAATAATTGAAAACACCTTGTGGAAGAGGGCAGCTGGGGATGTGAGCATCGAATTCAGTCAGGCTGATCAGGGTTTCTTAGCAAAGAAGTTATTCATCTACCTTGTAACATTTTCCAATAAATTTGCACAAAGCAGTTCTGGAGGCATAGAGTTTGGAAGCATGACAGGGCCCTGGACAAGTGTGGCTTGCCTAGGACCTCCTGATGGTAGGTTGATTTCCCCACCCCCAGCCTCCACTCCTAACACACATACAAGCTCACTCTTTGCTACACCAGTCTCCGGCTCTCCAAGGCCACACAGACCATCCTGTTAAATGTTCTCTCCGTTATTTCCCTTTGGCCTGAGGGAAAGTCTGAACACGAGCTCTGTCAAAAGGGGAAGCCATACTATGGGTAGGGAGCCTACTCAAACATTAAAGGAAGCTAGTCAGTGGAACTGTATTCAAGTGATCTTCAAAGTGTCTTCCGGCTCTGAACAAACTTTGAAGGGAGTCGAAGTTATTCTTTGCCCACCCCAGCCAGCTCTTCTCACACTCTGCCACTCTCCTGGGAGGTCTTTATGAGTATGCCGGTGGTGACAGGTACCTCCCCCCAAAAAGACATGCTGTCTCCAAATTCACCAGAGCTAGTTCCCTTGCTTCCTTCCATTCCATATGAGCTATGGTATATTTTAGGAAAACTTGAACTTAGTGCAGAGGTTAAACATTTGTGAAGTGACTTGGGCTTACAAGTAATTTTAAGTCAAGATCATTTGGAAAATATTCTTATTGGAACTGTGTCTTTAAGGAGCACATGACTGTGTGTGTCTGTGTCTACTTCCTCCCATGTATTAGTCACCTGTCTTGTTACTTTGACAAAATGTCTGACAAATGTAACTTTTGGGCAGGTTAATTTTGGTTCACAATTGAAGACACAGCCAATCTTAGGGGAGTTATGGAACCAGGAAACAGGCAGTATCGTCAGTCGGGAAGCAGAGAGTAGTCAACCTTTGTGCTGAGCTAGCCTTTTCCTTTTTATACAGTTGGAAACCTCCCCCAATCCCAACGGTACCAGCCACATTTAGGGTGAGTCTCAATTAACCTAGTCTGGAAGATTTCTCTCCATAATGTCTCTAAATCCCATCACGTTGACAAGGAAGATTAACCATCACATCCTCCAAAGCCAGGTGCTTTAAAAGAAGAGCTTTTTGGACAGACTGTAGGTTCTCTCGTTCTGTAAAGGGAGAAGCAGTGTGGAGAGCAGTGTAGCAAAGAAAGAGCATCCGGTTTTAAAGATAATTTTTACCTCCCAAACAGTAAGCATTGGAAGTTACTCTGCCACTAAGAATACAACCATGATCTAACAGAAATGCATAGAAAACACCCGAGCTCCTCAGTTTCCCAGGAACTTGTGTTTGAACTGAAGAGAGCGTCTGAATTCCTCCTTCTGCCATCTCTAGAAAAGAATGAAAACAATACTGGGAAACTAATTATTTCACTAGTACTTAGGCAAAAGTAACTTGTTTTTCTAGACATTTTCCTTAAGAGAGACTTCTTCATTTGGGTGATATGGATTCTTCTCTTCTCATTCCATGTTGGACTTGAGCTAAGGCAAAACTGCGTGGAGATGAAGAGCTCAGGTTCTGGGCCAGGTTCCCCAGGCTAGAATCATGACTTTTTCCAACTCTTTTTCTAGACCGTATTGAGTGACTTTTCTGGACCTTATCATTTTTTTCCACATCAAAAAAAAAATGAATAAGAAGATATTAACATCTTTGTCGTAGTTATAATGATTAGTAGTTTTAAAAAAAAAAGAACTCCCAAAGGCACAATGAAAAACTGACTACTTTCTTGAACATTTTAAATTTGGATTGAAAGCTTTTCATCATAGGTTTTAAAATGTATTTTCATTAATAGCAAGTAGAACACAGGAAGTGTTCTGTATCATGTCCATGTAAAAATAGGTTGTGGCTGAAATACCTCCTATTCTGGCAGATGTCCTGATTAAAAATGAGATGGAAAGGGAGAAAGATGACGTTTAAGAAGGAAAGATAGCTTGCTTTAAAATCACTTCACATAATAGCCCTTGATTGCTTAAAAATCTTGGGATCCGTCTCCACATATCCTGAAACCAGTAGTACTTCTACTCAGACATGTTTTAAATTCCAGAAAATCTGCATACCCCAGGACAGTGATGTACAATGCATGTTAAGGTATGCATTTTAATGTTTATTTTTATCAAATAATTTAATATTTTAGTAGATAAGATTTGCCTTTTAATGGGGTGGAAAAGCAATGTGAATGTAGGTAGATTCTTAGGCAGGTAGAACTTGAGGTCTGAAGAATGATTTCACAAACATCCTTTATGTGCTCGTCTTACAAAGCATTGGCATGCTGACATACATACCCTAATTTAAAGGTCATAGGGAGGAAATTACGTGTCAAGATATATTACTCCTTTAGGACAATGCCCAAGACACAGAAAGCAGTGAGCAAAAAACATGTTATTATGTGGCTTTGCAATTCAAAAATAGTTATGCATATGGTTTCAAGTTCCTATCTTGTCCTTACTAGCTGTCTGCATTTAGAATCAGTGAAGGATTGGAAAAAATTGTTAGCTCTGTAGGAGGAACCATGGCTTCATCGTGGGACTGAATAACTCCAGATATAACTGCTGAGACTTTCCTCTTTTTTGCACGTTCATGTTTATTGCTCTTGGACTTATGACAGCAAAGTACTAGAACCAACAAAGATGCCCATCAGCAGATGAATTAGTAATGAAAATGGGGTACATATGCAAAGCAGAATATCACTCAGCCTTAAAGAAAATGAAACATGGGAAAGTGGGTGAATTTGGAAAGTATAATGTTAAATGAGGTGACCCAATCTCAGAAAGAAAAAATGCCTTGTTCTCCTTCATATACAGACTCTAGCCTATAGTGAGTCCATGAGAATAGGTGTCCATGTGTGTTTATGTAGCATTTAGGAAGGAAAGGAGCCAAGAAAGGGTGCTAGGCGATAGGGAATAACAAATGTAGATGAAAGCAGTCATAGCAGATGGTACACAGCTTTTGTTTCTTTTCCAGTTGCAACTCCACCATAGTTTTTTTCTTTTCTCACGGTAGAGAAGTGAGTTCAACTCTGTTGTTGAAATACAAAACCATTAAACAAAGTAATTGAAAAAAATCAGAATTTCCTAGAAGTCATTAGCATATATAATTTTGGAATCTTACCATGAAAACAAACCTTTGGCTAAAGTAGCAATTCTCAAGTTGTTGGTCCAAATGACCCTTTCACAGGGGTCACCTAAGACTATTGAAAAACACAGATATTTGCATTATGATTCGTAACAGTAGCAAACTTACAAATATGAAGTAGCAGTGAAAATACTTTTATGGTTGGGGGTCACCACAGCACGTGGCAGGTGTTAAGGGGTCACAGCATTAAGAAGGTTGAGAACCACTGGGTAGAGTCTCTTTCAGAAATGGCTTCCTTGGCCAGGGTGGCGGCGGTGGCACTCGGAAAGCAGAGCCAGGTGTATCTCTGTGAGTTCAGGGGCCAGTCTGGTCTACAGAACGAGATCCAGGACAGGCACCAAAACTACACAGAGAAACCCTGTCTTGGAAAAAAAAAAAGGCTTCCTTAAACTAGGAAAACATTATAAAGGTTACAGATGATAAGAAAGACTGTAAACTGCTTTCAGTTAGTTAGTTTTAGATCGTAAATCAAATTCCACTTAAGGCTGTGCTGGATTCTTAAAGAGAATGCAAGAGTCACTCATTCAGGAAGCACTGTTTACCTTCACAAGTTAAAGAACTGTTACAAATTTAAAAGTTTTCAAAGTGTCATTCTGTCTTGCACTTTATCAGTCTAAGACTGAATTATTTGCAGAACATAAGATTTGGTTTCTGAGTTTTTCAGGTGTTTATTTGGGAGAGGGAACTCGCATGCTGGCTGCTACACATGTGTGGACATCCGAGGACAGCTCACAGGAGTCAGTTCTCCCCTAGAATGACAGGAAAGTTCCAATGAGCCTCTCAGTCATAGTGAACAGACCTCTTAACGTGACCCAACTATGCCACCTTCAGGGAGTCACTCAGCTTTTCTAAGGCTCATTTCTGTATCACAGAAAAAAACATGTATGATGTTTCTACCCGCCTAAGGTGGCAGTCAAGTAAAATAACCATCAGGGAAGAACACTTAAGCTCAGAACACCTACCCTGGTTTTCATTCCGTAGATCTTATATAAACTTCCACATTTTACAAGACTCCACCTTGGTAATAGGATAAAAAGTCAAACAGGATTGTTCCTGGCTGTGGAGGCGTAGTTTGCCAAGAGGAGACAGACATGTGAACTACTTAAACACAGTAAAATGTGTTTAATTAAGAGCACAAAGGTAGAACCTTCCCACCAGTATGGCTAGCTGTAGGACTAGGTTGTTGACGTAGAATGTGCAAAAGAGTTGGAGTCAAGAAATTTTGAAGCCTAGGTTTTATAAAGACCATCCATGTTCAGGTTGAGACCCCTTCCACAGGAAAGGAGTTAGGAAGAGAAACAATGTGACCAGTTGCCAAAGTCCTCCTGAAGTAAGGAATAGGGGTAGATAGGTGTCAGAATTGAGGAGGAGTCCAGCAGGGCGTGGAGAGATGGCCCAACCCTTGAGAGAGGACAGATAGTGACATGATCATGGAAAGGAAGGTTCTGGAAGAATTCTGTCAACTCAGGATTGAACATGGGCCCCATGACCCTGGGGGCAGCCTCTTTAAGAGACTGAAAGGTTGTATGTCCTTGGGGATGGGTGGACAGGAAATGGGACATCTAAGAAGGGTAAACATGTGAAGGTTTGATAATAACAATAAAAGTCACTTTATATACTTGATCAAAAGAACTGCATGGAGTTAGTACTGTCATCCGGACTTTAGAGACCATGCTCATTATTTTGGGTCACATAGGAAGTCTGTATTAAAGCCCAGATCAGCCTAGCTGCAGAGCTGTGCCTTTGCAGTGTACTATATGCTTCCAGAGAGATCCGGAGAGCACTCGAAGGGAAGCAAGAGAGAACAGGAAGAACCGGGACAAGTGCGTTTAGGTAGAGGGAGCGTGCAGGAGATGGGGGACTATTGGCATAAGTGTGGTTGAGAATGGCCAGGCTATAAAAACCAAGGTTGTTGATCTGTGGTGGAGGCCAAAGCCTCTCAAGGTTAATAATTGTTTTGTTGTAGGCTCAAGTGTAGCCTCTGTGGAGAGGGCATTCTGATGCCAGTCTGAAAGACTTCTCCCAGTTAGCAGAGATCAGTTTTCCCTGGCTCTTTGTTCCTGGCACAGCGATTAGCTGAGGCTCACTCACGCCAGTGCCTGTTAGCTCCAATACAGAGAAGAGAAGGAAGTATGGATGACGCTGGCATCCAACCCACATGGAGGGTTGAGAGCACATCAGACTAGGCAGTGCCTAGGAGACCTTGCGAGGTGGATGAAAAGCACACACCTGGATCAGCCTTTCCTGGTCCTGGGTTCCAGTCTGTTTCCTACCTCCTTACCAGCCAACCACGGTGCCCTGCTTTCCTTCACAAAAACATTACCATGTTCCATCTGGGGAAGCAGACCCCATTGCTCTGGAAGAAGCATTGTTATTTGGCAAGAGGAGATGTTGCACTATACAGCAAGGTAAAAGTGCCCTTGGGTCAAGAGAAGCAGGTCAGAAGCGCCAAAGGGTGAGCAGCTGAAAGAGAAGTTCGTTTTCATAGCCTCCATTTCGCTGAGTATGTCCACTGGGATTCATGATTACGGAGGAAGTAAACACATCCTTCAGGATACCACGTGTGCTGTCTGACCCATTCTGTCACAGGCCCACAGTGGCGGGAGGATAAACAAACGCGCTGGGAAACAGCATAATAAGCAGAGAAAAATGAAAGAAGCTTTCAAAGCCTTCATTTACAGCCGGGTGTGGTGTCATGCCTGTAATCCAACCTTCATGACACTGGACCAGGACACCGGTGAAATCAAAGTCAGCCTGAGCTACATTTTTGAGACCTTACCATAAAGGGAGGGGTTGGGGGGAGGGAGGGAGGGAGGAAGCAAGCAAGGAAGCAATGAGCAAATCTCTCATTTACATAACATGCTCACTGAAGAAATTTGATTTGTGTGTGTGGTGTGTGTGTATGTATGTGTGTGTGTGTGTCTATGTGTGGTGTGTGTGGTGATATTGTGTCCCCCAATATATTGTGCACCTTAATTAACTTATCTGGGGTCAGAGAACAGAACAGCCGCTAGATGGACATAGAGGCCAGAAAATGGTGGCACACACACCTTTAATCCTAGCATTCCGGAGGCAGTGATCCATCCAGATCTCGGTGAGTTCAAAGCCACACTGGAAACAGCCAGGCATGGTGACTCACATGCCTTTAATCCCAGGAAGTGATGGCAGGAAGCAGAAAGGTGTATATAAGGCATGAAAACCAGGAACTAGGGTCTGTTAAGCTTTTAGGCTTTTGAGCAGCAGTTCAGCTGAGATCCATTTGGATGAGGACACAAGAGACTTCCAGTTTGAGGAAACGAGATCAGCTGAGGAATTGGCAAGGTGAGGTTAGCTGTGGCTGGTTCTGTTTCTCTGATCTTTCAGCATTCACCCCAATACCTGGCTACAGGTTTGTTTTTATTAGTAAGATCTTTTAAGATTCCTATTACAGGGGTGTGTGTGTGTGTGTGTGTGTGTGTGTGTGTGTGATGGTACTGTATTGAACCCCAGGGCTTTCACGTGTTATGCTGACATTCTACCACTTAGCTCTACCCCCAGTGACAAGGTCTCACTACCTGTCACCTGTTACCCAGACAGGACTCAGACTGTCGTCCTCTGCCTCTGCCTCCCCAAGGTGGCTGGTAGTGCAGGGATGTACTTCCAGGCCCTGCTTCTCTTTCTCTTGAATCAACCCAGATTTTTTTCTATAACTCTCCTGTGGCCTGATTAAATATTACATATTATTTTATCATTTTAATGAGAAATAATTTCCCGTCTTGGTTTGCATTCAGTTACTCAATGCTTGCATGAACATATGTACCCCTGGACACTAATTCTTCAGATTTCTTCCTAGCTACTAAAGATACAATTTGCAAATCCAGTTTCCTCCTTTGGTGACTAGCACAGACTATTACTTTTTCAGTATATTTGTATTTTATTACATTTATGTGGGGCAGGGGGCAAGAGTGCACACCACAATAAGTGTGTGAAGGTCAGAGGACAACTCTAGGGAGTTGATCCTCTCCTCCCACCACGTGGGTCGCAGGGATCAAACTCAAGTCATCAGGTTTGAAGACAGAAGCCTTTACCCCAGCCATTTGCCTGGCCCCTGGGGTATATATTGCTTTAAGTGTTTTTGTAATGTTTCAAGTGTGTAGGAGGGTGGGGAGATTCTTCTGTTTAAAGAATGTTGTTAAGTCTTCTTATAAAAACTGGTCTTTCTGTCTCCAACCAAGTTCTACCAGGGCAGAGCCCATTGGCAAGAGCAGTTCACAGGAGAAAGCAATGTCATACCTCTCTCTGTTCATGGCCTCCAGGTGCTAGTGGGCAAGAAAGCCTGTGTGGTGGAGGCTTGCGGTGCTGACCACTGTAGAGAAAAGAAGTGGACCGACTGATGTGGGTGCAGACTTCATGCAACACCTCCCTTCGACTTTATATATTCCTGTGCACTCTGTCACCCAGGTGTCTTTAAAGGGAAGCTAGTGATCTGAAGTTTCACCCCATGAACAGAGTCATCCGACCCTTGTGTGCGGGTTCTTTGACCTTGAAGAGGGCAGCAGCTCAGAATGGCAGTAGGGCTAGGGAACGGTCAGAATGGCCAGGAGTTAGATCCCTAAGTGTGAGGCAGAGCAGTGAGCTGGCCAAAGCCGCTCCGTTCGAAAGACTGTTGTTGCTCCTCTGGAGATTGATGTACACAAACCGATGACAGCTGTTCCAGTGTTAAGTGTAAGCCTGAATGTATGGCTAAAGATTTACATTCTTGGGAGGTTTATTCCTCGAACATGAGCGCGTGCATGCGTGCAGGGTGTGTGTGTGTGTGAAGTTGGATATGCCAATTTTATAGATAACACCAACCATTCTTAGCTTTGAGCAGGAAGGAATGGACAGGATAGGCCCGAAGTTGGAATGGGTAAATGTACTTATGCATGTCTAGGTTAGAAATCCTCAAATGGTGACTTCAGGACCTTTCACAAACCACCCCTTGGGAAATCCAGACAACACACTTGGATTTAGCGTAACTAGCTTCCTGCTTAACTAAGCATACTTGTTGCATTAAGATGACCCCACAGAAAAGTCTCTGCCCTTTGTGTTGGCAGCATTAGCGGTGAAGCAGCTGATCTTCGCGAGGCAGTCCGTATTCCTAACGAGAATCACAAGCCTGCCTCTGCCATGCTGCCCCCATTCTTAATCAGCCCGAAGAGCTTTTCAATTAGTTGAAGCATCTATTCATATCCCTAATTTCCCTGTGGGACCAGAGGCCATATCACCAAACTGGGGTGCGCAGCTCTTTCTCCGGGGTTCCTGCCACAGTCGTGGTGCAGCTGAGTGCCACAGAACATTTCCTCAGGCAAAGCACTGGGATGCCTGGCTGGAGGCTCCTTTACTGGACGGCTGTCACTGACCACTGCCTGAAGCAAGGAACAGAGCCGAGATGACATAGCTCTGGCCACATACAGCCTGTTAACTGCATCAGTTGTCTTTATTTGTTTATTCAAGAACTCCGAGCTGCTTTTTTTAACAAGAAATTCGAACCATATTTTGTTTGAGATACTCCAGAGACATGTAGCCATGTGGTTGCCATTTTATAAACTTTTAAATGAAACCGTTAGCAGCTCACAACTTTGTTTAAAGAACAAGGGCTTGGAGCGCAGACCTGTGTTCTCAAGACCCAGAGGACAGTGACCAAGGCAGAGAAGAATCCTGCTCTGCAGGGCCCGGAATTCAGTGTCAGTGTAGAGGCCTCTTCCCATTTTGCAGGAGTGCTGGTGAATTTGGCACTGTTGCGGTCATGATTTGCACCAATGTTTCTACCTGTGTTGCTTCATCCCTCTGTAACAGCCAGAACCTCACCAATGCTTCCGTCTGGCCGAAATGCTAAAATATCAGCCTTCCTTTTTGCTTTTTCCCCATAACATTGACGTATATAGGGCTCTCTGTTTGCAAGTTGTTTTCCTTGCAGTAGTTAGCTGTGGCATTCTCTTATCAGTGGCCTAGAAAAAGTTTCATAAACATTCCTATGAAAGCGTTCAGACATTTATGCCCTTGTTGATTTTCTAGACTATTGGCAAAGGTCGTTTGGTAGATAATATGGTTCTCACCAGGGAGTGTGGTTGAAATCATCTGTAAAGTGACACATCCAGTTCCCAACCATACGAAACACATACGAGTGAAGGAATTTAGACTAATAGCTTTTTGACACGTCTTTTTGGAAAAGTCAGTTATGTTCCCAGAAATCCATTCTTTCGGATTAAATAGATTTCATATCTAGCAGTTTCATAGTTTCGAAGGAAGATTATGGCTAAAATGTTGACTAATTCTAGGGCAAGGGGACATTCGGGCTTAATAATTGTGTAGCAGGGGAGTTTAGGGGCTGTGAGATTAACCAGATTTAACCTAAAGCAGAGCGTTTCTCATGTAGCCTTTAAGCAGCACTGACATGGTATTTCCTGGAGATTAATGACAGTCTGAGTTAATGGACTGAAGGAGGGCCATTAATCCCCTGCACAAAGGTAGTTTTGAAAGTAGAAATGAAAAACAACTGCTAGGTCAAGGGCACTGGATCCCAGGAGATGTCTTAGAAGATTAGTTACTTCAGAAGCCATCCTTGCTACATTCTCTACCCCTTCTCTACAGGGGTAGATACCTCAGCCTCAGGGCTTGGCCATCCTGGCAAGCCGTGTTTTGTAAGTAGTTTGTAATCTTTCTTTTCATCAGACAGAACGTTTTTTGTAATCAGTAAACTGCTTCTTCCTGCTGAGAACTCAGCAATGTCATCCTCTTAGAAGTCATTCTTCACACATAGCTTTGCCCATCACAAACATGGCGGATAAAGCCATGCTTAGGAGTCAAGAAGCCAAGGCAAACAGAATTATAAAAAAAGAGTTGTATGTGCTTTGTGTAAGATACACAGGAAAATGGGAAATGTAAATGCCTGGATGGAGTTGATGGAGCAGTCAAACCCAGACACCACATCAATAAATCATAAGAGTTTGCCCATCAAAAGGATACAATGACAACTCAGTCCTATCAGGAACTATTATAAGCAAAAAGTGCAAGCTTCCAAACAGCGAATTACACAATTGAAGACAAAGAATGTCAGGCTGAATCTCCAGTCTTTCTCCAGACCAGTCTAGGCCTGACTAATTTCGAATGTACTAATCTAGCCAGGTTTATTAATCTCAGGATTAGGCAAGGTATAGTATTACCTCCCAACAAGAAAGTCTCCTAGATGACAGAAAGACATTGAAACTGGAAATGTGTGTGTGTGTGTGTGTGTGTGTGTGTGTGTGTGTGTGTGTGTGTGTGTGTGTGTCAGATGTTTCATCACAAAACTCCCTTGGGTCTTTAGAACAGTTGAAAGTTGCAGCTTTTCTCTTAGTTAAAAAACATCTGCCTTCATGCATGCTCCTCATCTGTAAGCATGTGTCCTTTAACAGGGTCCTTTGAGGTCCAGCCTCAAGGTCCCCTTCAGGGTTCAGAAGAAGATGCTGCAACAAGCGAGGGAAACCTAATGCTCTGAGGGCAAAAGAATGAGTAAGCTCACACCGTTCTTCTCTGCTGCTATTCTAATTCTCTGTCTTAATTCTAAATCCTTCCTCATTTCTCCTCCAGGCTAAAACTCTTCTTTTTTAGAAAGCTCGAAGCAATAGAAGAAATTACAAGACTTTCATCTCATTGGTCAAACGTACATTTCTAGGTTGAGCAATAAGGGCAGAGCCATTTACCGTGGCAACACAAGGTTCCAAGGTTACAGAAGACTTACCAGAAAGGGGCGGGGGACGGAGCGGGGACAGTGCCCAGTGACAAACCTGAGACACAGGGCTATTGTCAGCAGACTTGGCAAGGAAGAATTGGCAGGCTTTTTTTTTTTAGGGTGCTTTGTGTAGTAACCTTGGTAAGACACCTGTGATTCCTTGTACATAATTGTAAAGTTTTAAACTTATGATCTATTTACAAAGGCCTTAAGTCTAGTTTGAACTTGCTCTGAGGGTAAAAATGAGCTTAATGTGTGCAGTTTGTGCTAGACTGAGGAGAGATTGTTATTTTCTTGTGTTAGTCTGAGCAAAAGGAACAAAGCAGGCTCTAAGTGTCTACAGTCCACGTGGGGCAATAGATCTGGCTGTGAAGCATCTCCTAGTATATTTTCTGTGTATCGAAATTGTACTGCTAATGAAGAGTCATCTTCCTGACCATCCACAGATATATGTGTGCTCATAAGATTGAGATTGCAATTGTGGGATTACATATACACATTTCATGAAAATTATGGTACTGGGGAGATATCACAGCTGGTATTGCACAAGTGAAATTACAAAGGAAGCAACAGTATTCACAGTCAGTGGTCCGCAAGCCTTGCCTGACAGGGCACCCCATGTGAGAACCATTCCTCTGGTGGGTTGACTTCTGAATTATCAATTGCTCTAAGCTGTACTTGCATCCTGGCCCACAGTAGCTCATGACAGTGGCTCCTGACTGTCCTCAGTGAGGGTTTCAGGACCCAGAAGCTTACGCACCTTCCCACTTTGCATGTCAGCTTCCCTGCGGAAGCCTGAAGATGCCTCCAACCCTGTCCAGGGCATTAAGTTGTCCTGCTAGTTCTGACCTAGGACTCTGATCCTTGCAGTATGCTTTCATCTATTTGGAACAATTAAGATGCCAAAAGTTATTTTGCTGCTTAAAAAATAATAACTCTGCTGACAATAAGACAATAGGTCTGTGCTAAGGGAAACTACAAAAAGATATTTTCTGGTCAGTTAAGTGAAGAGTACAAATACAAAAGTTCCATTAAAATAGTGACTGGAGGGGAGTGGGAAAGATGGGTCAGAGGTTAAACATGCTCACCGCTCTTGCAGAGGATCCAGGTTCAATACCCAGCACCCACATGCCAGCTCGCAACCACCTATACCTCCAGTTCCAGGGGATCTGGCACCCTCTTCTGACCTCCATGAGCACACACACACACACACACACACACACACACACACACACACACAATATGGTGACTGATACCTTGCCACTAACATACCTGATCTAACTCTGAAAGCTTTCATCCTCACAGAATTGGAGACAGCTGAGAGGTAGAAATTTGTGTCTACCTGTTCAAATGGGTAGTGCTACTGTGTTAGCACTGCGAGGGCAGGTGAAGATCTTTATATGCTTCCATACTATAAAAAAAATCTTATTTTCTCCTCCCCCCCTCCCCCATCCCTGCCCATTAACAACCGAGGCAGGTGGGAGAGCTGCCCCTGCCCACCACCAGCTGCAATACTTGACAGAGCAGGCCCTGAACCTCACCTGGGCAGCACCATAGAGCCAACCCCATTGTCGGAGCTGTGGGTGAACCAGCCCCAAAGTTGTGAGCATGGGAGAGATGCCCTCCTCCACCTCACCCCTGCCTATCAGTGCCTGAGGTATATGGGAGAGCTGGCCCTGAGGTCATAAGAGCAGGAGAGCAGGCCCTGCACCTTACCTGGGCAGCACCATAGAGCCAACCCCACTGATGGATGTGCTGGCCCTGAAGGTAGAGGTGTGGGAGAACTGACCCTGAAGACTCCATAGTGGGAGAACTGGCCCCACCCCTTGCTCATTGCTTCAAAGGGTGAACTAGCCAGGGCAATGCAAGAGTGCTCACCCTGGTGGTGAGGACAAGGTAGAGCTGTCCAACCCTGCAACTACTCCGGCCCAGAACCAGGGTTACAAGTTGGACCATCCCATCATCCACCCCATCCGTGATCTGCTGGAGCACATGAAGGGACCAGTTCTGTAAACCAAAGCTGCAGCATCTCCACAACACAGGGCAACAATGGGATACCACAAGGAGTCACAGTGAGGGCTCAGCATCGATAGTGCAGCAGAGACCAGAGGCCTCCAACCAGACCCATGACTCTTTGTAATGAATACTTGAAAGTAAAGACATATGGATAAAAGATTTACTGTGTTACACTACAACTTCCAGACGAGATTGATTTTTCTTTTCTTTTTTTTTCCTTCCTTTTTTTTTTCTCTTCAGTTTTATTTTATTTGTGGGTAGAAAGTGGATATGAATGGATGGGGAAATGAATGGGATGGAGATGCATGGTGTGAAAGACACAAAGAATAAATAAAAAGAAAGTTTTAAACATCTTATTTTATATGTAGTTAGCTGGAGTGGACCTAGTACAAATTGCCTTGTACAAGTGAACTATCCAGATGTAGTTGGGGACATAACCAAATTATGTGCTGAAATATCTAGATTATTTAGGTCACAACTGCAGCTTTGTGATTCCATCTGGGGAAATGGAAATGACTAAGTGCATGTGGATTTGAACTGAAGTTCTCCTCCTTTCAGTAGGCACTCTGGCCTCTTTTGACACTTGGTTGGTAGTGAAATTTCCTGGTCACTTGGCTTCCTTTGAGAGCAACAGATCACCGTGATTTGAACTGGTACTGTCCATCCACGTGTTTGGCAGGTGTTTAATGCATCTGTACAGCTTTTCAGACACCTGATCCACTTATTAAGTGATGGGGTAGTAAAGCTTGCTACCTTGTGTGTACAAATGCTGTCTTTCCAAATTAGAAAAGAACTAAATAACACCCCGTGGAGGTGCCTTGTTTTAAAAGGAGTAATTTAATGCTCCACTACTAACATTCTTTTGAGGTAGCATTACATAAATAACCACTGCTGGATGAAAAGTCCTCTCACATTCTGGAGTGAATTGAACACGTTTGAAATTTTTATTGTCTACTCAGAATCCTCTGGGCTGTGAGGCTGTAAATTGTCTTTTTTTTTTTTTTTTTTTTTTTTTGAGTATTGGAACATCCTCCATGATACATTTTAAATTTTATGACAGAAGCGAGCAAGTGAATGATATTGAAAAAAAATTACTAGTATAAGGCCAGAGATTCTCAAAGGAAAGAAAATGGTATTTCTACTCTTTAACATCAATCAAGGAAATTTCTGGTTTGTTTTTAATAGTTGACTTCCTGGGGATTTTCCTAGTGCCCAAAACATGAAGAAGTTTGGCTTTCTACATTCATACCTCATGGCGCATGTGTCGAGTCTGGAGCCGTGGTTCATCACTCACGGTCCAAAGACAGCAGCGCTCTCTTGCACTTCACTTACCGCCCAGGGCTTCTTCAGTTGGTTCAGAAAATCTGCATTTTGTGTTTGCGTATGTTTTGTGGTTTATAACATTTACCAGCTTCTCAGAAGGGCCCAGTATACCACATTTTCAAGACTGGATTGCTTAGCAGCCTGTAGCATCACGACAGTTTTCTGTGTTAGCCACGGTGGTGATGACGGCTCCTGATAGGTACTTTTATGCCATTAAATGTGCTCACTGCTTTCTACTTCCCCTTATTGCTCTCAACAAAGGCAGGTTTAGTTACTGTCTCCAATCTGTAGTTCAGAAAACTGAACACTTGGAGGTTAAGTAGGTTGAAGATCAGATGGAACTGAACTGGGAAGCCAGAGTGCTGTCTGGGAGAATCCATGCTCCCGGGCATTATGCTCTGTGGTGATGAACTCATCCATTTCCTGGTTTCATTCTGACTTTGATTTTATGTGGATTTCATGTATTCAACGAAAACAGTCCTTTCTCTGTTCTAATGATTGGGCATTGCTCCACATCTAGATGCTAATATGTTACAAGTCCAAGATCAACATCAGATTGTAGGATCCAGAATAGTGTTTGGCACATGATTTGTTGGTGACACAAATAAGTAAGCAAAGGAACGAGCATATGCCCCTTCCAGGCTTGGCATGGACCTTCTTTTGTGATATCCCTACACTGGGGACAGTGTGTGGTATTAGTGGCAGCAATATTGGTGACCTCTGATCTTTAAAGATTAGACATACAGTAGTCTAGGAAAATCAGATCAAATTCCTCTGTAACTGATTTTTAGAAGCCAGCAGCTTTGGCCAATTTTTCTTTTACAGGAAAGCAGCTACGTGAAGAAAATCTTTATGTAGATATTTTTGCCCCGCACTTTTTCATTGGACAGTACTGTCTTAATAGTCAGTATTATACAAAAGGTATTTAGAGTTGAATTTCCAGGGATTCTAAAGGTTGATAAATTTTATTATCTTAAAAACAGAGGCAAATTTCTGTGCCAACCATTTCCTCTGGTCTAAGTTCTTCATCTGGAAACCAAGTGAGTAAACTATATCAGTCATTTTTCAAACATTCTTTTTCCTTTGTTTTAGCATCCTGGCTTCTTAAAGTTAAGATTTTTTAATTTTTATTTTATATGTATGGGTGTTTTGCCTTCATGTATGTCTGTATATCACATGCATGCAGTGCCTGTGGAGGTCAGAAAAGGGTATTGGATCCATGGAATTAGAGTTCCTGCTGATTGTGAGCTGCCGTGTATGTTCTGAGAATTGAGCCCTGATCTTCTGCAAGAGCAGTGAGCATTCTAAACCACCAAACCATCCCGCCAGCCCCCTGACTTCTCTTCAGATGAAAATAAACCTGTTCAAAAGCTCCAATGTAGCAAGACCAAAACAGAATATATGTTTGAAGTTTGAGGCAGAAAGCTCTCAGTATTCAGTCATACAGGTGTTTAAGATACACTTTGCCAGCAGGATTGGCCCTTTGGATAATGTACAATTCTACAAATTGTGACCAAAATATATGGTCACAGATGCCACCATCAAGACTACAGGAGTTCTCCCAAACCTACCCTCTCACCCCTTTACATAAACTCCTCTGCAGATCACTGATCTGCTCTCCGTCCCTATAGCTTTTCATTTGCTGCAGTGCCTTATAATTGTGCTGACTCAGTATGTGACTTCCTGAGTCTGAATTATTTCCCTTGGCCTAATGCAGTTGAGGTTCATCCATGCTGCTGTACTGTTGTGAAGTTGTTCTATGGTTTGATTATTCATTCACCTGTGGAAGGCTGTTTGTTTCCAGTTTGAGGCAATTACAAAGAAAACTGTTATAAATATTGCTACTCAGTCACATGCTGGTTGACTGTTAGATTAGAAAACATCAGCTTCAAGTACCATTGAGCAAGGAAATGGCTACCCTATTCTTATTCTGCCCCAACAAACACACTTACTTCCTTCTAGCAGGCAGGGTGGTACATGACTGTAGTCCCAGCACTCGGGTGGCTGAGGCAGGAGGATCGTATGTTCTGGGCCAGCCTGGAAGTCTCTGCCTCAAAAACCTTTCCTCTGACTCCCTTGCCACAGCCACATACACAACCATGACGGGAGTCCTTAATAACCCATGTGTTTTCTTGGTGGGAGACTAGTTCCCGAAATAACACAACCGTCACACCCAGTTTTTCTTTCACACCTATCCCCCTTCAGAGAAATAAACAGCCCCAAGTGGGCTGTACCCACAGCATTTACCCTCCCTCACTGTTGCAACCCATAGACGATCTTATGTCCCTACCTCTCACCAAAGAAAATGCCTCTTAGCAATAGTGAAATTTTGCTACTATAAAAAGTGTAATCATGGAGAAGGGCTCCCTACAAAGTGTGGCTTTTCTTTGGACTCACACGCTCATCTTACAGAGACGGGCTCTGCTGTGCACACAGATCGTTTTGGCCAAGTACACAGACTACCATTGGTCTCTTGAGTTTTTTCTTCAGCAGTTGTGAGGCTGTTGACATGGCTTAATATACTATCACAGTGTATCACTCAGGCCCCTAATATCACTTAGTGCGGTCATCATCATCACCCAGGCCATTAATATCATGTAATGTAATTGATGTCAGTTAGGCTGAGAGCATCACTTAGTAAAATTAATGTCATTTAGTGATATTCAGAGTGTTGCATATCAACCTATGCTGGTATGGAAACTTGCTCATCTGCTATGACATAGACCAGAAATTGATGTAAGCATATAGGAGCGTTTACAGCAGTTTTATTTAGTACAGGATCTTGGCTTGTGATCTTGATTCTGAATAATTTTTTATTACAGTCAATGATGAATGGACCACAACAAAATTTCTATGCCACAGATCGGTGGAAAGCACAGATGTAATGTGCTTTTCAAATGCTAACTTACAAAGAAGTTGTATCAAAATGTAGACTCGATTCTAGGGTGGAGCCCGAGATTCTGCATTTCAAACTGTTGAGTGATACCTACACGCCTCCTCTGCCAAGAAATATGAACAGTGGAAAATCAGAGGATTTGTACACTTTACATAAACATTGCCTTCCTTTTGTTGGTTTAAGCATATACCAGCCTTTAGTAAACATTAACATGAAAGGCAGCAAGGGAACATCTCTATAAACATTGACCCTTGGTTTGGGTTATTGTCACAGGGAAGCTGGGGGCGGTGGTGGCGCACGCCTTTAATCCCAGCACTCGGGAGGCAGAGCCAGGCCGATCTCTGTGAGTTCGAGGCCAGCCTGGACTACCAAGTGAGTCCCAGGAAAGGCGCAAAGCTCTACAGAGAAACCCTGTCTCGAAAAACCAAAAAAAAAAAAAAAAAAAAAAAAGAACAGGGAAGCTCAGTAAATCAATGGTTGACCAAATCCCAACCCACTTGTCTCCCTGAACTAGAAGGCTGCTTGTATACAGTGTTACAGCGTGCCTGGTTTCTTATGAATAAGTCCTTTACAGAAATAAACCTCTGCAGTTCCATCATGTCATATTTTTGCTTTCTGTTAAAATATCTATCTCATTTTGGGATTTCCTGAGAGAGTTCTGCCTCCCAGAAAATTCTCCAATCCTGGATGTGCCTACCCCATTGATTACCCTACCTCCTTTCTTTTCTGGAGTTAGACCCAGGCATCAGATTCTAGCACACCTTTTTGTTGAATCTCCTAAATAACACAAATGTATTTTTTTGAACTGATGGAATAGACAACTCTGACTTGGGTGCATGCATGTGTGGGACACTTGCAGCAGACGGGGGAAACCTGAATTTTAGAAGAATTTGCAGATACTGGGCTTAAAACATTTTTGAAAGGTTTTGCTTTGCTTTGCCTTGCTCTTTTTCTTTACACTCCGCACCTTTAGGGAGCGGTGAGATTCACAGAGGATAAACTGTCTCCATCAGTAAAAGTTCAAATGATGAATCACAGCTCAGTATTATCACACAGCCTCATTTGTCCTTATGGTGTCCTCAACAGTCATATGCCAAGCATGAGAAATAGAATGGAGGATTATCTCATTGGGCTTTAGCACAAATACTTATACACTATGCTAATTCAAGTCAAATTTTATATATAAATTCTGTATACACTATAATTTTATATATTTTATAGAAAGTTTATAGAACTTTATCTATTCTATAATATTATAACTAAAACCCATCCCAATAAAAATTATGATAGAAATGACAGATACTTTAAAGCAAGTCCTAAATGATGTTAATTACATTGAAAGAACAGTTTCAGTCATTTGTTTGTTTAACTTGAGATTGTCTGCCTGCATTGCTCGTGACGGCTTGGAGCTCGTGACCCTCCAAGCCTCCACAAGTCGCATCTTTATTGCATGCCTCTCCCACAACATGTAGTTATTTATGTCTTAGTTGTAAGAAAATAGGATAATAAGGTGTTGTTTTTTTTTAATTTTGAACTATTAACTGCACCTGCTTAGGATCTAAAACCAAAGTGAAAAACATAAGGCTTAACCCCACGTGCTCCCTGATCAAATGCAAAGTTTCTTAAAATAGCCTCATGTGGCTAGTGACATGAGGAGCAGCTGGTGTCACTGGTGTCCCCAGGCACAACCTGGCAGTCCGACGCTGCCGCCCAGGCAGCTGCCCTGTTTCTTTCCCTTCCTGGGCCAGCTGCAACAGCTTGAAGGAGAAGCCCAGAAGCAGCTTCACTTTACCCACTTTGCTATGATCTCCCGATTCCAGTTTTGTGGCCAGGACACCCCTAGATGCATCTTGATGATGCAGGATCTCCATTCCAACCCACAAATGAGAGAAATTCATCCAGACATCCCCCAAAATACAGCAAACTTTAAATAAGAGTACAGAAAAGAAAGATGGAAGAAAGGAAACGCGGGAGATGAAGTCTTGTGATTTTACTTGGTCACAGCAAATAGATGGTCCTGGCTGTATGAGGTGCCATACACTCAGTTCTCGTCTGTGTTAGTTAGCAGCTGTGGTGGTGTGTCTGAAGGTATGTCCTTCTGCAATGTAGAGGTTTCAGTATGAAGGGAAATCAGCCCTGAATGCAGATAGCACACCGTCTCCTGGACTTGATTCCAAGACTGAACATAAAATAGAGGAGGGAGCCAGGTGACCAGGAGCATTTATCTCTCTGCTGCCTGACCTCAGGACCCATTCCCATGCCTTCTCACCATGATGGACTGATCCCTTCTTAAACTGTGAGCCAAAATAAATACTGCCCTTAGATTTCTTCTGCTGGGTATTTTGTGACAAGAAAAGTAACTAGTACAGCAGCAAGTGAGCTTACCCCTAATATCATCAGAAAAACCCACAACCACATACAGACTGCTTTGTTCAGCTACACACAATGCAGTCTGGTACACTTAGCACTTTCTCATTCATGTACAGATTTTGGTTTGGTTTGGTTTGGTTTGGGTTTGGGTTTCTTGTGGTGTTTTTTCTTATCCCTGATACATTGCTTCTCCACAAGGACCTGTCTGTCTTTCCCCAGAAGCAGTACCTAGAATAGGGGAGTCTGGTCTACTGTGTCAGTGTTTTATACTGCTGGGTGAGGGGTGCTAACCACCTGTTTAAAGTCCATTTGCTTTCACACATGGCTGGAACTACTACGCTCTGCTGTCACTGTCCCAGGCAGTGTCAGATTTTTGTTTCAATTCTGAAAGATGTGGTAACATTTCTTACTCTTTTTTGGTTTATTCGAGACAGGGTTTCTCTGTGTAGCTTTGTGCTTTTCCTGGAACTCACTTGGTAGCCCAGGCTGGCCTCAAACTCACAGAGATCTGCCTGCCTCTGCCTCCCGAGTGCTGGGATTAAAGGCGTGTGCCACCACCGCCCGGCTCATTTCTTACTCTTATCAGAGTACGTTTTATTCCAAACAGTAGTACAAGAGGTGAGCTGAGAGTTAACCATCCTAGTTACCCAAGGTCTACACAGAAAAAGTAGTAGCCTCCTTAGAAAGGAAGCTGGCTTTTCAAAAGCCAGGGGAAACTCTGGTCTAAAGAAAACGGAGACAGGAAAGGACGATGGTGTGATAGGTGTTGAATCTCTCCCTGTTTGGCACTGTTTCCAGCTTACCAATACCATCTTCCACCAGTAGGTACCTACAGGGTATATGCGCTCATGTGGGAAATTCAGAATTTTCTAATCTTTACTATGAGGACCTACATCAATCAGGCTGATGGAATGATGTGACTAGCCCCCTAAATACCAAAATCCAAGTTTGCGATCTGCTGAGCAAGAAGTGATAATATCTCCCTCCCCTGTTGCATGGGATCAAATGGTTCAGATGTCAGCTCTGTGAACAAGACAGAGCATTCCGTAAGTGTGACACGATAACGTTTCCATAGCCAGCGTGGGCAGCACAGCAGCTCCACTCTTGCAGTGCGGGCACAGGGATTGACCGTCACACAGGCATACACATCGCGAGCATCCGTTCCCTAGGAAGTCCTGATGTCTAAGAAGTTGTAGTACAGATTTGCCTCTAAAATGTTCCTTAAGGACTTCCTGTCTGACCCAGTTCTGAAAACAGCAGACATTATCAGTAAGTGAGCCTTTTGTCCAGCATCTGTTGCAGGGTCCAAACGTGAACATCTCTTCATGATCCTCAAGTTTGTGCAAAATGTGTATTCCAGCTTATTTAATGCTGAGATGGTCTCTTGTTTCCATATGTTAGAGATATTGAATAACCCTTTCAGAATAGGTAAACATTTCTAGTCCTTTTAATCAGAAATTAAGTCAAAAATACTTAATCCTGGTAAACAATATGCACAGTATACTAGTATTGAAATCACTACAAATTCCTTCTACAAAGATGTTCAAAGCATTTGCTTCCTTGACTCTTGCACCCTTAATAATCCACATGGGGCCTAGGGCAGAAGCATTCGAAATGGTTAGTGAATGAATGAATGAATAAATGAACAAACGAACCACTGATGTTACAAGCTCTTTACTATGAAAGTGTTATCCCTAACATTAATGAAACAGCATTATCTTTGTTCAGTGTTACTAAATGCTTATCATCAATAATTCTAGACTAAAGAAAAATAAACATTTTAAAATATTTTAATGCATCATGCTACATAAAGCATATTTCCTTGGTAATGAAATTTTGTTTTAGACTAAAATAAAGAATAATATGAACTCTGTTCTGAAAGAAAGAATAAAAGGCTCATTTATTTGGGGATTTTCCCATCCTTGGACCTGCCTAACTCTTGGCAAGTTACATTCTCAGTCTCTCCAAATACATCATCATTTTGAAGCCACGATAGAATATATCTAGTTACAGTGCTTCTGCCTGAGGCTAGTACTTGACTGAAATTCTAGTTGAGTAAAGTTTAAAAAGAGACAATTATACATGAACTTTGGTAGATGCTAAATTCTGAGAATAAATCACTGTCCTTTTCTTCCTAACCAGTGCTTCTCTTTGCCCCAGCATTTTTGAGTGGTTTTGCATTGGCTATAATCAGAACCCAAACCCCACATCATTTTGGGAAATTACACAGGAAAGTCTACTCAGAGGAGATCTGTGTTAATTATGCTACATATTTGTTTTATTATTTGTTTTTTAGAAAATGGAAATAGCACGTTAAAATTATCGATGCTTCTGGAAAATGTCAGTAACAAAAAACTCTCATGTTGCTGATGCTGAGTTTTAAAGTTAAGCAGGAGGAGCGTTTCAAAAGTGACAACTGGTAACTACAAAAAGAACTAGTTACTTGGACTATTTGTTTTTAAGGAGTTGACAAATAGGACTGTGTCATCGTAAGAAAGGCATTTTATCTGCACAATTGGAGCATCGCCATGATTAACACCCTGTGCATATCCTCCTTAATGCAACCCTCATGCCATGGAACATGTGAGTGTAGTTTGGCAATATCTGCATTGTGCCTGTTCTAATATTTCCTGACACTTGTTTTTAATTAAAAAAAAATTTTATTCATTTTTACATACCACCACAGATCCCCCTCTCATCCCTACTCCTGCTACCCCCACCCCTGCTTAACTGCCCCCCCATCCCTCCTCCCCTCCTCCAAAAGGGTAAGTTCTTCCCTGGGGGGACAGCAAAGCCTGGTACAGTCAGCTGAGGTAGGACCCAGCCCCTCCCCTCTGCCAAGGGTGAGCAAGGTGCCTGACCCTTTTTTAAAAGATGATCACTGGTCACACTATGAAAAGAGAATGCATAAATAAGACTCAAGCCTCTTAAGTACGCACATGCCTCTGTTAAATGAGCTTCTGTTCCATATCCGAAATTTCCTAGCCATCCAACACCTTAGATTATGCTCCCGTTGAGCACACGGAGCTGAGCTGCCACAGTATTCTCTCCAGCAGCCTGGAGTCACTTCTCCTTTATACTGATGTGTGATGTACCTGTGGATATCCAATCAGCCTCAGAATAGTGAGCTGCAGTACAAGTCCATAATTAGCATTGCTTGAGACTTTTGAAAATGTAACTTCCAAAACCTGCTCTGTTCTCTAGCCCCCCATTCAAATCCTAACATCACAGAAATAAATATAAATACAGTAAAAAGAATACATTCTAGTCATCATCTGGAGATGCCGATCTCTTCTACCATCTCTCATGAAAGGGGAATTCTCTGACCCAGCAACTCCAGTATGCTCCTCCATTTTCATCACACGATGATCTGAAACTGTATGTTGATCATTTGTATTTACAAAATCCGACCACTAACAAGAAGAGTCACATACTCAAACCTCTCTTTTTACTTTTGACCATTTTTCTTACTCTTAAGAGGATAATAATTTAACATTTCCTTTTAATTTTCTCTCATTGCCTACAATGTGACAAAGCTCACTGTCAGAATAGGACCTCAATTTTGCAACGGGCTCTTACCTATTTTAGACTGGAAGACATCCTACATAAACTCTGAATCATACCTGAGACTTCCTCCCTCCCCCTTGCGTAATTTCCCAGGGATCTTGCTTCTGGAGAGCATGACCATTCCCAGCTGCTGGATAACACAGAAACATCCCAGTGCCCTGCTCAGTCAGGACAAGGACACTTAGCTTACCATGCAGGTGCCTTTGTTGGGTCACTCCTGGCAGATCTCTCTTCTGATCCCTGTCAGAATCCAGTAGTGGAACCTGAGCACCCAACAGCGTTTTCTTTTCTTTTTGGGAACCCTCTCAGTCCTCGTTTTAGGGGCTTCAAAGTCACTGAGAGTTGGCAAAGAGGGACCAGTGACAGTTCTGCAGAGGGGATGCAGCAGAGAGCCCAGCACCAACTGGGCCCAAACACTAAATATAACCTTCTTTCCTTGCTGGGCAACGTCCTTCATACTCCGAAGACAGGCGACCTTGCCGAAACGCTCACCCCGCAGCTTTGCCCGTCTCCACTGAAGAAAGGGTCTACCCAAACTGGGCTGCAAGATTAGGCGACCCTAAGGCCAGAACTCCTCTGCCCACAGCACACGAGGAGAGGCAGGTATAGGCACTCTGAGAGTGTCTGCGTGTTCCGGTGTTTGTGTATTTGCATGCCTGTAACCAACAGCTGCTCTCCAGATTAGAAGACACCACTCGTTGGCAAGCATCTCTGAAACCTCCTCCTGGGTCATTTCAGATTCATGTGCACATCCTGGATGCGGGGTGAAACTGCTGGGCACAGCCTAGGTCCTCTTCTCTGCCATGTTGCTGCCTGAAACCTACTGTGAGCCCTAGCCAGCAGTGCTGGCCTACTAGGAGCAGATACCCAGACAGACAGTAGGTTGCCCCTCATTTTGTGTCCTGCAGCTGTGAACTGATGTAGGCTTCGTTTGAGATTTGAGTAACGAAGCCATGACCCCTTATTTGACAGCCATAACCCAAGGCACTGTACGCAGACACTCACATTATTAACGCTGTGTTGCTCTTTAATTTGAATGCCTGCCCATTCCATTTAGTGTTACAGAGGACTGGAGGGCAAATTGCTAAGAAAGCGCTGCAGCAACACCCAACACCCAAATGTATAATAGATTTTTATTGTCATATATTATTCAGGGGTTACTGGAACTTTGTATTTTAGAGTTCTAAAATTAAAAGGCTCAATTTAGTTTTCTCTTGGTATCACTTATACGGGTGGGGGAGTGAGATGGAGGGGTTTGTTCATTGATTTGGCAAACACTCTTTGCAGCACCATTCAGATACCAGATCCGCTACCGCACGTGCCTGCCAGCTGCCTCAGATTCAGCTTGTGTGTGATCTTATTTAATCCTCGTGGCCTCCTTTTAATTGAGCCTCGTTTCTAATGCTCAGATGAGAAGGTCAAAGACAGCAATCATTAAGTGACTGCCTGTGTCTTACACATGATGGACATTCCACTGGGAATTCAGAGTTGGATGTGAGTCCCTCCAAAGAAACCATATTCTTGCTTTCGTTTTGTTTTTAGGGGTGTGGAGGGGGGGGTGGGTTGTAGGTCAGAGGACAACTTGTGAGAAACCATTTCTCCTTCTGCCGTGTAGGTCTGAAGAAACAAATTAAATGGCTTTACCCCCGAGCCCTCTCACCAGTTCTGTCCTCTTTACTTTTGATTACTAGCACTGAAGTAAGTTCAGACTCACAGGAAGTATGTGCCGCGTGCATAAGATACAGTAATTCTCTACTTTTTAACAGTTTATGTTGCATCTCCTCCCACCTCTGTGGGGTTTGCATGTGTGTGTTGTTTCCTGCATTGATTTGTATAATCACGGCACAACAATCAAAATCAGTAAAGTAACACTGATTTATTTCTGATCCATTAATCCCATTCAAGTCGTCTCAAAAGTCTTATTGATATTCTTTAAAATACCTTTTAGTCTGTGGTTATGGGATGCATTTAATTATCATGTCTAGTTCAAATTGAGGTGTACTATAATTGTGAAATGTCTATAATTGTGAAATGTCTAGTGAACTTCAACAAATTAGCAAACATAAAATATCTCAATGATTTTTATACTAATTATATGTTGAAGTTACAAAACTTCGACATATTAAATAGAGTACATTTTTTTATCCAAAAGGCAGATACAATCCAAGTGTTCCTGAAGTGACTAGGTAAGTACAGAATTACTCCAGCTTAATGAAAGAGAGTTCAAGCCAGGCTACAACCCAGATGAGCCATGGAGACTTTATCTCCAGTGAAATAAGCTAGGTTCAAATCCACAAATGCTGTTGGTACTTTCGTGAGTTATCTAGAATTGTCAGATTGACAGAAACAAAGTAAAATGGGGTGACTAAGGACTCTGGAGTGGAGCAAGAAGTGTGGAGAGTTGTCCCATTAGAACAGAATCTCACTCCAAATGATCACAGTCCTGGAGACTCATCGTGATGACGGTTGCACACAGGTAGAATTATACATATTGCCACTCACTGGTGCATGCAGAACAGGTTCAGTAGTGATTCTCCCTGCATAGAGAGCTGAAGAAAGACACTTTTTTACTTAAAATTATAACCAGGCTCGAGCTGTATAAGTCACTTGTGAGTCAGTCACCATTCATGGTTTTATTGCTCCTCATCCCACCTATACAGTATCATCTGAGCCTCTGTCCAAGTACCAATAGTTGTCACTTCTTGTATACCTTCTAAAATGTGATATCCTAAATCCCTGTCTCACGCGTAAACATGAAATTGTATGTGTCCGTTAATTCTGTTTCAAAACCTGAACTAATGACAGGGACTCCAAGACCTTCCTGTAGCCTCCTTGTCACGGTAGCTGCTGAAAACAAAATGAACATTTGCACATGGATATGCGAAGGGACTGGGCACTCCCATGTACACAGCAGAACAGAGTCTCTACTCACAGTGACCAGTCAGCCCCAGGAAGCAAGAGTCCAGGACAAAGTATTTCTAGTCTCCGAGTGATTTCTTCATTAACTCTCTGTGCTTGTCTCCTCTTCTGCGGTAGTTTGGCACTGAAACTGATGCTACCATAGTTCCATTTAGTACCGATACTTTTCAGGTCTGTGACTCAATGATTTAAAGTGACTCATGAAAGCCTCCCTCTGCTTTTTTTGCTAGACTTGTACAAGTGGTCACTACTACAAAGGTCTAGAGCTGGTTCTGGTACAATGAGCTTTAAACTAGTATTTTCTCCATCTTTTTTCTTTCAGTGAATTGTGAAAAGTGGGTTCTGATCACAGGACACTAAAGACAGTTCTTGCACACCCCCCACTAATGCCTAATTTTTCTTAATTCTTATCCTAGATCTCATCTTTCCCATTGGCCCCTCTGCATGCCAGGGTAATTATGCGTCCTCTGCTGTTCTCCCAAAGCCTAATCATGTTTCCCTCAATCCCAAGGTAGTGCACTTGCCAGCATGCTTATCTTTGCCAGACCAAGACGGGAGGTCCTGGAGTACAGATTGCCCCCTCCTGGCCCCCAGCAGTCAGTGCACATGAAGAATGATGGAGCATCACAGAATGCTTCTATGGGTAAACAGACGATGAGGTAGCAACTCCGGGGCTGGAGAGCTTTGAGTCACTTGTCAGGACAGAGCATGTGACACAGGGTTGTAGCGCTTGTTCCCTACGTTCGAGGGTCTGGGTTCAATCCCTGGCACTGATCAGAGGTGGTTGTTGAACTGCATCGCAGTGACCTATAAAATGAGGAGTAAGAAAACTATACTATTTTAAACATTTCTAGCAGACAGTTTATTACCAGCAAAAATTACAGGTTTAAATTTCATTTATGACCCTTTTCTTATTGTTCTATAAGGGTAGGATCAAAGACAAATGTAAAAATAAATGTATGGGCAATCCACACAGTAGGAAAGTATTACCAAGAAAAAAAAAAAAAAAACTGCTAGAATAAGCAAGACTCTGGTCCTTCAAAATGTACCTGAGGCAGTGTTATGGAATGATAAATATTTTAGGCTTCACATTTTTCTGAAGTGAAAAATGATAGTAGCAGGCTAAGTTCTTGGGTTTTTTTTTTGTTTGTTTTTTGGTTGGTTGGTTGGTTGGTTGGTTGGTTGGTTGGTTGGTTGGTTGGTTGGTTTCGGGGTTTCTTTGGGGGGGATGGGTTTTTTTTTGTTTTTTTTTTGTTTTGTTTTGTTTTTGGTGTGTGTGTGTGTGTGTGTGTGTGTGTGTGTGTGTGTGTGTGTGTGTGTGTGTTGAGCAAGATGTGTACTTGACCTCTGAAAATTGTTGTTGCCAGTCATCTGCACTCTCAGGTTCCTAGGGGCAATTTCTCCATGTGCTTCTAGAATGCCGAGGTAGCAGGTGGCAGCCGCGTCAGCGCTGAGACACGTTCCTCTGGTGACCTATCTCAGCGTCTTACACAATGCTCCTCCACGGGCAGAGCCGCCCTCCCTCCACAGCCTCGTTCGTTTGTGTCACCACACTGTTCTGTCACGTCTGCACCATGCCCTTCCATGGGCCTTGGTCCTTTGAAGATTAGAGGGGCGGGGGAGAGACGATTCCAGCCGCAGTGCAAAGTGAACCAGCATGTCAATACAAAAGTACGGGAATTGTCTTTCTCTCCGCTCATCCTTTTAAAATGTTATCTCTTGCTAATCTTATTTTCCTTCTTAATTACACATATTATAAAGAATTGAGCCAGCTGAAACTTTTTCAGATCAAACCTTGCTGTAGTTTGAATGTGATTGGCTCCCAGAAGCTCATGAGAAGTGGCACTATTAGGAGGTGTGGCCTTGTTGGAGTAGGTGTGGCCTTATTGGAGGAAGTGTGTCACTGTGGGTGCAGGCTTTGAGGCCCTATGCTCAAGCTTTGCTCAGCTGTAGTGTGACCCTCAGACTACTTCTTGTTGCCTGTGGGTCAAGAGGTAGGACTCTCAGCTCCTCCAGCACCATGTCGGCCTACACACAGTGCCGCACCATGATGATAATGGACTAAACCTCTGAAAATGTAAGCCACCCAGTTAAATGTCTTTCAACTCTTATGTTTTTAAGGTAAGACATGCTATGGTCATAGTGTCTCTTCACAGCAATAGAAGCCCTAACTAAGACACTTGCCTTAGCCCCTATTGATTCTGATGACAGAAAAGACAGTTATGCATGTCAGTAAGCATCTGTTAAATTCACTTACCTGAAACTGACTGACTTCCCACAACACATTGTCGGGAATTGTGCCGGTTATTGGTACTACAGAGTCAAAAATTTATCCCATCCATTGTGAATTCCATCTAGTGAGAGGGGCAATCATGCCAGTTCCAGGTTTCAATGGGGCTGTGCATTTCAGTGTGGGAGCTGAATAATGCTGGTTGAGCCTCTTAGAGGTGGAGGTCTGGGGAGCTTCATGAAATGGAGTGTAAATATTTAAACTGGACACCCTGAGAAGAGGGACAGGTTTCTGCCTGGGAAGTAGGCAGAGGACATGGTATGAGAAGAGACACCCGGCAGGGAATCGTAGATGGCTTCAGCAATAACACATTGCTCCTTTGCCTCAAGGACAGGGTCACAGAGCAGGTAAAGTCGATCTCTGTCTGGGCTTGGATGGCTCTTTCAGATGCGTGAAGTCTCCTGTACTGTGTACACAATGGAAAGTCACTACAGGCATTTTCACGGGAAGTTAGGGGTCTGGGATGGGGCTACACATAAGATTGAAACCCTAAGAATTGTTTCCCCTGAAAAGGAACTTGGACTTCATCTAATTCTAGCCTTTTGATTTACTCATGAAATTTGTATAACCATCTTTAATACCACTGGGTGACCTGTGTTTGAGGCCTTAAACAGACACTTAATGTAAGAGCCTCTTCACAGCAACCCCTGATTAGCCATCTGTAGTTACTGAAGGATGCTGAAGCCTTAGAGGCCAACCCCCTGTGGGGACAAAGGAGTGGGTGAGACTGTCCCAAGACCAGTGACATTCCTTACAAGTGTGGTATTTCAACACCACAAGGACACTCTGGCTGGGGATGACAGTAGCTTTACTCCAGGTAGTTTGAACTGTGGCCTGATTCCAAGAAGCAGCTGAAAAATGGGGAACTTAATAAATGATGTACATCAACTGAGGCAATCAAGGGGACTGAGCACATGAGGTGGCTGGAGACAGGCTGTTTTTCATCAACACGAGTCCTCCAGTGAACACCCACATGATTCTAGACCTGGTGGCTGGATTCCTGGTAACCTGCCAGGTTTGGTTTCACTGGGCCCAAACCAAAATCTTCCGTTTTAGCCACTGGGCAGGATTGAGAGGCAGACCTGGCATCAGGGTGCCACAGAGCTTACAGGCATGCACGAGAGGGCAGCCCCCGGCCGAGCCACATGGCAGAACAACAAGGGTGTTCCCTTAGAGCGACCTCACAGGACTCCCAGGAGCCCATTGTGCTGCCGTTCTTGGTGTTCTGGACTTTAAGGTTCTTTATAATTTTCCCCCAGTTCAGGCACACCAAGCCACACACATAATAGCAACTTTGCCTTCAACCACAAATGCCTTTAAATAAGAAAGCACTGCCCCATCCCCATTCAAAACGTATTGTGTGCCAAACCTGGTCTTTTAAAGCAGTCCTTTTGAAATGCTCTAATTGTAGCCATACGTTAGGTCTCCATTCTCTCAGGCTCACAAGTCAGTCAGGGTGGTCCTAGTTAAAATGAATCCATGAACAAACTCTCATAGAAATGCAAGGTTTACAGTAGTATAATAGTATTTATGGTAGTCAAAACACAATAAAAAGATGCTCTTTTGTCTGCTAAATTTATTATTTGCAATTATATTCATCATCTATTCAATGGTTATTCATTGTGTTTAGACATTGTCCTAAACAGTAAAAATATGTTTTAAGTAGACAGTATCCATCCTTGCCATTTTGGAATTTGAAA
Organism: Peromyscus maniculatus bairdii; assembly: GCF_049852395.1. Taxonomy (NCBI): domain Eukaryota; kingdom Metazoa; phylum Chordata; class Mammalia; order Rodentia; family Cricetidae; genus Peromyscus; species Peromyscus maniculatus. The sequence goes on along the minus strand of NC_134863.1, from coordinate 47,548,837 downwards.
TCTGTAAGAGAATTGTAATAAAGTAACTGGGCTGTGAACTATAGTTCAGTTGGTAGAGTGCTTATTTAACATTGCAAGAGGCCTTGGGGTAAACTGTGAATAATATATACACTGGGTGTGGTTAAGTGCTCTAATCCCAGCATTCAGGAGGAGGAGTTCAAGGTCATCCTCAGCAGCATAGCAAGTTCAAGACCAGACTGTGCTACCAGAGACTCTATATCAAAAAATAAAAAGTAACCAGAATTAGATCATTACAATTAATAATAGTGCTATGATAAAAGAGAAAGTCAAGGAAAAGACATGCCTGCTTCAGTTGCCTGGGACCTTTCTGAAGAAGGAACATTTATAAGACTAGTGTTATATAAAAGCTAAGAAGAGAGATCCTTCCAGACAGAACTGTAAGATCCTAAGGTAACAGAGGAGGTTAATGTGACTGGAACACTTTAGGGCACAGATCAGAGAGTAGAAAATGAAGGGATAAGTGGAAGCCAATGTTGTAGAATATTATTTTAAGGTGTGTTACTTTTGTTAATGTTGCATTTGTTTAACACTATGAACCTGTGTTACTTTGCCTGTCTAAAACACCTGATAAGTGTTTTAAGCCAATAAAGAACTGAACGGCCAATAGCAAGGCAGGAGAAAGAGATCGGTGGGGCTGGCAGGCAGAGAGAATATGCAGAAGGAGAAATCTAGGAGGAGAAAGAAGAAAAAAGATGGAGTGATGAGAAGGAAAGAAAAGTAGCCAGAGAAGGAAGAGGACTTCAGGGGTCAGCCACCAATCTATACAGCAAGCCACAGAGGAAGAGAAAGATTTACAGAAGTAAGAGAATAGGAAAAGCCCAGAGGCAAATGGTAGACAGGATAAGATAAGAAAAACTGGCTAGAAACTAAGCCAAGCTAAGGCCAGGCATTCATAATTAAGAATAAGAATCCATGCGTGATTTATATGGGAGTTGGTTGGTGAGCCCCCAAAAAAGTCCAAAGACTACCCAGCAACAAGCCAAGTCATGGGAAACGTGTAGCTCCTCCTAGGAATGACGATCCCACTGTTGTACAAAGGAGTACACAAAGTGGAAGCAGATCAGCAAAGCAATGATTTTTTCAAAGAGTGTGCAGCAAGACCCAACCCAGCTGGCAAGCCCTGGGACTGCAAGTGCTCTTGCTAATTAGTCTAAGGTAGTGATGACTGAGTCTTTCCCACACTGGCTAGGGTCCTATCTCACAGTCTTTTGCCATGGGCTAGTTTTTCAAAGAATCAGCACAAAGGAAAAGGAGGAAAGCAATACAGGGTGAGAGGATTAGACCATTTGAATAAGGTTTTATAAGGTAGGAGAAATAAAAGTCTTACAAGGTGAGCGTATTCGTCAGAGTTCCCTAAAGGGACTGAACTTACAGAATGAAGAGAGAGAGAGAATTTTCAGAGTGGTTTATGGGCTGTGGTCCAGCTAGACCAATGATGGTTGTCTATCAACAGAAAGTCAGAAAACTCAGTAGTAGTTGAGTCCATGAACCTAGATGTCTCAGCTGGTCTGGAGTATACACCGGATTCCCAAACAGGTATGCTGTAGTGCCAGTGAAGGAATGAACTTGCCAGAGAGAGGGCAATCAGGCAAAGAGCAAAGACTTCCTTCTCCCATGTCCTAGACTACCAGAAGGCAGATTAAAGGTGGATTTCACACCTCAAAAGATCCAGACTAAAAGTGAGTCTTCCCACTTCAGATGATTTAATTAAGAAAAATCCCTCATAGGTATACCCAGTTGTTTGGGTTTTAGTTAATTCCAGATGTAGTCAAGTTGACAGCCAAGAATAGCCATCACAAGTCCACGCCTTGACAACTTGACACACAATCATATCTCCTTATGTAATACTTAATTTCCAGTTGAAAACAATACCCAGGTAAAAGTTACACCTAACATGATAATACTATCCCACATACAATTGCAAAGTTAGTTAACTGGGTCATAAATACACATAGTGTAACTATTCTGTGTACAATTGCAAATGCATTGTAAGTTTTAGAATAGGTGGCAATGTCCCTTCAAGCACATTTTTTTGATATCTTAAAACTTAAATATGATAACCACTGGTATTCTCTTAATTGATGTTATATTATATAATAAAGAAATTGAGGAATGAAAACACAAATATCTTTACAAATACATTCTTAACTAAATATAGCAGAAACATTCATGTCAATTCTAATCCTCAGTTCTACAACTGGTCATGTGACCATAGCTGGTATTTACAACTACCTTCCTCTACTACCCACTGTGTATTTCCTCCACTTTCAGCAAGCACTTCAACAGGTCTTGGATCTTTTCCTGGAGGAGTGACCCATACCTTTATTCCTGAAGGGTCCAGGCTCTGTCATCCTGCCTGGATTAGATTATCTAGTGGCACAGGACATGGTGGCACCAAGAGATGCCCTAAAGTATCTCCTGCACAACAGACATAATCCTTCTTACCTCCACTGTGGAGAAGCCATCCAGTTTCCTCTTCACAATCCAGATCAGTCACCCCTCCTAACACTGTTATTCCTGCCTTATAGCCTGTTGACATAGGGCATCAGAAGCCCAAAGGGCCAAGGCTGAGCCTCTAGTTCAATGAAATGTTTGTTGTGGCTCCTGACAGAAGTGTTCCCCTCTCTGGAACCAAAATTTCTAGGCCAGCAGAAATTCCTGTAACTTAAAGTTACAGGAGCAGGAAGCAAAGATGTTCCTAGTGGGTCACTAGGGTTGATAGTGAATGAAACTATTCCCTCTCCACACCCTTGATTCCTGGTCCCATGGACCCTGGCTATGGGAGAAACAGTACCGTATACTGGATGTTGATTCAAAGCATATACAGTCTTCTGGAGAATCCTGCCTCAGCTCTCCATGCTGCTGCCACCTAATTGGCACTGTAGTGTGTCTTCAAAAGGCTGTTCCGTCTTTATAGCGTGCAGACTGCTTCAGGGTGGTGGGGAACCTGGTAAGACTCGTGGATTCCATGATTGTGGGCCCACCGTCACGCTTATTTGGCTGTGAAGTGAGTTCCTTGTACAGAAGCAATACTGTGTGGAATACCATCATGATAGATAAGGCAGTCTATAAATATTATGGTAGTTTTGACAGAAGCATTATGTGCAGAAAAAGAAAATCATAACCAGAATAAGTATCCACTCCAATAAGGACAAACCATTGTTCTTTCCAAAGAGGAACTGGTTAAATGTTGTCAGCCTGCCACCAGGTTGCTGACTGGGGAGCCGTATCTGGGGCTCAGTGTTGGTCTCTGCTGTTAGCAGATCTGGCATTCAGCAGCAGCTGCAGCCAGATCAGCTCTAGAGACTGGAAGTCCATGTTGTTGAACCCATGTTAACCTTCATCTCTACCAGCATGGTCACTTGGTTCATAGGCCCATTGGGTAAAGACAGGGATGGCTGGGAAAAGAGACTGACTGTCCACATAATGGGTCATCCTATCTACTTGATGATTGAACTCCTCCTCAGCTGAAGTCACCTTTAGATGAGCATTTACACGGGATACAGGCATCTTCACATCTTTCACCCACTTGGAGAGATCTCTCCACATACTTCTCCATGTCTTTCTCACCAATTTTCCAATCATGCTCTTTCCAAGCCCCTGACTAGCCAGCCAATCCATTGGCTAGAGGCCATGAATCAGTGAACAATTGTACATCTGGCCATTTCTCCTTCCAAGGAAAACTTATGACTATGAAGTGCCAGAAGTTCTGCCACTATGAAGATTTCCCTTTACCAGTGTCTTTCGGGGCTGCCCCAGAAAGTGGTTGTAATCTGCTGCCGCCCACTTCTCTAGTCTTCTCTTCCTCAGTCAACTGATCATAGGGAACAACCCATGAGGCTATAGATGCATGCTTGGCAGCAGATGGCATTGTAAAAAGAGTCGAAACCATAGGCATTTGGGCAACTTCTTATGTAACTTGCCTGTGCCTTCAGGTCTTGCCCATTCATGTTCCTACCACTTCCATTTAATAATAGATTGTTGCTGTTACATCCTACTTTATGGCTTGATGGGTCAGATAACACCCAGCTCGTGATAGGCAGCTCAGATCACATGTAACTTAGTGACCCATTGTCAGATGTTCTGTTTCCACTAAGGCCTGATATCAGATCAAGAGTTTGTTCTCAACAAGAGTTCTCTGTAGAGATGTTGATAGAGCCTTGCTACAAAATCCCCAAGGTCTCTTCTTTGATTCACCTATAAAGGCCTGCCAAAGGCTACAAACAGCATCCCTACCTGCCACTGATATCTCAAGTACCGTCAGGTCGGATGGATTGTATGGTCTAAGTGCTAGAGCAGCCTACCCAGCAGCCTGGAGCTGTTAAAGAGTCTTCCCCTGTTCCAGGCCCCACTCAAAACTAGCAGCTTTCCAATTCAATTGGTATATAGCCCAGAGTAACACACCCAAATGAGGAATGTGCTGTGTCCATAATCCAAGTAGGCCCACTAAACATGGTGCTCCTTTCTTAGTGGTAGGAGGGGCCAGGTACAATAACTTATCATTCACCTTAGAGGCAATATCTCTGCATGTCTCACACTGCTGGACTCCTTAAGTTTATAAAATAGTTCACGCCATGGGCGTAACCTATGAGATTCTAGAAGAGGCTCTGGTAAGTATAGATGTTGGCAAATAGGAAAGCCTATTCTAGATACTTTAAAAAAAGTATCACTCTTTAGCAGGATTCCCTGAGCTCATCCTAATGTTTGGCTGTGGGCCTCTGTATCTGTTTCCATCAGTTACTAGATGAAGGCTCTCTGATGACAATTGCTGTAGTCACAGGGGATGGCCAGTTCAGGCTACCTATCCAGTATTGTTATACTAGTTCTATCCATTTGCCTTCAAATTTCCTGATGCCATTGTTTTTGACAGCTGAGTAATACTCCATTGTGTAAATGTCACACAGAGACATTTATGATAGAACCTGTGTGAGCATACAAGTCATGTTGGAAATTTAAGAATTTTGAGGTTGAGGAGGGGAGCGCTTTTCAGGGACAGGTAGAAACCTGATACAAGGGAAACTCCCACAACCCTACAAGAATGACCCCAACTAAGACTCCTTGTAACAAAGACCCACGGCCAAAATTAGGCTGAATTCATGGAATCCTACTGAAGAGAGAGAGGAAGGGTCATAGGAGCCAGAGGGGTCAAGGACATCACAAGAAAACCCACAGAATCAACCTGAGCTCATAGGAGTTCACAGAGTCTGAACCAATAACCAGGGAGCTTGCATAGGATTGACCTAAGTCCTCTACATATATGTGACAGTCTTGGTCTATTTGAGGGACTCCTAACAATGGGAGTGGGGCTGTCCCTGATGCTTTGGCTGGCTTTTGGGAACCTATTTCTCATACTGGATTGCCTTGCCCAGCCTTAATACAAGGGGAGGTGCTTAGTCTTATCGAAACTTTATATGCCATACTTTACTGATACCCATAGGAGGCCTGCCCCTTTCTGAACGAAACAGGAGGAGGAGTGGATTGCATCTGGGGTAGAAGCGGGGATAGGGAATGGGAGGAGAGGAGGGAGGAGAAACTATGGTTAGGATGTAAAATAAATTTATTAAATAAATAAAAATAACGCATATACTTCTGTTGCTCTAGAACCACTCTGGTACCAAAATCTGTATTAGTCAGGGATCTCTAGAGGAACAGAACTTATAGAATGAATGTGTGTGTGTGTGTGTGTGTGTGTGTGTGTGTGTGTGTGTGTGTGTGTGTGTATGTATATATACATATATGTGTGGATGGGTGTATGTGTATGTAGTATATGAATGTATATATGTATATACATACATATATAAAGGGGATTTATTAGAATGGCTAACAGTCCAATAATGGCTGTCTACTAACAGAAGGTCCAACAATAGTTGTCCAGTCCACAAGGCTGAATGTCTCAGCTGGTCTTCAATATAGGCAGAATCCTGAAGATGTAAGCTCTGTGGTGTCAGTGAAGGTATGAACTTGCCAGGGAGAGTGAGAGCAAGCAGGCAAGGAACAAAATCTTCTTTCTCCCACATCCTTTATATAGGCTGCCACCAGAAGATGTGGCCCAGATTAAAGGTCTGTTTTCCTACCTCAAAAGGTCCGGATTAAAAGTGGGTCTTCCCACTTCAAATGATTTAATTAAAGAAAAAAAAATCCCTTACAAGTGTGCTTAGCCACTTGGGTTTTCATTAATTCTAGATGAAGTCAAGTTGACAACCAAGAAGAGCCATCACGATAGGGGAGATAAGAGTTGAATCTCTTGTCATAAAAGTTGCGTGGTGTTTGACAGCCAAGACTAATCGCTGATAGTTCTTACATAGGTATTACTTTGCTTGCAGGAGCACAATGTTGTGGAGTTTTAATCAGAACAGTCTTGTGATCCTATTGACATTTTTAAAGAGTTTAGGGCTGGGATTGTAGTCCAGTGGTAGAGTGCTTGCCTAGTGTGCCGCTCCGTGTTTTCCAGCCATACTTATACCACCTCCCCCACCACACACACATGCTTTGCATACTCATGTTAAGAGTGGAGGGGGTTACAGAAGGCCAAACAGGTTGGATTTGTTGCAGGGATGGTGACATTGGAATTAACAGCCTAAAGACAACCTGTTACTATTTGTGAGGTTGGTTTGTTTGAGGCCGTGTCTCACGTATCCCAGACGGGCCTCAAGTTAAGCAGGGCACATGTCCTGCGCTCTCCGCTCTCCTGCCTCTTCCTCTACCCCTGCCCCCAAGTGCTGAGAGGATGTGTGTGCTTGGGATGCATCTCCCTTGCGAAGAGTGCTTTCTTCCCAGGGACACTGCTCTTCTTTTAAACACCCCAACCACTTCTCTCTCTCTCTGCTTCCTGTTCATGGAAGGAAAGGGCAAACACTGCCACTAGTGCTTAGCCATTCAGATGGGAACCTAGTCCCAACATTCCTTTCCAGAATCCTAGACAGATGTTATTTTCCGTTTGCAGGTTGATTAAATCCTTGCCAACTCCCCACTGCCCTTCAGGACTGCCCCTGGCATTTAGGAGGCATTCAGTAAGTGTTAACTTGATGGTACTTGGATTCCTCATGTTCTGAGGAGAAAGGGAGAATTAGAGAGGCCAATGCGATCCTCTTGACTTCCTCTTTGGAGATGCAGTATGTCAGTAGGCTATGGTGCCTCTTAAGAGCACGTTATTTAGTTTCTGATGGACACATTTCCACCCCTCTCTGCTAGAGCAAAAGGTGATGCGTACATGCAAAAACTTTAAGAGCATCTGGTTAGAATTTAATGTGGCTGAAACATTGCATTTTTTTTCATGTTTCAATTACACAAGTATGACTAAAAGTGTGCTTTGGAGATTTTCCAAAATAAAAGCTGCAAGGTGAGAGAAATCACAGCCCCAACAATAACTTGAAATTAGACATTGGACTAGGAGCTGGTTTCTCAACTGTCCTAACTCTGTCACCAACACTGTGATGATTTGACTCCATGGGACAGGTCTGGTTTCTGGCCATTGAGTTGTACACTTCAGCTTCAGGCGTCACTACTCCCCTCCTTTTCTTTTGAGGAGAGTAAGTGGGGAACAGAAATGGTAAGAAAAAGCGAGACCTGAGAAGCTCAGACCTTTCCAGTGTTCCCCAGGTCACAACTGCTGACCTTGACCTCAGCAGCCTCATGTGATGTAACTCTGCAACAAACTGTTCATAGAATGGGTCTCTTCCCACGGATCCCACCACTCAGTGGTGTTGTGCAAGTACCAATAGCGAGCGATAGTATCGGGGATACCCCTCCAGGTGGCAAGGGGCCACTTAGGACCTGTGCAGGAAGGGAGAGGATGACACCCCTGAGGTAGCAGACAAGCAGCCTGTGGCACAGCGCCTGCCTGGAGGGGCCATCAAGTGGTGGTCCTCCGTAGTCTTTTGTGCACTGATGTGATGGTTTAGAATGGTTGAATGTGTGCGAGTCTCAAGCTGGCAGGTACTCGCTCCGTGTTGTCTTAACTCATTCCCTATATTTATAGCTGCCCCTGTTCGTAGTACTTGGCATTCTTTCGACAGCTCCCCTCTGGCCATTGCCATTCCTTCTTAGTGTTTCTCTGAACCTTGAAGTCTTTAGAAGTCCAGAATACATAGAGCTGGACTGTTCAAAGCACCCCGTTGATCCCCTCCCTCTTTCCTGTGTGGAGAAGGCTTTTGTAGACATCTCTCCTCAGTGCTTCTTATGCTGCCACATAAACCAAATGATTTCTTCAGTGATCTTTTGTGATTTGCTAAAGAGCTGCGGCCTGACGTGTCTTGTTTTGCTGCAAAGGGGAGACTCACATATGATCTCTCACTCGAGCAAGAAGGAATCATTTCAGTTAGGAGCCTGTTAGGCATGTCTGTTTGTAAAAGGAAAGAGTTGCCATTTATCTGGCTGTCTCCTTCCTTCCTTCTGCCCCCAGTCCACCCTTAGAAGTGTCTCTCAATGAAATAAGTGTTGTAATGGGTTGAGTAATTAGCAGCAGAATTATAGTTGGATTGTAACCTGACTCTAATCGCTGACTTCAGAATTAATTTCATATGACATAGCTCCTTAGATGTGTGCTGCCTTCAGAGTTTCCACTGGTCTCTCCTTTTTAGCCAAGCTGCCTTTTCTATTTTTGTGCTTGTCCTGTCAATGAGTCAGGTGGCCCCAGACTCTTCCTGTGGATGAAAGGGGCATCCTGACTTGGATGTATGTTCAACATAGTAAATTATAAAAAGGAAAAACTCTGTGTCTGCTTTTTGGCATGAAGGTAAGGGAAACTGGAGGGGTGAGTGAGAAGGTATAAAGTAGCCAATATAAATAAACTCTGGCCCTAGGGCTTGGTGTACAGCTCAGAAAATGGTGCTAGGGAATGCTTCTCTATGTTTAAAGCAATCGCCATGTGGAGCCTATGATGTAAAAGGTCATGTTAACCTTTTCCACCAAGTTCTAATCACCAAGTTAAAAAACTGAAAAGTAAGGTAAAATGTTCCTGGGAAGATTTATTTGTGCCTGGGCTGCCGTCTGTGGAAAGAGACATTGCACACACCTCAAGTCTGGGAACCGCTTCAGAAGCTAGCAAGTTCATCGTTGAGGTCCCAACCTGCTTTGCTTCTCATAGATGGCAGTTGCCACCTGACTTTAAAGAGATGGTGGACTAGTTCGTGTTCTTTAAAACGTGACAATGTGAATTCTCTTGTATACTAAAACAATGATCTAAAAACCAAACTCATGTGCACACCGACCTCAGAGCGGCTAGTCAGAGGAAGGGACTGTGCATTGAGACCTGAGCTGACGTGGTTGAGATCCTTAGGTAAGCCAATACACTTCTAAGGACACTACTGTTTCCTTGCCATTGCTGTGAACTCTTTGGCAGAAAATGAAAAAAAGAAAAGTTGGGCAGAGGGTGAGAGGAGTGAACTACGAAAAGAAAATAGTGATCAAACCTGTAAAACTCACTAACAGCCTTGGCATCTCACTGTGAAATGCTGGCCTTTGGATTTTTTCATGGGGCTCAAAATCATTTTTAAGCAGGAACATGACTGTATCAATTTTAGAACCATGTTTGTCTCTGTCGTAATTATTTTCAAGCTCTTACCAGTAGCACACCTCTGTCGCCAAGGCTTGGACCTGATCCTCATTCTTTCTGTCCAGCAGAGGGACTTGCTTCACAAGTCGCTTTTCTTGGAGCTCCCCAGAGTGAGAGCAACTGCTGCCCATGACAGAAAACAATGAGAGCCCAAGGTTTCTTTGTGGATGCTTGCTCTGCCTGCAGTGTCTGGGCCACACCCCAGCCTTCCCAAGTCTAAGTTCCAAACAGTGAGGTGGTCACCCGATCACACATAGCGCGCAGCACACTTCCAGCCCTCACTACCATGCCTGCACATCTTCTCAGGAGTTCTTCCAAAGGAGACTTAGTGCTCTCAGGAGGCCTTTCTGGATCCCAAGGCCACCTGATGCCGAGCTCTGCTGCTGCAAACTCACACGCTGTGTTTCCATAAGACTTATCATTGAGGAAATTCATTACTGGTTATTATGTTTATTTCTTTAAGAACACAAAAGAAACTCCAGTTTATCATAAAAGCATAGTAGAGAGGCTTTCTTTCTTTCTTTCTTTCTTTCTTTCTTTCTTTCTTCCTTCCTTTCTTTCTTCCTTTCTTTCTTTCTTTCTTTTTCACTTAAACACCATTAGGAAATCTGTACTGTAAGAAATAAGCCAAGATAGCTGAGGTCATATTTTGATTGAGATATCATTTACATTTAACAAGTTTGCTAGCCAGACAGATTTGAACAAAGCCTACATTTCTTCACACCCTATCATTCTTGAAAATTCCTTATGATCCTTCCCAGTCAATCCTACCCTGTCCTCCCACCCCAAAGTCAACTGTCATCAGAAGTTAATGTTGCCTACTCTAGACGTGCCTACAGATGCCGTCATACAGGACACACTTCATTTTCTCTGCTTTCACTGGACAGTGTACTCAGGTTCAGGCATGTTGCTTCATCTGACAGTAGTTCTTCCATTACCATCATCGTGTGAAGATGCCCTTCAGGTTGACATCCAACCCTCTGCTCCTAAGCATCTCCTACACCGTATGCTTTAACTTTCAAATCGTCACACAATACCTTACCTTTCCTTTTGTATATAGACTTCTGGATTTCAATGAACAGGATGCATACAGTCCCCCAACTTAGATGACTCTCGGTACTTCCTTTTAGTCAACCCAACCCCAGACTCCTGCCAGTCTTACATCCGTTCTCCATCACTATGGTCTCACATCACATTTGAATTGTTCACACATACCTGCCTTTTCCAGTCTGCTGTCAGTTTCTCAGAGTAAGAACCGAACCTTATTTATCTTGCTACCTTGAGACACAGCAGAATACTGGGTATGGAACAGGTGCCCATTCAGTATCTGAGGGATGAATGAATTCATGCCCATATGGCCACTGTGAATACTTTTGTCATAAGTCATAGGAAGGAGAGAAGAGAAATACAGAGTTGAAGGAAACCAACATTAACTTTATTATGTTAAATAAAGAATTAGGTCATTTTCCCCAAATAATAATGATTGTGTGCTTTTAAGAAACACAAAAGAATGCTGGCTGACAACTGCCACTTGAGAGAATACAGTAAATCATACAAAATGTGTAATCTTTTCAACTCAACAAATGCTTAGTTATATCAAAAGTATTGCTGCTAGTTAATTTTAAACATGAAATTTTAAATGAAAATTTGAAACATGCTTCTCTGTCTGTTACCTGATTCTAAGTCTATTCTAGCATTCTAAAATTCTCCCCTAGAGTCTTAATGTGTTTTCCAGATATTGTTAATGTTGTAAAAATCCTGTCCACTGTAGGGAGAAATTCAATATTCATGCTGCTACTGTTGACGGGCTTCAGTTCTTTACTTTTGTCTAGATCAGTGTCATCTTCACCTAAAATCTGTTTAACTAAAGTCATTATTACTGTAAGCAATACTGGGTTCTTACAGCACGGGCCTTCCCTTGAGTACATACATTCTCTTTAGTTTCAACTTTCTTTTCTTTTTCTTCCTCCTGTGTTTATTGGTGTTTCCTTTCTCATTAATCACAGTGCTGAAGTGAGTCTGTATAGCCTTCTTATCCTCTTAATTTCACCCACCAGGACATTATCTCCTGCAAACCAAGCCCTTTGCCAGCTCCATGTCACATTTCTCTAAGCAAATAAATTTCCTCCATGTGCTGAGGATATACCCTTGAGCCCTATAGCCTGTTTCCCCTTTTAAAGCAGAAATGGGGAAACAGCTGTTTCTTGGTTCCTATAAAGTGTGTTCTGTTTTATAGATCACACTGGACAGCTCTATTTTGAAGTCTTCAATATTACTTGGTCCCGAAATTGTGGATTTCCTGGACTTGAATTCCCCTCACAGTTGGGAAATAGTGATTAATTCTACAAGCTGTTTCAGTGTACTGTACAGGCCATAAGGTCTCCTCTATAGTCTGTTTTGGTGGCTACTGAAGAGCTCAACCGGACATAATGCCTGCTCCCATGTAGCACACAAACTTTAACCACTGACTCACATTATGGGGTCAGTTCTTGATGGGTTTTAGCAAATGTTGAAGGAAAATACCTGCCAGATTCTATACTGTTACTTGTATAATATGCAAGGATGATAGGATGCTCTGCCCCGCCCCCAGTTCAGGGAAGACAGCTACAGTGTGGTGAGTATTCTAATTCACAGCTTCTTAAACTGAGGGTTGCAGCCCACTCTAGGGACGTATAACTCCACCCAGGGATTTCAAAAGAATTGTCAGTGGCACTAGGCTTTTGAATGTGCAGTGACCAAAAGTTAACGCAGAACCAAACACATGATGAATTTGAGGTATCCCTGCCTCGGTAAATATGAGGTGCATCTGGTGGTGTACACCCATGCTGCACCTCACAATTAACTGCAGCCTTGGTTTGCCCTGCTCATGCCTTCATGCTGCAAAATAAATGCTGCCTGAAACACTCCTGCTCATATTTGACACTACTGTATGTTCCAAAGTAGTGTTCCTACTGTAATACCAAGTTTTCTGTCCTCAAAGAAATATAGTGAACAAAGACTTACCATTTTCCCACCAGCTCTCTCAGCACAGAAGTATCAGGTTGATGTATCTTTGCACCAAATTATTTTGAAATACTGAATTTTTAACATTCCTTCTTGACTTGCTAACTTTGTGCTCTTACAAAATTGTTAAGTGAATTTTGACTTAGGATTAGGACAGGATTCCAGCTTCCTAAAATGGCCCTAATCGTACTTTTATAATTTTATACTATGTATTTATATGGAGCAGAATTCTCAGCCACTGATAACTACAAAGTTAAAATAGCAACCAACTCTGGAAAATGTTGAAGATGTGTGTCTTGCAGTATCAAATATTCAGACAATTTTCATTCTTCATTTAAAAATACTTATTTGTCTTGTTTTGTGAAAAATGAGTGTTTTGCCTGTCTGTGTGTATATATGTGCACCCTGTTCATGTCTAGTGCCTGCAAAGGTCAGAAGAGGGTATCGGATTCTCTGAAACTGGAGTCACAGATGGTCATGAGCCACCAAGGGGGTGCTGGGAACTGAACCCAGGTCCTCTGCAAGAGCAACAAGTGCTCTTAACCTTGGAGCCATCTCTCTAGTCCCAAAATTTAATTCTTAATATACAAGTAAACCAGCACATCATCTAACTAGTATGAAAATTTGTTTTTAATAAGTGGTGAGAATTATATATATATATATATATATATACACCAAAGAATTGTTTTAAAATAAAAATGTTTATGACTTATTATCAGTAAATGTTTCATTTGTATGCCTGTATATACTAATATACCTGCAGCCACATAAAATTTCTCAAGCAAAGCTAAACCTGGGGGCTTAGACTTAGTCCAGATACTCAGGAGACTGAGGCAAGGGCATAACAGAGTCAAGGCCTTTCTGGGCCATGCAATGAGTTCAGAGACAGCCTGGGCATTTAGTGAGACCATGTCTCACAATTAAAAGTGAAAACAAGTCTGAGAATGTAGTTCATTAGTAGAGGATGCCTAGTGTGTTCAAGTTAAAAAAGAAAATTGAGAAAAGATCGATAGCATTTTAAGAAAGTTTATGACTTTTTCTTGGGCCCATTTATAGCTGTCCTTGACTGAAGATAGCCCAAGGCCTCAGGTTAGAACACACACACACCCTAATAGATAAAGTTACCTGCTTTGGAATGAGGGAATTTTCCACGTAGAATTGCAATGAAAATACATGATTATTTGATCTTAATATAGTTTAAATATCTATACATCGAAAATAATTTAAAAATAAAAATGAAACATTTAAAATTTAACTGACATTAAAAGACTTCAACAAATAGGTACTGAAAACATTGAAATCTCCTTGACAAATGAGCAAAGGTTAAGAATTTCTACTCATGTAAAAATGCACATGACTATTAAAACAAGAAAAATGCTGAGCCTTGCTTCTAATCAAATTAAAATATGTCATTTTTACTGGTTAGTAGTATAAAGAATATAATGCCCACTTTTTGCTGGGTTATGATAAGATGGTTAATACTTTGCAATGTTAATCGTTGACTCAAATCTTCTAGGAAATAGAAATTAAGGTATTATTTTTTAAAATTCATGTCTTGTACAATGTATTTTTCCTTCTAAAAATCTTTTATGAGAATACAGATAATATTCAAGGAACTAAATGTAGTGGCACACTATCATGAGCAGAAACAGACATGATTGTAACTTTCTACAATGTCAGAATTTATTGGCTAACTATAAATTTATAAGCTGTATTGGTGTTCTCAGCCATGATTTGGTAGGTAGTCCTGATTTCCCTCGGTAGTTGGCCTTTGGAAAATGCAGGTTCCTTGTTTTGATTATAACTACTAATATTTAACTCTTAGATCACAACTCTCTCTCCCTTCCTCCCTCCCTCTCTCTCTCTGTCTTCCTTCCTCGTGTGTGTGTGTGTGTGTGTGTGTGTGTGTGTGTGTGTGTGTGTGTGTGTATTACAGAATGGCTACAATAGGCCACAGCCACAGCAGAGTTCAAGGGGTTTCCCAAAGGCCTTCTTGAAGGCAGCAGAAAGCTGATAGAGATGCAAAGAGGATTTCCATTTCCATGGACTTACATAACAAACCTTCATCAGTCTGCAAAGTCAAGCCTTATGGTCAGAGTTGAGCTGAACTTCCAAGTCAAGTTCAGCTGCCCAGGCAAAGTGCAAAACTGTGGAGGCCTAGAGGCAAGGGCAGAACCACTACCAAATAGTCAAATCAGTAGACACAAGCAATTTGAGTAGACCATTCCAGCAGTGGGACTTTAAAATGAGCCTGAAGCCTCTTGGACCATCTAGAGCTTTCAACTGTCTGTCCCCTACCTGTTTTTCACTCACCATAAATTAAACATGGCATGTAAAATGGAGTGTCTCAGGGCAGTGTACAGCTTTCAAAAGAGACACCATGTGACACAATGTGAAGTGACTTAGAGCTGGACATAGTCTGATCTCATCGGTCCCAGAATGTGTGACACTGAAGTAGGAGGATCATGAGTTCAAAGCCATCCTGACAACAAAAGAGGATCCTTTCTACAAAACAACAAAAAACTATTTAGTGGCATAGGAAAATGTTCACATACAATATTAACGGGTCAAGTGTTTATATATAGTACATAATTCTAGGCATGTAAAATTGAGTATGTATATGTGAATACACACATGCTTACGTACACAGAGCAAGAACAAAATGTGGAAGCAAATGCATCAAAATTAAAATTTTGTTTTATAATAAACCATCTTTATATAGTGGGACCAAATTTTTGTTTCTTTTAAATTTTCTATATTTTCTGTAATATCTGTAATTAATACATTGTGTTCTTTAAATATATAAAATATTTTTCTTTTATGTTCATTGAGGTTTTATCTGCATGTATGTCTGTGTGAGGGTGGCAGAAACCCTGGGAACTGGAGTTACAGACAGGTGTGAGCTGCCGTGTAGGTGCTGGGAATTGAACTCATGACCTCTGCAAGAGCAGCCAGTGCTCTTAACTGCAGAGCCGCCTCTCCAGCCTCACATTATGTCCTCACGTTGTATTAGGAAAAGTGGTAAACAATGTTATTTAAAATTTCACTAAGTGATGTTTTTTATTTACATGTTCTTTATAAATTTTAATTAATTTTTGAACAAAGAACCCCTCCATCTAACTCGATTTACAAATGGAGTTAGATTTTAGACCATCTTATCTATTCCGTTAGGCTGTTCCATGTTGCTTTATCCCACGCCATCATCAGACCAAGGAACTGAGGTTCTGGAACATTCTAAATATAAACCCTCTTAGCCTGGACTTGACAGTGAGCTGGTAGCCTGATGTCCTTAAGCCAGTTTAGCAGCAGGAAACTCTAAGGGCAAAACAGAAAAGCACATTGTCCTGAGCCCTAAGAAAGGGCCTTTCCTATGGGGAGCATGAGTATTTATGGATTTGCAAGACACATGAGGGTGTGCAGTCAGTCAGTAATCAGCAGGCGGTGGAGTCTCTGGGGAGAGCCAAAGGCAATCCTAACAGAATTGTGCCTTCCACGGTATTCTGTCTCTTCCCTGAGATTAAACATTGTGACACTGGGCTGCAAGGCTGACTCCAGACTCCCATGTCTTCCTTATGAAATTTCTCTTAGGAAAAATTGCATAACTTGCAGACCCACATAAAGAGCCATAGTCACCTGTATTTTTTAAGACGTTACCCTTTCCTTCGGTGCTTCAGCATTCTACCACACTGTGGAAATTTTGACATGGCCATGGTGTATACCTTTCCAAGAGAACTTACCATAAACCAAAAGAGAATCATAACTCACAGCAGTATGACTTCACCAGTCGACAAATGAGAAAGCTGTAGCATAAAGTAAGTGATTTGCCCCAAATCATAAAAGTTGGAACTAAAAACCTTAGACTTCCTAGTGTCCTTCCCTCACTCCTCTGTCCTGACACCTCTTAAAACAGCCACCCAGAGTACTGTTCTGGGAGCCATTAGAAGGTGTCCTGCAGAGGCCGGGGAGACCGGCCCAGTCAGTAAAGTGCACACAATGCAAGAAGGGGAGCCTGAGTTAGATCCCCCATGCCTGTGTAAAAAGCCGGGTGTGGTGACGTAGCAGGGATGGTGGCGTCTGTCTGTAACCTCAGAGCACGGAGGTGTGGACCGAGACAGGAGTTCACGGGCTTCCTAGCATAGCCTCCTTGGTGATCTCAGGTTTGACAGAAGACCCTGTCTCCAAAGAACAGACAGATAACAACAGTCAAGGTGCACCAACAATCTCTGGTGCACTCGAGTGCACACACACACACACTCATACTCACACACTCACACACATGCACGAAACTGTGAACACAATAATTAATTTATGAGGCATTCTTCAGAGATATTTATTAGGGATCAAATAGCCCCAAGGATGTTCTCATCACTGTTCCTTCCCCTATGCAGTAGTAACCCATAGTAACATGCAAATGAGTCCCTGTGGGACACAGACACTAAACTATATGGTGACGACATGAAGCAGCTGTTTTCCTGCACAGATAAAACAGGGAATAAGGGAAAAGGTACTGACTTGTTGGTTTGGGGCTTTAGGGAAGAGAGGAACTGGTTGCTACATGCAGCACCTTCTCCCTCGGTTAGATGAGTTCTCGTTAAAAATAACATACATGGTTATACTAAGCTGTGCTCAAATCCCATAGACAACCATACCACCAGAAAGGAGCTTAATTGACATTCCAACTTAATGGGGCAATTTTGCATCGTGGGTAGAGCTTTGAATCCATACTGCCTGGTTCTAAAGCCTGGCACTCTTGTCATCAACCTTGCCTCAGTTTCCAACTCTGTAAAGTGGGCAGTAATCACAGTAGCCCCTACTCTTAAGATTCAAACGAGGGTTGAATTAATTTGCTTAGAGCATTTGGAAGCGTCCTGTATAAAAGTAAGGATTATATAAGAATTGCCATTGTTACTTGCTTTCTCGTCTAGGAATGGAGAGTTTCTACAGTCTTCCAGATGCACCAGATATACTAATCGGGCAAACTCTGCGAAAACACTGAGGCACAGAATGCTACCACTGTCATTCACAGCCTGTTCTCCTAGATCACAGTTCAGCAATTGGAACTAAATGTGCAGTTATCTCAGGATAAAGCAGACTAGAAAGGAACATGAACATGCGGTGCTGAAGTTGGATCCATGTCACAAGCCAACTCATCTTTTTTTCCTTAAGCGAAAAAGAAAGTAGGTGGGGGATGCTTTATTTTAGGACAGAAAGAAGTTTTCCCTGGAAAACCGTTGCCTGATTCCTGTATGACCTACTCCCAGTGTTTGTCACAAAGGTAGCCGAGTCCTGAGCCCCTGGTTTGGGGCACTGAAGGCTCTTCCCGCTGCCACTGAGGCCGGGTGGAAGCAGGAGAGTTCACAGGTGAAGTGAGGATGCTGTGGCCCTGGCATAGGCTCGTGATTCACAGGAGCTTTGTCTGTGGGCATTTTAAATACGGACACTGGGCGAGCAGCAGAGACGGCTCCGTGGCTTAGAGCACATGCTGCTCTTGCAGGGACCCGAGCTCCCGTTCCAGCACCCACACCAAGTGTTGGCTCACAGACGGCACATCTCCTGGCTCTTCTGGGCTCCACAGGCCTCTGCACACATGGGGTGCGTGTACAGATAAGCGAGCACACACAGACGTAGAAAATAAACATATGTATGTATGTATGTATGTTTGTTTGTTTGTGGAAGGGTTCCTCTATGCAGCCCGGGCTGTCCTAGAACTCTGTGTAGACCAGGCTGGCCTAGAACTCACAGCAATACTATCTGCCTCTGCCTCCCAAGTACTTGGACCAAAGGCATGTGCTACCACCCTAGAGTTCATCTTCAATTTTGTTTTTTAAAGAAATACATAGGTATCACTAAACTAGAGCCGTCAGCCCTTTTAAATAGTAAGATTTAACTCGACTGACTTAAAAGTGGCAGGAGAAACATGAGCATTTCCCCAACTCAGACTTTCTTCAGCCAAGTTCTCTCCAAGGTGCTCTTGTTGCTGTGAACACTCTACCTCTCTCAGAATATGTCAGGGCCCAGAAAGCAACTTCATCTCATGTGTTGCCATCCTGCTCCTCATTCTTGGCTTTAAAGTTTCCTGTGGGAACGTGCAGCATATTTTGTAAGCAAAACTCTGAATCTGTTGCTAGGGACACCCCAGACTGAAAATAGAACCGTTATTGGAACGTGGAGGAAATTGTGGCTGTTGCCATTAGAAATGGCAAAATAAATGGGGGGAAGGAATGGCCCCCACTCCCCATTCTGGATCGCCCCAAGTTCAAAAGACCAACAGATACTGCATTCCAGCGTACTGGCTCAGAGCTTTGTCCTAAAACATTTCTTCGGTCAGGTCTTTTGGAAGAAGAAGGGACCCTCCGGAACTTAAGAGATAAAGAAGAATCTAGCCCAGTTCCTTGCTGTATATAAGAGAATATCAAGACAATAGAGAAAATGTAAGAGCCATTGGGGTGGAGCACAGAATGGCAAAAGCTATTCCAGTATGAAGCCTGATAAATTAGTGTGAACCTTTAGAAGACTTTGGGGGCTCCGATATCCTGACACATAGACCCTAAACCCTAGGACAGCCTTAATTCTGCTTTCAGGTCTTTCTAACTTAAGGGAAGAGGTAAGAGGCTAGGAGGTGGTAAGAGATAGTAAAGTTCAAAGACACTTACAGATAAAATGATTCTTTGTTGAGGTGGCCTACGTGCCACAAAGCCTACTCTTAGTCACAGTGTATCTGTATTAACTGTCCTATGGATGTACAGAAGCAATTAAAACATGGCACCTCCTTTATGGCACTACCTCTCACTGCCGCTTCTGTAACATGACTCCTCCTCGCTGCCTCATCCTCCCCGCCCCTCACTGTGTCCTGCATGGCTGGAGTGTGGGAACGTGTGCTTGCTTAGTGATGCTGGTGGGAGTCTCTTAATGAGCTGGGAACAAGGTTCTTGAAGAGAGTTCTGAGCCCTGGTTCTCCTGGCCAAGTCAAACAATCTGGCTCCAAGGGATGAGTAATTGTAGCGAAACTCTGTAGAGCGTTTAAGGCTCTATATGCAGCATGACTTTTCAGTTTATATGATGTAGCTTTCCCAGAGAACAGCCAAACACTTTTAGAAATACAGAAGAACCCTTACCACTCCCCAGGTGAAAAGAGAGTCAGAACATAGTTATATGGGAGCAATTGAACAGGAAGCCATTAAACGTCCCTGAACTGTTGTGTGCCAGTATACTTAGGTTGTGTGCAAGTTAAAAAGTTGTTAGAATTGCTATTAAAAACTGACAAGTTCAAAATAGAGTGAGGAGATGTTCATATATATATAAATGATTAAGAGATAAGTGTTCATAAGTAGAAAAGTTCTAAAAAACACAAATTTGCCACCCTCTGGAGACTTAAGGCAGGGGCCTTTCAAGGTTTTCAGTAGTTAAGAGCACTTGTTGCTCTTGCAGAGGACCTCCTTCTCTTTCTAGCACCCACATGGCAGCTCACAACCATCTGTAACTGCAGTTCCAGGGGACCTGATGCCCTCCTCTGACCTCCAAGGGCACCAGGCATGCACATCGTGCCCATTCATATGCAGGCAAAAATCATGCACAATAAATGAATGGATGGATGGATGGATGGATGGATGGATGGATGGATGGATGGATGGATGGAACTTCCATGTAGTAAGTCAATGTTTTGCAAACTAAGGCTCATGTACAGTAAAAATGTCACTGTAAACTTTATCAGGACACAATTTCTTGCTTTCACTCTGCTTTAGACTTCTTATGCACAGTAGCAGATTTGAGCGAAACCAACAGTGGCCCTAAGTGATGTGCTAACTAGTTTTTATATCAACTTGAAAAAAAACTAGGTCAATTGAGAAAATGCCTCCATCAGGTTGCACTGTGGGGAAATCGGGTGGGGGGGGACGTTTTCTACATTAATGGTTGATGTAGGAAGGCCCATCTCACTGTGGGTGGTGCCACTCTGGGTGTATGGTCCTGAGTTGTGTAAGAAAACAAGCTGGTTAAGCCATAGGAGCAAGCCAGTGAGCAGTGTCCCTCCATGGCCTCTCCTTTAGTTCCTGCCATAGGTTCCTGCCGCGAGTTCCTGCCCTGGCTTCCTGTTCCTGACTTGAGGAACTACGACTATAAGCTGAAATAAATCCCTTTCTCCCCAAGTTGCTTTTGTTCATAGTGTTTTTATCACAGTGATAAGAAACCATAACTAGCACAACTGCTCTGCACCAATCACCCACTCTCTGCATGATCGTTTACCTAAAGTGTGCGGATTCTTGTGCAAGACAATATGGAAAGTAAGTTGTAATAAATATGTATGGAATGTATTAGAGTGACCTACAGGCTGTGGTCCAACTATTTTAACAATGGCTGTGTACCAACAGAAAGCTCAAGAATCCAGTTCAGCCCATGAGCCTATATGTCCCAGCTGATCTTCAGTATATGCCAGAATACCAAAGAAGCAGGCTCTAGTGCCAGTGAAGGAATGAGCTTGGCAGCAAGAGACAGCAGGCAAAGAGCAAAAGCTTCCTTCTTCCTTGTCCTCTATGTAATCTGCCACCAGAAGGTGTGGCCCAGATTAAAGGTGGATCTTCCCTTCTCAAAAGACCTGGATTAAAAGTGGGTCTTCCTCTGCAAGTGCTTTAATTAAGAAAAATCCCTCACTGTGTACCCAGCTGCTTGGGATTTAGTTAATTCCAGCTGTAGTCAGGTTGACAACCAAGGATAGCCATCACAGTAAGAATAGGTGGTGATTTAAATATCATTCATTCACAAACTTCTAAAGAGCAGTTGACTGAATGATTTCATTGTCAGCATCCCTCTCAAAGCCTCGATGCTGGGAAATTGGACTTTAGATATTTGTATAGAGATAAAGGCAAACGCTGAAAGAAAACTGAGCAACCTTCTGTTTGTAATTGATACTGTTGCCATGGGTCGGAAAAGGACGTTGTCCTTGCCTCCTCTTTCGGAAAAATTCAGCCAATCCCATCTGGCCGTGTGGTTTTTAAACAGTCCTCGGGGAGTTGAAGAAATGCAATCCTGTCTTGGTGCCTCTGCTTCACAGGCTGAATGACCCACTGGGACTGAGTGGGACAGGCCTGGCGTCACCTCACATCCCAGCAGCCCTGGAGAACTGGCTAGCTTGGACTGCTGTACTTTTCTTGCACTGTTCTCTTAATGGAAATCACAGAGCCACCATCCTTACTTCAGGGGAGCAGTTTCCTCTTTGGGAACCAAAAAAATGTCAGGCTAAGGAAACAGCTAATGTGTTCAAGCCACAGTGACAAGATGATCTCATTTTATGTGAAAAGTTTCAAAAGATGAAATAATTTTTGGAATAAGAAGTAACTGGGATTCAGAGTATTGGATTAATAAGATATTTTAAATGTTTCTCATGGGCATAGAGTCTTTTAAGTATGTTACCTATTTTCAACTAGATTAGCCAAATATAGACTATATTTTGCAGCTAGCAAATTCTAGGGAATGGAGAAACTAGAGGCCAAAGCTTTTCTTCTCTCTATTTATATGTAGGTCATTCTTTTTATCTTAAAGTTACTGTTAAAGCTAACAGTAGTATATGAAAATAGTTGTATTGCATATTTAACCTTTTTAGAGGCAGGCATGCTGGTGTATGTCTTTAATACCAGCAGTTGGGAGGCAGATGCAGGTAGGTTTCTGTGAGTTCAAGGCCAGCCTGGTCTACAAAGCGGGTTCCAGGACAGCCAAGGTTGTTACACAGAGAAACCCTGTCTCGAGGAAAGAAAAAAAAAAAAGAAGGAAATTTAACATTTTCATAAGGACTAGGGGCTAGAGAGATGGCTCAGCTGTCATTTACTGCTCTTGCAGATGACATGGGTTCAGTTCTCAGCACCCACGTGACAGCTCATACCATCCATAACTCCAGTTACAGGATATCTGCCCTTTTTCTAACCTCCTGGGACACCAGACATGCACATGGTGCACATATATACATGCAGACAAAAAAAAAAAACCACACTCCTATACATAAAATAAATCTTCAAAAATGTAAATAAGGGATGGTTTTTAATGTTTTTAATTCCAAACTAACCCTGAGCTGAATACTTTGGACACTTAAGCATATTCCCAGAAAGTGTATGGCTCAGGTAGATAGGAAACCTAGTATGTATTTGATGCCATCTCACAAGCCATGAGCAGAATAAAATTCTGTGCTAATCTACAAGTTGAAGTCTAGAAATCATGTGGTAATTTCAAAGATTGAGCCCCAATTTCTAGAAGTTGCACTACCACATCCTTTTGTTTTGATTTGGTTTTGGTTTGCTTTGGTTTGGTTGGTTTGGGTCTTCTTTGGAAACAGGGTCTCTCTATGTAGTCCTGGCTATCCTGGAACTCACTATGCAGTGTAGACCAGGCTGGCCTTGAACTCATAAACATCCTTCTTCCTCTGCCTCCTGAATGCTGGGACTAAATACATGCACATCCTAACCCCACCCCACCCCTTGTTGGACCATTTCTTAATCACACCATAGGGGACATTTCAGACTCAAACCGTAACACGTAATTAAATGTTCTCTAGTGATCTTTAGTTTTTCAAGACTAGCATCTGAGTGCTTAAATCAGTCTCCAACTTCGATAATTTCCATTCAAGTCACCTTCTAACGAAAGCCAGGACTACCAAGGTTGCACTGAATGGGAGAGGCGTTCTTTAACTTCTGAACTTCATATCTCCTTTCAGAGCCATCGGATGGTGAGGAAGGAGGAGACCCAGAAATGACGCAGCAGGACACCGCTCCAGCTCCTGAGCCAGCAAACAAAACCAAACAGGTGACAGTCACTGTGAGCATGTGTAGCCATGCTACAGAATTTTCTCGACGCTAACATCAACTGTTGCTGGGGTTGGGGGAAGCTTTTCCTCTCTTTGCCTCTCGAAAGGCCATGTTTTCCTAACTGTAAACCAGTGAGGCCTGGCTTCCTGGGTATTTCTTCTAACGTATTGCAGGGGCTGGAAAGATGTGGCTTCACCTGTCCGTCACTTCTATGGAAGGGCCTGTGACAGTATCCACACAGCTAGGGGATCACTTTTATCCTTTGCTGACAACAGCTATAGGTACTATATGAGCTAGATGCCAGTCTTTCGTGGGGAAAGTTGACTCGTGTGTGGGTCCTATCATGGCATCCATCCACAAGGCCGCAGTCGAAAACGGGCTTCACGACAGTACCCAGGGCGTCGTGCCGGAAGCTTTAGCTGTTTTCCATGTGTGGTGGTTTAATAGGCTCATACATTTGAATGCCCAGTCACTGTGATGGTGACTCTCTCAGATGGCAATATTTGAGAGAGATTGGGGGGCACGTGGCCTTGTTATAGGAAGTGTGTCCTGGGGGTGGTCATCGAGGTTTCAAAAGCCCCAACCAGTCCCAGTCTCTGTCTCTCTGTCTTGTCTCTCTGTCTGTCCACCTTCCGCCCCTCTCTTTCCTTCCCTCTCTC
Source organism: Peromyscus maniculatus bairdii (assembly GCF_049852395.1). Lineage (NCBI taxonomy): Eukaryota > Metazoa > Chordata > Mammalia > Rodentia > Cricetidae > Peromyscus > Peromyscus maniculatus. The sequence goes on along the minus strand of NC_134863.1, from coordinate 47,524,814 downwards.
CCTCCCCAACCTACAGCTTATGGATCAGGATGTAGTTTTCAGTTAAAGCACCAGCACCTGCCTGCCACCATGTCCTCAGCCATGATGATCATGGACTAAACCTCTGAAACTGTGAGCAAGCCCCCAATTAAGTGCTTTCTTTCATAAGAGTTGCCTTGGTCATGGTGTCTCTTCACAGCAATGGGACACTAAGTAAGACACCATCCCATGTTGTCCCTCTTGTGACCAGACTTTACATGAGCCCAGTGAGCAGCCTCTAGTAGCACCTGAGGGCAACTGGCTCATACTTCGGCAAGGGCATCTACTTCCTGGTTTCCAGGAGAAATCAATGGGCTGTTGGCTTCCATGTGGAAAACTGCCAGAGGGTCTGATTCCTGCTGAACTCTGGTATGTATTTCCTTTTACATCTGTTGTTCTCATGATGGCCAACTCAGAACCTGACAGATCTCCTTTTCCCGTTAGGTAAGTCATAAATTGAAGTCTCGAAGTGCAGTCCACCTGTTAGTGTGTGCTATCCCAGGCCAACTCTCAGCAATTACTACTACCCATATTGCTCTATAATCAGCACACTGGCTACTTTTGCCTTCTCCTTTTTCTATCCATGTGGTGTCTGTGATCACTTGCATTGCTATAGCCACCCATTCCTGTTTTATGCTCCTACTCATACAATCCATGTAACAGGCATCTGCAGAAATGAGTGATCTCCTCTCTAATACTGCATGTAGCTTAGCTCAGAGGGAGCTCAGTGGCTTGAAAGGACACTGGCCCCAATACAACCTGCATGACATTGGTGACAGAGCTTGTAGATACTACACCATGTTGATATATACATACATATATATATATATATATATATATATATATATATATATATATATGCATGCCACCATCGTAGGATTTGATTCTGTGCCATCTCAGAAAAAGCCTTTGCCACGGGCCTTCAATCCAAACCTTACTGGATCAGCTGGTCTTATTGTCACTAAGGTGGGGCCAGTGGTGGAGTCTTCCTGTTGTAAAGCTCTGTAGAGAGGCAGCAGTTGCTTCCCTAGCATTGTCTCCAGAGTGCCTGCCCCTGCCCATGCCTGAGATTAGAAGCCTATTGGAACCATTTGCTCTGGTTGTTTTCCACGGCCCCGTATGTAGCTTTCTGAGGGTCTGGTAACCTCTCACATGAATGGACATTGGCAGTAGGACATACAGATGTGTGCCTGTCCTAGAAGGACCTTAACCTGCTCAAAAGCTTCTTGAGCATTTTTATCACAGCCCCACGGGGTACCTCTCGTTATTGAGTTTTCAGAGGATGGGAAATTTGGGCAAGGAGGGTATGAAAAATTGCAGAAGCCCCAAGAATAGCTGCAGCTCTTTTACATCTACAGGCACACACAGGCTGTGGTAAGATTCTCTTTTTCTAGTAATTTTGTCGGGTATCATACACATGTTATCAGACAATAGTAATCCCCAGACTCTCACAGCTGTGCCCGGCCTTTGCACTGGTGTGGATTCATCTCCTATTCTTTTAGGTACACACACGTCTTTTAAATACTATTCTAAACCTGTGAAATACTCAAAGGTTCACATTATGTCACTGTATTAGTTACTTTTCTGTTGCTGTGATAAAACACTATGAACAAGGCAACTTATAAGAAAACGTGTTTATTTTGGCTTAAGGTTCCAGAGGGCTAGAATCCAGACGTCAGGGCAGAGCAGCAGGCAGGCATGGCATCTAGAGTCAGATACTAAGAGTTCCCATCTATAACCACAGCACAAAGTATAGAGAAAGAGCACTGGGAATGTCAGGAGGCTTTTAAACCCCAAGGCTCGCCACAGTGACACACTTTCTCCATCAAAGCCACACCTCCTACACTTCTCCCAACAGTGACACCAACTGGGTACCAGTTGTTCAAATGGCAAACCTGCAGGGGGCATTTTATTCAAACCACTATAGTCATCTAAATAATGAAACATTTTTATAGGATATGGGCAAAGTAACAAAGTCCAGGGCTACCATGACATGGGACTGGGAAGGCAACCTTGAGAATACTCTGAAGGTCCAGTGTTGACCACTGAAAGTGACTAGAAATTGGTCTTGGAATCCAGTAGCTAATAAATAAAAAATATTTTAGCAAAGTCTGATTCAGCATGAAAAGACTCTTATCACTTCTGTCTATTGTTCAGTAGAAAGATTAAAGGTGAGCAGTGTCAGGATGTGAGAGCTACCTTATTTATCTCTCTGTCATCCATGGCCATTCTCCAGGAACCATCTGGCTTCTTCACGTATTACACCAAACTGTTGAAAAGGCTGTGGGCTGGGTGAATAATCTCCTCTTCCTAACTCCTCTGTTTCTGTAATTTTGCCATAGCTCTCAAGCAGGCTATACTGCTTGATACCTACTCCCCCACACACTTACAGGAGGTGACTTTACAGAAAAGATACAGCACCAGTAGGAAAGAGAAGTCATAAAGAAAGAGCGTAAATGTTTCCAGTCCTCAGTGGCGATCAGTCATGTGGGAAGCATTCTCAGTCTGTGCCAACTGCCTCATCTCTCAGTGGTCACCTCATCCGTGTACCACCTGTCGGGAGAAAAGTCCATGCTGTTTGCCCTCCGCCTTTTTCCCTGTGGTGGTCATCTGTGGTTTGTGGATAGAGCCAGCTGATTACTGTGAATAGTCATGCACCTCGGGACAGAACTGGATGAGCTTTCTGCTGGATGGTCCTAGGGCTCTGGTTAAAGGTGAAGGAGGCCCTGTGAGGTTACCGTGATCTGTACTACAGTGGACGTTCACCTTCCCCACCCTGATCCCAACTTTCCACAGCTCCCATGCATAATCGTTTGTAACCCCTTGATCCCCCCCCCTCTCCTCACAGCTGGACCAGCTCTCCTGGCTAGCATCAGTGGAGAGAATGCTGTGTATCACCCTGAGAGTTGCAGGTGATAAGACAATCCAGGAAACCTTGCTGAAACCACACGCTCAGAGCTGATCCTTTGTGTTTTGCATTTAATTTTCCTTTTGTAAATTCTTAGAATCTCTTATCCACAATTTTCCTAAATTCCGCAATGATGCTCCACAGTGTGAAGTTCTCCTCTTATTCATTGTACCATACTTTCTGAGGAGCTTTTGTTCTAAAAGGTTTCCTTTAGTCCTGGAAGGGCATTCTCCAATTATTGTTCTTTTGCACGTTCTTTCCTTACTATTTGATATTACTTCTTTTTCAGTAATGTCTTTGGCTCCCATATCAGGGACTTTATTTAAATGTCTAGTTAACCTTAGCTTTGTTTGTATTGAAGAACAATCCTCTTTAAAAAAAAAAACACTCAATTTAGAGCATTTTTTTAATTAGTGTAACTATTGAGAAGATGATAGTCACAAACTTTATTTTCAAAACCCCCAAATGTCACTTTCTTGCAGCATTTCCCTTCGCCCATTCATGTTCTTCCAAGTAAAGATTCAGTAGTCTATCTAGAGCCAAGTGTGGTGATATTTGCCTCTAATCTCAGTGCTTGGGAGGTGGAAAAGGGAAAACCTTGTGTTCTGGGCCAGCCTGAGCTACACCACTGGACCCTATCTCACGTAGAGGAAAAAAGGGAATAGTGCATAAGTAAGCCATGGCGGTGGGAAAGGTGGAAAGCCCCAAGCTCTGTGCTTTCCCTTGCTAGACACCCTCATCTGCCCAGAGAATAGCCCCTTGGCAGGAAGGACCAGGGAAAGGAAGCAGTAATGGGATGTTTGCCTGGCTTCCAGGGTAGGAGATTAGAACAGAATGAGAATGGGGTCAGGAGACAATTTGTTCTAGCTGTAAACTTCCTTGGACCCCTTCAAGGACTGGGCTTCTTCACAGCCCAGCAGGTCAGTCTCATTCAATGTTAGTTTCCACCTCCACCCAGCCTGAACCACTTTCCATTTTCTCCATTTTCCAAAATAGGGTTGAAATTTTTGCACCAAAGTTGTCTTTTCTGGTGTCTTGGACTTTATAGGTGTATACTTTTCCAACCTTCTTCATTTTGAGATTGATTTGCTGTGAGAAGCAGTCTTCAAGCATGTAGTATTTAATACTTAAGAAATTGAGAATTAATTGTGTCATAAATGCTTAAAAGCTGTGTTTAGCCGGGTATGGTAGTGCACGCCTTTACTCCCAGTACCTAGGAGGCAGAGGCAGGAGGATCTCTGTGAGATTGAGGACAGCCTGGACTATAGAGTGAGTCCCAGGCCTACCAAGGCTGGATAGCAAGACCCTGTCTTTAAAAGATTTCTGTTCTTGTGTATACCGAATCCACATGATTCTTCAGACTACATATTTAAGACTACTACAAAGACAGGACATCATTTATGGGTTGTTTAGGTCTCGTCCTATGGGACTAACTTCTAGAAGTGGTGAGTGGCTAGTCTATGTCTGCCATATTGTCTGTGCTGTCTACAAGGGTAGACAGCGACTGTTAGAAGACAGCGGACTAAAGTTAGCAATTCAGAATTGCATTTCTATATTTAACTCCAGAATTGAAGAGCCCGTACCCTTAATAAGTGAGTTCATGTTTAGGTTTAACTCATGTCATGTTTGAATCAATCATCTTTTAAACCTAAAAATCTGTAATCAGCACATTAAACCTGAAAGGACCAGACAGGCTCAGTCTTCTCTCAAAGATCAGGCCTCAATTTCACTTTCCTGAGACTTGAGTGTTGCTGGAGGGCTTCTCTCCAGGTTCCACCAAACCCTGCAGTCCCACAATTCACGTATAAAATAATCACTCAGACACTTATATCACTTATAAACTGTATGGCCGTGGCAGGCTTCTTGCTAACTGTTCTTATATGTTAAATTAACCCATTTTTATAAATCTATACCTTGCCACGTGGCTGGTGGCTTACCAGCGTCTTTACATGCTGCTTGTCCTGGCGGTGGCTGCAGTGTCTCTCCCCCTTCTTCCTGTTTCCCCAATTCTCCTCTCTCCTTGTCCCGCCTATACTTCCTGTCTGGTCACTGGCCATCAGTGTTTTATTTATATAGAGTGATATCCACAGCACTTGAGCAAGCAGTTTCTGGGAGGGCTGTGAACAAAAGACATAGTCCTTGCAGTAGCTCCCTTTCTGCACATACTCTGACTGCTCAAGGTTCAACCAGTTGTTTACTATCTGGGACCCCTCACCAACTTAGAGCTATGTGCATGGGTCAATGTGAATGTGTGAGGCCAGCCAGCCTCCATGGCAGCTCAAGGACAAAGCCTAGGATTTGTCCAGGCCTGTCCGAAAATGGATAACTATAACTCCCAACTAACCCTAGCCAATTAAAAGTTATTAACATGGTTGCCACCAGCATAAACCAATTGTGAGTCTGTTCCTGTGTAGTCTGTAGACCCCAGGCCTCCTTGTTTTAAAAACCCTGCCCCATTGCTACTCAGATGCTCTGCTGCTGCATCAGACGGACAGAGAGTCCTGAGTTAACTCATAGTAAAAAGACTCTTTGCTTTTGCATTGGACTCAGTCTCTTGGTGGTCTTTGGGGGACTCTGGGTACAACAAAACCTTCTTGTAGAGAATAGCTCCATATGCTAAGTAAGAAAACAAAATAGGTGTCTACATCAGCTTCCCCAGAACCTTCATTAGTTAACAAAACTAATACCAGAATTGGGGGAGGAGGGGGCGGGGGCGGGGTTGGTTTGGTTGTCTTTGTTGTTGTTTTGAGATAAGGTCTTTCTGTCTCTGTCTGTCTGTCTGCCTGCCTCCCCCCCTTCTCCCTCCCTTCTTCTCCTATGGCTCTTCCCCCCACTCCTCACTCCATCCCCTACCCTAAACCTCTCCCTCCCAGGGGCTGGACTTGACTTCCCTTCCCCTAGCCTGATCCCTAGATATGAAACTCAGTGGTCTTGGCTGCACTGGTCTCTTGGTCTCCTGGCCCAGGCTGCCTCTCTTGCTCCCCCCACCCCTCAGGGTCCAGTTTAATCTGCTGGCAATGATCAGCCTGGACTCTTCCCTTGGCCTGCTTTCTCCCCTCTCGCTACAGTTGAACTCGCCATCCTTTAGGAGTAGTCATGGCCTCCTTTTTCCTTCCTTTCTTTCATTCACTACCTCATGGCAGTCTTCCTGCCTCGGCCTCCCAAGCGTTGGTTATAGGCCTGGCTCCAACATGTGCTTTAGGGACCCTGCTAATTGCATCCAGACCTTTGCCTCAGAAGGAAGAGCTCAATGCTTCCTTGTTCTGTAATTAGAGGCTTATGGCCATCTGGCATCTCCTGTGACATATTAGCGGCCTTGGCCCAGTTTCTTACTGGCATGTACCAACATTAAATGGACATGAATCTAAATCCACAAGGCAGCTTAACTTTCTAAGTAAGAAAGACAGTATCTTTATTTTCTTAAGCTGCAAGGCAAATGGTCTTCACAGGTTTTTTGTTTAAACTGTAAAGAAGCTAAGAATGAAAGATTTCCATGTTATTTTAATCTACCCTACTGCCTGAAACAATGTCTAAACAATGTTGTTGTTGGCCCAGTGTCTTAAAGAAGTTAAGGACCATTGTATCCTTCTTTGATTTGAGGCTGTAGGCATTCCTAATCTTCAGGTTTTCTTGTTGTTGTTGTTGTTGTTGTTGTTGTTGTTGTTGTTGTTGTTGTTGTTGTTGTTGTTGACAGGGTCTCACTGCATAGCTCTTGCTGTCCTGGAACCCACTATATAGACTAGGCTGGTCTCAAACTCACAGAGATCCACCTGCCTCTGCTTCTCCTGCTGGGATTAAAGGTGTGTGCCACCATGCCTGGCTTTAATCTGCTCGCCTTCTTAAAAAGATTCATCTACAGTCATTTTGAGCAGAGCCGTAGATACAAGGCTGCTGCTGGTGACTGGCTGGCTAAACAGATATCCTCTACTTGGAATGAATCTAACTTTCTACTTCCATTTTACATCTTTCTTGGCAACCTGCATGAAATGTTGCATAAAGATCCAGCGCAGGAAACATTTTATTTTGCTGCTTATGATTAATACATGTGGAACCTGCACATTCCATTTTATAAATCAAAGTTGTAGTCCAAATTTCCTGCTTTTCTACCTTGAAGAACAAAACTCAGCTTAAAAATAGCACGAAGCTATGTAGGGTCCTTGGGGGGCTCGGGGCCACTGGCAAATCAATCACTCTGGGTGCTAGAGTGGGGGGGCCTGTTTTCAGACCGTTAGCAAGCACGTTTATTCTGTGGTCAGGTTGCAGTGACTCCATGGGTACAGCTGGCTGGCACAGCTGGTTTTGTAAAGCGTAAGTAAACACATCCTGCTTTGGATTTTCTCTGATGTTGAAAAGAGCGAGGGAGCGGGTACTACAAACAGCGCTGCTCGGAAGTGCAGGCTTGAGCCCAGGCAGCTCATGGAAAACTTCAGTCGGTCATGGACCGCCTTGCCACATCATCATTTGAAGCGCGTCTATTTCTGCCTGCGTTTTACAAACCCGCCACTGGCTTCCATCTCTAATAATCTGCACACATCAAGCACATGTATACACTCACTCACACATTTTGATCTCTGTTCAAAGATTTTTCCAGTCTTACGTCATCTGTACTTTCTGACTTTCTCAAATTCTGTCAGCTCAGCTGCCGCATAACAGATCTCCAGTGGGCCTTCCAGCATCTCTGTGGAACGTTACCAAGGTACTCCGAGGAGTTTGTGCCCGGCAGAAAATGCTTTGGGATTCATAACGTCCATTGACACTTCACCCTGCAAAGATGAACCTTTTCTCATTTATATTTCATTACAGCCTACAGAGTGTTTCTTGACACAACCAAAGAAAACAAAAGAGGAAGCCCGGAAGACCAGGAAGTGGAAAAAGGTACCAGGAACAGTTTGTTACAGGGGTATGGACACATGTGGCTTCCATGACATTTTTATATACCATACTTACGTGAAGTTATTTTGGTCCCCAACTAAGAGATTCAGAAGTTGTAAGATTCAGTGAGATCTGTTAACTTCCCTAAGGTTTCTAGGAATAAGTTTTCTTTAGGGAACGAAAACTACGCTTTCCTGACTCCCATGTCACTCTCGTGAAACACCAAGTGCTTGCTTTCTTGCCCACTGGGTTTTCACTGTGGCATCACACATAGATTCTAATCTAGACAGAGCCCAAAGCTTCTCTGACACTCACTCCTCCACTCTATCCAAGAAAACCCATTACCCTCTCCCTAGCCATTCCAGCTTTAAGCCTTGCACACAAAAGTAATGGCAAAAAGAAAACAAGCAGAGGAAGGCACTGTCGAGCATTTCTAACTCTAATTCAGGCCATAATCCAAGGCAAATGCTCCCCTTCCTCTTAAGCAATGGCTCTTTGCACAGAGGAGACGCTGCTGCTCCTATGCAGACTCAGCTTTCCCCTCTACAGCCGCTGTGAGAACAGCAGTGTACTTTTTTCCAGGTCAAGCCAGGTCTGCTGCTGAAGTCGGCTGAGGAAATGATTGGGGTGAGAGAAAAGAGGGTCCAACCAGTTAGCTATTTAACAGCAAGCATTCAGAAAGGAGTGCGCATACGTATGTTTTCTTTCCTCAAAAATGGCCAAATAGAAAGGTAGGACATGCCAAATTGGCTGAGGTTTGGCAAGCCCTTAAAGAAGTGCCTTTTTAACTTCACTTTGATAATTCAGTCACACGGGGCCTTGAGGAGCCTTAGGTTCCAGAGGTTCAAGCTTGGCTGAGGTCATGCTAACATTTCCCCATGGTGACAATGTTAGATTGATATCTTTGATGGAACCTTGAGTAGTTCTGACATTGGGAGTCAGGGAGTCGGTAGAAATCACTCTTTCTGGGTCTTTGGAGAAACATTAGAAGGAAGTAGGGGAGTTTATGACAAAAATGGACAATTGTGCTCCCACGAATTGTATACATTAAATAAAAGTTCTATACAAATGTGCCCACATCAAAAGAGATGAGAGAAAGTATCTCCTGGGACATCTCTCCTATTGTATTCCCTTGGGGCCTTGGGATCGCCTCCTAAACCAGGAGACTCAGTAGCGTCGGGTCCACTTTCCAGTGAGCACCTGTGCTCAGCTTAGTCTGCAGAAGTTAGTCTGAGGCTTGCCACCTAAAAGGCAGGTTATACAAGAAGTTCTCAAAATTCTGCTCTTTCAAGAGTACAGATCATTTAGGAGTAAAAGAGAACTTTCCATAGCAGCATGACCTTTAACAGAAAAATACCCTACTGAGCTGAATGCAAAATTTTCACTTCTGAAAGACGCAGACCAGACATTACAAGGAGCCCTTTAGATTATGTCTTCATTTTTCAAGCACTCACTATGTCTAAGAAGTATGCAAGAAGGTTTCCCACTCAGCTATCACCAAAAGCTACTTGCTGTTTAAATGCCAGAGAAATGAACCTATGCCACACGCCATTCTAAAATCTAGTGTTCTACTTTTTTTTTTTCCTTCTCTTGTTTTAGAAGAAAATTTCTGATATTCTTGCAAAATCAGAACCCAAACCGGGGAGCCCTGGAGACCTTCAGCAGCTTGTCAAGGACCATTACAGTGGCCGTCGGTCTGTGATTGAGTTAGAAGAGCTGAACCTACCAGGTACGGCTGGGCTTTGGTTGTCCTGAGGACCGGGAACGGACAAGATCCATTCTTGTCTACTGTTTTATCGGTATCTCTACTCGCAGAATTTACACATTTTCCCTGCTCGTAATCCTCTTCCCGCCACCTAATACTTTGTAACTCTTAGTGATTTATTTGGGATACTAAAAAAGGTATTTGCTGAATTGAATACTAGATTTGTGCATGTATGTTATCTTTTCCTGGGAAGATTAACTGTTCAGTACACAATTTTAGCAGACCCTTCACAGAGTAAATGTCTCTAATGAAGATAGATATTAAACTCACATAAGGACACTTCACCTATTGAAAAGTATTAGTGTGAAACTTTGTTGACCCTTCTTTTATAAATAAGAATTTTAGCTTAGGAAGCCTGTTAAGCTAGGTCCTGAATCCCAGAACTCAGGAGCCTGAGGCAGAAGGATCACAGCAAGTGTGAGTCCAGCCTAAACTATAGAATAAACACCCTATCTCCAAAAAATTAACAAGGTTTTTTTTTTATAAGCATTTTAGTTGTATTTTTGTGGTGGCATGGTTTCAGTTTTAGAGTTGTATTCGGGTTGTACCCAAGTCTCTTTCAAGCCAACTAGCCAAATGTAGTCATAGAATTCTGCATTTCATGGATACCACTATAGTTTGAGGTCCAGTACCTTATTTAGAATCTAGAAGATACTGCAAAAAATACAGTCCCTACTCCGAGCTTTTAGATTCTGACGCATCTGTGAGGTTCCTGGGCAAGGACAGGAGAAAACAGATGTTATCCTGAGAGCTTTGGCACCACTGCTCCAGATAAGCTATTTAGAGACTACTGGAGACGGCCAGTGCTGCTTTGGGAAGAAGTCAACAGTAGCTGACTTTCCATTACAGCTCTATGCTTTCTAGAAGCTTGAGAAGCTGAAGAACAGCCTGTTCCCTGCATAGTTATAATTCTTCTGTGCTATTTTTTGAAGTGCTCTTTGGGATTAGCAGCAGGAGTGCCCCCTGTCTGTTCTTTTCCAAGACAGTTGCCCTTGAGGGAACTGGAGGCATGCACTTGGATGTGAACAGGATCTGGAATCTAAAGTTTACTGAGCCCAGAGGGCTGCTCCTCCAGTGTGAGAGCTGTATCCTGGCTGCTCTGTGGCAGGAGCTGAGTGGTGTCACAAATCCTCTGCTCAAGCTGAGGCTGAAGGCCAGTTTTTACTGTGACTCAGTTTCCTCTTCTAGTTTCTCATGAGCATGTAACTTGAGCCCTGGAAGGATTTGTGAAGGACATTCTGCTATTCTGTGATCTCAGAGAACATCATAAACCTTAACTCTATGTAGAATTGTTGAGAGCTAACGGTTATAAGAAGCCCTTGGGATTCATCCAAGTTCCATAATAAGTTTGTATTATATTATTGTTATATTTAAGCCCCATAACATAACTGAGTAAGATCATGGGCTCATGTTTTTTTTTTTTCTTTTGTGGGGAGGAAGTGTGTTGAAAACAGCCAGAAAGAACAGGCTTTATTATTAGCTAATAGATGACTTCTCTGAGACATAGTCAATTAAGGCATCATTAGAAGATTTCATAGAAAAGACCCTAGTCACCTCACCAAGACCAAGACCAGCCTCCAGGAGTAGTAACCATGCTGGATAAAGAAATAGATGATGCCATTTGTTATCTGGAATAAGTTAAAGAAGGGATGTCAGTTATAAAGTATTGTTCCTAATCAGTTGGCTGAGTGTCTGACTAGATTTTAATCTGAGGCTGTTTGTGTCTGAAGGGCAGGAACATGTCCTCTTAATTACCATTAATTTTGCTGTATACTGCTAGCATGTTACACATGGGAACTTAATTAGAGAGTTCCAGACCAAAGGCACCTGGAGCTAATTAACCTCCACCGTCTCCTGAGGGCTGGTTTGGTTTAGATCAGTGACCCTAAGTGCCTGCAGTCCAGCTGCAACCAACTCACCCAGGAGTCTCCTCCAAAGAAACACAAGCCACCCTCAGGGACTTAGCTGAGTAGAGTCCATTCTTGTTGTCACTGTTTTGTATAAAGTGCTCCAGATGAGCCTGACCCTGTCTCAGCTGGGAGAATTGTAACTGTAAAGGCCATCAAAGGCTCCCTGCCTCTACTGAAGCAACAACTCTGAAAGTATTACGTAATACGAGTTCTATGTGTTATATGTATCACTAAATTAAATCATACTGCATTCGGTAATAGTTCACTCCCTAACACCCTATGTTTACACAGAAACTTTTTCCTATAGAAGGAATTGAGTTGATAACCATAATGTTACTTTTTTATATATCTCAGGCTCAGAGTGAATGATTCGACTCAGAGTTAATATTGTTGCGTAATCGGTGGTCAGCAGAGGACCTGTTTTATTTTGATGTGTTGTATTTTACAGCTAGGCTGAATTGTTATATCTTGATACATTATCCCCATTCTTTCCAAATCTATATTATATTTCCGTTTCTCGTAAGTATTTAAATAGTTACTACACATTTTTATGTGTGCATTCTCATATGCCATTTGGGTATGTATTTTTATTTTTAGAAATTACATTTGCAGAGCCTCTCCCTCTGTTTCTTCACACTTTTTCCAGATATGCCACAGGTGGCTTTGTGTACATCTGAGTCATTTCTTAGAGATGCTACATAGTGTTCCACTTCTTTCATCTGCCACAAAGCGCTCACCCCTTCTCCCAGATGTGGACACGTGTATGGCTTCCCACATCTCAAGATCATAGATTTTGCCAAAATTAATCTTTTTTGTGTGCCCATTTACAGGACACACAACAATTCCTTTCCATTGTTCACCCAGAAAATAAACCAGGGAATCACAGAGTATATAATCTTAATATTATTACTTTCCAAAATAAGTTTAGCGGTTGACAATTCTGCCTTCCGTTGGTAAATGTTACCATCACCCCACATCCTCCGTAACTCTTACTGTTATTATTAGTAGTAACTCTTATTACTATTGCACAGCTTCTAACATTTGCCGTCCTGCTGACTGCTCCCCCATTGCTCTTTTGGTTTGCTCTTCTAGGTAACTAATGGATTTGAGGTTCTCTCATGAATTTCTCAGCTGCTTACACCAGGCCTCTGCACACTGCCTCAGTCATAGATTTCAAATGTAAAGATGCTTCACCTATCTGTAAACGATATGCAGAGCTTCTACTTCCCTGCTCTGGAGTTAAAAGTTCCTATCCCAGGGATGAGCCCAGGTTATCCAATACACACTGGTCATCCTCACGTATACACAAACAACAAAATGTACTCAACAGGTTATATTTCTATACTTGTGTGGATATGTGTGTGCCACGATAACAATAGAAAAAGATTCTACCAATTTGAGAGTGGGGGGCATGGAAGGGGTTGGCGGAGAGAATTTGGGGCTTAGCTAGAAGGAGAGGAGGAGGAGGGAGAAGTGATGTAATTACATTTTAGGTAAAAATGTAAAACTAGAAATAAAATATTTTAAGTGAAAAAATAAAAAGTCTGTTATTGCTACTGCTATTATTTTTAAATAACACTTTAAATAATGAGCCTCCAAGCCACTCACGCTTTATAACTCATTCAAGAATTCATCATTCACATTTAATCTGTTTTGACTGTGTGCTTGCAAAGTTTTTAGCAAAGCATGTTTCTCGTATTTCTAGACTCCTGTTTCCTCAAGGCCAACGATTTGACTCACAGTCTCTCTTCATACCTAAAAGAAAGTAAGTGAAGTCTGATATTTAAAAAATTATTCACCAGGTCATTATTCCACAAAAGAACAGGCTTTAAGTCAGGTATGTCGGTACACCCATAATCCCGGCATGCTCAGGAGACTGAAGCAGGAAGATCAACACTTATTCAAGACTAACCTGAGCTACAGAGGGGGACTAAAAGACCCAAATACATAAGGTTAATCTCTCTAAATTAAATACATCTATATTGCAATTTTATTTAATGTGGAGGTAGGTAGGTAGATAGGTAGATAGATAGATAGATAGATAGATAGATAGATAGATAGATAGATAGATAGATAGATAGATAGATAGATAGATAGCATGCACTACATGTAAAATTGAGCTTCTAGCTTAAGTGGAGAGGGATTTAGTGTTGCATCTTTTTTTTTCTCAGTTGTACTATTGTAGGCCAAGGTGGTCTATTCCCCTGCCTCAGCTTCTCACATGCTGAGATTATAGGCTCATTATTGTGATGCTCATTATTTTATGTCATTTTAATGTTTAAATGTATTCCCGTTTTGCTCTAGCTTTGGGAATTTGGGTTTTATAATGTTTGGATGCGTTAGTCTGGGAATCTGGAAAGTGATGTCCTAGCCCAGAGCCTCCAGTCCTCCTTGAACTTGACCCTTTTACCTGAAAGATCAAGAAACTGAGCCATGTGATTTTTAATAGCTGGGAGAACTTCTGTTGGCATGTTCAGATTCAGACCTAGCTATTAAGCCCAATCTGATTTGATATTTTAGTTTGTATTGTGTATAACCAGAAAAAAACTAGATTATTCATAATAAAATATCATTTACTTGTTTTCAGCAATACCATAACTTACATAGAGCGATTCGACATTCTTCTGTCAGCCTCTCTGTGTTATGATACCCAATTTGTGCTTATTAAACACTTCTCAGAATTTAACTTCATAAATATAAACCTGGATTATAATACAAATACTATCATGGCATAAAAACTTGAAAATATTAGAATTCTAAGCCTACTGAATAAACATAATAATGAATTTGAAGTATTATTTATCATCAGTTCCATTTTAGATCATGCTGGATGTCTCTTTAAAATTTAACATGGGCCGGGTATGGTGACCCATGTCTCTAACCCCAGACTAGTGGATGTCTATGAGTTCCAGGCCGGCTAGGGCTCTGCACTGAGATCCTGTCTTTAAACAAACAAAAGGCTAAGCCGAACTAAAATCTAACATGATCGAATCAGAATTACCCTATTACTCAACAGTGTCTTTGAGCATTAAACGTAAGTTTAATCTGGTATCCAAAATAGCAGAAAATGTAGTAACAATCCGTGCTTGTTTGTTTTCTTAAGCACTTACAGATAAATAATTGGAGAGTATCCAATGTCCGCAGCACTGTTTTACCGTCTCCCCTACAGTTTTTGTGATCTATCTTTCAGTCTGTCCTAAGTGGGTCAAACTTCGGAAGACCCACGGTGAGAAGAAGTCGGTTCTGATGCTGATCCTCTGCAGCTCTGCTGTGCGAGCCCTGGACCTCATCAGGTCCGTGTCAGCAGTAAGGTCTCCTGAGTGTTTTCTAATACATGCCAACCTGTGTATTCTGTGTGCAATAAGTAAAACAGAGTCCCAACCTGTGTATTCTCTGTGCAATAAGTAAAACAGAGTCCCCACCCCATGAGATTCACGTTCTGTTGGAGAAGCTGAGAGTAACCGAGTAAGTATGCATGACACTATCCTAAATAGTGATGCGTTATCTAAAGAAAATAAGGCATGCAAACGAGATGGATGCGGAGAAGGATTCTTTTTTTAAGGGATGACTTGAGAGCAGAGACTCAGATGAAATAAAGGACAGAGCCGCATAGCTTTCTTGACCTGAAGTCAGAGGTAGACTTCCAAGTGTGCAGCAGAGAGCCCTGAAGCAGGAGCCATGGAAGGATGTGGGGCAGAGGAGCGCTGTGAGCCATTTGGAAGGCACACCTACACTGCTGTGTGGGGAAACCCATTGTGCAGGGCAGGGGTAAGAGCAACAAGGCCACACTAGCCAACAGCAGCAAGCAAGTGGGAGGGATGCTCTGACTCAAAAAAGGAACAAGGGAAAGCAGAATACCAGGGAATAAACTGTCTAAACCTATGTAAAGAAAACATCATGGGCTGGAAAAGCTCTTTCATTAACGTGAGTACCATACTCTTGAGACTCAGTGTTGTAAATATGCCTGCTTTGCTTAGGGTCATCTACAAATTTCACAGGTTTCCGAGTAAAACTCCAAGAAAATTTGTTTTTTTTTTTTTAACCAGATAAACTAGTTTTAAACTTTTACGAAAACATACAACTAAAAACAACCGACAAAGGGTTTTAAAGGCCACTGAGGAGAGGCGCTCACTGTCCCTTTCAGACTGGAATACATGTGTTACAGTCTCAGCTGTTCAAAGCCTCTGGGTCTGTCACGTGCAGGACAGGCAGAAGGGATGAGCAGGCCAGAAGTGAAAGGGAGGAAGCAGACCCAGATGCCTGTGAAAACGCAGTACACGGGAAAGATGACAAAGAAGAAATCAGCAGAGGAAGATGGATTTTCAGCCGTCGTGCTGAACAACTGAGTAGCCATCCAGAAAAATAAAGTTCGATTCCCATCTCACTCCTTCTACCAAGATAAATTCCAAATGGACCAAAAACTTAAAGGGAAAAAATGCTATAGTAAAGATAAGTTGACACATTATTAAGCACTTTCACAGGCATGCCCACTTGCTGCTTTTGTAGAATAAACAAAAAACCCTTCCACTGGGTCTGTGTAACACTGAGAGAACAGACAGAGGAGGGTGGCATTTACAGGGAAAGCCCTGTCTGGGAACCAGGCTTTGACAGCAGACAAAACAAAGGAAGTCTGTCCTGAAACAGGAGCTTTGTCAAGTACCCTGAGGTGCAAGGATATAGACTCCGTGGCGATTTAACATCTGTTTTTCTAGATGAACTAATCTAATCATGACTTTAGAAAAGTAGTTGTTAAACTTGACTATCCCTTCACATTCTGCTTTCTCCACCTCAGCACACACATGAACTCATACCCCACACCCTCCAGTAAAGCAAAATGTTCCTTTCAAGTTCGTCTGCTCCGAACATAACTGATCTTCAGTACTCCTGTTTACCTGGGTACTTGTTGGCCCTGAAATCAGAGCATTTCACACCAACTTCTCTGAGTTTGAGACAGGACGACTACAGACCCACTCACTGGAAGCTGAGATGCTAATGGCAGAGAAGTTGGCCTACATGTGACCTCTTAAAAACAAGTTGTCATGTTGATTCGAGCTTTTATAAATTCCTTCCTAAGGGGTATAAAAGCACTGTGTCGTCACACTTCATTTACCAGCTGTGCCCAGATACATTATGATCCATTTCAAGGTTAAATGAATTGCAAAGTGTGGTCTGAGCCAGCCCAAGGACCAGTGTTTAATAATCCTACTGTAAGGACATCCGTTCTCTTGACAGCCATAAGTCCTGTTATTTCCCTTGTTAACCCTGCCATGGAGAATGCTCATGTGTAATTAAGAACTCATTTGCAATAGAAATTGGATCGCATGTTTTGCTATTTTGTGTATCAATAGCTTCCTCCTGGTCAACATTATTTCTCAAAATATAATGACATAAAGGAAAGTAATACCCCATCTTAAGTATAACTCTAAATCTTAACTAAAAACTTACTTGTTCATTATACCCACTTTAACTCAAAACAGAATTTTAGGTGATACACAGAAATACACCAAAATGAAAAACAGATGGTTAAAAAGAAAACAATAAACATCAAAAAAATCAGATGAAGCCAACTGGAAGTGGTGTTCATGATCTCTTCCATAAAGCCTTGTTAGGTTGTAGAGATGGTCCCAACTTCTGAGGACAGAATGTGTTTGGAAAGGTCAGTTCACAGATCCCTGGCATTCTGTGAGTTTAAATTCAAAAATCAAAAATGACCCCAGGGTGACATATTGGCACTGTCATTAATGTCATCTATCAAATAAAATCATGGGGAGATGGTGTAACCTGGCTATTCATAGAGTAGACAGTAGACTCTGGGGTCCTACTGTCTACAAACAGTCCTTATAAAACCTTTCCTCTAAGGTACCAAACAGAGCAGCCTTGACTCTCAGAACTGATCATCTGAATTGATGTAGATGGATCCAAATTGTTGAATACCTAGAACTGAATGGACTACCTCACCTACATACAGATGTTATAAGTCAACCACCCAAGGATGAGTCTACCCAATAGCATTTTGGCCCTAACATGTTGAAATGAAACTGAGCATATTGCTGCATGCATGCAATCCCAGCACTTGGGAGTGGCAGCAAGGGGAGGATTGCAAATTTGAGGACAGCATGCATAACAAGTTCAAGGACCGTCTCGGGTATATAGCAAGACTCCATTTAGAATGAAGGATGGATGGGTGGGTGGGTGGATGGATGGATGGATGGATGGATGGATGGATGGATGGATGGATGGATGGATGGGTGGGTGGATGGATGGATGGATTTTTAATACATTGCATATCTAAAAACCTAGACGCTTGACTTCTCCAAAAATAAAGTCTCAATACTGGATTTGTAATCTCACATCTTAGCAATTGGCGTAATAACTGACCTTCTCAGGTCTGTAGTGCCCCTCAGTCCTCACAGCTGCCACCTAAAGAATCACTTCACTCATGCATGATTTGCACCTCCTCTCAGGGATCAAGATCTACTGTCCCATGTCTTTTTTCATTCCTTCCTCCTTCCCTCCCTTCCTTCTTTCCTTTAGGCTGCAATATTTTCATGTATGAAATTTTACAGAGAAGTTCAGTCTACAATATGGAAAAGTGGGGGGAGGGGATGTTCTGCCCTCCTCCCTGGTGCGCTCATCCCGTGGTTCTCTGTCTGGACACCCCAACAGTCTTTCAGATGACTGGGCTCCCCCAGATCACAGGCGGACCCCACTGCTCTGAGACTTCCCCTTGTAACCAGTTTTGTTGTTTCTGTTTTTTTCTTTCTGGGCTTTTTGGTTTTTTGGTTTTTTGTTTTTTTGTTTTGTTTTTTTTTTTGAGATTATGCAAAACTGCATGGAAAATTCTCTGCCAGATACCTGAAACACAGAAATTCTGTTTAGAGAACTGCAGACGCATGTGTTTGAATTTTCATAGAAACCGAAGTGTCTGGCCTTGCGTTTGACTTAGAAGGACACGTAGCTACATACCTGTGCAAAAGCCTTTCCCCATTTCTGATTTTTTTTTTTTCTGTTTTGAGATAGTGTCTTGCTATGCCGTGTAGACTGGTCTCGAACTCACCACAGTCCTCCTGCCTCAGCCTCTTGAGTGATTTCACACACGTCAGCCTGAAAGCCCACTCCAGCTTCACAGCAGAGAGACTTGCCTAATGATCTTTTTGTGTGTAGATACAAGCATAACTGTACACATTTACAACAGTCTTTTGAACAATAAACTATAACTTGTAAATAGTGAATTCTTAAATGAGTAAATTATCATAATCTACTCAACGAATTAATACTCCTTTTCATTAGGTCACTGACAGCATTTAAAGGAGATGCCAAAGTTATGAAATTATTTGCAAAGCATATAAAGGTGAGCAAGGGCCCGTAGTTCTGATAAGAGAGGTAAGTGGTCCATAATGGCATCGGAAGGCCTCAGCACTCCCATTCAGCCTCTTCTAATCTCCCTAGAAATCGCTTTCTCTTATCCACTCCTGATGGGACAGATTTAACAACTACACCAGTTTTCTCTGCATCCTGTGCCTCTCCATTGCCACCCTGGCCACTGCAGCCACTGCCGCTGCCTCGCTCTATTCCTGAATAGACGCTGAGGTCTGATTCCCAATTCCTTGGCCATTGACCAGTGTTCTAAAAAACAAAAGTTCTTCTTTTGTCCCCAGTCCTTAGTCCCAAACACAAGTGGCCCTGTTTGCTTTTTGATTTTTGTACATAGAGATAAAATGCTCTAAAGTGGCCTGTGATTATATTTTCTTAATGATTCTGCCTTTTCTTTCTTCTCCTCCAGGTCCAGGAGCAGGTGAAGTTGCTGGAGAAGCGTGTGATACACCTGGGTGTGGGAACTCCAGGGAGAATCAAAGAACTTGTTAAACAAGGTATGAAATGAGGAGGGTGAGAATTCTGGTCATAGCTAGCCGTTTACTTTGCCCCCGTGTGAGTTTAGGAAGCACATTTAGAGTGCTTTTTTACAAGAAGAAAAACAGACCTCTGTAAATCACCCAGTGAGAAACTCAACTCAGCCTTTGATCTCAGAAGCCAGCCAGTTTGAACAGTGCTATGGGGAACGACAAGGACCGTGGCCCACTGAAATGCATTTGCCCAACTAAACACATTCAAATTCCAGTGGCTCTGAGCAGCTGAGTGAATCCATGCAGCCTTTACCACCCATTAGCAGTCCTTGGAATTGGTAGAGTCTGCTATGATGAATATTTCCTTCTCAGGAAATTGAGGCTTGGTTCTCAGAGACTCCCATCCTAGTTATGATGGGATAATAAGTGTACTGAAATGAAAACACCATTTCTATAGATGATACAGAGATATTCCTGAATATTCCTCCCAAGCACATTTCCCTTTTAATGCTTTACACAGTAAGTATTCCAGAATTCCTGGGGGGTTTTAATAGTTTGCCAACTTCCTCAAGCCAGAAGCCTAAAAGCCTGCTGGTAATCGTAATTACCTGATCTTGGCCAGACCTTTAGGTTTGAGGTTCTGAGGTGTTTTTGAGGTGCTGGAGATTGAATCTAGGACCATACCCATGCTAGACAAGTCTCTAGCACTGGATCACCAGCACTCTTTTTACTTTGTACTTTGAGATGCAGTCTCATTAAGCTGCCAAGGCTGGCCTTGATCTTGGGGTCTTCCCTAAGCCCCCAGAGCAGCTGAAGTCACAGACCTGAGCCCAAAGGCTGATTCAGATTTATTGATTTCGTTCTTCATTTTCAAATTGCTTAATACAGTAATGTGACTTTGTCTTCTGTCTGGCTCCAATCCTGAATTATTTTGTATATGTCAAAGTAACATCTTCAGCAATATTGTAACTCAGGAAACAACATCTAAAATGCCTGGCATTCTTCTTCAGGTGACAATAACCTACAGCTAATTAAACCCACTGACTGCAGAGTTCTGTGTAAATGGCAAAGAATTAAGACACTGAAGGTCCCTGATGGGTCCCCAACATTTTTTAAATTTCTACTTGTAATTGGTGTTATGCTGGACATCCTTTTGTGTACTTTCTAACTGGTACCCACAGCATCCTTGGCTGGGTAGGACTCTTAATTTTTATAAAAGAAAACAGAGCCTCAAAAGATTGACTCCACCCATGGTCTCAGGCCAGGGCTTCTTCATTCCAGAGCTCCCCCCCCCCCCCCCCCCCCCGCCACCCCGGGGGTTTCTTGATACCGGGTGTTTGTCTTATGGAGATAGGAAGGCATTGGAATTAGGAAGCAGGTGTTAGGTACCAAGTCTGTTCTTTCTAAGTGATGCAGATTTGAGGAGATTGTATGGGCACTGGGAGAGGCCAGGGAGAGATTCTCGGGTTGGTCCGTGACTCCCCAACAGCACTCAGCTCAAGATTCAGCTCACCCCTTCTGGGACCCAGGACTTTTTCTATGTTACCCAATTCCCCCCACCACCTACAAATAGGCCCTTTTTAGGTTTCAAATAGAAGCAGAGAGGAAGGAAGGGAGGGAGACAGAAAGAAGCCGCCCAAGCTGTTGAGTAGATTTCTACAGTTGGGAAAACTCTGTTTGACAGCCTGTTTTATGTGGAAAAATAATGTTGGGCTGTTGATTTTTTTATGTGGTATTAATGAAAGCTTTTACTTCTGAATCTGATTGGATAGTTTAAAACATATTAGCCACAGTGTTAGGATGCATGGAAGGTGTTTGTAAAGATAGCCCCAGCACTTTGAGGTTCTGTCAAAGCTAGAGCAGTCACATAACTGCTTCTATGTTCTTAACACATATGAGCACATTTTATATTCTCAACACAGTGCTTATATTTTCAATATGTACGGAGAGTGTCCAGACATGAAAGACATCCCATGACACTGGGATCTGTAAAACTATCTTCAGAATGGTGGTGTTTTAATTTAGCAATTAAGGAAATGTTCTGGCTCTGGGCCTGTGAGAACTGCAAGAAGATAGAGAAGGGGCAGGTGAGCTGGCCAAGGGGGTCAGGGTGCTTGCCACCAGCCTGAGGTCTCGACTTGGATTCCTGGACCACAGCGGGTGGGAGGGAGGGCTGACTCCTCAGAGTTGTCCTCTGGCCTCCATACGCTCACCTTGGCATGCAGGCATGCTCACATACACACATGCACACACTCAATAAATGTCTTAACTTAAGATGAGGATAAAAAATAAGTTACTTTAGAGATAATTTCTAGTTAATTATAATGGGTATACTGCCTTTCTGTCTTTTTTATATGCAAGTATGTATTTTTATGAAGCAGAGATCATGTAACATTCCACATGGTTACAGTGTATTTGTTTTGTATGTATACATATAGAGAGACTTTATATTATAAATATAATATAATATATACACCTCATTTGTAATATGTATATTTATACCTTAAGGGGATTTTCCTTCTCAGGAAATTGATTTACTTCTCATTTGCAATATCTATGTATTACATTGTCCGTCTGCAATACTTTTAGTATGGAATACTTGGATTTTATCCAGTTTTTTAAAATTATGCATAACACAGTGGTCATCGTTGGAGTACCTTTAAGCTCCTGGTAGTTTTCTTAACTGGGACATCACAGAAAGAAAGCTGTCTTGTCAGGGCGTGCTTGACAGCTCTGGGTAAAGGGGGTTCCTCTCAAGAGGAGGCTTCTCTGCTTGCACTCTACAGCTCTCCTTTACAGGGGGACTGTCAACTTGTTTCCTTTCCCTGGTTTGCTAGCATAGTGCCAGTGAGGGGTGTAGACACAAGGTGTTATAATTACCTGGGGAGGAGAGGGAAGTGCTGGAGAGGGGGAGGCTGTGGGGAACAGCTGCATGGGGGGAGCTTCAGACACCGTTCCCAAGCATGGCGTGCAACAACTGCAGGAGCCAGATTTGTGCCACCTTTCAGGACCTGAGGACCATGGTCCTGGGTCTCCTCCAGCCTTCACGTGCAGTAATTCGAGGTAAAGCAAGCAGCAGAGTGTGTGTAATGCTAACGTGATTTGCCAGCCTCATCAGCATCCTTCCCCCCACCTCCTCAGACTCATGCAGACTCTGGTGCTCTCAACTCCTCCGAAGGCCCACTTGCCCTGGCTACAGGAGACGGCTTCTCAAATCCCTGTCAGGAAGGAGACCCCAGCCTCCGGCTTTCACACCTGAGTGTTGACAGACTTGAGCAGGGTCGCCTCTCTGTCCTCAGAAGCAGCCGTACGGCTGCATGTGTCAGAGGGCTGCATTTGGTTCCCATCAAGCAAGCGTCAGTGTGCGGAGGTTCATTGCTGGGGGAGAGGCCGGAGAGCGGGGCAACCAGGAGGATGAAAACCATTTTAATAGGCTTACGTCGTGAGGTCTTGACTGCCACGACTCTCGCTGTGTCTTTCAGATGGCCTTAATTTGAACCCCTTAAAGTTTCTGGTTTTCGACTGGAACTGGAGAGATCAGAAGCTAAGGAGAATGATGGACATTCCCGAGGTACTGTGTAATCAGCTGTTGTCTTTCATCTTTTTTTTTTCCAATTTGAACTTAAGTTCAAACACAGTAATAAAGTCTTTGGCATGGGGAGCCAGCACATTCTAGCTTTGGAAATAATTTCTGTCTTCGACACTGAGGTAACCATTATAGAACCATCTCATCCGCTTACACATAACTGTATCCTTTCCATGTGTAGTATACAGTCCGTTTGGTTGCCCTCTAAACGGCCACGGCCCCTGCCCCACTAGGACGTCTGTACTTCAAAGCAGCTCGATGATCTGGAGGATTTGCCTTTTTCCCCTGCCTCTCCCTCCTCACAGACGGCCATCTCGGCCCTTTATTCTTACATGTACATTTTCGGCCAAATCGGGGGAAGAGAGGCCGCCTCCTGGTTGGCTTCTTCAGATCCCCACAAAACCTACTTACATGATTTACAAAGATGTTTTCATTTTGTGTGGAGGGTTTCTGTGTCTCAGTGGATTCAAACTGAATGACTGGATGCCTTTGTGGGCACCGCACAGCTCACTGTGTATTTATGAAAAATAGCTCATTGCCCTCATGATATAGAAATTTGGTTTTGCCACCCACCCTGTTATCATGGAACAATTTTTCAGTCTAATCTGATATGTGTGGGGAGGGAGTTATGTAATAATAAATAAGGCTGTCAATCACCTCTCAGGATAAATCATGCCAGTCACTATCAGAGAGGCTTGGGATTATGTCTCTAAAACGTGCTGTGAGTTAATTTACCACATAAAACTACTTTCCCAGACTGAACAAAGTTCATTATAATTGATTGGCAAGTTGTATTAAGCATCAAGTTTAAGAACCATTGGCACATGCACACATGTGCGCACACACACACACACACACACACAATGGGGTACACTGTGCCTCTGTGAATAGCCTTTTTTTAACTAGTTATATGTCAGACACAAAGCCAGGTTTTATAGTTTCTATTATAATGTTAAATGTGAGTAATCCACTATAACAGTGTCAGAAATTTATCATCAGTTTTTACATTTTTTTATTTTAAAAAACATTTGTATTCATTTTACATATATCAACCACAGATCCCCCTCTCATCCCTCCTCCCACTCCCCCCCCCACCCCCCGCAGCCTCCCCTCCCAATCCCCTCCACCAAAAGGGTAAGGCCTCCCATGGGGAGTCAGCAAAGCCTGGTACATTCAGTTGAGGCAGGCCCAATCCCCACCCCCTGCATCAAGGCTGTGCAAGGTAATGGCCTCCAAAAGCCAGCTCATGCACCAGGTATAGATCCTGATCCTGCTGCCAGGGGCCCCTCAAACAGACCAAGCTACACATTTGTCTTCTGCATCATAGATATCTTTGTTATGTTTATGCCATTAACAATGATCACAAGGCAATCAATCCTTTATTGGATCCTTGCATGAAAATCTGGGTTACAAAAAACACTTTGGAGTCTTTGAACATTGCTATGGCATTTTCTTTTGTATGGATGCAAACGTAAAGGCCCTTTAATGGCACTGATGTTTTTACATAGTACTCTTCCTTTACTTATGTGACTCTCAACTCTGAATCAACATGCACAGGACTTTTGCCCACTCTCATTCTGGCCATAACAGCTGTATGAACATCTGGGGCCCCAGATGTGGACCTAGCCCTCTCTGATTCTGGCCATAACAGCTGTATGAACACCTGGAGCCCCAGGTGTGGACTTTACCCTCTCTGATTCTGGCCATGGCAGCTGTATGAACACCTGGAGCCCCACATGTAGACTTTGTTCACTAGGACTACTTTCAAGTGATCATAACCTTTCTATTGTTCTTTTTTTCCTCTCATTTAGATAAGAAAAGAAGTTTTTGAGCTTCTAGATATGGGAGTATTTAGCCTATGCAAGTCGGAGTCCTTGAAGCTGGGCCTTTTCTAAGCCTGGGTCCTGGTGAAGTGTCCAGCTGCCAACATCCTGCAAGTGCTCAGTAACTACCTACCGTGATGTAATGATGTGAACTGCATCCGTCACCCGGTGGATCACTGAGAATGCGTCCTGGGCATTCTTTGACAGCTGTCCTCCGGCTCACGCCCTCACACAATAAAGAAGCTCTGCCTTGTGCGTGTTGTCTTTGTTGAGCAGACTGAGTTTTTCTTCTTCTCTGCTTTGACTACTCAGGAGACAGGAAATAAACCGGAGCCACTTCTTCCTCTGAGCTTCAGTCTTTCTTAGAGGCTCCAAAATGGGAATGCTACCTCACACAACTGTCAAGGAGACCACGAGATGGTGCCTGCGGAGCAAGTTGGTAAACTAAGCGTGACGGCTGAGGTGTAGCTCAGAAGTAGACTTCCCGCAAGTGGTTAGGGGATCTGGAAACCAAAAGTCCATCCCCCCTTCCCTCATTTCTGATTGGTCAGCTCAGACAGCGAAAAGTGAGCTATCAGCTCACAGCCCTTGTCAGGCAGGTCAGCTGGAAGGGATCCCGCCATGGGGAGACAGATGCCTGCTGGGTCTTTGTCATAGCTTGAAGGGAAGCTGGAAGCACAGTGTGTGTTATTTATGTCTCTTCATATCTCTGTGCCTGTCAGGTGCCGTCTGACGCCTCTATTCCCTCGGTGAAACATGGTCTCGGCACACAGTGTGGCCCACAAAACTAGAGAGAGCAAGTGTGCCTGGTACGGGCAGATAATAAATACAGCGGCCTTGTCCACTTACTTGATTCGACTTTTTAATTTGAAACAGTTTCCAACATGCCCAGTTTTTGCAGAAATAGTGTAGATAATTCCCATGTCCCCTTTCCCAGGTTCTCCCCATTTTACCATCTAATACACCCAGTGCACGGTGCCCAAACTGACGGTAAACCAGCACAGTGCGGTTAAACAACTAATACACCCAGTGCACGGGTGCCCAAACTGACGGTAAACCAGCACAGTGCAGTTAAACAACTAATACACCCAGTGCACGGGTGCCCAAACTGACGGTAAACCAGCACCAGGACAGTACAGTTAAACAACTAATACACCCAGTGCACGGGTGCCCAAACTGACGGTAAACCAGCACCAGGACAGTGCAGTTAAACAGCTGTGCATGTCATTCTGCTGGCACCAGTTTCTCCTCTGATGGCCTTGTCCCAGCCGAGGCCCCATGGAGGATCCTGCTGCACTGGGTAGTCTTCCTTATGGCGACAGTGCCTTGTGCTTCCTTCCCTCCTGACCCCTCGGGATGAGCGCTCATCACTCCTTTTGTAAACTGTCCCAAACTCTGATTGTATCATATCGTGAAGTTCTGTGGCTTTCAGTCAGAACCACAGTGGTAGCATGTCTCACTGTGTCCTATCAGGGGATACAGAATGTCACTGTGTCTTAGTTCCCATGATACTGGCCTTGAACATCCGGTAAAGGTGCCATCTGCCACTTTCCTCCATAGCAGAAGGCTGTACCATTTTTCCGGTTGTAGTCCATATCTGTGTTGGAGGAGATACTTTAAAGACATGTAAATATCTTTTTCTTCAAGCCACCCAGTCATTTTTAGCAGCCACAGATTACTACTGCAGTATCTTTTCTGTTCCTTTCATTCTTTTGATCTTAATTGGAATCCCTGTGAAAAGCTTTCCTTTTTCTTGGTTTCTTCATTCAGTTATTTCTTACACCAATGAGGACACATGAATGTTTTATTCTATGGGTTATAATATATTACTATTTTTATTTTATTGATCAAATTCCTTTTTTCATTTGTTTTGTTTCAAGACAGGATTTCCCTACATAGTCCTGGCTACTCTGTAGACCAGGCTAGCCCCAAACTCAGAGATCCACCTGCTTCTCCCTCCCTAGTGCTGGGTTTAAAGGCATGTACCACCACACCTGGCTACTGATCAAACTCCATTTTGTTACTCATATAATTATCTGCTCTGTTCCAAGCACCATGTGTACAATTCCTTATATAGTCTGCTTCACCACTGAAACATTCCTAACAGTATTGTCACACTTTTAATTCATTTTTTGTTATGTTGAGACAAGCTCTCATATTTCCCTTGGCTATCCTGGCACTCACTGTGTTGACCAGGCTGGCCTAAAAACTTGGATCTGCCAGCCTCTGCTTCCCAAGTGCTGGAATTAAACCATGCAACACTATGTCCAGTTCTTGTTCATGTTTTATAGTCAATAAACTGAGCCTCACCAAGAGCACGCGCAGTACTAATAATAGAAATGGAAGTCAGGCCCAGGACTCAGATTCCATTCGGGAAATCAAGCTGTCTTTTTGGAAACTCGAGCATACAGCCATCAGATAATAAAGGAAATGGATGCCATCGCTGATGAAGTTTCACATTGAAGTTATTCTAGCTCACAGGGTGACAAATCACAGCCCAGCAAACCCACACTGCTACATTCCAGTGAGCGCTGCCTGTGCACCTCCTCAGGCCTCAGGGCTGCCACACAAGTGAACAAAGAAGACAGGAGCTCACTTCACCTTCAGAGATCCTGATTGGAGCCCAACGAAGAGAAAGAAGGGCCGCTAGGGGAGTGAAATGTTATGGCCAGACCAAACCCTGTTATTTTCATCCTTTCGACCCTAACAAGTGAGATTTCCCTATCCAATGATAAATAAAATGGATCACATCATAGCTCCCTAATCCAGGCATGTAACTGTTTGTCATCTTAGACAATCTAGAAAAACATACACCAGGCATAAGCTCCTATGAAGACATGGCAGTCTAAGCCTGGCAAAATTCAGAACAATCCACCAAGTTGTCCATAACCCTGAGACCATTGGGAATATTGGGAGTATCCACCCTGCACACATAACCATGTCCTGACTCTACACATGTTTGCAATATCCGCATCCCTGCAGGTAATAGGGAAAGGCTATTAGATGTAAGGCGGTCCAAATTTGTAAAGCGTGTGATACTGCCTAAAAGGTATTGTGACGTGCTGTCCTCCAAACATTAGCTGCCATCACTGTCTAAACCAGAACAACTGAATGTCAACTGCTGTTGACATTCCTGCATAGAATAGAAACTTGGGAGAGTCGTTAGATTCCAGCCACTCCTTTCTGCACCCTGCTCCCATCCCTATGTAGTTCTGCCCCAACTGCATGTGGTTTTAGGAGTTACTAAACATACAGTGTATGTTTTAGTATATAGGTAGACCATTCCCTGAAGAATAGACTCCACCTATGCCGTGATGACAGAGTTACCCATGCGGGCATGAGATTAAAGCCATGTGGCTGTTTGGGGGTCAGTACCCTCCACCCCCTGTAAGGAAGCTCAGTAAGTACACTGCATTGGAATCATTGCTTTGGTCTGTCATTGGTTCCCTGTCTCCTGTGAGCATAAAGAGTGTATATACCAGGTTACACTGTGATTAAGGAAAAATAAAGGCTACAATTTAAGAAAACCCCTCCCCAAATTGTTTAATGTTACCACCACATGACAAGCTACTAGCCAGTGGGTGTCAGTCCAGAACAGTGGTTCTTAGGCAACTTCCCCCTTAGGGTGCATTTGCTTTTTTTTTTTTTTTTTTTTCCCCCTCCTCGACAGGATCTCACTAGCATGACTAGCTTGGAACTCCTCTGTTGACCAGGCTGGCCTTTAACTCAACGATCCTCCTACCTCTGCCTCTCAAATACTGCAATAAAAGGAATGTGTCACTATTGTTCTTCGTATTTTACTCTTTGGGGGGCCCGCCACTTAGCTCCCAAATAATTCACACATGGAGGCTTATTCTTACTTACGAATGCCCAGCAGCTTACTTTCTAGCCAGCTTCCCTTAAATTATCCTGACTACCTTTTGGCTCTGGACTTTTCCTGTTCTCTTACTCTGTAAATCTTACTTTTACTCTGTTGCTGGCTGTGTAGCTGGGTGGCTGGTCCCTGGAGTTCTTCTCCTCTGGATCCTCACTACCTCCTCCCAGATTTCTCCTTCTATATATCCTCTCTACCTGACAGCTCCACATATCCTTTCTCCTGCCTTGCTATTGGCCGTTCAGTTCTTTATTAGACCATCGGGTATTTTAGACAGGCCCAGTAACACAGCTTCACAGAGTTAAATAAATACAACATAAACAAAAGTAACACACCTTAAAATGATATTCCACAACACACCACCACTGCCCAGCTTTAGGGTACATTTGCAATGCCTAAAATTATGTTTAGCTGCATACTGGAGCAGGAGGCTGCTACTGGCATCCAGTGGGAGGTGTGACTGACACTTAGCTGGTTGAAGTCAGGGATGCAGCTAAATATTCTATGACACACAACATATCCAGTTGTCAAAAGTGTTGAGGAACATTGATTATTAATAAGCAAAACAAATGAAATGTATTTGCAAGTGTTAGTTGTGTTATCTAGAACCGGATTTAGGCCCACTTCACGAGATGGAAACCATACTCAAAACTCCTGAACTGGCCAAGAACCTAAGGTAGGTCATGGGCCCTAGGAAAAACAACCTGAGACTGGGGTAGGTCATGAGCCCTAGGAAAAACCTACTACTATTATTCTGCTAAGGAGCATGGCAATAAAATCACTCCTAATAACACAATGCTATGCCCATAGATAAGTACCTCACTGGATCCTCAGCAGAGATTATTCTTGCAGTAGATGGCAATTAACACAAAGACCCACAGCTGGACAATGTGCAGAGCGTGAGACTTCAGAGCACTCAGTCCTACGTGAGATGTCATCAAATCCCTCCCTGCAAGGCTCAGGGATCTATGTGGAAGAGGAGGCAAAGATTGTAAGAGCCAAGGTGATAGATGACTCTGAGGAAACATTGTCTTTTATACACAACAGGAGTGAAACACACAAATTCACAGAGCCTGTGACAGCATGCATAAGACCTGAGAAAGTTCAAACCAGACATGATCCCAGCACTGAGAAGGGCAGTGAACACAAAATCCCACCCCTAACCAAGAAGCTATCTGTAACTGATACCTGCTGGGAAAGGAAATACACTACAGAATATTCAGGAGTATACCAACCACACCCAAGGCCAGGACAGGAATAGTTGGCCAATAGAAAACAGAGTCTGGAGTTTGGGAGATTGTTGTTTTGTTTTGTGGTTATTGTTTTTGTGGGGTTTTTCTTTTCATTTTGTTTTGTTTGGGTATTTTCTGCCTTATTAGATTTTTATTTTCCATTTTTTAAGAGGGGATATGAGGTTGAATAGGTAGGGTGGGTGGGGAGGAGTTGGAAAGGAAAGAATATGATCAAAATATGTTTGTAAGACAAAAATTAATGAAAAATAAAAGAGAAAAAGTTTAGAAAAGAGGGTGAATATATAATGTGTACCTGGTACCAAGTACTACTTGGCTGAACCACATGGTGCCAGATAGTGAGGCATTATTCTGTGAGGTTGTCTATGGTAAGAGTAACATGTAAATCATCAGACTTAATTGAATCAGATTGCCCTCCATTATGTGAGTGGGATTCACCGCCCCCCCCCATTTAAGACCTGCCCAGAACTGAAGGCTGAGTTCCCCCACCCCCAACTAACAGAATTCTAACTGAAAAACTGACTCTTGCTAAGGTTATGCCAGTCTGTTGGTCTTCAGAACTCAACTGGGACACTGATTGGACTCTGCAGGTTTTGGACTTAGCCTCTGAAATTGTGTGAGACAATTCTTTATAATATATACTTAGGTGTCTGTGGATTTGATTTTCAGGAGAGGCATGATTAACAACTACCCGTGAAGCTTTTTTAAGTTTGCCATCTTGTTTTATTAGAAGGCTAAAAAATACTGTTCTTAATGCTCTGTTACAGAAATAACCCTTTCGTTGGGCATTATCTGCTCCAGCATTGGAGCAGGACCTTAAGTCACAAACGTGCCTGGTGTCTTGTGGGACGGTTGTATACAGATTAACCTTGTAGTCTGTGGCTGCTCTTTAAACCCAAGCCCTTAGCCATGTTCATTTAGCAAAACAACCAGTGGATGCTAACGGTGTCCGCTGACACCTCACTCACGCCGTCTGGTAGGTGACAGCAACAGTCCGTCTAGTCACCACTTGCAGATCAGATTCAAATGGCATGCTGAAATCTCCCATGGGTGATTTTCTTTTCGTTTGTCTGTTTCGCAAGTATAAAGACTGATTCTAAACTGGAAACCTCCTACTGTATATATTTGCATTTACTTGATATTCTCTTAAATCAGGTCCATTTGTCATTGACACACCATGGCTTCTCTGCTGACTTTATAAAATTCAAAGTCTGCGTAAAGGAATATTTATAAGTTGTTAACGGCCAAGGGAGAAAACCCTCAAACCAGAGCTAATAACCATATTGCAAGGCTGAACGTCCGATGACGCTTCACTAACCTCTAAAGGATAGATTTGAGAGAGGCTAAGGGGAGCCTTTTTCTTTCAAGGTTTTTATTTTTATTTTATATGTATGAGTATATTGTCTGAAATCATGTGCAGGAGTATTTTGTCTGAGGCTGAATTATGAGTATTTTGTCTGTGCACTATGTGCATGCAATGCCTGAGGAGGCCAGAAGAGGGTATTGGATCCCTTGGGTCTGGAATTAAAGACACTTGTGACACTATGGGTACTGGGAATCGAGCTTGGGTCCTCAGGAAGAGTAGCCAGTGCTTTTAACCATTGAGCCATCTCTCCAGCCCCAAGAGGAAATGTTGTCATCTACATTTTCTGTCTGGTTCTTTCTAATGTATGGAAGAGAGGGGGGGGGAGAGAGAGAGAGAGAGAGAGAGAGAGAGAGAGAGAGAGAGAGAGAGAGAGAGAGAGAGAGAAAGAAAGCTAGTGATATTAAATACATGCACCTACATTCTGAAAATTCCTGTGTTTCTCCTTTCTCCCTCACAAATGGCAGAGCTAGATGTATGTGGTCTCAGAGTATTTTCCCAACTTAGTTCATATTCGTGTTAGGCAATAGCCATATTTGGGGAAAAGCTGATAGCCCTAACTTCAATTGTATTAATCACCAAAGATTTACACAAGTTCATAAAGATACACTTAGGAAGCTTTTGCCTCGACTTAACCAACAAACCTCAGAAACTTCTCATAACAACTGCTTCTGAGCGTGAGCAGTTGGTTTTTACCGACACTGAGGCCAACTCTCTTAGGCATGGCATTTAACACAGCAGGTTTACTGAACTGAAATCAGGTGCACCCAGCCGTGACTGGAGAGAGCTGTGCTTACTGCAGGTAGCAGGTCTGCCTAGAGAACAAGACAGAACTTTACAACTTCATGTCATTCTTCATGTAGCATTAGCATCATGTGATAGGACTACAAGTATGAATGTTCTAAATGTCCCTAAAGTATGTGAGTCACCCACAGGACCAAAATGGAGATGATGCCCCAGTATGACCTGTCCAGAATGCCAGAAAACACAGCCCTGAAGCAGCAAACGTTGCCTGCCCACCAGCTAGATTTATCTGCCTCGGTGGTCCTCTCTATCTTTTTTGCCACAGGAGGATTCTGCCTCTGTATGGGCATCATCCTTCTACTGTCTGCAAAGAGCACCAAGGAAATCGAGGTTTGTCGTGGTTTACGCTTTTAATTTCCAAAGTTGCTCAGTTTGGGACCATAAATGGGAGCAGTCACTTTAAGAACATAGCCCCTCAATGGGAAACTAGGTATGACTGGATCCACCCAACTTTGGGCTGGCGGGGATGCAGATGGGAAAAGAGCCCTTTGTGTTGACATCATTCATTCTTGCTGTCACACTGATCACCTACAGCCGTATTTACGTACAAAAGCCTGCCCAAGTCAGGTGATCTTGGAGAAGTGAGCAAGCAACAAACAGAGGCAGAAGGGGAGGGTCAAGTTCAAAAGCCCACCAGACCCCAGTAATCCGTATGTTAATGAGCCCAGAGCCAAAAATAAAGATCTGGGGTGGTTTTTTTTTTTTTTTTTAAGCATATGAGCTTTTAAATGTTATTCTTGTGTAGTTAAGGTGTCATGGTTGTAATAGTTTACTGGGCACAGTGAGTTGTTTTAGTACATGTTTACAAATGCATGCTGAGCAAACCAAGGGAATTGCCATTTCCCTCTCCTTGCTTTCTTTATGATTAGATTCTAGCTCCTCTCTTCTAGATAGCTATGAAACATACAGGAAGTTACTACGAGCCGTAGATACACTACTGTCCTGTGGAGCACAAGGATTATTCTGTCTGTGTTTGGGTCACCTCAGTCAGCCTCATCCCTCCTCCCACTGCCCCCCTTCCTCAGCTCTGGCTACTCTTCTCCTGTACACGAACTGTTTAAGCTTCCATACACAAATGACAGCGTGCAATATCAGTTGTTCTAATGGCCTCCATAGCTGTTCATTTTGCTGCAAATGACAAGGTTTTGTCTTTATGACCAAATAATGTTCCATTATAGATATGATACACTACGTTGTCTGTATTCATCTGTCATTGGACAATTAGATTGAGATCAATCCCATAATATTATGAATAGAACTGCAAACAATTGTGGGAATATGGGTATCTTTTTTTTTTTTTTTTTTTTTGGTTTTTCGAGACAGGGTTTCTCTGTGTAGCTTTGCGCCTTTCCTGGAACTCACTTGGTAGCCCAGGCTGGCCTCAAACTCACAGAGATCCACCTGCCTCTGCCTCCTGAGTGCTGGGATTAAAGGCGTGCGCCACCACCGCCCCGCAGGGTATCTTTTTAATGTGCTAAATTGCATTGTCTTTAGCTATATACCCAATGAGAGGAATCACTCTCTACAAGTCACTTTAAGTATGAATGACACCTGCCTCTCAAATTCTATGAATAGCAGACTACAGTCTTTGCTCTGTTTTTATCTAAAGGTTTACAAGTTCAGCTGAACACTGAATTGCAAAATACTGTCATTGTGTACCTAGTATATTGGGGATATGTGTTTCTCACTAAAATTCTTAAAGGTAGAGAGCATCAGAGATACCATCTAATCAAAAACTGTGTGGTCATGAAACATTTCTTCTAATTCTATGTTTCTACACCGAGGAATGGAATCTATGAAATAAAGTGCATTCCAGTATGACATCTCTGGTAGATAAACTGTTCTACCAAATATGCTGATGATCAAAAATTAGGGTCCTAGAGGTCAAATATAATCCTCCAGTCAAAAGGGAACCTTGGCCACACTGGAGCCCCAGTTCCCGTGGTGTGGTTCAGTGTGCTGTCTGTGCTTGCTCTTGTCTGGCATACTGTCCTGTTCTTCAACGCTCTTTATAAGCTGAAGTATGGTTCCACAACCAGAAATGGAATCGTTTTCTCAGAGTAATTCTCCACACGCCGTGGGTGTGGAGAATGGTGACTTAGAGCTCTTTAATATTCCCCTTCGCTTTTCTGTTTTAACTCGAAGGGACTTCACAAAGACTCAGTATTCCCTTTTTCCTGTCAGTCTTCTCTCCAAAAAAAAATCCTACATCCTACTGGCACCTTATCAGAGAAAAGGCCACTTCTTTGCTTCTATGAGCTACCACTCGCCCAGAATCCTCTGATTGCTCTTTCTTCATCATAGACAGGGAAGCAGAAGCCGCCCACAGGATTGGGAAGCACGCGGTTCCTGGTCCCCCCAGCCCCTACCCTGTCTCTGAACCTTGCCTCCCACCGTCTTCAAGTTTCATCCTCCCAGAACTGAGTGTGGAGCGCCTTGCCAGAGCACACAGGCGTCACTCACTTGGGACACTTGACTCTTTTTTTTTTTTAAGAGTTTATTATATAATTTTTCCACAGAATTTAACTTTCAAAAGGCAGAACACATCACTTTCTCAAGCTGAGAATTATTGCACATACATCAATAATCTTCTTTGGAAATACTGTTTTCCTGCTTTGTCACTTTCAGTAACTTCCTCCCGATGACGTGTGAGGTAATTAAGCCGAATATTTTCCATAGAAAAAAATGGAAACTAGAGAGTGAGTTTCCTGTAAAGGTGATTAGGCTCGGGCTGGAAGCACGGTTTTCGTGAATCACCGGCTAATGCCTTCCTAGCAGCCCCTACTCAGGACTGAGGGAAAGTGGCTTCCTCCCAACCAATCACAGAAGTGTGCAACAGAGATATGGAGTTTCCCAGCCAGTGGCAAGGTGCCTCCTGGCGACTCAGTGGAAGACTTGTAAGAAGGCCTCCTCCCAAGCAACCCAGAAAAGAACACCCACACTGCAGGCTGTCCCCTAGCCATGCCACGGGCTCCATCTCCAAAAAAATTGAAGACTTTGGAGAGGCTGGGACATGGAATTT
The DNA here is from genome assembly GCF_049852395.1 of Peromyscus maniculatus bairdii. Lineage (NCBI taxonomy): Eukaryota > Metazoa > Chordata > Mammalia > Rodentia > Cricetidae > Peromyscus > Peromyscus maniculatus. The sequence goes on along the minus strand of NC_134863.1, from coordinate 47,489,775 downwards.
TCAGATATGGGCTCATCTAACCTCTACATGAATTATTGTGTTTCCCTGCCTGACAGATTAATTACACAAATATATGTGCCAATTGTGCTCAGCTACGGGAAGATAGCTCAAATTTTGACAAAGAATGCACTTGCTCTGTTCCTTTTTACCTTCCGGAGAAAATGGAGGTGAGTTCAATTCACTCCGTACTGATGGACCTCTGCATGTTCCTGCGTGTTGTTTTTGCACTTTCCATCAAAGGCTTTCCAAAAAACTGAAAGGTATAAGAAATAAAGCAAGGTAGAAATGATAAGTCTTGAGTCCATGACCCTACAACCTCAGAATGTCTTTTGTGTTGTTATACTGTTGCTTTTTTTTTGTTTCTAAGCCTCAAGATTCTATTTTTAATTTAATTTATTTATTTTACATCCTGACCACAGTTTCCCCTCTCTCCTTTCTTCCCATTCCCTCTCCATACCCGCTCCCCAATCCACTCTTCCTGTTTCTATTCAGAAAGGGGCGGGCCATAGATATCAACAAAGCATGGCATATCAAGTTGCCATAAGACTAAGCACTTCCCCTTGTATTTAAACTAGGCAAGACAATGCAGTGTAAGGAATAGGTTCTCAAGAGCTAGCCAAAGCATTAGGGACAGAACCTGCTCTCATTGTTACAAGTTCCACAAATAGACCAAGCTATACAACTGTCACATATTTGTAGACAGGTCAGTCCCATGCAGGCTCCCTGATTATTGGTTCAGACTATGAATTCTTATGAGCAAGGTTAGTTGATTCTGTGGGTTTTCTTGTGATGTCCTTGAACCCTCTGGCTCCTATAACCCTTCCTCCCTCTCTCCAGCAGGATTTCCCAAGTTTATCCTAATGTTTGGCTGTGGGTCTCTGTGTCTGTCTCCATCAGTTACTGGATGAAAGCTCTCTGATGACAACTGGGGTAGTCACCGATCTCATCATAGGAGATGGAGATGGCCAGTTCAGTTCACTATTGCTAGGTGTCTTAGCTGGGGTCACCCTTGTAGGTTTGTGGGAGTTTCCCTTGCATCAGGTTTCTACCTGTCTCTGAAAAGCCCCCCCCCCCGCCCCGCAACCTCAAGATTCTTAACTTTCCAACATGATTTGTATGACCAGTCACACAGGTTGTATTATAAATATGTGTGTGGACAGGGCTATAGAATTTACTACATTTAGCACCTCGTGTTAAGTGAAATCATTAATGGACTGAGAAGTTACACAGTTTGGCTAAGGTCACACGTTAAGTTAGTGTCAAGAGTTTTGCCTGGTGGACTTCTCCGTGGATTCTCCTACCCCAAGTCATCTTACCAGTGCAGTTGCTGGATCCGGAGGCTCTCAGCATGGCTCACTGGCAGTGTCAGGAATGCCAAGAAATACAAAGAGAAACCCCTGCTGTTGGGTTGATTAAATTATCTCCTGTGACTACAGATTCTAGGGAGATTCCGTAAAGAAACTTCCCAGATCAGGAGGAGGCAAAGAGAGCTGTCCACCCTGACCTTTAGGGAAGAGGAAGGGAAGGGAGAAGTGAATGGGTTTTTCAGGAGATGATGATGACTTGGGTTTGAAACCAGCTAAATGACCTGTAAGCCCTAAGGTGGGTGCTCAGTGGAGAGACAGAGAGAAAACTAGCCTGTACCTGGATTCCTATGTATAGTGACATTCTGAAGGAAAGCAGGGAACCAGGTCTTTGTGGGGGACACTGAGAGGAAGGGGTGTAGAATGTAGAGCACAGAATGGACATTTGAAATATCTTTGAGAAGTAGAATAAAATACATTTTTCATTTGAGTCTTGACTGTTAGGTAAAACCATGGAGGCATAAAAATCTCTTCTCAGCGCTTCATGCAGGGAGTGTAGCTGAGGGGTGTCCCAGCTCTGTGCCCAAGGGCCAGGCTTCCAGGGGGTCTTATGAGCCACTGGCTGATCACAGCAGTAACTAAGGTAGGCTCTCCCCAGAAGAGAAGCGTCCTGGGAGGCATCATCGCATAAGCCTTCCTGTCAGCTTGCTGAACGGTCTTAAGAAATACTGCGGCCCGCGACCTTCCTTGCTCTCGTTCTTGACCTTCTTCTAGCCCTCGAGTCCATCCATACTTCCTGAATTCCCCCTCTCCTCCTTTCCCTCTTGAAGGCTCCGAATATTTAAATTTTTGAAGGAAGAAAAATCCCAAAGAGAAAGCCTAGTATCAGTTCCCACCTATCTGCGCTCTTAGGGAAAGCACAGAACTTGCCGCTAAGTTAATGACATTCTTCACCAGAGCCCGAGCACGGGGAGTTTCTAGTCTCCTGCCTCCCATGTGCCCAGCCTGCATATTCACGTGCAGATGCTTGGTGACTCCAGTTCTAAGTCCCATCCCCTGGATTTGAAACCGTATTCATGGCTCTGGGTGCTTACAGCAATGCAACACGCAAAATGTTTGGTGTGGTATGTTTGTCCTCCCCCAATGAAGCATTAAAACAGCTTCCGAGATGAGAGAGAGAACGGTGACCACCAAATGGCTGTGTGCAGCTTCAGCTCAGTGCAAAGACAAGCCCTGGGTCCATCCCACTGAGCAACACACACAAACCCCCAGTCAACCTTGCCAGTCAGCACCTCCTTCGGGTCATCCCATGGCAACTACCCCCACAAACTCAGAATCAAGCTCCATACAATCATCCTATCCTAGCAAGGTTGTTCATCTAAAACCAAGTCCTCACTGAGACCCTCAGCATGCCGGCCCTCATCCATGCCAAAACATGCCCAGTACTACCATCCACCCAACTGCTCCTAGACTGCCAGTTGGTACAATGAGACAGCACCACAGACAAGAGGTCCCTAACCTACAGCGGCTGCTGTGGCTATTCTGCCGTCTCAATATGCCACAGTATAAATTTACTGCATAGTCTCTAGCAACATCTTAATACATGGCCTGTTCTTCTCATACAAGGTCATTAGCTTTTGACTGCTGTCCCACTCAAGAGCAACCGGCAAATACTGGATGAACAGCAGTCTCCTCTTAATCAAGCCGTGCACCCCACTCTTACTGGGAAAATCACTAGAATGTTGTTGGATGTTAATTACTTAAACTGCTTCAGCTGCTTCAGTCCCTGTCTCTCCACTCTAAAGCTGATAAAAGGGATGGTGTTGTACCAGAAGCTGCCACACCGGAGAGGCTGCCAGGAAAGCTTATTCCAGTGCTGCTGATGTTCCAGCTGTTTCAGATTTTGGGAACCCCCAAAAAGAAAAACGTGTTCCGTCAAGAAAAAATACCTAGATATTGCAATCTTGTAAATAGTTATTTTAAAAGTTTAGAACATGGTATACCAAGTATTTTCCTGGTATTGCCACAAAGAGACAAAATCCATAACTCTGCATTTATGCATTGAAAATACACAGCCCAAAGCTGGGAATGGAGACGGCACACATCTTTAATCCCAGCACTCCAGAAGTAGAGGCAGGCAGATCTCCTAAGTTCAAGGCTGGCCTGGTCCTATGTCAACCAGGACTATACAGTGAGACCCTGTCTCCAAACATTTTTTTTTTTATTTTTGAGTTTCTAGTTTCTAAAAAGAAACTTTCAGTTCCCATCGTCGTTTTGTATACTGTTTCCTGTTTGTTTGTCTTTTTAGGAGGTGTTGATGTTTATTAATATCCCAGTCAATTCATCTTATTTGCTTCTTATTTCTCTTCTATGCAGGGTGACGTTTACATGTACTACAAATTGTATGGTTTCTATCAGAACCTCTATCGATATATTTTATCAAGAAGCAACAGTCAGCTGGTGGGGAAGGATATTTGGGTGAGGCTCAGTCCCATCGGCGTAACGTTCTCTTCTGTTTAAGCCAGGGGGGTTCTTCATTCCAAAAGACCGGAGTTGGCCAGGGCTCAGAATCTAGGTTTTTGAAGATAGAAATGTTTGCTTCATTCTTAAAGTGAAGGAGCTGAGCATTTTAGATAAATATTATCAGGAGCGAGCACTGGCCCCCTTTAAAGCAGTTAGTGTGGGTGCTAGCCATCGGAGTAGCTATCCTGTGTTCTGAGAGACCTTGGTGTCCGCTTGATTCACTTGCTAACCATGTTCGCCTTTTTATAACTGAGGTCCTTGATCCATCCTACTTAAAGGAAATTTGCTTTAATAAAAGCCTTTGGTTTAACGGGGTATAAAAGCCTAGGTATAACCTAGGATTGTATGATTATCCTCAGTAGTTCCTATATGTTAACGAGAGAAGCTAGCTGGATTGTTATTTCATCCTGACAGTCTATGGAAGTGATAACCTAAACATGTTTAGCAAGCAGTTCCCTATGAAGTCATCTAGCTATGGATTACTAGCTCTTCTGAATACTCTTCTGAATATGGTACACTTTCACAAAAAGATTTTTAGAAGTGTTCCCATGTAGACTTAATGTGATACTAAGCCTAACAAGGTAAAAAAATTTTCCTGCAAATAGTTTTGGCATGCTCTGTGTTATTAAAAAGGAAATAAAATTCCTAGACATCCGTATGCACATATATCTCCAAAGACTGAACATATTCTATAGTCTAAGTGAGCCAGAAAACCTGAGGAAAACAGGTAGCAGTCCAAAATCCTTGCCCATGCCAACACACTAATAAGGGTTGATACACATTGCCAGTGTTCTCTTTTTCAATAGTCTGAGAGTTTGCCAAAAGCACTTCTCATTGATGCATCATCTTGCACACAGGACGTGAAGAACTGTTCTCCATTCCAATTGTCCCAAAACGGCACTCCCATCATTCCTTGTGGTGCGATTGCCAACAGCATATTCAACGGTAGGTGACTTTTTCCCTATCTCTTTCATAAGTGTGTAACCACCTCCACATCCAGGATATTACCCGGGCAGCTGAGTGGCTGGTTTTATTTGCTTGTTTAACACCAAGTATTTTATCCAGAATAAGCCAGAACACTGATATATGGTGTTTCATTTGTAAATAACTTCTCTCTTGCCAGCAATCTGAAGGAACAGTCAGAGAACACAATTAAATGGAGCCAAAGAATATTTTTCAATAATTGGCTCAGTGTTGGTTAAAGAAAAAAATGATCTCATGATTAAGCATCTATGGCATGTAGGCGTGTTGAGTGTCTGCAAACAAACAAAAAAAAAACCTAATTTGTTTTTTGTCTGGGTCTGGGTCTGCATTTTGAAAGGTGGCAAAATGGCTACCTAACATCTCTACTATAATTTTAAATTTCCTTTCAGATACCATAACTCTTTCATACAACCTCAATTCGTCTATAAATATAGAAGTCCCAATGCTAAAGAGTGGGCTTACGTGGTGGACAGATAAGTATGTCAAATTTCGGAATCCAACATCCAGTGATCTTGCTAGTGCATTTGCAGGTAAGATCCAGACAGTTACTCAATAGAGCTCCTCCCACCCCTATTTTTGGAGACAGGGTCTCTCTATATAGCCCTGACTGTTCTGAACTCACTGTGTATACCAGACTACTGCAGAACTCAGAAATCTGCCTGCCTCTGCCTCCAGAGTGCTTAGATTAAAGGTGCATGCCTGGTTCCCTATTTTTATAACTCTCTCTCTCTCTCTCTCTCTCTCTCTCTCTCTCTCTCTCTCTCTCTCTCTCTCTCTCTCTCTGTGTGTGTGTGTGTGTGTGTGTGTGTGTGTGTGTAAGATCATCCCACAGGGCTTCTTTTTTTTATTTCTTTGATTCCTGTTGCCCTCACATTCCCCATCCTGGGCACCTCCATGGTTTATATGAAATAATTGGTTCTGTGTTTTGTTCAAATTAACCATTAAGAAAAAGTTGCTGGGTAGTGGTGGCGCATGCCTTTAATCCCAGCACTCGGGAGGCAGAGCCAGGTAGATCTTTGTGAGTTCGAGGCCAGCCTGGTCTACAGAGAGAGATCCAGGAAAGGCACAAAGCTACACAGAGAAACCCTGTCTCGAAAAACCAAAAGAGAGAGAGAGAACGAGAGAGAGAGAGAGAGAGAGAGAGAGAGAGAGAGAGAGAGGGAGGGAGGGAGGGAGGGAGGGAGGGAGGGAGGGAGGGAGGGAGGAAGGAAGGAAGGAAGGAAGAAAGAAAGAAAAGTAAATGTTTTAGGAAACTCATGTTTAAGCTACAATTTATCATGAAACTGGACACATTTTGAGTGGTTTTGAGACAAGATTTCTCAGTGTAGCCCTGACTGCCCTGGAACTAGCTCTGTAGACCAGGCTGGCCTCAAACTATCTGTCCCTTTCTGCCTCCAGAGTGCTTGGATTGAAGGTATGCACTACCATGCCCAGCTTCAATTGGATAAATTTTTTAAAACAAAAATGACTATCTAATTATTTGAAATTTTCATTTATTGATTAATAAATTGACATAGTATTGATGGACCTATAAAACAATTCTACTCAAATCTACTTTAAATTTTTAAAATTTACTTTCAACAATGCTGGTTTTCAAAAATTAAAATATATAATGCAGTTTAAATATCTTTTGAAATATTTGCTTTAGTTATTATCAAAACAGTAAAGATAATACAGCAGAATAATTTTCCCGGATACCCATTCACATGCTTAATTGGTTTCTTGGCCGTATGTGTTATGGCCTTATTATTTTTAATTATTTCAAAAATTGTCTGCAACTTTAAAAGATGAATTCTGTAGCTAATCAGTTTGAGATTTTCAGCACCTTTAAATGAGTCTTCTCTTTTGATTCTGAGTAAATATCATCTCCATAGTCATAGTCAATTTTGTTAAATGGGGTAGTGTCTTTGTTAGGGTTTCTATTGCTGGGCCAAAACACCATGACCAGAAAGCAGGTTGGGGAGGAAAGGGATTATTTGGCTTACACTTCAGCATTGCTGTTCATCACAGGAACTCACACAGGGCAGGATCCCGGAGGTAGGAGCTGATGCAGAGGCCATGGAGGGGTGCTCTTACCGGCCTGCTTCCCATGGCTTGCTCAGCCCACCTTCATATGGAACCCAGAACTAACAGCCCAGGGATGGCACCACCTACAATGGGCTGTGCCCTCCCTCATTGGTCACTGCAGGAGAAAATGCCTTACAGCTGGATCTCATGGAGGCATTTCTCAGCTGAGGCTCCTTCCTCTCTGATGACTGGTTTGTGTGGAGTTAGCACACAAAACCAGGCAATACAGTAGAGAATGTGAATTTTTATTTCATTGTAGAGAAATATGCTAGTATTTTAATCCATATATTTTCATAGGCATTTTTTACTCCATGTTTTTTTCTATTTTGGGTTTTTTTTAATGTATCATGAAGTTTAGACGCTACAGTATAAATCCTGGACTTTCTCAATATCACTTTATTCTGGCACAGAAATTTTTTTAACCAAAAGTAAGAGTGCTACCAATAGTCTTTATATAAAAGTCAAAATAACCCGAGGCATAATTATAAAATTGAAAAATTGAATCTTATTTTGAACAATCATTATGTAATATGCTCAGTTATTCCTTTGCTGTCACCTGAGTAACTTTTAATGTTTCTTTGTTTGGAAGCTTAGTTTTCCATAAGTATTGCTCACAAAGTCTCCACAACCTAACATTTCGGACATTACCTATGTTGCATACTTTAAAAAAAGTTTTCAATTGTCTGGCACAAAATGCAACCCTAAATTAAAGGGCTCATTAAAAAACAAACAAGTTGGGGATCACTGTAGACCACAACATGAGTTCTTGATAGGCAATAGCCTTCCTTAAAGTTTGAGGCATTCTAAAAATTCTCTTCAGCGATATGCCTGCTGACATATGTATCTGCTTGTCACATGTGTCTGAGTGTTTTGCAACTTTTTTGTCAATATAGAAAAAATACTTCTGTGTGCAGCTGAAACTCTTGGTAAGTAATGTGTTGTAGCATTAATGGGCACTACTGTGATTTAGCCGTGTACCACACCAGTTTAAGGGCATTGCCTCTCTGTTGCTTTCTCTACTTGCTCAGGGAATTAGCTTCACTCTGGGGTGCTGCTTAACCAAATTTGCACTTCTTTTATTACTGCAAAAGCAAACAATTTAAACTTGATTGTTGGAGTTCTTAACTGAGTTTATAGTAACATCTATAATAAATGCCAGATTTTTATCTTCATGATTGACTTTCTAAAAGCTCTGCTTTGATTCTATGAGGAATTAAACCCAAGGGTTTATTATTGCCTGAATTTTCCTGTCTGAAGACATTCACATAAAACTAGCTTCATTTAACTGTTCACAGTTCTTTTGTGCTGATGAAGTTAACACATTAAGATCTCTTCTTTGGCTATGAAAAAAAAATTAAGTAAAAACCTAGGGCGAGAGAGAGAGAGAGAGAGAGAGAGAGAGAGAGAGAGAGAGAGAGAGAGAGAGAGAGAGCTCAGTAGTTTAAAGTGCTTGCTGCAGCATGCAGGTCTGAGTTCAGATCCCTGGTATCTGCATAAAAAGCTGGATGTGGCAATGCACACTTGTGACCCTAGTCCTGGGGCAGGGAACTGGAGAAACAGGTAGATCCCTGAAGCCCCTAGCCAGCCAGTTTAACCAATTGGCTTACCCTAGGTTTAGGTGAGACCCTATCTCAAAAAGCTATGCACGTTGACTGACACCCAGTGTTTATTATGAGCGTGCACACAGGTACACCTTCACACACACATACACACACACACACACACACACACACACACACACACACACACACACACACACACTGAAACTAGGTAGGCTATGTACACTGCCCATCCCAGCACTCAGGAATGTGGGAAAGGACTTTGTATCAAAAAACTATATAAACAACCACAACAACAAAATGAAAATAAAAATAAATCTATTTATTTCTTATTTTCTGGAAACAGGGTCTTATAGTCTCACTCTGGCAGGCCTTGGACTCACGGAGACCCTCCTGACCCTGCCTACTGAGCACTGGGTCTGAAGGTTTATGCCACCACACCCAGCTCCATTTAATCTTAAAGAAGCCATGCTCCCAGAAAGATATATAAATGGACTTTCTGTAGGAGTTAAACCATTGTCTGGATACAGTCTTTAGTCACAAACTTTTGAAATAAGTTTAGATGTTCTTCTGATTTACTTTTTTTTTATTTTCACATGGTCATTAACATCATTGTGGTTGCTGTGGTGGGATGATGTCAACCAAACTGAGTCATTTTAAGCAACTTTAAGAAAATACACTTAATGTTACATTAAACATGCATTCCAGTTTTTAGCTCTTCACAGCTAAAAGGATTTATTATAAAAATAAAAATCTGATACCTAGTCATAGCTAGTGATCTGTTCAGGCCATATCATAAAGTGGCCATCGAGAGTGCACACGCTTCTCAGCTGGACTGCTCAGCATCCCTTTCCTACAGAGGCATCAGGAGCACACAACTAGATCTGTTGTTGCCTAAACTCCAACCCCGAATGCCCCCTGCCCCTGAGTTACAGCCCGGCAGCTTCACACATCTCACCGGCAAAGTCAGAAACTGCATGCCTGCTAGCTGGAATGCTGAGCAGCTGGCAAGGCCTTAGAGCTACCTTCCGTCGTAGTTGGACTGAAAAAGACTCCGCTCATCTTTCAGACACAACCACAAGTTCAAGTGGTTGCCCCATTCACTGCACATGTACCTCTCACACACTAGGCAAGACCATGTCTAGAGGCTGAAAGAGTGAAGTTATATGTATACAGACTGTTTGCAATAAATACCAAATCACATGGACTCGTGGGCAGCAGGCGTCAACTGGGGCTGCCCTGGCTGCCTAGTCCCTGCATCTACAATTCAGTCACTAGTTTTTCAAGGAACTTGACAACATTTTTATTGCTTTGCCTTACCACAGTATCTGTAGGCCTATACTGTAGAGTCCTTGAGTTTCTCTTATCCTTTACCATCCTGTGTTCCTGCCTCAAAGTGTTATCACATTATAGTCTGTGTAGTAGTCTGTGGGTTCCTTCAAAGATCTTACGCAGTTTTTTTTATCCTTGACCTTTGATACAAAGTAAACATTCAAGAAATGGTATTATTAAATGAATGAATGAATGAAAACAAATGACCCAAATTAACTTGAAAAATGAAGAAAGCTGATGTCTCAGACCAGACCATGCATCTGATACTATCCAGATATATGGGGAGTGGTAGGATTGGAAGGTGATAGGGAGGTCATTTCTACAAGCAGTGTTCTGGCCCCAGCTGTCCCTGGCACACATCACCTCGGGTCATGGTTACACGACAAACTAGTAAGTAGCTGGGCTCTACAATGCAGGCCCCAAACACATTTTTTTTTTATTAGAATCAGTGACTGATGTCTTGGGAAAGGCCAAAATAGACAGGTTCCATGATATTTGCAGAGGAGGATTCTCCAGCACAGGATTATTTCCAGAGGAACATGTATAGTATAAACTACTCCCGTCGACTAATCATACCAGACTTAGTATAGCTTTGATAAGCATCTTAGCCTGTGCCTGGGGGGAGGGGTCCACTAGAAGCAAATGGTCCCAGTTGGAGAAGAATGGTGTTCTGGTTATGGGATTTGTTGTTGTTGCCATCTTTGAGACAAGGTCTCACTGTATACCCTTGACTGACTAAGAACTCACAGTCACCTGTCTCTACCTCTCAGTGCTGGGATTAAAAGCATGTGACACTAGACCCATCCAAGAGGCTTCTTATTTATCTTTTGAGTCCCCATAGGTAAAAGGACTAGCCATACAGTAGTAAGTCCCTCACACAATTTACTATTGTTAATTAGCTATCTGAAATTCAACATGGATTCTATCAACTTTTGGCAGGTTGAATAAGACTGATCCCTTCATCAAGCATTAATTGATAATTGAATACCTGTTGCATTCCAGGTGCTGGAATAAATGATAGGGAACAGATGAGCGCGATTCTGTTTTCAAGGGTGCTTTGTAGAGTGGGGATAGCAATGCTGTCAGCAGAAAATCAAAGCGTGAGAGTTGGGGCAAAGTCAGTGCATGGTCTCCTGACTTCATACAAGCCTGTGATTCCGGTGCTGGCTACTTCTTCCCACTTTCTCTTCCTGTTTTGTTTTTTGGAATTTATTTCTACTATCATGAGGTGAGAGTGGGTGGGTATAGGGGGCAGGAAATGAGTATGCTATGGTGCATGTGCCAGAAGTCAGAAGACAACTTTTGAGAGCTGGTTCTCATCTCCCACTGTGTGGGTTCCAGGGATTGAACTCGGGTCTTCAGTCTTGACAGCACTCACCCTTACCACAGGAGCTATCTGCAGTATCTCTGACATCTCTTATAAACCCTGCAAAATTATCATACACTCTTTCTTAGAATGTTTTAAACCAATATAACCAATATAATTAATAATCGCATATTAAACTTACACACTCATTCTTTTTTTAAAGTCAAATTTCTCCTTTGTTGTGGATGCAGTTCTTTCTCTAAAGAAAGCTAAGGGAGAGCTGACTTTTCTCTACCATATTCTTCATCCCCCACTCCCACAGGAAGTGCAAAACCTCCGCATTGGGCCAAACCTATCTATGAACTAGATATAGATGACCCAGGAAACAATGGCTTCATCAACGAGGACCTCATTGTATGGATGCGGACAGCTGCCTTTCCCACTTTCAAAAAACTGTACCGCCGACTCAACCGTGTGCACAATTTTGTTGAGGGTTTACCTGCTGGTAACTACAGTTTCAACATATCCTATAGTATCCTTTATGCCGCTTCTGTTTCTCAGAGTGAAGGCAAAATCTGGCTGCTCATTGTTGAGTTCTTACATTCTGTTTCTGTCCTCCAGCCAAATATGTGTACTACTAAAAAACAACAGCCACTTTATAGTAATACACACAGAGGAGGAAAATGCTACCTCCTTGATTCGGGGGTGGGGAGGGGAGGTTCTATCTCAGGACTGATGTGTCAAGAGAAAAATATGCAAATTTTGTTTATTTTGTAGTTTGGGACCCTCCCAAGAAATAGAGAGACCCAAAGAAGTGACTGCATGTATTTACACACTAGTTTTAAAGAAGTATCAATTATGGAAGAACTGCTGAGGGTTAGTTTAACCAAATTTGTCTTCACAGGTTGACTTCTGATGGTAAAGATATTTTTTTTCCTTCCTTCCTTCCTTCCTTCCTTCCTTCCTTCCTTCCTTCCTTCCTTCCTTCCTTCCTCCCTTCCTTCCTTCTTTTCTTTCTTTTTCCTTCCTTCCTTCCTTCCTTCCTTCTTTCTTTCTTTCTTTCTTTCTTTCTTTCTTTCTTTCTTTCTTTCTTTCTTTCTTTCTTTCTTCCTTCCTTCCTTCCTTCCTTTCTGTGTTAGAGTCTCACTATGTAGCTCTGGCTATCCTGGAACTCATTATGTAGACCAGGCTAACCTCAAATGCACAGAGATCTTCCTACTTCTGCCTCCCAAGCACTGAGATTAAAGACATTTGTCCCCACACCTTGCAAAAAGTAATTCTAGTGTCAGAGGGCATGTTTCATCCCTCTCCATGTCCCTCTCCAAGAAGATGGAAAGTCAGCATGCCCTTTTTACACTTGCTGATTTTCAAGTACCTTAAGCCCAAATAATATGCTGATGTGGCACATTTGGGATTGATATGTCTTCTTCAGGTATCATCATCACCTATAACATCATCATATAAATGTGTCCGAATTATGTATTTAATGTCTTTTTTTTTTAAAGGAACAACAGGCAGTAGCAATATCAGGTATGGAAATAGGAAAGGAGTATTTTTGTCCCCAAGAAAAACCAATGAATTCCCAGCACTTGGGAGGCAGAGGCAGGCGGATCTCTGTGAGTTCGAGGCCAGCCTGGTCTCCAAAACGAGTTCCAGGAAAGGCGCAAAGCTACACAGAGAAACCCTGTCTCGAAAAACCAAAAAAAAAAAAAAAAGAAAGAAAGAAAGAAAGAAAAAGAAAAAGAAAAACCAATGAACAGTAGATCTAGAAATCTAAAGCAGTGAGGTGAAGCATGCCATATTGAGTAGGGTGAGATGGAGAATCAAAAAAATAAAGGGGGGGTAATAAGAAGTACATCTGGAAGGCAGACTGGAATAGCAGATGCTGACACAGACCATAGAACCTTTAGACAAAAGTGTGTTAGAGCAAGGGAGCCCCCATCTCCCCGACTCATCACCCCGGGAAATGGGGAGCTCTGTACTTGACCAAACCTACCTATGGGCTAGATAGAGACCTCCAGCAAACAATGGCTCCCTCAATGAAGACGTCATTGTGGATGTAGACAGCTTGTTACAATCCAGGCCAGGAATGCTGTGAGCTCTGCACTGCAGATGTGTGCTCTTCCTCCCTTAGGTACAGAGCCTGCCAGTGGGAGTCCATGTCTTAGTAACAGGCATATGGGCCGAGTTAGGAGACATGTGTTCTAATAATGGATTATGATTTTTCCTCCTAATTTAAAGATACAAATGTGAGTCTGGATTTAAAAAAAATAAAGTTTTAACTATAAAATGTAATCAAGTCTTATCTTTAAGCAGTTATATATTTTCATATAATTGATACTAACTGTGGTCTTCAGAGTTCATTTCCCTGAAGGAAGTAGATTCCTTAGCTAGGTTCTCACCCAACTAAGCATCCAATTAGGCATCCACACCAGGGTTACTGGCTGGGATTGTTCTAGAGGATACCCAGCAGGCCAGAGCTTCTCCACTGACTTGTCCACTTCCACAATCTAACTCCCAGAGAGGTTCAATGAGAAATTCTTGTTTTCTTTTTCAATGCCAGGGATCAGACCCAGAACCGTAGGCACACTAAGCAAATGGCCCTCCACTGAACTATATGGCTAGTCCTGGGATAGAAAAGCCTTGACACAATGTGAAACGCATATGTCCACATGTGGTCCTGTGCCCTACCCCAGGATATTTTTCTTTCTCCTAGAGCAGGTGTGTGGAACTCTCCCACAGGAGAGTAGGGGTGCTCCTCTATGAGGTCCCTGCTGACGTGACTCACATCTCTGCCTCGTCAGCCTTTAGTTTTCTTTTGCGGCAGTTGCTTTAAAACAGAGATTGGATGTTGCCCGGTGAGTGTTGTCTCTCAAGTTCAATCTCTTGAGACTTCCTGACTATCATAACAGTAAACTACACAGGAAAGTGCAGAGGAAAAAACAAGATCAAAATGCTGCCTTCACCCCTTGCTACAATTTGGGTTGGGAGTGAGGAAAGGAAGCCACGTCCTACAAGGGAGACAGTTTTTCCTCTCCAGACATGCTCTCCTCTGTGACTGCTAACAGCCACCCTCGAATGCTGATCTCTCGATGCTGCGTGCACAAATTCAACCCTGAGTGTGAGCCCTCTGCTCACACTACCCCTGTGTGGCCTGGCTGAAGCCTAGACTGTAGCTAAAGGCTGAACTGTAGCAGTGCCTACCACTAAAGGGGAAAATGATGCCCTCTAGGTGAAGATAGGACGATCCCTTTCAAATGGACCAGGAGAGGACAGGCAGGAAGATGAGGTAAGGCAGCACCCAAGGACCAGGTGACAATGAAGAATTCCAGGATTAAAAAAAGAAACAGAGCTCGTGTCTCTAACATGTTTGCTTGTGTCTTTAAATAGCATGTTGCCAAGAGATTGGAAGCCTTTTAAGAGCTTTGCTGGGAAATGCCTCTGTCCTCTGTGTTGCTATGAGAAGGCTTTGTTTGTTTATTAGTTTCATTTACAAAAGGCACCAGATGTTGAAAACCCTCAGGCCGCATGCATCATGAAGATGACATCATTCAAATGCTGCATAGCGAACCCACTTCAAACACTTTCTCACCAGCAACAGGGACATCGCCTTTGCAGAACCCTAACAAATCCGCCACCTTTAGCGGTCTCACCAAAAACGTTACACTGTCCATTCTGCTTTATTTATTATTCTTATTCTTCTTAAAAGAATTTTATCTGTGGGGTGGATTCGTGCTTTGGCCTGTTAAGGAACTTAGCCTCTCTGGAGTCTTCTGATTCACGAAGAAAACTTTTGGCTTGCTGTGAACACTATTTATATTCTTTGTGCTACTTTAGATTCATCAAAGGCAGTTCGAGATCTGCTCCTTATCTAGCTGCTGGCAAATCATTCTGACCAATATACTTCAGCATCTCCTTTGTACACTATAGCTATGTGGAGGGGACCCTTGTATTGACTAATTTTGTTCTAGCAAAATAGAGTACTAGTTGACTGTGTTGAAACATATGAATAACTATTTCATGTCAAATTTATATCATTTAATGTAGTGTATTTGTATATGCCATGGTACCGATGAAAAATACTGAATCCTTAACAGATCTTCTAGATTTTCCAGTTACTGTGTTCCAGGGAGAAAAATCTGTGGTTCTTTCCACCCTGACATGGATCGGAGGAGGTGGCCTTTTCTTGGGGCTTACTTACACAGTGACAGGGGCACTGACATTGTTGGCCTCTTTCGCCATCCTGGCGATTTACTTGATGCTGAAAAGGAATAAAAAAAGTTTCCTGTAAGACTGAAGTCTAGGCTTGAAAAGAAGAATAGCAGAAGGCAGAAATGGACAACAAAGTAAAAGAACCAAAGATCTCTGGCAAGGCTGGAAATATTTCTGAGCTTTCTCAACAAGGGGTTACTGGATTGACTGAATCAAATATAATCCCAACTCTGTGGATAAATAATGAGATTCCCAGAGTGGGGTGAAGAGAAGGAGGGAGGGGGAGGAAGAGGAGGGGGAGGAAAAATATGTGCAGTAAGATGTTCTTGGAATGAAGACAATAAATGATTTTTGAACTCTAGACCAAGTGTTAAGAATTTGAAGTTCTTGTACTTGAGAGTGGGTGAGTTCCCCAGGGGTCTGCCATTACAATAAGAGCAAGCAAGCCAGAACTGAGTCCTTCTAGCTGTCCAATTAGACTCGGTTTTCTGGCTGGATGAATTTATAGATTTTTTTTTCAAAGCACAATTGTTGAGCTGAGCAATAGAACTGAGTTGCAACCAAGTTTTATGCCAAGAATAGACCAAGCAATGGTTACCTATGCCCTGAGTATCCAAAATATATCAAAAAGAACGTTTCTTTAACGGTATAAGACAATAGCACTAAGAGTTGCTAATTCTTTAAACTATTTTGAGCCTGTTGAGGACACAAAGCAATTCTATGCCTAATATTAAAATGACACTATCTAGAATATGAACCATGGCTGGCCTCAAACTCACTGTCTGTGCAGACTGGCCTCCTGCCTCAGTTTCCCTAGTGCTAGCATCATAACCATGTACCATTATACTAGTTATATTAGTTATCTGCCTTGCTGTGATAAAATACCTGAAGCAGTTTTGAAGCCAGGCCTGAGCCTGTCGGTGGTGGTACACATCGTTAATCCCAGCAGTTGGGAGGCAGAGTTAGGTGGATCTCTGTGAGTTTAGGGCCAGCCTGGTCTACAAAGAAAGAAAAAGAAAAAGATGAAGAAGCAGCAGCAACTTAAGAGAGGAGGGGTGTGTTTGGGTTTATAGTTCCAGAGGCTACAGTCCATGTTGGCTTCCGAAGGCATGGCTGTTCAGAGCAGGAGGCAGCTGGCCACATTGGACCAGGAGTCAGAAATCAGAGCACGAGATGACCGCTGGTCCTCAGCTAGCCTTTGCTTTTTATGTAGCCTGGGACTCCAGGCCATGGAGTGGTGCTGCCCGCATGTATCTTGGGTCTCCGACCTCAGCTTAGACAGTCCCTCCCAGGTATTCCCCGAGGCTTGTCTCTCGCGTGATTCTAAGTCCTGTGAAGTTAACTGTCAGTATTAACCATCACACCAGAATCGACAGGGATGTTGACTACTTGAATGCTATCCACACATGGAAAAGAACTTGTTTCAAGCACAGGGTAAGCGGCACCCTGCTATAGCGGCAGCAGAAAGTCACTACACCACTGTCTGTCAAGGCTGCAATCATCTCAGCAATTGTTTCTGGGGTTTGGGTGTTCCAGAACAGAGCAAAACTAACCTCTGACCCTAGACTCCTGGCCCTTTGTCCCACAGCCCTCCTTTATAGTGCTAATTAGAGGAAGCAAATACAACGGCTGTATCTCAAACTCATAAGGATATAAGGTATAAAGATACTGTATCAGGGATGTATTGGTAAGACAGAGAAATCTCTGTGTGTGTGTGTGTGTGTGTGTGTGTGTGTGAGAGAGAGAGAGAGAGAGAGAGAGAGAGAGAGAGAGAGAGAGAGAGAGAGAGAGAGAGAGAGAGACTTGTGTGATTGTTGGGAACTCTACATTCTACTAGATGAGTCCTGCTCAAGAAAAGACTTATAGTTAATAAGTTCAAAAGTATTCTGCCAGGAACTGTAATGCTGTGGGTGGACTCCGAGGTTGCTGAACGTTCCCTCTTGATCAGAAAGTCTACCCTTTTCTAGTCAGGGTTCCACACACTATGTAGGACAATCTGCTTATGAAGAGTCCACTGTTGTAATTCTCATCAGAAACATCCAGAATAATCCACCCAGGTATCTTGGAACTCCATAGCTTGGCCAAGTTGGCATAAAATTAACCATATAGAAGCCAGGAAGGCACCTGTGTTCAACAAGTGGGTAAGCACCTTCCCAAAGAAAGCACTCTTGATTTCACTTGGAGCTAGTGTTGGCTTATGGGGAGAGCCTGTACAAAAACACAAGCTGTGTTCACGAGAAACCAATTTGAGAAAAAGAAATGGCGATTCGTGCCTTTTTCTTGCTTCTCCAAAGCCGGTACACCCAAAGCCATTTGTCCTCACAGGACTCTAACCCTGGTATAGTCTGGAAGTCTTCCTTGTTCACCATCAACCTCCCAGTCGTGGGAAACTAGAATTCTCTGATTTTCATTGTCTCCCATTCCATGTCCCTAACCCCCACTCCTATCACATAACTCCCTTCTTTCTGCACGTTTCTAAATTCTCCAGGTATGTGTGTCAGGATCTCATTGCATGGTCTTGGATGTCTTATGCCCAAATGATCCTCCTGCCTCAGCCTCCTGAGTGTTAGAACAACAGGTGTATACCACAGTGTGTGGCTTGTCCTTATACCACTGTGAAGCATTTGGTGCAAGCTTGGAGAAACGGTGCTAGTCTAATCTGTCTCCAACCCTGACAACAATGCCAAGAGAGGAGGAAGAATGTACTCGAGATCAAGAGAAAAAGAACAAAATGGAAAATCAGTGAGAGTCTGTCTGAGTGTGAGTCTGGGTGTGTTTGAGTGCATACAAGCATGAGAAGAGGAGCTTGGGACTGTTGGGAAACCTAGACCTTTAAGGCACGTCTATTTTGATGTGTATTTTAGATGCAGGGACGGGGGCATTGGGAATAGGACTGCATAGGATGGAGTTACGAGAGAACAACGATGTAGAGCTGGCCTGAGGCTGTTGCTGAGTTCCTGCTGGTGCTTTGGGGACCTGTCCAGGGCAGAGTTATAGGAAGATCTGATTAAAATCAAGCCCGCTGACTTCAGACCCCCAGCCCTTATATCTTTAGTCCACATTCCTCCACTACAGTGCTGATTAGGAAAGACATAAATGCAGCCATTAGATCTCAACTTCCTTTGTCCGTATACTAGGATACTGTATCAGCATGCACAAGGCCTTGGGTTCACTCCCAAGCACCGCATAAGTCCCATGTGTGATGGTGTCTGTATGCCTGCAATCCCTCAAGAAGTAAAGGCAGAGGATCCCGAGTTCAAGCTTCTAAACAGCCACACTGTGAGGCCAGTATGGGATACACGATACCCTGTGATAATGATGACGATGATGGCAATAGTGATGATGTTTATCCAATAGAGTTGATGTTTATCCAAAATTTGCTTATTAGACTATGGCCTTGTGTGGCAAGCTCACAATGCTGAGTGTGGCCAGAGTAGCCAGCGCCCCAGCTGTGAAGGGGTTTTATCTTACATCAACCTTTGTTTTTCCATCCAACTCCACCCAAGTACCCCCGGCACTTTCAAAATGAGAGCATCTTTTGCTTTGATTATTATTATTACACACACACACACACACACACACACACACACACAAACACACACACACACACACACACACAGAGAGAGAGGAATACATAAATACAACCTGCTGTGTCCATTTTTTGTGTGCACATGGTTTCATGGCTGATTGCTTTGTATTTGGGTAACCAATTAGAGGGTTCATCCCTAGGAAAGGCTAACTCACTGTCTCTCAGCAACCATTAGACGTCTGCAGTTTTTTATCTAGGGTGGGGCCTTGTGAGATTTTCTTCATTCCCCATTAGTATTGCATCAACTTTGGTAGCCCCCCCCCCAACAAATGCACACATTCACCCCATGGTTGATCATGATCCCCCCGCTCTTCTAGGGTTTTCTCCGTTCCTTTATGTTATGGATTAAGGAAATGTTCCCAGCAGCACCAGACTTCCAACTCCTTCCACATAAGCCCAGAACACCTAAGCCAGAATACCCACTGACTTTGACAAAGCAGCATTCCCCAGCCAGTGCTGCAGCCATCCCAATGAAACCAGCCTAAGAAGGCTGGGGTTTTCCTCTGCTGTGTTACTTAGTACTGGCTTTATTAATGCAATATTCATAAGAGGGAACAAGCTTCAAACAGCTGCTGGTGGTTTTACTTTACAATGTGTCCAGCAATTCCCCAGCACCGTGGCCTGTGGTTATCAACATTTTTTGTCTCTGAATATCCCTAAGTGGTTGTACCACAAAGCAGCTCTTTGCTGGCTTCTCCACAGGAAAGTCCATTTCCTGTCCTGAGAGCCAAGGGAGCCACTAAAAGATTCAACCCAGAGTCTCTTTCACCAGGACTGGCTCACAATTCCATTGCTAACTCGGCTTTTGTTTGCCAAATAGAGTTACCCTTGGAAGGCCAAGTATGGTTGAGCATACCTGTAATCCTAGTATGAGGGAGGCTGAGGCAGGAGGATGGCCAATATTAGGCCAGCCTAGGCTTTGCAGCAAAACCTTGTCTCAAAAAAAAAAATGTTTTTAAGTTTCTCTGAAGTCTCTACTAAGCAGATTCCTAAAAACTATGTTGTTTGTTTGTTTGTTTGTTTGTTTGTTTTTTAACCTAGTAACAGGTCAGTGCTTCAGTGAGACTTCGGTGAGGCTTTAAAAAAAAACCCTCATCTTTTCTCCCCTAAAAAATGATGATGTGGTAAAATGATTAGGAAAGAAAGTGGTGAAATAGAGACATTTGGATTACAGTGACCCAGACGGCAATGGGGACAGTTCATTTAGAAGCAGGGAACTTGGCTGCGCAGAGGAAAGTTGTCCAGTATCAGCATTCTGTCCTGTGGTCTCCACCGGATGATTCAGAGCTATTCTGACAAATGTGGGAAGTCTTCGAAATCTAGAGAGTGAAATACTGCCTAGCAACGGATCTCCCTTCCATGAGTGCGGAGCTTGGGTCCTGCTTCCAGAGGTAGGTTCTGCTTTCTTACTCATTCTCACCACAGTTGGGATGGAAAAACTGAAGTCATTGCTCTGATGACCAAGAAGTATCTTGTGGGGCTCAAGGCCAGCAGCAGCAGCAGCAGCAGCAGCAGGAACAGATGTGGGCAGTGTGGGCAGGCCTCTCAATTCTCAAGCTTTTCGCTGCAGGGTAACATTGGAAAATCACTCTTGATTTTTTTTTTTTTTTTTTTTTTTTTGGTAAACATTCTCAGTCCTTGTTCATAGTCGGCATCTGCGGACGAGGCATTAGAAATGTATTTTCCAATCTAAGGCCGGCCATTCTCTTGAGAAGTCATGGAATCTCCAAGCGGTCTTTGAAAATGGGTGCTACCAAAACCCACAAGGAAGGTCGGGGTTGAGGGACCAGCAGGGCTTTAGTTTGTGGAGGGTGAGCAATTGGATTTCTATGATTTCTCTAAAGGTTAAGAAAAAATGAGGGGACACTGAAGGGGATAAAGGGAGAAACGACACAGAAAGCTGAGAAGGAGCAAGCTCGTTCTATGTGCAATGTGGGTAGAGGCGCCTTGGAGCCACTGACTCGGGGACTGTCTCCGCACCCTCTCCCCTCCCGCCAGAGCTCACCTTGAAGTACAATAGACACTGAAATGCTCGGGACACACTTGACCACGTGGTGCAGTTCTAGGTGAAGTCCATTGGGTCATTTCAGGCAACCACCTTTCTCTAAGGCGGAAGATGGAGGGGAAGGAGAGAGAGAGAGAGAGAGAGAGAGAGAGAGAGAGAGAGAGAGAGAGAGAGAGAGAGAAGGAGAAGAAGGAGGAGGAGGAGGAGAAGGAGGAAGCAAATAAAGGCATAAAGGAACTCTCGTGTAGAGGCTGGGGAGATGGCTCAGTGGGAAAGAGCGCTTACTGTGTAAGCAAAGGACCTGGATTTGAATCCCCAGCACCTATGGAAAAGCATGGCTGTGTGTGCCTGAACCACAGGGTTGTGGGGAGAGGGAAACAGAAGGACCCTGGGAGCTCACTGGCCACGTGTAGAAATGAGCTCCAGGTTCAATGAGAGACCCTGTCAAGTTCTTTCTATGAGGCCACAGTCATCCTGATACCCAAACCAACACAAAGACTCAACAAAGAAAGAGAATTACAGACCAATTTCACTCATGAACATTGATGCAAAAGTACTCAATAAAATACTGGCAAACCACATCCAAGAATACATCAAAAAGATAATCCACTGTGACCAAGTAGGTTTCATCCCAGAGATGCAGGGATAGTTCAACATATGAAAATCTATCAATGTCATCCACCATATAAACAAACTGAAAGAAAAAAATCACATGATCATCTCATTAAATGCTGAAAAAGCCTTTGACAAAATCTAACACCCCTTCATGACAAAAGTCTTGGAGAGATCGGGGATATGAGAGACATACCTAAACATAATAAAAGCAATATACAGCAAGGCAATTGCCAACATCAAATTAAATGGAGAGAAACTCAAAGCGATTCCACTAAAATGACAAATAAGACAGGGTTGTCCACTCTCTCCATAACTATTCAATATAGAATTTGAAGTTCTAGCTAGAGAAATAAAACAACTGAAGGAAATCGAGGGGATACCAAAGGAAAAGAAGAAGTATCATTATTCAAAGATTATATGATAGTATACATAATTGACCCCAAAAACTCAGGGAACTTCTGCAGATGATAAACACCTTTAGTCAAGTGGCTGGATACAAGATTAAAAAAAAAAAAAACCAGTAACCTCCTTATATACAAACAATAAACAGGCTGAAAAAGAAATCAGAGAATCAACACCCTTTACAATAGCCTCAAATAATATAAAATATCTTGGTGTAATGTAGCTGGAAGGTTTCCTGTGTCCTGCCCAGTCCCACAGCTGCTCAGACCCAAATAAACACACAGAGGCTTATATTAATTACAAACTGTGGCCATGGCCTATGGCTCAAACTTCTTGCTAGCTAGCTCTTACATTTTAAATGTAACCCATTTCTATTAATCTATAACTTGCCATGTGGCCATGGCTTACCAGTATTTTCACATCTTGCTTCTCCTGCTGGTGGCTAGCAGTGTGTTCTTTCCCTCCTTTCTCCTCCCACTATCTCTCTTGGATTTTCCCACCTGGCTCCATCCTGCCCTGCCATAGGCCAATGCAACTTCATTTATCAGCCAATCAGAGAAACACATATTCACAGCATACAGAAAGACATCCCATAGCACATCCCCTTTTCTTTCTATTCAAAATGAAGGTTTTAACTTCAATATAGTAAAATTACATATAGCAAAACAGTTAGCAAGCAATAATTATAGTTAAAATATCTAGTCTATCTAATTAAAGACGATATCCTATCTATACTGTATTTGTGAGTCTAAAGTTTCATATCCAATTTGTCTTTTATCATAACTAAGGAAAATTGTAATATAACTATCTAGTCTTCAACTACATCAAAGACCTCAGAAGGATATATTACCTAAGTAAACAGGAAATACATTGTAAGCAACTTCCAAAATTCTGGAAATGACAGAGACAGCTGCCTGCCTGGACAGTCATCCAAAGTTCCTCTGTAACATTGGGGCATCCATCTTCAGCCTATAGGCCTAGAGTTTTTTAGTCACTTCTCCCTGTGTCCTGTAGAATATTTGGCAGTCTCCTCTGCGAAGCAGGGACCTGAAGAACCATTTCACCCCATTTTGGCAAATTCAGTGGTCATTTTCCTATGGGTTCTGCATGTCCAGTTTATACAACATTTTGTCAAGCAGTCCAGGCAAGAACAGTTTCTTGCCCAAATGGCCAGTTCTGCCAGGAAGAAGATAAACTCCATATGGAGTGTCTTCAATGCCCATCCTCCTCTCTAAAGTAGATTGGTACTACCAAAAGCAGACATCTCACTGTCCAGAAAGTCTAAGTTTAAAACATTTTAAATGCAGCCGGGCGGTGGTGGCTCACGCCTTTAATCCCAGCACTCGGGAGGCAGAGCCAGGCGGATCTCTGTGAGTTCGAGGCCAGCCTGGGCTACCAAGTGAGTTCCAGGAAAGGCGCAAAGCTACACAGAGAAACCCTGTCTCGAAAAACCAAAAAAAAAAAAAAAAAAAAAAAACATTTTAAATGCCATGTTCTGTATGTCTTTGAAGTGTTTAAAGATCACCTACCTAATTGAATTATATCTATGTATACCTAGAAAACTTAACTAACATGACTATAAGTTTGACAATTGTAAGAGATTAATTATTAATCTGTACTTTTAATTATTTATTACAATTTAAAAGAGTTACATAAACATAATATCTTAAACCAGAGTAGAAATGTATAAACAGTGTAACAAAATTAACTTTAAATTTTTATCAATAAACTAAAATCCATAGCAATACAAAATATTTCAAATAAGTTGTTGCTCTTTAAAGGTAGATTAAAAATCTACCCTTTTATTCTATCATATCTATATCCACTTTTCTTTTTTAGAATGAGATTGTATTTATAATCAAACCCCTTTAAACAAAAATAAACATTTATAAATAATATTTGGGATCCAGGTAGGGATGCCTGGATCTCCCTGGGAAGGGAAAATAGAAGAGATTTTGTGAGTAGATTGTGGGCACATGGGGATGAGAACATGAGTGATGAGGTTGTGGGGGAAGAGACTACTGGAAGGGGGGCGTATTTCGGCGTCAGGTAAAAAACTGGCACAAGGGAATCTCCCAGGAATCTACAAGGATGACCCCAGCTCAGACTCCTAGCAATAGCGGATACATAGTCTGAACTGACCATCTCCCGTGACCCAATTGGTACCTAGCCCAATTGTCATCAGGGAGGCTTCATCCAGTAACTGGTGGAAATGCACATGCAGATGCAGACTCACAGTCAGACGTTAGGTGGAGTTCAGGGAATCCTGCAGAAGAGAGGAAGAAAGGATTGTAGGAGCCAGAGGGGTCAAGGACACCACAAGGTAACTCACAGAATCAACTATCCTGGGTTCATGGGGGTTCACAGAGACTAAACCAACAACCAGGGAGTCTGCATGGGACTGACCTCACTCTGCATATATGTGACAGTTGTGTAGCTTGGTCCTCTTGTGGAACTGGTAACAGTGGGAACAGGGTCTGTCTCCAACTCTTTTACTGGCTTTTGGGAACCTACCCCTCATACTGGGTCACTTTGTTCAGCCTTAATACACAGGGAGGTGCTTAGTCTCACTGCAACTTGATATGCCATGTTTAGTTGATACTCATGAGAGACCTGTCCTTCCTAAACAGAAAGGGAGGAGGAGTGGATTGGAGGGTGGGAACAGAAATGGGGGTTGAGGAAGGTACTGGGAAGAGAAGAGAGAGGGGGAAATTGTGGCTGGGAAGTGAGTATTTAATGTCAGGATAAATGTCATCTAAAATGGGCCAAACATGTACTATCAGTTATCACCTGGGTAATTCTCTGTGATATTTTGAAAATAGATGGCAAAACATCTATACACATAAGTTAAAAAAAAAAACTATTAGAAAGCAAGATCTCGAAGATGTTATTTGTGTGTGCATACTGGTAGCAGTAGCCAAAAAGTAGGAGCAGCCAAGTGTCCATGGACAGAGGGTGGGTAACTGAATGAGGGCTACAGATAATGGAATGCTACCCAGCCTTTGAGAGATGGACATTCCAAAACAGGGATAAGCATTGAGGACACTGTAACAACCTTAATAAGTGACTTACAAAAAAACAAGAAAAACACTATATGATTTCACTAACACAAGATAGCTAGGACAGTCCAATTCACTGAGACAGGACGGTGCCTATCAGGGGCTTGGCAGAGAGAAGAATGGGGAGTTATTATTAATAGGCAAGGGGAACACACATATGCTATTGCACACTTGTGGAGGTCAGAAGAACTGTGGGAGATAACTTGCAGGAGGTGATTCACTCCTTGCAACATGTAGGTTCAAGGAATGGGGCATACGGCTTGGTGGCAATCACTATTATTTCCTGAGCCACTCTCCAGCCCCCCAAATTGAATTTCTAGTCATGCATTAAGACAAATGCAAACACACACACACACACACACACACACACACACACACACACTCAGGATTGACATGCTGTTCTTGCAAATTTGGAAGAGCAGATACCAGAAGCCGTTTCTGAGTAGATAACTGTGCATGTGCTAAGCATATTTCCAAGCCAAATATCAGTGAGAGACCCAGCGGCAGGGCTGGGGAGATGGATCAGTGGGTAAAGCGCTTGCTGTGCATGAGGACCCCAGAATCCACAGCGCCTACATAAAAGCAGCCCATTCTTGTAACCCCAGTGTAAAGACAGGCAGAACCCCAAGGACCCAATGGCCTGCTTAGCCAAAATGATGAACTCCGAGTTCAGTGACAGAGACTCTGCTTCAAAACAATAAGGGAGAGAGTAATAGAGGCAGACACTTCAACAAGCACAACCATGGGCCAATGCATCTCTATACACATGGGGATGCATGCGTATACCACACACTTACACTTACATGAGGGAGAGAGGGAGGGAGGGAGGGAGAGAGAGAGAGAGAGAGAGAGAGAGAGAGAGAGAGAGAGAGAGAGAGAGAGAGAGAGAGAGAGAATGACGAGTGTAGCTCTCAGCTGTACCTTGTAACATGCGTGGGCAGCATGCTCTTGACTCTTTTGGGTTTTGTTGTTGTTGTGTTGTTTTGTTTTGTTTTTGTGAGACTCCTGTCTTGCTAGTTTCATTGGGAATGAACAGTCTCCATGCCAACGGAGAGTCTCGTTAATTGGGGTTTATTGGGTTCACTGAAACAGTCCTGTTCTTTTAAGTGCTCAGAACATTTGTTTTGGCCACACATGTATCACTGTATCACCAGACAGAGCTCTGTGAAGGATTCCCTGCAGATAACTTCTCAGCACAGGGATTTCATTCTCCTGAGAACACTCTCAAGTGTCCATATGGCTCTTAAGAAGACACTGACCTCTTTGAAAGCAGAACTGAAAGGTCCAGTGAACTGGGGGTGACTTGTGCTTGCACGAATTCTTTTCAACTCTGGTTCTCAGAAAGGCTAAATGAAAAGAGTCGTTGGGAGATCCAAAATAGAATCTGTCACATTCCGATCTGGTGAGATAATGCATGGTCTTGCAGAGGCATTAAAAAGGAAGACAGATAATCTGGGGCTCTGTTTAATGTGATTTATTAGCTTCTAAAGACTCAAAGACTATAAAAAATAATTCGCATCTAAGAATTTATTGATGTATGTATCTACCCTGTTGGACTCTGTTAAATTGAAAATAACAGTTAAGTCCTAGGATCTGGGCGAGTGCTAGAGGAAGGCCTTCCTTGCAGCCAGTACTGAGCCGAGTCTGTATTTAAAGATTGTTGTCTCGCAACTCCTTTTGTCTAGAAGGTAAAGTAGCGTTGTCAGGAGCCTTCAGATGGCTAACAACTTCCTACAGCCTTCCTTGGTACACACCAGTGAAAATTTCCCATAAGAATTGAGGTCAGTTTTTGACCCCTAGAACTCTCAATGTGTTCTCTTCAAGGCAGCTGCCTTCTTCTGAGCCTCTTATAAATTAGCTGTGTATTTTCTGGGATCAACCACATCCTCAGAAAATGGACGGCAGCTCATCCAAGAATCCTGACCCCCTTCTCTCCCTCTCCACAGACAGCTGTGTGGAGAGGTTTCAGGAGCAATAATTCACACAGAGGCTCCTCTGTGGCCCCAAATTTGGACATGCTTTTGCTTGAACATCTACTGGCTTCAGCAATTTGGCAAATATAGGAAAGGACTCCTAATTCCACTGGGGTCAAATACAGTCCCTCAACTAAAACTGAAAAATTAACAGACTCAAGGAAAGGACTTTGTGATAAACCCAATGTTCTGAGGCCACCCTTTCAAAGTGGCACTCCCTCTTCTCATCACTCGTCTCCCTTGTGTGACTCATTAATCATGTCATTTTCAAGGATTCAATAAGAATTCCCTGTCAGTAGCCCAAGTTCAAGACTCCAGGGAACACTGGGAATTCCTGCCCTGACTCCTGGTGCAAATGGAGTATAAGAACAAATAGGATGTAAGGGACAAGATGTGGACCTGGGACAGCCTCAAGACAATAGCACCTTTGGTATAAAATGGAGATGTTTAAAGACACTGTAGACTAGGGACTGGAGCAATGGCTCAACAACTAAGTGCACTTGGTTGTTCTTCCAGAGGACCGGGGTTCAGTTTACAACACCCACAGCATGGCTCACAACCGTCTTAACTCTAGTGCTGGGGGATCCAATGCCCTTTTCTGGTATCTGTAGACACCAGGCACTCACGTGGTGCACAGACACACATCCAGGCAAGATACCCATACACATAAAAGAAATAAATAAAAATTTAAAAAATAGATTATAGACTAAAGGCGATGAGAGTACTGATTATGCAAGTTTAGGGCAATAAAAGTTATGGTTATGTGTTTGTTTTTTACTTGAGACCAGTGTATTGATGGGTGAAATCATGATGTCTGGAGTTTGCTTTTAAAATTCTAGCAGAAAAGTCAGTGAGTCAAGACTGTTACTGCCAAGCCTGAGTGCAATTCCCAGGTCCCATATGATAGTAGGGGAGGTTGTCATCCTCTGGTCCTCCTCCTCTACATGCCTGTGCATACATACAATAAATAAATAATGTAATTTTTAAAATTCCAGCATAGAAATGAACAATGGTAAGATGACAGATGATAAAAAATTGGTACAGTGCTGATACCAGAAAATGTAAACAAAACAGGATGATTTGTTCCTGGCATATGATTTGATTAGACTTATGATGGTAAGCACATTCTTTAGAAGTAAACAGATCAAGTGGCATTATTTCTGTCACCATTATGAATGAAATGTGGCACTGAAGATCATCTTCTTCGCTCTCAGATTTGGTCATTAAGTTGTTACCTTGGTGGTTGACAATACCTGATTTAGACAGAGCCAAGGGCATGACTTTGTATGCTGTATGCTTGATATTGCCCCTCCACTGTTGGTCCTGTTGCCTATGTGATCTCTTATCTAACTTTTCATAATGCTATCTGTGTTAGACACTGCCCAAGAAGCAGAGACAGGAAGCTCAGAAATTCATCAGATAGATTTCCTGCAAGGTAGTTATATTTAGTGGCGAGCAATATGCAAGAGATAAAGGTATTTTAGATGGGGTTATTGAATAGACATGCGTCAGATTTATTTTTTTCTTCATTGGATTAGTTGATCATTTAGGTTTTTGCATTTTCAGTATTATGTAAGTTATCAGCACATTCCGGTATTGAACAAGAAGAGTTTGACTTGTTTAAACAACAGCCCAGCCCTTAAGAGTCACTACATAGCAGCTAGAGGAAGGAGAATGGAGGGAATGCTTGAAGAACACAGAAATCACAGCACATGGCAGTGTAACAGGATGAAAATGAAGGCCTTTTTTTTTTTTTTTTTTTTTTTAGACAGGGTTTCTCTGTGTAGCCTTGGCTGTCCTGGAACTCACTCTGTAGATCAGGCTGGCCCCAGACTCAGAGATCTGCCTGTTTCTGCCACCCAAGTGAGTCTTGGTGAATGTCAATGATCTTCTAAAAACTCTTGCAATGTAAACAGATGATAAGAACTGGCATGCAGATTGTAAATAAAGGCTTTAATGAAACAGGCTGTCAGGCAACATTTACTATTCAGAAGACTTACGCGGACTTCTCAGTAAGGCACACGTACGTTTCAGAGGGAGGTGGAGCATGAATGCATGCCTGTGATCCCAGCACTCCGGAGGCTGAGGGGAGAAGATTGTTATGAGTTCAGGCAGCCTGAGTGTCATGGCCAGTTTCATCCTTGCCTGGGTTATAGTGGAAGCCTGTTTCAAAACCAACTAGTAACCAACCAACCCAAACCACAACCCAACAAAAAGAAAGAAATCAGTCTGCCGGGCATGTGAAACAAAGATCAAACGGGCAGAAGAAGGCAATATTGAAATGCCAGACAATTGAGTCCAAGTTAGTGAAACGTGTGTGTGTGTGTGTGTGTGTGTGTGTGTGTGTGTGAGAGAGAGAGAGAGAGAGAGAGAGAGAGAGAGAGAGAGAGAGAGAGAGAGATCATGACAGTGCATGCACACATCTGCAATCCCAAGAGGATCAGGAGTTCAAGGCCAACCTCAGATAAATAGTGAGGCCAGCCCATCTCAACAACAAATAACAGGCTGGAGAGAGGAGCCAGCAGTTGTGCACATTGGCTGCTCTTCCAGAGGACTCAGGTTTAATTCCTAACACTCACAAACCTTTTGTAACTCCAGTTCCGGAGGATCCGATGCATGTGGTGCACAGACATACGTGTAGGCAAAATACTAATACACACAAATAAAATAAAATAATTTTAGAAAAAGAAAACAAAGGGCAGATAATATGTGAAAAGATGCTCACTATCGCTAACCATCAGGGAAATGTGAAACTTGCCCTCTGCTGGTGAGAATGTGAATTAGCCCAGCCATTGTGGAGAAGAGTGGCGTCCCTGAAACAAAACAGGGGAAGGACAGAGAATGCAGCGGTACAGTACTTTCCCAGTATGGGCCCCTAGGTTCAACCCACAGTAAAGGGGGGGGGAATTAAAAGGAGGGCTATGTCTGATTCTGAGAGAGAGAGAGAGAGAGAGAGAGAGAGAGAGAGAGAGAGAGAGAGAGAGAGAGAGAGAGAGAGAGAGAGAGAACAATAGCAAAGGACAGAGGTTTATAGTTAGAGAAAGGAACCTACTTCAGAGAAGATGATGGGCATTGAAGAAACTCATTATGGAGTTTACTTTCATTGTGGCAAAAGTTAGCTACTGGGCAAAACAGTGCCCTTGCATCGACTGCTTGGTAATACGTTGTATAAACTGAACACGTAGGACCCATAGCAAGGTGACCACTGAACTTTGCAAGGCGAAATGGTCCTTCAGGTTCCTACTTTGCAGAAGAAACTTCCAGATATTCTAAAGGACACGGGAAGAAGCAACTGAGAGACTCTAGGCCTGTGGGCTGAAGATAGATACCCCAACATTGCAGAGGAACTTTAGCTGACTGTCCAGGCAGACAGCTGTCTCTGTCATTCTAAATTTTTGGAAGTTGCTTACAATGCTCTTCTTGTTTACTTAGATAATGTTGTACCTTTTTGAGGTCTTTGATGTAGATGAAGATTAGTTATAATCATGGTTTTCCTTAGTCACGATGAAAGAAATTAGATATAAAACTTTAGACTCACAAATATAGGATAGATAGGATATCTTCTCTAATTAGATAGACTAGATATTGTAACTATAATTCTTGCTTGAAAACTGTTTTGTTATATGTAATTTTACTATATTGAAGTTAAAAACCTTCCTTTTGAATAGAAAGAAAAGGGGAAATAATGGGTGATGTCATTCCGTATGCTGTGAATATGTGTTTCTCTGACTGGTTGATAAATACAACTGTTTGGCCAATAGTGAGACAGAATAAGGTTAGGTGGTACATTCCAAGTAGGGAGAGAGGAGAAGAGATGCTGCCAGCCACCTCCATGAGAAGCAAGATATAAAGGTACCAGTAGGTTATGAGCCATGTGACAAAGTATAGATTTATAAAAATGGGTTAAATTAAGATATAAGAGTTAGCTAGCAAAAAGCCTGCCATGGCTTTCGTTTAAAAATAACATAAGCCTCTGTGTGTTTACTTGGGTCAGAGCAGTTACAGGACCAGGCAAGACATGGGAATTTTATAAGTGGCTGTGGGATCTTGGTCCCGGGTGAGCACAGGAAAATTTCAGCTACATTTGGTTTTTGAGACAGGTTCTCCCAGTGAACCTGGTACTTTTCATTAATATGTCTGGGATGGCTAGCCAATAAGCTCCAGATTTCTGTCAATCTCCGTCACCACAGCTGGAATTACAGATACACACCACTATGTCCTGCTGCTGATGGGTGCTTGGGATTTGAACTCAGGTCCTCATGACTGACTAAGATATCACCCCAGGTCCCTATTCTTCTTGTTACCAACGGAAAACCAGAACTCAGAGCATCACTGTACTCATATAACTAGTTTGTGTCCAAACTCGATTAAACTTCCTTCCAAAGAGTCCAGTCTTGTTTCTCTTGGGATGGAAAAAACAGTGAATGACAATAAAAAGGGCTAAAACAAACCACAACTGAGGACCTGCCAGACTTTGTAGAACTGACATGAAGATGAAAACTAAAAACAGGTCATTGAAAGAATAGAGAAATGTAATCCCATGCAGAGAGCATTCCACTTTGATGGAAGAAAATAGGTACAAATTATCACAGCTGGAGAGCTGGCTCAGCAGTTAAAAGCAAGTACTGCTCTCCAGAAGACACTCACGTCTACCTGTAACTCCAGCTCCGGGAAATCTGACACCCTCTTCTGGCCTTCAAAGGCACTGTAGTCACATGAACAAACCCATACACTTATACACATATTTAAACATAAAAGTAGGGGCGATGGAGAGATGGCTCAGCAGTTCAGAGAACTTACTGTTCTTTCTAGAGGACCTGAGTTCATCTCCCAGCACCCATATCTGGCAGCTCACAACTGTCTGCAATTCCAGTTCCAGGTGATCTGATACCCTCTTCTGGCTTCTGTGGGCACTGGCACACTGGTAGCACACACACACACACACACACACACACACACACACACACACACACACAAACACACATACACATGGATAATCAATAAATAATAATCATTAAAGAGAATTATAAGTTATTTTAAAATTGTATATCCTCCTTTCATTTCAAGACTCTTATTTTAATGGGTTGAGGAATATTAACAATGTTCATCAAAGTTTTCTCAGTGTCCCAATGTCCAAAGTAAATACAAACTCCCCTTTGAAATCACACTAGCTGTTTAACCATAAACAAGGTAACTTATGAATAACAGCTCTTTATTAGAACCTTCTTTCTTTTTCTTCTATTTTTCTTTTGAAATAATTTTTGTTTGTTTGTTTTGTTGTTTTGTTTTTCAAGACAGGGCTTCTCTGTGTAGTCCTGGCTGTCCTGGAACTTGCTCTGTAGACCAAGCTGGCCTCGAACTTAAGAGACCCACCTGCCTCTGCCTCCTGGGTGCTAGGATTAAATGTGTGCACCAACTCCACCCGTTTTCAAAGTATCTTTTTTTTTTTTTTAAATTGTGCTATTTAAACTTGAAAAACATAGAAAAGTAAACAGATGGCAATGGGAAATCACCCCACTGGTTCATATGTGCACTTCAGATAGCTCTAACCTCTCCCCCGTGAACAGGCATGTGGGCACTGAGCCTTCTACAGAGAACCTAACACACATCACACCCCACCTCTGGATTGGGGAGTTCTGATGATACCTCAACCCAGAAAATTCATTCAACTCAAAGGTGTGAAAGCCAGAATTTTCCTCCGACTCTCAAAATGAATCAGCAATATGGGAATTCATAAATGTCTTCTCAGATCTCACAGTTATACCCCCAAGTCAGTGCTTGTATACTTGTTCTTGTTTCTAGGTCCTTAGCTGCTACCTCTGTGGTCCTGGACAGAAGGAAAGTGCTACAGGTGACTTGGATGACTTTGGTCAATGAAGGAAGTGTCATCTTTGGGGCAACGGATGTTCTGATTCAGTTGAGCAGGACTGAATTCCTGAGGTGAACCAGAGTTGCGAAGAGCTCCACTGGGAACTTCAGATGTCTGGACAAACACTGAGGAGCGAGGCTTGGACCAAGAGCCATGTCAAGCTGACCCTGCATTGTGGCAGGCAACTCATCACGTGAAAGAGTAAAAGCATTTCTCTATTAAAAAAGAGGGGGGAGGGAGAGTCTAAAGCATATTGTTGGTTCAGGGGGTCTCTCTCAAAAGTTCATGGCGAGTGGCATGCAACTGGGAGAGCTTGGTAATTGCCAAAGTGATATGCTTTTATGTCACACACACAGTTACAAATGTAAACTAGTGTTCGGCCGGAACAGCTCACCCCAGCTGAGAAGACCCCATTCCTGCCTCCCCAATCTCTGTCCTCCCAGAGAAATGCCGAAAGTCGAGTTCCACCTAGTTTGTGGACGATGCGCATCATAGCCCTGCGCCTACATCTTGCCCACTCCACCCCCTCCAAACCCCACCCTCTCAGAGAAACCCTCCAGGGGCCCAAGACCCCGCCCAAAAGCTTACCATAGCCCGAACCAACCTTGCGGCACATCTTGACCCTGTGCCCCTACAGGGTATTTAAACCACGCATCTTTAGACCAGCCATGTGATTTCTCTCCAGCTCCCTTTCAGCGCTTTGCTCGGATTAAACCTGGTTCTTTACTTTTTAATTCGGCTCAATTTGGTTTATTGCATCAGCGGAGAAACCTACGAATGGGGATACAAAACAAACAAACAAAACAAAAACAAAAACAAGCCGGGCGGTGGTGGCACACGCCTTTAATCCCAGCCCTCGGGAGGCAGAGGCAGGAGGATCTCTGTGAGTTCGAGGCCAGCCTGGTCTCCAAAGAGAGTTCCAGGAAAGGCGCAAAGCTACACGGAGAAACCCTGCCACAAACAAAAAAACAAAACAAAACAAAACAAAACAACCCAACAACAACAAAAAATCCACATCAACTGGTTGGGCTATCTGGGTATTTTGGTGGCTAAGACAAGGAGATTTCAAATTTGAGGCCCGCCTAAGCTACATAGTTAAGACTTTGACCAAACACCAAAAACAAAGAACAAGAAAATAAATGTGGCTCAGCCATAGAAATAGTTTCTATTCAACATTTAAAACCTTCAGATGGGAAAAGAAGACTATGAAAGCTGGGCATAACTAATAAAAGAATCTTGTAAAAATACTACAGGCTATCAGAGACCCAAAAATTCTTAATAAGAACAGTCCCCCTGAATCTGTATTATTTCCCAATTGTCCCTGGGTCTTTTAAGGAACTGAAGGGGTCTGGCAGCCAAGTCCGCCCCAACTGCTCCCCACTGAAGTTACACGAGTGCCACCTAGCGTCACTTGTTAGAACTGTAGGGGAAACTGAAGCTTTGGGAGCCGAGGCGATTTAAATAAGGCCTGTTGATTCTGGTTTGCCACAAACCTAGACCTAGGGATCAGTTGTCCTGATCCAGAGCCTCCTCAACTGGTAAACCGTTCAAGACTTTGGGAATCAGGGTTCCTAACAGCTGGGCTGTGCAGAAAAAGAAAGCCGAAATCTCCCAGAGCCTCAGGATCCCCCCCATCCCTTAACATACTGAAATAATATTTGTACGCTCTTAAAGTCTTGGAGTCACGTGAGTGACAGAGAAGGGAATCTGTCTGGGTCCCCATAGGCATTGTGTCTGCTCCTGTTTATGACAACTGTCCTGAAACCAGCTGCACATGTAATCAAATTAGTCCTACAGCCAGCTGCTTTGATTCAAAGCCGTCAGCCTTACTCAGAGGCATCCTGAGTGGTAGACTTTCTAGAGCTTTCCGTCTTCGGCCTCTGTTAGAAGATGTAGGTCGACACCATCTGGAGCCCGGTTGTAAGGAAGGGTCCCGCGGAACCAGGTGTAAGTGTTCTCCGGTTTTCCACATAGAGTGCAACTTCAACATTGCCTCTGCCAGTGAGTCTCCATATGGTCTACACATGAGAAATCACCCGAGGAAGTTTTAAAACGCACTTGGGTAGTGGGTGTTTTCCTGTTGGTTTAGCTCCCTCCGTTATTCAGATGTACGGAGGCTTGGAACAGGAATTAACGATCTACAGATGAGTCCAAGGTTCTCTTACAGTACATATGCAAAACATTTACAAAGAACCACAAATAAACTTAAAAGGCAAAGAAATAAAGCCAGGCGTGGCACATGCCTTTAATCATAACACACAGGAGGCAGAGGTAGGTACCTCTGTGAGTTCGAGGCCAGCTTGGTCTGTAACAGAATGAGTTGCAGGACAGCGGGGGCTATAAAGTGAGACCCTGTCTCAAAAAAAAAGAAAAAGAAGAAAGAAAGAGAGAAAGAGAGAGAGAAAAAAAGAAAGAAAGAAAGAGAGAAAGAGAGAGAGAGAGAGAGAGAGAGAGAGAGAGAGAGAGAGAGAGAGAGAAAGAAAGGGAGAAAGAAAGAAAAAAAAAGAAAACACGTGGTCCTACCTGGGCTGGGATCTGTGTTGAAGTCTGTTGCCCATGTTGCCACCAAAGGTCACACGGAAGCCAGGAATTGGGGCCGCAATCTGTGGCCTTGTTGGTGTCTGGAGGCCATGCTGCCACAGGAGCCACCCT
Organism: Peromyscus maniculatus bairdii; assembly: GCF_049852395.1. Classification (NCBI taxonomy): domain Eukaryota; kingdom Metazoa; phylum Chordata; class Mammalia; order Rodentia; family Cricetidae; genus Peromyscus; species Peromyscus maniculatus. Next base: position 47,454,324 of record NC_134863.1, on the reverse strand, counting down.
GATCTGAGTGGCCAGTGCTTCTACCTGGAGCCAGAATGTTGTCCGACCTGAGCTGCTGCTGAGGGCCATGTCTGGGTCCACTGTCCATCTACAGCTGTGGTCTGTGTTGATGTCTGTGGCCCGTGTCACCTCAGGGGGCCTTAGGAACCATGCGAGATGAAACCAGAGGGCCGTGATGAGCCGGTCCCGCCTTTCACTGGCCCTGGGAAAGCTGGACAGCTGGCCTGGACCCTCATGAGAGGGCTGCCTCCCTCTCCCCAACCCCACTCCTCACCACAGGCGAGGGAGAGCTGACCCTGATCGCTTGGGTGTAGAGGAGCTGGCTCCGCCCCGCCTGAGCCGGGGCTGGCTTTAGTGGCCCAGACTGGCCAGCTCAGCTACCACCCAGGTCCACAGCCGGGCCTTGGGTTGGTCCACTCTAACATCTACCCCATCTAGAACCTGCTGGAGCTCGTGAAGGGACTGGTCCTGTGGAAGGATACCCACAGGATCTCTATAACTCGAGGTGGCTGAGGGATATTCCAGAGGAGTTTTGTGAGGATCCAGTGATGGTGGCGTGCCAGAAACCAGAGGCCTTGAACCAGACCGATAACTCATTACAATGAACATTTGCTAGTAAAGCTGATTGGACAAAAGGGTAGACTGTGTGACATGACTCCCAATGCCACCAAGATGAAGGATAGGTGTTGGAGAGGCAGGAAAGATGGAGAAGCAAGGAGGGGTTTTTTGTTTCGTTTTGTTTTGTTCTTGTTTTTGTTTGTTTGCTTGCTATGTTTTATTTTGCTCTGATTTTTAAAATTTTTCTTTTGGGGGGTGCTGCAGGGGTGAGGGGAGGATATAGGGGGATTGAGAAAGGAGCAGGTTTGGGGTGCATGGTGTGAAATTCCCAAAGAATCAATAAAGAAATTATGTTAGAAATTGTAACATAAAAAACAAAAACAAACAAAAATAAAAGAAATAGGTAATAAAGTTGAAGGAGGAAGAGGAGGAGGAGGAGGAGGAGGAGGAGGAGGAGGAGGAGGAGAAGAAGAAGAAGAAGAAGAAGAAGAAGAAGAAGAAGAAGAAGAAGAAGAAGAAGAAGAAGAAGAAATATTTTAAGATATAACTACAACTCATGTGTATATCACTTGATTTTTTTCTTTCCCACTTAGTTTTCTGACTCCTCAACCACACATGGTGGATATAGAGACACAAATAATAGGCAAGAGTTCATGTTCCAAAAGGATTCCTTGACACTTCTCTGAGGAAGTTAACAATTGATGTCTGCAGAACAGTGGATAGCTAGAGTTTCGTGTACCTATGTTGGGGCCTGTAGAGTAGGGGGACTCTCTTAAGACAGAGAACAGTCACATCAGGTACAAAGGCCAATGTTGTGAGAGATGGGACTTACTCAAGGGACAAAGGGAAAGCAGTGTGAGAAGATACAAAAGTGATTAGAATATTTTGGGGGTGCCCAACCGAAAAGGACCTAAGCATTCACTTGCATATACTTAGATACCACGTGCCACTGTCTCTCAAGGTTAAGTTCACCTGCCTTGTTCCAATAAAGTATCTCATCTTTGATATCAGTGACTCACTGATAGCCTTAAAGTCTATAAGTGGTTTTCCAAAAATTCCAGTTTTTTTCTAAAAGGAGCTTCCTAATATTTTATCCTCATTACAAATCCAATACATGTTTATTGGGGAAATATTTCGATGAATGTATAGATGTATAAAATGAAGATTCTCCTAAATCAGACTTATCAAAGTTAGTAATGCCAAATATAGTCTGTTGTTGTTTTGAGACAGGGTCTCATGACATAGCCCGGGTTGTCCTGGAACTCACTATGTAGACCAGGCTGACCCTGAACTCACAGAGATCTGCTTGCCTCTGCCTCCCGAGTGCTGGCATTAAAGATGTTCACTACTATACCTGGAAACCAAATATATTTTTTCATAACTTTCTATGTACATATGAAATTTTGGGAGAAAACGAGGTTTTACTGGATATGCTATTTTAGAACTTGTTTTCTTAAATTTTTCATATATTAAAAACATCTTTCCATATCAGCATGCACAGCTCTAAACGAGCATTTCATTGGACAGCTGAAGCAGTCATTGATGGACAATCAGCCCGGCCAGTTTTTTTTTTTTTTTTTTTTTTTTAACCATTGAAAGCCAAGAGTAAGCATCTTTGTCTATGTTCTCACCTATTTGTGTAAATATCCCAAATAGTCCACGAGACCAATTGTTAGGATAGAATGCATGTGTCTAAAATTTTGAAAATATTTCCCAATTTCTATTCCCAAAAGGTTGACCAACTCATGCCATTTTCTGTCCCTTGGCTGGCTACTTTTTATCCCACAGAAATGAATAGAATCGGAGTTTTTCAGGATTTAGATCTTTGGACATTATCCATGTTCTGACCTACAGTCTGCTTGCCATGGTCTCATATGCTCCGTTTCTATCTTACCTCCATCTGAACCAATCTCTTGGGGACTGTTATCTGGGCCACCCTGCTATCCCTCTCCTGTGTCTCATAATTAACTGGGAACTGTGTCTTTCATAATCTTTCTCTGTTGACAACCTTTCTCACTTTCTTCCTTCTCTGTGGCAGCCATCCTAGTTCAGGATCTTTTTTTTTTTTAAGTGTATGTGTGTGCCCCAGTGTATGTGTGTGCCTGAGTGTACACACATGCATCACGTGTGACTGTGGAAGCTGGAAGAGGGCATCGTATCCACTGGAACTGGAGTTTCAGACCATTGGGAGCCACCGCTGGATGCTGGAAATTGAACCCAGGTCCTGTGGATGAGCAGCCAGTGCTCTTAATTGCTGAGCCATCTCTCCAGCCCCGTAGTTTAGGTTTTTGTTATTTCCCACCCAACATCTTTGTCTCTGTTGACTTCCACATTCAGTCTAACATGAACTCCATCCTACATTCAGATTTGTAAAAATCCCCTTTTGGTTATATGGTTGCATCTTGTTTAAGAATCTCAGTTAATCTCCATTCTATACCAAATACTGATGTGATGCATCTTCCCATCATCTCTTTAGAGGAATGCTTCTCTCCAAACAGGATGGACTTCTATCCCTCGCATCAGCATCAGAATACCTGGTACTTAGGTGCACTTGTGTTGTAGAATATTATTTTAAGGTGTGTTACTTTTGTTTATGTTGCATTGTTTAACTCTGTGAAGCTGGGTTACTATGCCTGTCTAAAACAACTGACGGCCTAATAAAGAACTGAATGGCTAATAGCAAGGCAGGAGAAAGGACAGGCAGGGCTGACAGGCAGAGAGGATATATAGAAGGAGAAATCTGGGAGAAAAGAAGAAGTAGTCAGAGAAGGAGGAGGACTCCAGGGGCCAGCCAACTCAGCTACACAGCAAGCCATGGAGTAAGAGTAAGATTTACAGAAGTAAGAACAGGAAAAGTCCAGAGGCAAAAGGTAGATGGGATAATTTAAGTTAAGGAAAGCTGGCAAGAAACAAGCCAAACTAAGGCTGGGCATTCATAATTAAGAATAAGCCTCCGTGTGTGATTTTTTTTTGGGGGGATCTGGGTGTTGGGGCCCGCAAAAGAGCAAATAAACAACAACACACTTCATCATATCATTCAATATCTGAAGTTTCATCCCCCAGCTTTGGCTATCTGAATGTCATTTATAAGTAGGCCTAAAGATGCCTGATAAGGAGCTTTCAATTTGGAGAAAATGTTAGGGTTACAAGTTAACTAGGGTCTTCTAGGACACCGAAAAGATGACTGGGAAAAATTTAATCATTGTGTTATATACAAATAGAGGTTTGATCTCAGCTGATAGACTATCATTAAATGTGCAAATACATTTAATAATAATATTGTCGTGGCAAAAGAATTTATTTTTCTTTTTTAATTTTGTTTTGTTTTGTTTTTGATTTTTTTGGGGTTTTTTTTGTTTGTTTGTTTTGAGACAGAGTTTGTCTGTGTAGCTCTGGCTGGTCTGGCTTTGTGAACCAGGTTGGCCTCGAACTCAGAGAGATCCAACTGCCTCTGCCTCCCAAGTGCTGGGATTAAAGGCATACATCATCACTGCCTGGTGAAATTATTTTTCTTGAGGTTAAAAAATATGGCACCAGATTTTGCCTTTGCCAGCAAGGATTTCACTATGCAGAAACAGGTCATCTGGATTTCTGAGAAATTCTTCTTACTTGTAATGACTAAAGAAGGACTCTGAACTCATGCCTTTCTCAATTAATACAAACATGACCATCATTTTTATTTTTAAAGAGAGTCTTCATAAACCACGAAGAAAATGACTCAGCTATTTTATTTACTTGAAGTTGGACTACATATTCATTCATTGCTGTTAGAAGGTTGTTGACAAGATAGCATGAGTTAGCAGTGCTTTGAACAACATGTAGCATATAGTAATTGCTCTGCAAGTGTTTATAGCAATTTATCTTACATCCCTTCATTCATACAGCAAATTATAATTACGTATCAGGCACTATACTAGGCTTTGGCAATGTAAGGATAAACTAGTCCCAAAGATCTCATGTGTATATATCTCATGTGTATATATCTCAAATATAACCACATGATACACATAAGGTTGATACATAAAATAACTGATGTATGTTAAGGCATGGTGGTATCAAACACAGGAGTTGATCTGCCTAGGCAAAGGAGTGACAGAGGAAATTCTGCTCAGGTCATATGATCAGGAGCAGTTCATTGGGTGTGGCAGGGAAGTAGACTGCACCATGGCAGAAGGTCGAGGCTGCAGCAAACCGAAGGTCACGGTGTATGTACCAGGGCTTATTGGGGTGTTTGATGCACAGTAGCTGATGTGAAGGTTAAACGGAAAGAGGAAAACACTTGAGTCGGGTGCAAGAGCACTGTGGTAGCGCTGAGGAAATGAAACGCTTGACGTAGAGAATGCCACATCATCAAAGGGTTTGACGTAGGCTGTCTCTCTAGGAAATGTGTGTCAAGGGGCACACATTCAAACACCTCCATCGGACCAAGCAAGTAACACACGTGTAGCTTAGGGTCTGCTCTAAGGTGATGGGGGGCTGTTAGAGGAGGAACGCTGAAAAATGTACGGCGATGTTCATGTGATGGAAAAATAACACAATAAAAACGGCTGCGGAAGTTGATCCGGAGGGCTGCGTGTTTCAAATCCGAGAGTAGAGATTGTCCTAACTGCACAGAATGTGAAGAGGATAGAGGCTAATTAAGGAATTTGTATAAACCATGATGAGGAACAACTACAAAAGCAGCAACATAATAAACATTTCAAGGGCAGAAATCCATCGGCCCTGATGATTTAGGGGAAGGAGAAGGAAGAAGTCAGAATGATGCTTAAGCCTCTGGTCCATGAGCTGACATACAATGCAAATTCCTCAGCGCTGTAGACAGGACAGGAAGAGCCGCAGGTAAGCAGACAATGAACTTTAGAAATGTTAGTTCAGAATGTTGGCGAGTCACCTAAGCACGACCATCAAACAGATGATGGCTAGATACACAGATAAAGAGCAGAAAAGAAAAGCAGAATTAGAAATATAAATACAGGGGCTACCCATTTATAGGAGAGAATGAACAGTAGGAATTTAGTTGTTGATTATCAGAAACAAGCCAAGAGCAAAATTATTAAGACGAAGTATTTTTTAAAGGTTTATTTTATTGTATAAGTATTTTGTCCACGTGCATGTATGTCCATCATGTGTGTTCCTGGTTCCTGAGGAGGTCAGAAGATGGCAATGGATCCTTTGGAACTGCTACTGTGTGGGTGCTAAGAACCAAACCCAGGTCCTCTGCGAGAGCAACAAGTGGTCTTTGTCAGGTCCCAAAGAAACCTGCACAAGGCTCACTCAGTACCTGTGGCCCCTCCCAGAACTTCTCACCCCGCCCACTACCCTAAACCCCTCCAGCCCAGGGGCTGAGCTTCGCTTCCCTTTACCCAGCTTCTCATTCCTATATAAACCTGCCATTTCGTCCATATGCTTTCTTGTCCTTCTTGCACCCGGCCCCCCCCTCACATCCTCCCCCCACCATAGCCTGCTTCAGTCTGGACCCTTCCAGATGCCTTCGGCTGAACTGTCCCTCACATCTACAGTAAAAGTCTCCTTAACCATACCTTGGAGCAGCCATGTCCTCATTTCATTCACCCTTAACCTCTCAGCCAGCTCTCCAGCTCAGAGAAGAAATTCTGTATGTAAACTAGAGGTGTCCAACCATTTGGCATTATAAAATTTGCAGCAATCTTGGACCAATACAAGTTTTTGCCCCTGTGGTCATTTTCATATTCATGATGTCTTAGGCTTTTCTTTAAATTCTGTACTCTCTTGAGTAAACTTGGGATGTAGATTATAAATAAACATATTTGTCAAAATTAGAACATACTCATTATTTTTAACATACATACCATACAATTCCTTCTAACTATCTTTGGTTACCTGTTGGTAACTTTCTTATTTTGAAGGGCATACACCTAAGAGGAAGGGAGTCTGGGGTGAATGAAGACATTCCTTAAATACATACATAAAAATAACACTGGCATCTTCTAAAGGACACTGCTTACAAAATGTGTGTCCTGAGAGGTATTAATTCACAAAAAGCAAGAACTCACCTCTTAGACACTAGTCTAGTTTCACTTCATCTACTGTTTCCAAGCAGGAGTGACTCAACCCCATGAAGAAGAGCATTTTGTTTGGAACATTTGGGAACACACCCAGAATGAGGGAGGAGTAAAACCGGCTCCCACATTAAATACCCCAAACTCAAGAATGGGTCAGTCTCTTTCCAAATGTTGACTTCGGGTCGGTTCATCTACACAGCCTATTAAAGTGTCAACGTGAATTAGAAAAGTCAGGACGTGGAAAAGCACAATGGAGAAGTATTACTGTTTTCAGCTAGTTGTTTTAATCGCTGTTTTCTTAACACTTGTAGGCTGATTAAAAGCAGACGCCGAAATTGCTGCCAACTGTTTACTTCTTGTCTGTGAATGGGAATGAACTTGGTTTCCTTCATCATTAAGTTCGATGGTAAGCTTCAGTAGTTAAAGGCGTCTTGGAATGTGAATCCTTGATGGGATTTCAAGGTTACAAATACTTGAAATTCTTTTGATAATTGTGAAAAACATTTGTCCTTATGAGATAAAAAGGGAAAGCCCCGGAAATGTTTAAAATCCTGAAACTCTCACATGATAGACTCACCAACAAAAATAAATATTTTGTTATGTTGCAAGAATGTCGAGTGACATCTATGCTTTCAGCTTTGCATTTTGTGTTAGCGGGGTCTAGGAACTTATAAATGGCTGTCATTTTTTTCAGAGTTCAAGAATTCAAGATGCTCTCTTACAAAATAAAACAAAGAGACAACCAAGATCACAGAATGCTGTGTGTGCGCAGATGAAAGTAATCTTTTACAAGTTGGGAAGAGGGAGAACATAGAAAGAAGGCTGCGGTGATAGAAGCAGGGACCTCAGTATCAAACCCGATGGGCCAATGAAGAGCGTGCAGGATCTGATGTGCGGCCAGCCTCTTATATGGGAATCCTCGTCTTTAACATCCAAGCCCCATGTAGTTACCGTCTACACAAGAGAACTGATACATAGGATATTGTGGAAGTGACGGGACTCTGACATCCAAGGCCAGAGCACAAACGAATTATAGTTTTGACCTTAGTTTTTCCCTTACTTTTTTTTTATTATGCGTTGTGTGTGTGTGTGTGTGTGTGTGTCTTTCTGTCTGTCTATCTGTCTCTGTCTCTCTCTGTGTCGGTCAGAGAACACTTTGAAAGAGCTGCTTCCCTCTCTCAGCTCAAACTCAGCTTGTTAGTGATGGGCAACTTTACCCTCTAAGCGATCTTACCAGTCCCTCTGTTCAACTCTTATGATTGGGGCAGCAGTCGCCATTTCAAGAGGATATTCAAGCAGGCCATGAAGAAGCTCATATGGGGTGGGCCTACAAGGCTTGTCAGCTGTGTGAGTGACCAACCACGGAAGGGGGTAACCACTTCGTTCCCGGGAAGCCTTCCTTTGACTTCATGACTGCCATTTTGGCTGATATCTTGATCATGACTTCAAAAGACCCTGTAATCCCAGCACAGGAGTTAGAGGCAGGTGGATCTTAGGGAGTTGGAGGCCAAACTGGTCTATGTTACCACTTACAGGCCAGCCAGGGCTACATAGTGAGACTTTGTCTCAAACAAAACAACATAAAAACCAGAGCCTTAACATGCAGCCAAGCTCTTCTCAAACTTCTGATGCACAGAAATTGAGAGATAATAAGGGGTTCTTCTTTCAAGCAATTGAGTTCTGAGGTAATTTGTTACACAGAGGTAGACTACTATATCTTATTATGTCATCACTAGCTGAGAATGTGCATGAGTCATGAAAGAGCTGTATGAATATGGGATAAGTGATCAAAAGTTGTAAGTCATATATCCCTCCACTTCACACACACACACACACACACACACACACACACACACACACACACACACACACACCATATATGCTATAATTCTATAATGAAAAGTAAAGAACACAAGTGTGGTAGAATGTGCTTATATTCCCAGCTACTCAGGAAATTGAGGCAGGAGAATCAGTTGAGCCTAGAAATTTGAGGCCTCCAAGACCCAATTTAATTAGGTAAGTAAATAAATAAATAAAACCAATAAAAGAAACTACCATACATACAATTCAGTTACTATGACCACACAGATCAATTCATAATCCTAGTTGACCTTGATAACAACCAGTTGTTTCTATGTAGTTTAATGGTTTCATCTATTCTAAAAATACTTCCCCAAATCTCTGTTCATTTAACAAATATTTATTGAGAATTTGCTATTTGTTATAGAAATAGTATGAATTAAGTATATGTTATAGAACATAAATCACCTAATTATATGACTCTGTCTTTTTTTTTTTTTTTTTTTTTTTTTTTTTTTTGGTTTTTCGAGACAGGGTTTCTCTGTGTAGCTTTGCGCCTTTCCTGGAGCTCACTTGGTAGCCCAGGCTGGCCTCGAACTCACAGAGATCCGCCTGGCTCTGCCTCCCGAGTGCTGGGATTAAAGGCGTGCGCCACCACCGCCCGGCCGACCACAGCAACTCTTAATAAAGAAAACATTTAATTGGGGCTAGCTTACAGTTTTAGGGATTTAGTCCATTATCGTCATGGTGAACATGGTGGCATGCAGGCAGACATGGTGCTAGAAAAGGAGCCGAGAGTTCTACACCTGGATTGGCAGAAGCAGGAAGAAAGAGAGACACTGGACCTGGCTTGAGCTTCTGAAACCCAAAAGCCTACCCTCCAGTTACACATTTCCTCCAGCAAGGCCACACCTCCAATAATGCCCCTCCCTACGAGTCTATGGGGGCCATTTTTTCATTCAAACCACCACAGACCCCAAACACCAAATAATTGCTAACAGCATTTTTGTATTTTTCTACAATTCAAGGAAAATAAACTCTGATTTTATTCAAGGTTAATGTGAAAAATATTATACATTTTCTTTAGGATGTGAGGACCCATGCATAAATGCAGGCTGGGGACACAATATCTCACTGGATGTTGTGACCGCACAGCATTGTGCACATGTCACCGCAATCAACTCCACCTTTATAAAAACAATAGAAAAGGACTCTACACCCCTCTGCTCCAGATGAAGAAATGTAAATTAGATGTTATAGTTAAGAGAGAAAAATACTGTAAGGAAAGTGCTGGTACATGATTTCATTATGAAACCTCTCTCTCTTAAGAGCTTGATTTTTGGTTTGGTCTGAAGCAGAGGCCTATCACTAGAATTTAATACACTCTACTGTAGCAGAAATCTCAAAAAGTTCTTATTAATAAAATCAAACCTGAGCCAGTTATTGGGGTGAATGCTGGAAGATCAGAGAAGCAGAACAAGCCACAGCTACCTCACTACGCCAGTTCCTCAGCTGGTCCTGTTTCCTCAGACTGGAAGCTTCTGTGTCCTCATCCCAATGACTCTCAGCTGCTCGAAAGCCTGAATGCTTGACCAGCCAAAAGCTTCTAGTTTCTGGTCCTCATGCCTTATATATCTTTCTGCTTTCTGCCATCACTCCCTGAGATTAAAGGCTCACTTTCTGGGATTAAAGCCATAAGTCACCATGCCTGGCTGTTTCCAATGTGGCCTTGAACTCACAGAGATCCAGAGGGATTTCTGCCTCTGGAATGCTAGAATTAAAAGCATGTGCTACCGCTGCCTATTCTCTATGTTTAATATTGTGGCTGTTCCGTTCTCTGACCCCAGATAAGTTTATTAGGGTGTACAATATTTTGGGGAACACAATATCACCACACTCTACTACTGGTTTCATGCTAATATTTTAAACATGTAACCATCTAGGTAGCTAGCAGGACCTTTTGAATAATGGAAAGAACACACAAAAATATGCAGCCAGCTAGAAAGTGTTCTGCAGGCGGCAAAACCACTGCCATCTCAGGGAATGAGGCATGTTAGGGGAAATGTGGGAAAACCAGAGCCAGAGCAAAAACAAGGCCTTACGATGAGAGGCCCCAACAACAAGAACTATCCACACTGTCTCAGCAGCCTCATCCAGTGCTCGGGTTTGGCTTTTTCAGAAGACCAAGCAAGGTAAAGGAAGAGGTTGATGATGCTGAAGAAGAACAAAAGAAAGACTAGAGAGGGCAAAGACTGACCTACCACAGAAACATGTGCAAGCTCAGCAGCTTGGATGTCAGCAACCCAAACACCAGGGAGATGACTCAGGGGAAGCTACTCAAGAAGACAACCAAAAGCATCCTAACGATGTGAGGAGTTGACTTCAAAAGCATAGGCCTCCAATTGTCAATGGAGGAGATGGGGTTCGTTATGCATATCATGGTCTCCAAATGAAGATTATGGGGAACTTGGAATGGGTAGATGAGAAATGAACAAATGCCCCTGGCAGCATTATTACCAAAGGAAATTGTTCTATTAGATATTAAGATGCTATTCACTTTTTCGGGCAGTAGCTGTCCTAATTGTGAGGACAGGTACAAAATGAACACAATAAGACTCAAGTAGGCATGGTGGGGCATGCCTTTAATCCTAGCACTTGAGAGGCAGAGGCAGACGGATCTCTGTGAGTTCAAGGCCAGCCTGGTCTACAGAGTGAGTTCCAGGACAGCCAGGGCTACACAGAGAAATCCTGTCTTGAAAAAATAACAAAACAAAAAAGAAAAGAAAAGGAGAAGACTCTTTATTCCAAACATTAATTTGAAGATGGCAGAAGCAGGTCATCCAAATAAGCACAGTGCTTGTTTGGGCCTGGGTCTTAGATCTGCATAGGTCAGATGCCCACATAGCTGGTTTGAACAGATTAAAAAGAAATCTAAAGTTTCAACCTACTTTCATAGAGTGAAGAACTTTTTGAAAATATTAAGTAATATATTTTTAATAGGATATTTTTACTGCACTGACTAGAACACACTCACTAATTTGGTTACAATAAAAATAAGCTGCACGTTGGAGGCTGGACTCACCTTGACTGATGAATAATTGCTTGCCTGTCACTGACTGAATAGTGTTAGAGCCATTTTTCTGAAAATCTCCTGGAACAACTGAAGGGATCCATCAGAGGGTCTGTACATTGGAATGATGATCTGAGTCATACCTTTGATTGATTGATTGATTGACTGATTGATTGATAATGGTCACCTATAGCCACCTTCTATGTAAAAAAATTTTTTTCTGCAACGAAGAACTGAGTATTACACATCTACTCCAGGCTTGGAAGTGACTACAATAATGTTCAGCTTTTTATTGTCTCTTTTTTCAAAGGGAAGACAACATGTTTGGGGTTATAATGGAGACAGCTGTACTGCACTGTTCAAATAATTTTTTAAAATTATAGAGCATTTTAGGTACCAAAGTATATTTTATAAAAAATAATGGGCACCCCTGAAGGCATCACTCAGCTCCTAAAGATAAAACATTAAATTATAAAGCCAGTACAGTGGCAAACACCTGTCATACTATTTACTTGAGAGGCTGAGGCAGGAAAAAAAAATACTTGAGCCCACGAGCTCAAAGACATGAGCCTGGAGTCAAGACCAACCTCAGTAACACAGCAAAAACCCATGTCTAAAAAAACAAACACAAGCAGAGGCAAGTGGATCTCTATGAGTTCCAGGCCAGCCTGGTCTACATATTGAGTTCCAAACTAGTCAAGGGTACCTAGTAAGACCCCGTCTCAAAAACAACAACAGCAAAACAAAAAACCCAACCCAGACCAAACAAACAAAACACAAAACAAAACCAAACAACCAATGAAACAGGTCATTTCTGCCCCATCTAAAATTTAATTGCCTTTCCAATTTTTCTACACATCACCCATGCATTTTTCAGTGTACATGTATTTATTCCTAATATATTGATACCAGACATAAACAACGCCATTCGTTTGTAATCCGTTTTGCTCATTTAACATGAAATTTTCAGATTTATTCATGTTTTATGTAGTTCACTGCATCGTTGCTCCTAGGACTTCCAAGTACTACTTCAGGTCCGTCCTGAATCTGTAGTGGTCAAGGATAGCCAAGAGGCTAGAGTTTTGGTAATATTGGTGCCGTGGATGAAGCCTGGGTGTGGAACGGGGAGGTCCCTCTACGAGGGACAAATGGGACATAGGATAGGAAGGGAAGGATCTTGGCAGCTCTCTTCAACTGGAATTCCCGTTGCAGAATTCCAACTAGAGTGGATTCTTCTGGCTGTGAGGGCCTTATAATTTTTACAGAATAGTTTGATTTATAACTTTTAAGTATTCAGACATAGAGTATGTAACCTTCTGTGTATTTTTATTTATTTCTCGTGGCGCTGGTGGTTGAAATAAGGGTTGCACTGAGGACGCTGGGCAGGCGCTGTACATTGCACTATTCCTTGGCATTTTTTTTTTTTTTTTGGAATGGTCCTTACAAATGAAGTGGCCTGCCCTTTCCTTACTTTCCATTCAGCCCACCTCTGTGTGAATTCGTTCTTGCCCTCCTCTCTCCACCAGCTGGGGCTCTCTCAATTATGGCTCACAGTCCCACGCCAAACAGGAATGGAGACGCTAAGGAGACGCCCCGCCAGGACACCTCACCTTCAAGAACCTCCTCCGAGCCACGCCTTCCCGCCGCGCCGCGCCGCGCCACGCCCACTTCCCGTGTCCCCGCCCACCACACGCCTCGTGCGCCCCCCCCCCCGCTTTGCTCGCCGCCCCATGGCATCCTGGGATTTGTAGTCTTCCGCGAGTCGCTGCCTCCCACCAGCGGCCAGGCTCCGCCTTTCGCCCTCGGGACGCGGTGACGTTGCCTCCCTCCAGTGCCTCGCCTCCCGCCTCGTTCGCTCGGGCGAGCCTCCTCCGTGTCAGACTTCAGAACTCCTTTTACGACACCGCGTCTCAGAGGCGAGTCTCGGCGCCCGGGGCCACTTTTCGGCAGAGTGACGTGGACGTCAACAGCAATGGCGGAAGGAGACGAGCTTCTGCCACTGTCAACGTCGGGCGGGGACAGCTGGTGAGTGCGAGCCCAGGTGTCATTGCCCATGGCCCCCCTCTCCTCCCGTTCTCCATCCTGCCTGTCCGGGACGTGCCGGCGGCCCGGGGCCTGGAGCTGGGCACCTGTCCGCCTCCGGGTCCTCTGCCCCGCCCCCCTCGGTCTCCGGGTCCCCTCTGCCCGTGGGCTCCGGCGCCTGGGGCGGGATCCCGGGCACTCCCGGGTCGTCCCGGCTCTGCGCCCAAGGCAGGTCCTCCTCCCTCTTGGTCCAGCTGAGGAGGGTGGCTTCCACCCGGAGTTCGCCGAGTCCCTGGCCAGGGAGTTTGGAGTGGGCGCGCTCAGGAGGAAGTGGCTGGGTGAAGAGCTCAGACCATTTGAAACAAGGTCTTTGGAAATAACCAACGCAACCTTTGACAAGTGCAGAGGTTGGGAGACACACCCAGCAGCATTCCTCCTCCATAGTTCAGCTTTTTTTTTTTTAAATTGATTTTGTTTGCCTCCCAACAGTTTCCAACATTTGTCTTGATCTCAAGTGTTTTTTCTCCTTCCCATCACTTTCCTCACAACTTGGTTGCATAGCTTTGGATGACCTATTAGACTTCATTATCGTTTCTCCCAAGCTTTTGCATGTCTGCCTTTCTGGACCATGGGAAGACTTTGTTTTTGAAGGGACTCATGTAGCTCGAGGCTGGCCTCGAACTTTTTGTGTGGCTAAGGATGACTGTGAGCTTCTGATCCTCTTGCTTTCTCCTGCTGGGTTATAGGCAACCTCTATACTACCTGGTGTATGTAGTGCTGGAGATTGAACTCAAGGTTTCATGTGTGCTAAGACAAGCAGTCTACCAACTGTGATACAACCCCAACCCTTCCAATACCTTTTGGTAGGCATTTTTTTCCACCCAGTGTCATTAATTATTGGCAAACAGGTCTACTTTGGAAGTAGTTTGATCAGTTGATATAAGTTTATTGAACACATGTAATACTCACGGATTTCCCCCCCCCGCCCCCCCCCCCCCCCGTTCACACTGTTTTTATATCGATCACTGGCACTGTTTACGTAAACACAATGAAAAGAATTGATAGACATAAACTTTAGCCAGGCGGTGGTGGCCCACGCCTTTAATCCCAGCACTCAGGAGGCAGAGCCAGGTGGATCTCTGTGAGTTTGAGGCTAGCTTGGTCTACAGAATGAGATCCAGGACAGGCACCAAAACTACGCAGAGAAACCCTGTCTCGAAAAACAAAAGAACAAAACACAAAAAACAAAAAAATAAATAAAAAAGACATATACTTTACTAATTGGGGAAAATGGAAATAGTTGAATGGGATAGATGATGCAGTAATTGAGACGTTCACCTCAGCGAACATCAGCATCTTAGTGCATGTTTTCTTCAGAGTATAGGAGGAAAACATAAATCTTGTTTTTTTCAAGTAACTTATATTGGACTTGGGGGGGGGACTGTGACAGGTACACAAAGTAACAAGATAAAATTAATTTTGTTCTTTGAGATTGTGAATAAAAGTGTTATGGGAGTTCAGAAGAGGCAGAAACCACCTCAACAT
The DNA here is from genome assembly GCF_049852395.1 of Peromyscus maniculatus bairdii. Classification (NCBI taxonomy): domain Eukaryota; kingdom Metazoa; phylum Chordata; class Mammalia; order Rodentia; family Cricetidae; genus Peromyscus; species Peromyscus maniculatus. The sequence goes on along the minus strand of NC_134863.1, from coordinate 47,439,288 downwards.
ACATTACAAAAGCTTCATGGAGGCCCTGGTGTGTGAGTTAGACTCTGAAGAATTAGTAAAATTTACCTTAACACTGTTCAAAATAATTATAATGTGAGCTACAGAAGTAAAAAAAAAAAATTTCCCTTTGCCTCACTGAAAACTTAAAAAAAAGAGGTAAAATTTTACTGTATTTAGAAAAATATATCCAGTATGTTATTTGAACATGTACTTATTATTTAAAAAGGTTTTTCACTTACATATTTATTTTGAGGCAGGGTCCCACTGTGTAGCCCTAGCTGGCCTGAAACGGTCTATGTAGCCTTGACTGGACTCACAGAGATCCACCTACCCCTGCCTCCCAAGTTCTAGGATTAAAGGTGTGCACCACCACGCCCAGCTTCAGTTTTTAATTTTTACCGTATGAAAAAGCTTGTGTATGGCTTGCATTTATACTGAATTTCAGTTGTTCTAGCCACCCTTCAAACATTAGATACCATGTGTGGCCAGTGGCTACATACTGGATAGTGCCATGCCATCAAGAGACCAGAGAAATGGCAGAAGCAGGGAGGGGCTTAGGCAAGAAAACTAATGATTTGTTTGGAGAGTAATAACTACAACTGCTTGCCTTAAGACAAAGATAGGAATTTACAGTCTGGGAAGATTGAATTGTATTTCATATAAACTGCCTTTAGTCAGCTGATTGAGGACTATAGGGGGTGAATTTTTCTGAGTTAAAGCTTTGTAAGGAAGTTCTTAGGTTGGGACTTGTATGTGTGTGTGGTTGGGGGCAAGGGCACTCTAGTGGATGGTTGCTAATGGTAGCATTTATTCTCTTAAAGGTCCCTTACAGTCTGTGTCTTAGGGTTACTGTTGCTATGACGAAACACCATGACCAAAGCAACTTGGGAAAGAAAGGGTTTATTTGACTTACACTTTCATATTGCAGTCACTGAAGGAAGTCAGGACAGGGACTCACACAGAGCAGGAGCCTGGAGGCAGGAGCTGATGCAGAGGCCATGGAGGACTGCTGCTTACCAGCTTGCTCCTCATGGCTTGCTCAGCCTGCTCTTTTATAGCACCCAAGACCACCAGCCCAGAGATAGCATTACCCACCATAGGCTGGGCCTTATCACATCAATCACTAATTAAGAAAATGCCCTACAGGCTTGCCTACAGCCTGATCATATGGAGGCATTTTCTCAGTTGAGGCTCCCTCCTCTCAGACGACTTTAGCTTGTGTCAAGTTGACATGAAACTATCCAGCACAGTTCATATATTCGGTGTGCGTTCCCACTTTTACTTGTTTTATTTCCAAGAATGTTGGTTGTAATTTGTAGTCTCACTCCATCTCTTCCACCTTTTCTTCTCTCCAGTCCCATTCTTCCCCTGACCAGTTCCCATAGAGTAAGGGAAGACTTTGGGAGCCATAGATTAGTAAACCCACTTTTCCTTGAGTGCCTGGTAAATGGGGTTGTTACAAAATGGCCAGCCTGGTCTACAAAGCAAGTTCCAGGAAAGGCGCAAAGCTACACAGAGAAACCCTGTCTTGAAAAACCAAAAAACAAACAAACAAACAAACAAAAAAACCAAACCAAAACAAAACAAAAACCAAAATGGTTTTTAGTTTAGCTGTCATGTTTTAATTTTAACTTTGTCACTTGTAAGGTTTTCCAAAGTGTATTGTGCATTTTACCACCGCCAAACTCATCCTTTTGACTGTGGATCAAACTAGGCTGGACATGGCATGGACTCCTAATCCCAGCATTATTCACACAGGAGATTGGGGCAGGGGAGTTGGTGCAAGTTCAACCTGAGTGACATAGATAGTTCTTTATTATTTGTTTATTTAACATTTTTGTGTGTATATGTGTGTTCATGGGTTTAATTTATTGTGTGTGAGAGACAGGTGTAGAGGTCTGTCAAGATTCTCTTCCCACTGTGTGTGCTGGTTAATTGAACGCAAGTAATCAGGCTTGTCAGAAAGCACATTAACTGCTGAGCCATCTCACTTTACTGCTTTGTAGATAGTGAACTTCTCAAAGGAAATGACTTCCAAGGAAATAGCAGGTAGCTCAATAAATGTTTGTTGAATGAATGTATGTGAATGAATACAGACTTTTGTGTAACCATGAGCAATGCATACCAAGCTATCATTTCATATACATTTCCTAATGTTTGCTGGCTGGTAGAATGCTCCTTCCTTTTGGAAAGCAAGGTGATCTGCTTAAGCTTCCCACCACTCTAGAACCTCTGCCATGGAAGCTCAAAGGGTGTGGTGAAATCGCTCATAAAATTGTTATAACGTAAGATGGTTTAATTTTTATAACTTTGGGGGGGCAGGAGGAGGGAAGAGGGGAATCTTTGGTGTGTAAAATGAATGAAAAAAATTTCTTAAATCTATGTGTCAGCCACATATACACACCTTCATGCATACATTGCCCATTAAATTTTTTTTACATTTAATGACGTCACTGTAATTAGCACTTATTGCCACCTCTCTACATCTGTATCATTTAGGAAGCTGGACAGAAAATAATTTTTCCTCATACCACTTAGTTTATTTTGTATAAGATATTTTTACTCTCTGCCTCTTGAAAATTATAATAAAGTGTTATTTTCTTCAGGTTTACATAAAATTAGAGTGAATATTAGTAAATATTCCATATCTGAACATAACTTGACACAGAGTGCTGAGGAGAGTAATTATTTTTCATGGAGTGTTACAAGCCAGGTGTCCATGTGACTGACAGCTTTAAATAAAAACTGGAAAGATAAAAAATTTTTTTCTTAATAAATTTTTTTTATAACTTAAAATGATTTAAAGTTAACTGAAAAACTAGTCTGGAATTTGAATTAATAAAATCAAAGTTAAATTATTCTTTTTTTGGTTTTTCAAGACAGAGTTTCTCGGTGTAACAGCCTTGGCTGTCCTGGAACTTGCTTTGTAGATCAGGCTAGCTTTGAACTCCGAGATCCGTCTACCTCTGCTTCCTGAGTGCTGGGATTAAAGGGTTATGCCACCACCACCTGGCTCATATGCTTTTATTTTCTGTAATTCTCTCTTAAATATTCCTTAGAGATACAAATCTATAACCAAACTTTTTTCTTTTAATTTTATGATTGTTGGCATTCTGAACTTAATGTAGAAATTTTACTCAGCATGCACTTTAATTCATGATTCTAATGTGTTGCTGAATTCTTCAAGTATTACACTTTTTTTAGTTGTAAAAGGATCAATTCTATAAAGAAACATCCATAATGTAATGTACATCTGTAATGTACAGCCAGTTTATGAAGAGGACAGTTTTGAATAGAGTTGATAACTATGCTTGGTAGAGCATTTCTGCCACACAATGCTGAAATGTGGCCTCTGTTTGGTGTCAACCAAAGACAATGCCCGTCCTTACATATCAGAAAGAAAAATCGTTTAGCAAAGCATTCATGGCTGAACAAATATCCACTCAGTACGGTTTAATTCAAGCTGCTGGGTAAAGTTTTAAGGGAAAAATGGGAGCAGTATTAAAGCCAGAGCTGTTCATTGTAGAGCTGTGTTCTGGTTGGTTTAATTCATCATTTTGTCAGAAGGAATAATACAAAATAGTGCCACAGTGTGAGGCCAATTGTTCAAATGTGAGCCCGTGAGAAAGTATTTCAGATACAAACCATACCAGATGATATTTAAAAATTTTAGCAATGTTATTAAGCATGTGTATGGAGCTTTTCCTGCTATGTACCCATGTGCACACACACAAATGATGTGCATTTTACAACAGTGCTTTGAGACAGGAAGCTAAGAATTACTATTAATGCCTTCTTGGAGGAGAGAGGATGGACTTAGAGAGGTCATATGGCAAATCCTGTTAATCGAAGATATGTACTTAATTAATGTCTCCTTTCAGTAAGCCCTGTGTTCGTTCTAATACTGACTGCATTTATCTTATATATCTCACATATCTTTTAAGAGACTCCTAAAAAAAGCCCTCATAAAAATATGGATCAAATGTTGAATTGTCTATGTGTTTTGGAAAGCACAGTATTCAAAGATGTGCATTATTGAGCATATATGTATGTTGACTATTTGTGGACCCTGTATAGATATAAGGATACATCTGTGAGCTGTGTACATTACTAATTCTCTTATATCCATGAGAAGAGACAATTCATGATTGACATGATAGGATAATAAGGAGAAATTTATATGTACACTATCATATATATATATATCTTTATAGACCTTTTATTTTCATAATATTATGTTCTCATATCCCTGTCTCAAATCACAGGGTTTTTTAACTTTGAAGTATGGTTACCTACGTCATCTAAATAGAAAGTAAATTTATATATTGTTATATATTAATAAATATATGTATATTAGATAAATGCACATAATGTATATTATGCTGTATGTTAATATAACAAGTAATCTCATATATTAGAAGATTAGTTTATTTTTATTTGTGATAATATTTAGGACATGGAAGCAATAATACTGTTTTGATAACCTTAACAACTCAGCAATTTCTCTGTTGCTTTAATTCAGTGATGGAGAAATAAGTAACTTACTTGCTTTAAATACCTAGGAAACTGTGTATTATTTCCTCTGCAAGGAGTTTCTGTTAGTGTGTGTGTGTGTGTGTGTGTGTGTGTGTGTGTGTGTGTGTGTGTCTATGTGTGTGTGTGTGTGAAGGACAGAGAACGAACTTGTGGAGTTGGATTTCTCCTTCCATCTTCATGTGGGTGCTGGGGTTGAACTCAGGGCAGCAGGCATGTGCAGCAAGCACCTTGACCTCCTGAGACATCTCGCTGGCCCTTTCCTTTGTTCTGAAGGATGAAAGTTACAAAAATGCTCCTTAGAAAACTGTACCCTAAGCCGGGCGTTGGTGGCACACGCCTTTAATCCCAGCACTCGGGAGGCAGAGGCAGGCGGATCTCTGTGAGTTCGAGGCCAGCCTGGGCTACCAAGTGAGCTTCAGGAAAGGCGCAAAGCTACACAGAGAAACCCTGTCTCGAAAAACCAAAAAAAAAAAAAAAAAAAAAAAGAAAACTGTACCCTCTCGTGAATGTGCAGGTGAATACCAGAAATCCTTTTTGCTTGGTGACAGGGTGTAGGCTGGCCTAGAACCCAGTATATAGGCCAGGCTGGCCTTGAGTTTGTGGCAGTCCTCCTGCCCCAGTTCTAGGATAATGTGGAAACCATCATATCCAGTGAATACCAGAACTTCTTGAGGTTTGTTTTGTAAATTCCATCAAGCAGCCAACGTGAAGATAAGTGAAAGGCTCTTTTATCAAGGAAATCTTGATCAGTGCTTGGAACCCAGTTTTAAAAGGTAAATCGGGCATATACATTCCTTGCCAAAGTAGGATTTTTTTTTTTTAATCATGTGCTTTTGAGAAACAAGATTGCACAGATGTTACAAAATGATCACTTTACCCCTTCTGTCTATTTTTTCCTAAGACTGTTTTCAAGAGAAATAATACTGTTTTGTTATTGTTGTTTGTTTTTAGTCATTGTACTTTGGGTAAACTAGAAATTTGTAAGGGAGCTGAGTGTGGTGGTACACGCCTTTAATCCCAGCACTCGGGAGGCAGAGGCAGGTGATCATTGTGAGTTGGAGGCCAGCCTGGTCAGCAAAATGAGTTCCATGACAGCCAGTGCTGTTAAAGAAAGAAACCCTGTCTCAAAAAACCAAAAAGAAAAAGAAATTTATAACAGATAGAGGTAATGTCTCTGATAGACTTTGCCATTTTCATCCCAGTCTTTAAGCTAACACTTTTCTGTTTTTAATTCGCAAGTAAATTACTTTGACTGAAAATATATTTCTCTATGGAAAGTGGGCTGGTGAGATGGTTCAGCAGGTAAAGATGCTTGCTGCCAAGCTGACTGCTGGAGTTCGATCCCAGGACCTATGGGGTGGAGGGAGAAAACTGACCCTGAAAGTTGTCCTGTTGCCTCTGCATATGTGCTGTGGCGTGTGCACGTGTACACATACTCAAGTAAACCAGCAAGTAAATGCGGGGGTGACTAGGACGATGCTGAGGACTTTGATCTTGAGAAGCACAGGGAAAGACGTTAGAGCAGATGGAGGTTACTGTTCACCAGTGGAGAACTCTTCTGTGCTTTTGAAAACCGTACAGCAAACACAGCTCAGCTTCACACATGCAACTGTTAGAAATCCATCCTCCCCCCTTCCATAGTTACTCCTCAGGTTTATCCCTTAGGAGAGCAAGGGCTACCATGTGGTACAATTTGATCTTCATAGCTTGTGGATTAAAAAAGGAAATCTTTAAAAAAGACTTGCTGACATTTTTCCATTTATAGTTAATTTTAATTTTTACAGTACTGAATTTCTGTGATTGCTGTATCCTTTTCCTGTTGCATAGTGAAGAAATCTTGTAGCTGCCACATTTGTGTGGCAAAAGAACTATGTTTAGCATCTTCTTTACTTAATAAAGGGTTCTGGTTAACACACATATTCTGGAAAGGGTTGTATCATTTGATAAAGGAATCTCCCAAGGCTGCTTTTGAAGAAATACTTTTAACCATAGTTTCATTAAATTTTAATCTAAAAATGTGGTATGTTCCCCCATGGCTTATAAATATACCAGCCAATAAAATACTTATGACAGTCATACCTTATTCTGACAACAACCCGGATGACAAGATTTTATAAATAAGTTAAGCTCTCAAAAGACTGCGAGTTCCCCAGGGCTTTCTTAATGTTTCATCCCATGTCTTGGCTGAAATACCCAGAAAGTGTTGGTGGTTTGAGATTGTATTTAAAAATAGCAGGTTACACAAAGCACCTTATGGTCACTGAACTCTGTCCATAGCTATTGTACAGATGATTCGGTAACAAAACTGTCCTATTTGTGTTTCTACCAGCTGTCCTACAGAGTATTCAGGGTTAGTAATTTGTAACCAGCATGCTAAAAATCATAGCACTATAATAAGTCCAAAAGAAGTTTGGTGCTGATGTCTCATGAGCTGTGCGATAGGAAACACTCAGAAGTGCAGGGCACAAAGTAAGCCACAAAACAACTTGAAATGAGTGCTTACAGCTGGTTGGTTAGTTAGTTTAGAAGTAGAAACAACTGGTCAGGCTCAAAGCTAGCAGTGATATATACATGATACACACATGGAGCTGTCATGGCTTAACATGTGCACATAGGGCCTTACATCTGAACAAATCTGAATGAACTGCAAGCCAGTAAGAGCTGCTCCCATCTCTTTCATAGGTTTGCTTCTTAAATTCTTCCAGAGCTCTTTAAGGATAAATCATACATTTAACCTCTTGATTTAAGTTTAGTAGGTAGTCATAATATCCATCTTGAAACAACTCAAATGCCCATCATCATATGGGCAAACAAAATATGATATGGTCATGTGCTGGAAGATTATTTGGCAGTCAAAGCATGTGCTGATATGTAGACTACAGCATGAGTAGAGCTTGAAGATAATCCAGGCATTAAAGGTCACGTGCCATGATTACATTTATGTGAAATACTCCAAGTAGGTAAGTATGTAGAGGTAGAGAATAACTGAACGAGGTGAGGAAGGGTTGGTGGGAAGGAGTGATGAGGGAATTCTAATGATGTGATGTTTCTTTACATACAGAAATAAGCTTGAAACAATAGGTGAAGTAAGTTGTTTTCCTTTTGTTACATATAAACAATGTATATGATTAAACAGTTTCTGTAAATTTTGAAATTGTGAGTAAAATAAGTTTTTGAACATAGTTGAGGGAAAGACAATTTAGAAAAAAGTCTAATAACTACTCGGCTTTTCCCTCAGTTGGAGATTTTCTGTAACTTTTCTTTTAATTTTTGTTAAATTTTGTTTATTTTTTAAAAATCTTTTAAATTGAAATAGTATGACATCACTGCTCCCCTTTCCTCTTTCCAGCCTCATGTAGCTACCCTCAAGCCTCTCCCATGTCTCCCAAGTTGATAGCCTCTTTTACTTTATTATTGTTAAGTGTGAGTGTGTGTCTGTGTTCACGTGTGTGTGCGTGCATGCATGCGTGTGCGTGCATTCTTGCACACAAATATATGTGAGTACAACAATCTGAGTCTGTCTCTGTTGGTGGTGTGTATATGATTTCAAGGCTGACCATTCTGGATAGGACAACCAATAAGTGGCTCATCCCTGGGGGAAGCTCATTACCCTTCTCCCAGCAGTCAGTAGTTGCCTGTAGTTTTTTGTTTAGTAGTAGGAAGTTTCCCTCTTTCCACATTACATGTACAGTGATATTGCCGTTCTTGTTTATGCAGCTGTTTCTAGGAGAGAACGTTTCACAGGATACTTCCTGGTTCTTACAGTCTTCTACACTCTCTTCCATGATGTTGGCTAAGCCATAGATAAAGGAACTGTGATGTAGTTGTATCTGTTGGGGCTGGGCTCCCCACAGTCTGTTGATCTTTCATTGTATCATGATGTGGTTTTCAGTGATGGTCTTCATTTGCTGTAAAGAGAGGCTTCTGTTAAGGGTGATTGCTACATTTTTCTGTGGGTATAGAGATAAGATTTAGAATGTAGTAAGGAATGATGCTGGTCTAGCAAAGTGTCGGTAATAAGTTCTTTTCTAAGATCTATGGCTTCACTAGCCACAGGAAGTTGGCTAGGTTCCCATACGAGGATTTCCCACCTATTGAGTGGGCTTTAAATTCAGTTAGACAACCATTGACATGTGAGTGCCATTTATCACACCTTTATGTCTATCATGTCATTCTGGTCATTGTCATGCTTCATAGGTATTGCTGCTGAGTAGGACTGTTTAGTTGCTTCCCTCTGTCGGAAGCTTGCATAGTATTTTCTGGAACCATGGAAGGTAGATGACAGGAAAGAGGCCTTTAGGTCAGATTGAGTTCACATCATCCATATCCTGTGTCTTATTTGTCTGGTGTCTTCAGCAATAGGGATTCACCCTCAATTCTACAGAGGCAACCAAGGTCCACATTGATAATATCTGTTGTTTTGGAAGTCATGTTTTTCATATAATTTATTTAATGGCTTATTTAAAAACAATTATAAAAATTTTCAGTTGGATTTACTAATTAGAAGCATTGGGAATGCATATTAAGTTTGGAAGTGGATGGAGTTTATGCTTTTGTCTCCTGTACAATTGTGTATGTGTTCTGTATGTCCCAGCTCCTGTCTGTCTGGTGGAAGAGGATCCAACTCAGTTAACAGCTAGAGTATGAGCCCGTGTCTGCCTGGCTGTAATTCTAAAACAGCTTGGGTTAGAGTGCTTTGATTTTGCCACAAAACATACAATTAGAGGAAATTTTATTTTGGAGGTAGTTATTACCTTCTTTTCTTTCTGTTTTTAGGTTTTTGTTTTTTGAGACAGGAACTCACTCAGTAGTCCTGGTTGGCCTTGAACTTCCACAATTCTCTTGTCCTTTAGTATCATGATTCCTGAGATCACAGATGTGAAAACCATTGTTGGACTTTTATTTATATTTTATAAGCATGTTATTGGTAGCTCATTGAAGCACCCTGTTGTGTTCTAATATATGTTATAGTTTCAGAGTTACAGAGCCAAGAGGGAGGTGGTTTTCTTTTTACTTCCAACCACAAGACTTTGTATTTTCTGTGTCTTGAACTTGCCAAGCAAAGAGGATCCTTGCTTATTTTTATGAATAAAGCTTATACTTTACTGTTTTGGGGCCTTGTCTGCTTGTCTAGTATATTTGTACCAAGCTTTAGCTTGTAAGGTCAAGTAGAAGTTTCTTGTAACCAAAGAAGACTGAAAACTAGAGTCTGTCCACTCAAACCTCTCTGGACGCAGTTAGACTTGTAGGTACCGCGTGTTCAAAGGCTGAGACTTGAGCCTCTTTGGGAGCTGAATGCTATGTCAAGTTCCCATCTCTGCTCATCCTTCCATACAATCTTCAACTGCAGTGTTCACAGCTCTTTACTACAGTTGCAAGTGGTAGTGTTTAAAGTCTGAAAACTGAACCTTTGGTTTCCTCAAAAGACACTGTTGTTTTGAATTATTTAGGTTTGTGGAAAGTGTCTTTACTACTTCTAGTATTTTCTGGTCTCTACTTGCTTACAGTCTCTGATGCCACCATAGATGGCGATCCCCTGGCACAGTATCACAGAATCCAGCAGCAGCTGCATTAACTAACTGGTGTGCTTGTACACTACTTTTGACTCTAAAAGTCCTTGGAAGAGTGTGCATTTTGACCAAATACTAGCTTTGTTGTCTAGAATAGTAAGGTATTTGGCAGAGCTACTTCAAAAAGAAAATAAGGGTTGGCTTAAAAATTTAGAAAAATTCTAGTTCATTTATGTTATAAAATTCCATCTCAATTAAAGGATTTTTTTTCATTTCATTTACACATTTGACAACATATGGTATTTATCTACCATGCATACATTGTCTTCTTAATTTCACAGTTATAAACCACATTTGAAATTGTTATTGTCTGTCTTATATAGCTTGGTTAGCATGAACTAGACAGACTTCAGTCTTTATGAGGTCTGCACGTTCAACACTAACCTTGAAATCTCTTGTTCTGTTTCCTTTTCTTTGTAGTAATTATTTTCTCATTTCATTTTCCAGCTTTGTAGTAATTATTTGCAAAAGACCAGAATATGCCTTGTGTGGTCATCAGTGTGTCTGTGTGAATTTGGACTAACTTAGTTGAAGGACACTTTGCACTTGACCGGTGCTTTTCTGTTGATTGTACCTGAGTGATTCTATTTTCATTTCATTCCTTTCTGTTAAGAGAACAACCTAATGAAATGTGTACACTTACACGGTAGTCTTAGAATGGTATCAGCGTGGGGAGGTCTAAATTATTCAGTTATTGATTTTTCTTTAAAGCTACAGCAGACTAGACAGCATCCCGATTTCCTGATTCTAGCAACCCTACCTTTCTTCTTAAGTTGCTTCAAGAATGCTATAAATTATGACTGAGTTATGACTTTTTTACATTTTTACAGATTTTAATATATGCTAAAATAATAAATGACTGAAATCTCAACCTCTGAAATTCCTAAGGAACTGATTTAAGGGTATTTCTAGCTACAAAACAGCTCATACCTTGTGGAAGTTCTTAACTTACCATCCTAATCATGCATGGTGGGGAGAAAATTAACTTTCTACTTTTCTCCTCAGACATGGTAGATTGAGCATAATTGCCCCCTACTTTGCTTGATGATGTTTTGTTTTCAGTTTTTTTTTTTTTTTTTTTGGTTTCTCGAGACAGGGTTTCTTTGTGTAGCTTTGCGCCTTTCCTGGAACTCACTTGGTAGTCCAGGCTGGCCTCGAACTCACAGAGATCCGCCTGCCTCTGCCTCCCGAGTGCTGGGATTAAAGGCGTGCGCCACCACCGCCCGGCTGTTTTCAGTTTTAATACAACAGTGGAGCTCTGTTTTGTTCTGTTGACATTTATCAAACACTTGTAAGTCGGGCTCTGCTCTGGGAAGAGCATTGATAGAATTATGCATTAAGTAGTCCCGACTGCAGTGCTTTGGATTTCTTGGTGGAATTTTAGGGTTTCTCATCTTTGCCACTGTTTAGCATAATGGTATGAATTTGGATCCAGACTGCTAAAGTTTGTCTTCTGGCTTTGCTATCAATTATAGCCATGAGATGATAACGTATTAAACACAAGAATAATTATTTTTGATATCATAGGATGGTTACTCCAGTTGTCTCGTAACTTTTCATAACCCGTCTTTGCCTCATTTTGTACCATAGCTGCAGCCAGTGATGTGTGTAAGCTCACTGTCGTGGAGATTAAAAAGAACACGTGTGGGTTGGGGTGGTTGTGTGTTCTGTAATCCCAGCTCTCGGGAGATGGAGGGAGGAGGAACGGAAGTGTAAGTTTCAGGCCAGCCTGGGGTACATGAGATCCTGTTTCTAAAGAAACAATAAGTGAACACGTGAATTTTGGAACAGTGCCTTGCACACGTGAGTGCTGCGTCAGGCCCTCCCACTGCCATGACTACGTCCCTGGGACTTGTCTTCATGAGTTGACGGTGCTGTCAGCGTGCTTGTGCTGTCTTCTTTCTACTCAACGTCTCTGGTCGGTAATTCCTGGGAAGGCAGAACTGTCCCTGAAACAGAACGCATGGTGCTGCGTGTACCCTGTGTTGTTGTGTTCGGACTGCCCAAAACCTTTAGCTGGCCGTCCTTATGAGAGAATCTGTGCAAGAAAAAAAAAAAGATGATTCAAGAGTAGAGCTTTTCTTTCTTCTTCTTTTTAGGGAAAAAGATCTTGAAGAAGCCCTGGAAGCAGGAGGTTGTGATCTTGAAACTTTGAGAAATATAATTCAAGGGAGACCACTGCCTGCTGAACTGAGGGCCCAGGTTTGGAAGGTAACTTGAAACCTAAGAGTAAAATGTAGTCACTTAATAGAAGTTTTGATAATTGGTTTTCAACTCTCTGAAAAGACTGTTTCGGAGTATGCTGCATCTAGAAAATGGACCCGAGTAACTAACTAACTAACTGTTTCTGAGCCAGGTGTAGTGGCGCACACCTTTAATCCCTGCCTGCACTGGGAGGCAGAGGCAGGCGGATCTCCGTGAGCCCAAGGCTTCACTGGTCTATATAGTGAGTTCTAGGCCCGCCAGGAAGACACAATGAGACCCTGTCTCAAAATAAATGGTTCTGTAGTGTTTTCTATCCTCAATAATAATGTTTACATTGGTGATATTTTATAGCCATTAGAAATGGCTGTAATTCGTATGAAGATTGTTAGTGAATGGTAGCTAAGAGAAGAAACATGTACAGTAAGTAAAATAGAGTACGTACAGACACACATGGAATGATCTGAGGTATATTAACTATGTCTGCGAGGGTTGGGGTTACAGTTTTTCTTTATTTTGCTTTTCCAACTGTTCTCTAATGTGTGTGGGGTTTTGATTGTGGGTTTTGACTTTGTTGTGTTTGAGGCAGGATCTTGCTATGTTTCACTGCCTAGCCTTGCAGTCCACCTTCCTTCCTCTCTGTTCTATGGTGCTGGGGTGACAGGTGAGCACCACACCTCGCAGACGTGTCTTCTTTCCTCATAAATGCTCAGCAACTGCGCTAACCGCACTGGGCCTGCTCAAGAATGGGCCCGTCGGCCAGCCAGGAATGGAGAAGGGAGCTGGGTCTCTACCCCTTTCTACTGAGCTTTCTCCTAGGGAGAAACTGAGGTAATGGGGTGGTAAATGCCATCAGTTGTTTATCTGTTGGTGACCCCACCAGGCTCCAATGGGCAGTTCTAGTTCAGTGGTCACATAGATGGCCCTGAGTCAACCAAATGGATCCTACAACAAAAACAAAAGTCATGAATCTGGGAAAGGGACAGATAGGGGAGATGCAGGCTTGGTAGGGTGGGAGATTGAAAAAAAGAAGAAAGAAAAATTGAATAAAGATAGTACATATTTGTGAAAAGTTATAAGCTTAAAGGATGAAATAAAAAAATCATGTTACGCCAGGCAGTGGTGGCGCACGCCTTTAATCCCAGCACTTGGGAGGCAGAGGCAGGCGGATCTCTGAGTTCAAGGCCAGCGTGGTCTACAGAGCGAGATCCAGGAAAGACGCAAAGCTACACAGAGAAACCCTGTCTCGAAAAACCAAACCAAAAAAAAAAAAAAAAAAAATCATGTTACTACAAGTAGGTAAATCACACAGTAATGTCTAGGTGTATGTCCTTTCTTTTTTTTATGTGTATACACATTTAACAGAATTGGAATTATAAATGCACATAACATTCTCAATGCAATATTGCAGAAATTTAAACACATAGAATACTGTATGGCATGTGGTGAGTGCCGTATCAGGCATTAGCCATTTCTACTGCCATGGGTAAGTTACTGTGGTTTGTTTTCACGATTTCACAGTGCGATTGCTCAATCTGCTTGTGCCATCCTTTATTTAATAGTTCCTCTAATCTGATAATGTCTGTGAAGGCAGAAATCTCCTAAAGCAGAATGTACAGATGCTGTGTGTATTGCCATTGAAAAGAATGGAGACTTGTGCAGTGAGCTGTCATGTATCTATAATTCAGCTTTAACTTTTACCTGCATCTGACCAGTCTTGTTTGACTAATATTCTCTTCCTGTCTTCCCTGTCCCTTGATGCTGAATTATTTTAAAGCAAATCCTTGGTAGCATACCAAGTGACTTTTGAAGTGACTTTAAGACCATCAGACATCCGAAGAACAGTACTTCTTACTTTTTATCAGCACATATTAACTGTGCACAATAATGATTTCATTGTAACGGCTCCACACATATATATTACATACTTTGGTCGTATTCCCCTCCTCTTGTCCCTTCCTTTCTCGCTGGTCCTGCTCCTCTTTGTAGTAAGTCCCTTCTACTTTCATGTCTTTTCACCCCCTTTTGTGGGGAGGTGATCCAGGTATCTTTAGAATTACTTATAGGAGTGTAGGCATTCTTATCCAGTGGCTATACCCACTGAAGAAAGTGTCTTTCCCTCTCCACCAACCATTACCTGTCTAAAAGTCACAATTCTTTGGTATCAAAATAATTTCTTCAGTTGTCTTAGAAAAGTATTTTTATGGTGATTTACTCAGATTCAAATGCTGGAAGGACTACTTATTGCATTTGACGGTCACGACAGTGATAATTTTGGTTGGGGATGTGCCTCAGTGGTAGGGTGCTTGCCCACCTTGTGCAGGGCTTTTAGGTTCAATCCCCCCCAACATTGCCAATAAAATAAAATAAAAATGTGTGGTGGCCAGCCTGGTCTGCAGAGTGAGTTCCAGGATAGCCAGGGCTACACAGACAGACTGTCTCAAATAAATCAATAGATGAATAAATAAATAAATAAAATAGTGTTTATACATACTTGAAAAAACTTACAAAATAACATCTCAATTCATTAAGAATTCTTTTTTATAATTTTAATTGTACATGGTATATTTAATTGTACATGGTAATTGTACATGGTATATTATTGCATAGGTATATTTTTTAATTTTCAATATTATATTCTTAGTTTTACATTTCAAAAAAGTTGGGTTTAAATAAAGCCATGTTTGTAAGTATACAGATATTGTATAATTCACTCTATTCACTGAATACCATGAAGTGGGGAAATCTATAGGAGAATTTTGTCACTTGGTGGTGGTGACACTTGGTGGTGTACAGATACTTAAGCTTGTAATCTTGTTGTTATTCCTAAATTCCTGCTTTCTTTAGTGCAGTTATTGTACAGGAAGGAGCAGTAACAACGGTGCTAGTTGCTTCTAACGTCTTTCTTCCAGATTGCTCTGAACGTTGCAGGAAAAGGCGATAGCTTAGCGTCCTGGGATGGTATTTTAGACTTGCCCGAGCAGAACACCATTCATAAAGATTGCCTAGAGCTTATTGGTAAGTTTGACAACTGCGAAAAAGTTATCTTGTTATCGTTTGTGATCTGTTGAATTTGTAAAAGTCTTGTAAAAAGATTGGCCCTTTAAAAAAACCTTGAGACATATAATTTTGAGAAAGAGCCCAGTTTTTACTGTTCTTTTATATTATTGATTTTTTTTTACACATTTACAGTTTTGTTGTGCTCTTCCCCTTGTTTCTCATATAATTACAGGCTCCCATGTTTTTATGCAGCCTTCAAAGAAAGAAACTGTTTTCTCAAAGTTTATGGATTGCAGATCATGATCTACTGTTTTAAAATTGTTACAAATCATGGGTGAATAGGTTTCCTGACACTCTACAAATCTATGTTAATTCATGATCTATATTAAGCTAATATAGTTTATACCTATCTTTTCTGATTATTTATAGTATGTTGGAATCTTTTGTTTTTCTGTTACTTCTTAGTTAATGCATTGGTTAAACAGGCTTCAGTGTACTAACTATTCAGAAACTGTATCTGAGATGTAGCTTAGTGGAGTGCTTGCCTGGCATATACAAGAGCCTGGGTTCTGTCACCAGTACTATAGACAGACAGGTAGGCAAACAGGCAGGCAGGCAGGCAGGCAGGCAGAAAGACATATTGTTAGTATGAACAAAAGAAAGGGAATTTGAACCAGAGATTTGAAGACTTCACATAATGTATATTATATATTTCTGAGATTACCTTGATGTTAATAATAATGGTTATAGTTTTGTTCATATTTAATTTGTACTTTGTTTATTCTATATGAGAATACCAGTATGAGAAGTCATAGGTAATTTTGCTTGTGCATGTTTGATTAGCTTTATTACAAAATAAAAACTAAGATTTAAAACAAGGGAAGGGAAGGAATAAAGTACTGAATTTTATGGTAGAGAATGAATTTTCCCTCTACTTACCAAAGCACCACATTGTGGAACACTTGATAGTCCCGTTAGAAAATTCCGTTGGCTTTCCAGCTCCATGGCTTATGCCTGTCATTGCCCACCACTCCGCCTCAAATTGGCCATCTTCCATTTCACATGACTGTGGTCAATGTCACTAAGTACTGTTTGTTAGTAAACTGTCTTCTGTCTTCCCTTGTCTCTGAGGGCTAGGGAAAAAACACAACACTTCATGTGAAACTGAAGGTTGTTCTGTAACAGCATTCTTGCTTTAAGTTAGAAAGATTAGGGAGAGTATATTCAGCATAAGTATATCATTGTATGACGATGTCCTTAGGTAAAGCAGTACCATGTACAAAGAGTATACACAATGACGGCTTTAAAAATTAAAACGAGGTTGTTATTAAGAATTTTAACTATGTTTTTTCTTAGGTTTTGCATCTATGAACCAGTGTCTATTGAATAAAAGAACTACTAGATATAGCTCAGTGATAAAGCAGGTACCTAGCTTATGCAAAGCCTTGGTTCTATTTCCTTACTACAAAAATGAAAAATAAAATGATGAGAAAAGTACTGTCAGGACTTGACTGCTTTTATCCTAGTTTCAAACACTCCCAGAATGTATTTGTGGACAGGTAGTTCGCCCCGTCTCTGAGCCTCTAGTAGTCCCCTGGTAACTTTGGTTTGATGCTTTATTTCTAGAGCAGCTCTCAGTGCCAGAGGAGAAGGCAGCAGATTTACTTCTGGATGTGGAGTCTGTAATTACTTTTTACTGTAAATCACGCAATGTTAAGTACAGCACATCCCTGAGCTGGACCCACCTTCTCAGGCCACTGGTGTGTCTCCAGCTGCCTCGCAGCGACCTGTACAACTGCTTTTATGCCATCATGAATAAGTATATTCCCAGGTAAGGTATGAAGTAAAGTTTGTTAGATTTCTTTTGGTGGTAAAGTAAATAGGCCAAGTAATTTTTAAGGTTGCCAGAGGTATGATTGCTATTTGACTTTGTTCTTGTGACAAACATTTGGAAAAATTTATTGATTATGTGTCTGGGTGTCTTGCCTGCATGTATGTATGTGTATGACATGAGTGCCTAGTGTCTGGGGAGGCCAGAATGTGACATCTGATTTCTGGAACTGAATTTACAGATGGCTGTGAGTCCCCATGTGAGTGCTGGGAATCGAACCTAGCGCTCTGGAAGAACAGCCAGTGCAGTTAAGTGCTGAGCCATCTCTCCAGCCCCCATTATAAAGATTTTTAAAGGATTCTTTGTATTAGGAAGTTGCATTACTGGAGTTTATATTTGTAGCTTAACTTTAGGTTCATTTGATGTTATTTTTAACCTTATTATCTCTACTGAAAAGTAAAACTAACGGGATTTTGTGAGTCCTACTTTCTGTGAGGTGCTGGGATTGCAGTTAGGAATGTCATCCTGCATGTACAGATAATTGGCAGTGCTGCCTCACGGGAGCTGCTAGGACTTCAGGTAGGAACCTAGTCCTACATATACAGATGTTGAACTAGTGAAGTGAAATGTGCAGAGTCTTAGGAAGGTGAAATACAGAATGCTATAGGAATGTGCTGTGGGTGACTTCATTTACCCTCAGGATCAAGTATGGCTTCCCCAGCCAATGATGCTTTTGCCCAGACTAGACAGACATGTAGCTGCTTATGGAAGGAGCCGTGGCAGTGGGAAGGGTGGGAAGGTCCTCATAAGGCCGAAAATTGTCGTAGTTCCCACTGCTGTGATTCAGACAGTCAGATTTTCAGAGCCCAAAGAAACTTTAATCTCGTCAAGTGGCTCAGCTGCGCAGCTGTGGATACACATGCTGGTAGTCTGCTCGTGCTGAGCTGTACATGCTGATAGTCTGCTCGTGCTGAGCTGTACATGCTGGGAGTCTGCTCATGCTGAGCTGCATGCCACTTCCTTGTTGAGGTTTTTGATCTGGATTTCACTGCTGGCCAATGATGTTACACATCCTTTTATGTTTATTGGTTATTTATCTTCTTTGGACAAATGTTTAGCCAAAAACCAAATCTATAGACAAAAAATATCTGAAGAAGAAAAAAAAAAGGTTGGTTCAGCCAGAAGTCCCAGGAGTTTAAGTATAAGTATACTAGACCTATTTCTACATGTTTTTTTTAAAGCTCCCTGGAGATTATAGTTAGAACAGAGTGGTGAAACTCTATGCTTCGTTGAAGCCATACTTCTCCATGTAAAGAAAACGGTCCCAAAGATACTGAAGGAGAAGGCCATGGTCATGGCAAAGCTGAAATTGGGATGCCTGGTTAGGAATCATTCTGTCACACTATAGCTGTCAGCTGTCTGTGTTTTATTACTTCTCCTGGCCATCTCTCAGTAACAGAGCTAGTCACAGCAAGAGACATGACGTCCCAGCACTGTCTCTAAAGAATGATGGAGTGGCAGATGGAGAGGAAGGGGCTGTTATATTCAACAATGTCACACATCATCTTGTCACATTCTTCCTGGTCCCTTTTGTTTGTTTGTTTGTTACTGTTGTTGTTATTTTTGAGACAAGTTTCTCTGTCTAACAGCCCTGGCTGTCCTGGAACTAGATTTGTAGACTAGGCTAGCCTTGAACTCTCAGAGATCTGTCTGCCTCTGCCTCCTGAGTGCTGGGATTAAAGATGTGCTCTACCATACCCAGCTGAGGAATCCTATTTTAATATATCATCTTACCACTGATTGGAACATAAGATGGGTAGACTGTATCAAGGACAAACCCTGTGGATGAGAGTAACATTGAGTATGCAGCCCTTAAACGAATGCGGCTTCGGTGACCTTCTCCCAGTGATGCCCACTGTTTTACCTCAGCCACTGTTTATGTTCCCTGTGTCCTTCCTGCCTCTGTGTTCTGCCTTAGCATTTGGTTGTTCTGCATTTACCTAATTGGGAAAGTACTCCGATTTAGGATTATTCTTACCAGGATAAATCCAGTTCTCTCTGGGCCTTCTGTGCACTGCCATTTGTAATATCCAAAGGGGTAGATTGAAAGGTGGGCATGGAGGCTGGAGAGATGGCTCATCAGTTAAGAGCACTGGCAGCTCATGCAGAGGACCTAGGTTCTATTCCCAGCACCCACATGGCAGCTCACAACTGTCTGTAACTCCAATTCCAGGAGATCTGACACCTTCTGACCTCTTCAGATACTGCATGAACATAGTACACAGACATACATTCAGACAAAATGCTCAAATATATAAAATAGATTTTATAAGTTACAAACAAACAAGCAAGCAAGCAAGCTGTGCATGGTGGCTCACCTGCAATCCCAGCACTTGGGAGGAGTGACAGGAGGATGGCTGTGAGTTCATGGTGAGCATGGACTGCATAGTCAGTTCTAATCCAGCCTCCAACTACAGGAGGAGATATTGTCTCGAAAGACAAAGATAAGACAGCAATAGTTGAAAGCCATAACAAACCATTGCATCGACGTTAAATATTGTATTTACGGACGTAATTTTTATTTATGCTCTCTGAATAGCATTTTTATTTATTTTTATTTTTGTAGTGCTGAGAATTGAACCTGTGTCCTTACACATGTCAAGTGTATGTTCTACCACTGAACTAAATGGCCATCTCTAAATAACATTTAAAAATATTTTAATGATGCTTTTTAAAGTTTTTATTACATTATTTCTTTATTGTGTATGTATGCATGCACATGTGTATGTGTGGAGGTCCGAGGACAGTCTGTGGGAGTGGGTTCCTGGGATTGAATTTAGGTCATGAAGCTTAGTGGCAAACGCCTTTACCTACTGAGTCATCTTGATGGCCCTAATTAATGATGCTTTCATGTTAAAGCTGTGATAATTATTTAGTGGACTGTTGTAAATGCAACTTTTTTTCTTTGCTTCATTTTCTTTTAAAGTTTGCTTTTTAAGGCTGTACCCCTCCAAAAATAGCTTATTGAATTATGTACTAAGTGTCATTCCCCTCCCCTCCGACAGGGTTTCTCTGTGTGTAGCTTTGGAGTCTGTCCTGGAATTCGCTTTATAGACCAGGCTGGCCTCGAACTCACAGAGATCCACTTGCCTCTGCCTTCCAAGTGTTGGGATTTAAGGTGTGCGCCGCCACCGCCCGGCTATGTACAACATTTTACACATGGGAAGATGGTAGGTAGCATTGCATAGTGAGCTAAGGCCCAGTTTCTGTGTTCAAGTCATAGTTCCTAATTTATTACTTGCTAGCAGTATGGCCTTCAGTGACATACTTGAACCTCAGTATTCTCATTTGTAAAGTGCGTATGGGGGTCGATAGGTTGTTTGTGAAGATAAAATGAAGTAAGTTTGTGAAATGTTTATTACAGTATGTGGTAGTGCTTCTTCCATAAGTAACTAGCTTTTATTATGATGGCCTGGGCTTTCACTTCTACATCAGAGGACAGTCTTGCCTCGCTCCTTTGTACTGAGTAGGGTGCATCTCAGTACTAAAGCTGCAGTAGTTAATGGAGACTGAGCCGTGAGTGAAACCTACAGGCCTAAATGAAGAGTTCATAGTACCACCTGACTGTAACAGACCACTGGGCAGAGTAGCATGTTTTTAGTGCTTTTGTTTGTTTGGTTTTAGATACAGTGGTTCAGAGGTCAGTGAGATCAAGCTCCTGAAAATGGGCTGTCTTGGATAGATTATTTTGCCATGAAATAACTGTTCAGTTTTGAGATGTAAAGTACACAAACACACATCTTGAGCACACCAACGATTTACTTGAAGGTGTGGCTTCTGTATTCCCGTCAGAGGCAGCGTGTGGTCAGAAAGAGACAACCCTGTCTCCTGAGGACTGAGCTAGCATGTGGACCGCTCTGTACCTGCTCCACATGGAGTAGATGTGTGGCTACAGTTTGAAGTCAGGGTTTGGGTAGCTCCCATGACCATCCTAGGCAGATGAGCCTGCTTGTGGCTGACTAGATAAGATGCTTCCTGAGTTAATAGTGAGAGGCCACAGGGAATTCAGGCATCGGGACACGTTTCTATCCTTTTGCAATTCTTCTTTTGAAGTATCTGCACAGGAATGTGATATTTCTTTGGGAAAAAGCCTTGTGATAATAAAAATGGCAGAGTATATATTTGGTGACTTACTTTGAAACAGTATATAAATTCAAGTTTTTCATCTTACTTAGACAACACCCTTTGAAGCTGGGCATTTAGTACTTTCTGGAATTTACTGTGGACACCTGGTACTTAGTTCATTTTGATAGTGTCTCAGGCTAAGGGGTCATATTCTGAAATGTCATCTGTGGTCTTTCCAGACTTATGCCTTTGCTGAAAGACATTCCTCTCTGAACGTGTAAACTGTGGTGCAAAACTAAAGCAGTCCAAGGAGTTTCTGCTTTCTTGGCAAGGAAGGAGGAGGCTGGACTCACTCTCGGGGCCCTCTAGATCTTTGGCTCCCCTGCCTGTGTCACAATAACCTAAATGCTATTTTTAGTGATCTCTGAAGTCCTTTCACTTGGGTGTTCCTGGGTTTGCCTGGAAAGCCTCCCTCAAGTGGCTGCAGGTCAGCCATAGCAGGTCTGTGGGAAGATGTTAGAAGAGAGCTCGGCCTGGCTCTCAGGGCTCGCTGTGCGTCCTGGGATGCTCGAGAGTGAAGGAGGAAATGGGTGTTCAGGAGGACTGAATGCCAGGGTGATCTGTCTGACCTAGTAATGAGAAACTTTGCTTCTCTCTCTCTCTCTCGTAGGGATTGTTCCCTGAAGGGGAGGCCATTTCATCTCTTCCGATTGCTCATCCAGTACCATGAGCCTGAACTTTGTTCTTTTCTTGATACAAAGAAAATCACTCCAGACTCCTATGCACTCAACTGGGTAATAAAGTGAAAGTAGGAACATTTAATGAAAAATAGTTTCTATAAAACCATAGTTAGTTAGAGGCAGGAAAGAATGTGGGTTCAGAGCTAGGCTGGGCTATGTAGTAAAATGCTGAATCTCCCCAAGACCCCACAACATTAGTCTTTTGTTATTTTACATATATATATATATATATATATATATATATATAGAAATAGCAGTAATATATTTCATATATATTAGTGAATATTATATATTTATATACTTAAATATGATATGTATTAAAACTGATTTTTATATTTTTGTAAATATATATATATATATATATAATGCTTATAAACTTTACGTGTTGAAACTATTGATAGTGTATATGAACTGATCAATAATCATGAGGAAAGCCAAAATTACCAAATGGTTAATATAAAAGACTATAAAAGAGTGCTTTTCCTTCTGTATTTATATTTTCAGTGGGATGTCTCATTCTAGATCTCATAGTTCCTCAGATCTTTGAGTCTCAGAACCCCATATGTTCTTACAATTTCTTGATGATTCATTGTCCATAACGATTATGTTGACTAGGAGGTAAAAACTAAGGAATTTTAATTATTTGTTGTTAGTTCATCTAAAAATAATGCTAAATCTATTATATGCTAAAAAAATAGCCTACCTTACAGGGGAAAATGTCTGTATTTCCCAAAGAGAGTAGTGAGAATAATGCAATTATTTTATATTTTCATGTTTCATTATTGCTCACTTCAATTAAAGACAGATGGGCTCATATAACTGCTTCTAAATGTATTCAGTTTATAATGTTATCTCGTAGTCTTCTGAGAATTCTGCTCACTGATGAGGGAATGAGTGTGAAATAGACAACTAAAAGTCTTAAGAATTTTTGTGAAATAGTGGTGATTTATGAATTTTCCAGTACAGAATCTTGGGGATTTTAGGATCCTCAGATCATATTCTGAGAATGCCCTGCTAGGCTGACATGAAGATATTCCTACAGCATTGGTTGAGTGCTAGAAGACTACTAAGGATCTAAACATATTCTTTTTTTTGCCACATGTTTGTAGTATGTGTCTTTTTTTAAAAAAAAAAAAGATTTATTTATTTATTATGTATACAGTGTTCTGTCTGTACGTACCCCTGCCCAGCAGAAGAGGGCACCAGAACTCACTATAGATGGTTGTGAGCCACCATGTGGTTGCTGGGAATTGAACTCAGGACCTCTGGAAGAGCAGTCAGTGCTCTTAACCTCTGAGCCATCTCTCCAGCCCTAAACATATTCTTTGATCATATCTTACCTACCGTTTCTTTAGGGAGCTTCCCATTCTGCCTCCTGGTAACTGTGTGAGCCTAGGCACTTGGCTCAGAGCTCCAGTTTCTTCATCTGTAAAATGGGAATAATAATATAATAATGTCTCAGGAGATGATGGGATCATTTAGAAATCATAAATGGTAATTCAAGCATCCTAACTGGTTTCATTTCCAGACGCATTAAATCTCAATAGCCTCTTCCTCAGTTCTCTTGCCCAATTTTGTTATTTTGAGTTAAAAATAACAACGTTCGTATAAAATTGTAGCATCCCTGAGTTTATATGTTGCCATTAAACCTATTTATTTTTGTTAAAATAGGGAATCATTTCTTAAGCATTTTAATGATTAATGTTGGTCTCTGCCTAGGATATGACATTTCCAATGCCAAAACTCTACATTAGTACTCTGCTGTCCTAGAGGGTTTAAAATATGTGCTAACACAACTAAGTTCTCTCCAGCTGGTCTGCCAGATAGTTAGCCTTTGATGAAATGCAAGGTGTTTTGTTGTTTTTTTATTTGGAACCCATGACTGAGGAGTGTAATGGTGTCTTTAGTTTAGCTGAGGTTAAGGATGGCTGCATATTCTAGTTAATATTCATACCTTCATGTCTGCATTTGTTATAGTAATTTTTTTCAGAAAAAAAAAAAAACCGAGAAAGTATTTTGGAGCATTTTTGTGCTTTAAAGCTTTCTGGTTAGATGCTCAGCCATGGGCAGTGGAATCAAGGGCTTTTCCTAGTCCCAACACCACAGCTCAGCTCTATGAACTTAGGATAGTTATGTCATCTAAGTCTAGTCCTTGTCTAGGGAGAGAAGCTTACTCTTAAGGCCTACTGTAAGAACTAACAGTACATAACAGTTACGTAACAATAAGTTAGTGCCTGATACAAAGTCTCCACTAAATATTTATGTTCCCTTTAGCCACAAGATACTTTAAATGTAATTCTTTAGATGTAGTTATTTTTGGGTTTAAGGAAAACTTAATCGCTAGTGAAATTAGATCTTCATGTGCTTTAAAATAAAACACAGAGAAAATTCTAAATTAGTAACTCCTTTTACCTGAAACACAAAACCCAGAGAGCTCCCAAAAATCTAAAAAATTGAAGAATTTGAATTTTGTCTCAGATATTTCAGTGATTTATTTATATGTCAGCTTTGGGAGCAGCTGACTTTAGTACTGAGTTGAGCTTTACTAGACTCCTTAAGCTGCTGTGCCTGATCCTCCTGATTTCCTTCTAAGCTGAACGCTTTCTGTAATCAGTAATAATGTGGTAGTTCACCGTACAAGTTCTGAATACCACATACAATGCGATGGAAGAGGTATATCTTGATCACTCTAAAGTTAGGCTAACTATCTCTTCTCAGCACTGGAGAAAATGAGTATTCTTTTGTGTTGTTTGTTTTTGTTTTTCACAGAAGTAGAAATGGAAGCTTTAATGAGGTTAAATGACATGCCTTAAGTCACACAGCTAGTTAAGTGACCCCAGTGTTCTGCCTTTGGATTTTATATGCTAAAGTTAAGGTACACACTAAATGCCAGGTGCAGATGATTTACTGTGATGTTACTGACTAGTTTGCTTCACTAACTTGAAAAGGCTGAGTCAGCTCCAGTGGTTTATGTCTCTCTCTCTCTTTCCTGACTGTAGCTTGGGAGCCTTTTTGCACATTACTGTTCCATCGAAGTCACCCAGGCAATATGGGATGGATATCTACAGCAAGCAGATCCATTTTTTATTTATTTTTTAATGTTAATTATCCTTGTAAATACAAAGTAAGTATCAAGTATGTTATTCTTTTTTCAGCTTTTGATATGGTGCTTTAATATTTAACTCAAGTTCACTTGGTTCCTTTTTACAGAGAAGTCATTTCAGCACAAGAGTCTGAGAGCAAAGAAGAAGTTATCCGTAAGTAGTGTAAAATAACACTTGAGGTCATGTGATCTGCCTCTAACACAGTTCCCTCATCCAGAGTGTTACAGGATGGGTGTGGCAGAGTTCTTAGGGTTCGTTCAGCTCTCAGGTTCTTAAGCACCAGAATCCACAAGGCCCTGGTCCAGTTCCCAGCATTGTGTAAAGGATGAAAACAAAACAGCCCATCAGAGAATCACTGCTGAGATTGTTTATATGTTGCTTATGTTAGAACTGCTGTAGCTTTAAACAGGGACAGTTCTCTTCACAAATAATTGTGAAGAAAATATTTGATAAATAATTGATTAATTGTTGCCATGTCTGTAATTGCATTTCAGACTTCTTGGAAAATACTCCATCTAGCTTGAATCTGGAAGATATAGAAGACCTCTTCTCTTTGGCTCAGTATTACTGTAGTAAAACACCAGCTTCTTTTAGGAAGGTAAAAGAAGAGAAAGGCAAACTGGTCTGTGTTGGATGTTTTCTGTTCTTTTTACATTGTAGTCACTTCAGTTAAACTATTTCAATTGTGGTTCTTTTCCACTTTTTAAAAAAATGTGTTAGTTTGTTTTTGTGGTCTTCTACTATAAATTCTCTCCCTCGTAGAGAAATGGACTAAATAGACGGTTGTATCAACTGTCAACATGACTGCTGCTGCCCAATGGTATGGTTAACAGGAAGGCTTTTATTGTAGATATGAGAAAGAACAGCTAGAGGCATCTGGAAGAGTCCACAGCAGAGAGGAACATGGTTAGCAGACTGGACCTGGCCATGAGAGAAGCAGGAGCCGAGCAGAGAGAGGAAGAGTGTGGGAGAGTAGAAAGAAGAAAGTAGAAAAGCCCGAACACGAACACACACACACACACACACACACACACACACAGAGTGGGAGGAAGGGAGAGAGAACGAGCCAGAGAGAGCAGAGAGGAAGATGAAGACAGAAAGGGGAGGACAAAGAAAGAGGACAAAGAGTGAGCAGAGAGGAAATAGCAGGGTTATAAGGAGAATGAGTAACTCTGGAGAGTGGGAGGGACTTCAGGGTAAGGGCGGAGGTGAGAAGAGCTAGGATGCTAGCATTGACTCTGAAATGTGTAACAGGTACCTGTGATGCTGAGGGAGCCTGGAGGCCAGCATGCGCTTTAGTATGCTAATAGCCACCAGATAGTCATTTGTCCCTTCTGTCAGTGATAAGGGAAATGGCTCCTTTTGATAGAAGGCAACTGACTTCACAAGTTCCTGAGGAATGCTGGCTTTTGTCTAACTGCCAGAATTTGGGGGGAATGGAATTTCCTTTAGACTTGACAAAAATAATAGCAGGAAGTATCTTGCCTTTGTTCTGTTTCTTTGTTAGTTTCTAGTCATGTGGGTATTATTTCCTAAATTAGTGTTTTGTAACTTTGGAAATTGAGTGATCCAATGGTGGGTATGGAGTTAGGTCTCCTTTATGTGGAGTTGATCCTTGGGTAACCATAGATATGCAGAACTGCTTTACTGGGGTCACTTTATCTTAGAGGCATATATATATATATATATATATATATATATGTGTGTGTGTGTGTGTATATATATATGTAAATATGTAAATACAACCTGGTCAGCCCATATAATGTTACTTGTGTGTATGTGTTTTCAGGGCTGACTACTTAGTATTAGATAACTAATGGGTGTCCTCTTCCTGGGGAAGATTATTCTCCCACGCTCAGCATTCCTCAATTGCCTGAGACCTCATGAACTTCCTACCCTTCCCACGTTAGCATGTCTATTGGTGTCTTGTTCAGGTCATATTTAGGCAGTTGTGTTGGTGAAACTTCACGGGTGTAGCTGCTGATGTTCTAGGAAACACCTGTCATAGCAAACTTTCTGTTCCTCTGGCTCTTACAGTCTTTCTGTCTGTCTTCTGTCCCTGAGTCTCAGGTGCAGGAGTTGTGTTATAGATCTGTCAGTGGAGACTGGACTCCACACTCTGTTTTGATTGGTTGTGATTTTCTGTAGTGTTTCTGTCTATTGCAAAGGGAAGTCTCCTCAATGAGGAATGAGCGCTGCACTTACCGCAGATTTCATGATTTTAGTTCTCTTTACAGCTGAACAGTGTTCTACAGTGTATGTGGACCACATTTTCATTATCTGTTTGTCCGTTGAAGGGCATTGAGGTTTGCTTCCAGATTTTAGCTATTGCAAATGGAGCAGCAATGGCATGGCTGAGCAGAGGTCTGTAGAGTAGAATGTCAAGTCCTGTCGGCAGATGCCAAGGCGCGCTATAGCTAAGTCACATGGGAGATTGATTTTTAGATTTTTGAGAATTCTCCACACCGACTTCCAGGGTGGCTGGAGCAGTTTCCAATCCCACCAACAGTGAATGAGGTTCCCCTTTTCTCACACCCTTTCTAGCATTTATTGTCAGTTTTGTTGATCTTTGCCCTTCTGACTGGGGTAAGATGAAATCTCAAAGTTGTTATGATTTGCATTTCCCGGGTTGCTAGACATGATTAACATTTTTTTTTTTGAGATATTTCTTAGCCATTTTTACTTATTCTTTTTGAGAAGTCTCTGTTTAGATTCCAAGCCTGTTTTGAATAGATTGTTTGGTTTTTTTTGACCCTTTGTTTTTTGAATTCTTTATATATTCTGGTTATTAATCCTCTGTTAGATGTGTAACTGGCAAGTTCTCTTCCATTTTGTGGGCTCCTTCTTCATCCAGTTAATTGCTTCTTGGGCCATGCAGAGCTTTTTAGTTTATTGAGTCTCACTTGTCAGTTGGCCTTAATTCTTAGGCAAATGGAGTCCTGTTCACAAAGTCCTTTTCTGAATAAAACACCTATGTTTTCTTCTGTCAGTTTTGGTGTCTTAGGTTTCATGGTTAGGGCTTTGATACATATGAAGATAGTTTTTATACAAGGTAATAGCTACAGGTATAATTAAATTCTGCATGTTTTCTCAGTACCATTTATCCATTATACCATTTGCTAAAAATGCTTTCTTCTCTTCAGCATGTGTTTTTAGCATCTTGGTGAAGTGTAAATGGCTGGAGCACATGCACTCATGTTTGGGTCTTTGCTTTTGATCCATCGGTCTACATGCTGGTTTTTGAGCCAGTACCATATTGTTTTTATTACTGTGGCTTTCTAATATATCTTGAGATCTGGGATGTTAATCCTCCAGCATTCTTCTTTTTGCTCAGGATTGTTTTGACTATCCAGGGTCTTTTGTGGTTCCATATGAATTTTAGAATAGTTTTTTTTTTTTATTCTGTGAAGAATGAAATGGGGATTTTGATTGTGTTGAATCTGCAAATGGCTTTTGGTAGAATGGTCATTTTCATAATATTAATTCTACCAATGCATGAGCATTGGACGTCTTTCCATTTTCTAGTGCCTTTATCTCTTTCTTCAGAGGTTTAAAGTTTTTATTATCAAAGTCTTTCACTTCCTTGAATAGTTTTATTCATAGATATTTTCTTGATGTTGTTGTAAATGAGAGTATGTCCATGATCTCCTTTTCTCTATGTTTGTTTGGTTAAGTCTCTAACTACCACAGCCAGCAGAGTAGTGATCTGTGGGAGACATGACTCAGTAGCCAGTGTTGGTTGAAAGTTCAGGAGCCTGACCCTCCATAGTTTATCTTAAGCATATTTAAACACAGCACAATTTGGTGAAAAATTTTCCTAGTGGTAATTAACTTAATTCTGAGCACAATAAACCTTAAGACGTGACTACATTAAAACTCTTTGTAAAGTACATGTGACACCTTCCTGTTGTTGGTTGGATTTTTTTACTTTTGTTTCTTTGGGGTCCTGCCACCCAGATCACAAATCACACACACGAGGCTTATTCTTAATTATAAATGCTTGGCCTTAGCTAGGCTTGTTGTTTGCCAGCTTTCCTTAAGTTATCCTGTCTGTCTTTTGTCTCTGGGCTTTTACCTTTCTCTAATTCTGTACACCTTTCTTTCTTTCTCTGTTGCTGGCTATGTAGCTGGGTGGCTGGCCCCTGATGTCCTCCTCCTTCTCTGGCTACTTTTCTTTTCTCCCAGATTTCTCCCTCTATATATTCTCTTTGTCTGCCAGCCCCACCTATCCTTTCTCCTGCCTTGCTGTTGGATGTTCAGTTCTTTATTAGACCATCAGGTGTTTTAGACAGGCAAAGTATCACAGTTTCACAGAGTTAAACAAATTCTACATAAACAAAAGTAACACACCTTAAAATAATATTCCTCAACAGGTTCCATAGATTGACAAATTCACTATAAGGGTCTGGGGGAGGATCCAGTGTGGTTTCTGTCATACATATAGTACAGAGGTAACTTAGCTCTTAACCACCTCCTCTCTCTGCCTTCTGGGTGGAAACAGGTCCATACTTCTCTCCGTTGAAGAGACAACCTTGTGTATTTAATATTCCTGGTTTCCCTAGTGCTTATCTGTGAGCACAAGAGCCTCTGTGCCTCCTACATTTGTTGTCGATATATAGAAAAACTACTGATTTGTGCAAGGTGATTCTGTATCCAAACATTCAGTTGAATTTGCTCAGCATTCTGAGAAAGTTTTCTGGTTGAATTTTTGGGGTCTCTTATGTATGTCATCTTCAAATAGGGATGCTTTGACTTCTTTTCCTATTTGTATCCCTTTAATTTCCTTCTCTTCCCTTATTGCACCAACTAGTGCTTTGAGCACAATATTTTAGTTAGTTGGGCCAAGGATTTATCTATCTTATTTATCTTCACAGAGAACCAGCTCTTAGATTCAGTGATTCTTTGTATTGTTTTATTTCTTTATTTCTATTTCTGCTCTAATTTTTTTTTTTATAATTTCTTGCTAATTACTGGGTTTGGATTTAGTTCTTGTTTTTCCAGTTTTTTAAATAGCATCATTAAGTCATTTATTTGTGCTTTTTCTGATTTTTTTTTTTAAATAGACAGTTGAACTGTAAATTTCTCTCATAGGAATGCTTTCACTGTGACCTAGACGTTTTGTTGTGTTGTGTTTCCAAGGAATTTTTTATTTCTTCTTTGACGTACTCATCATTGTGCTCTTACTCCAGTGCTGGGGTTCAAACCCCCAGCCTTTTGGACAGGTCTTGCTCTATAGCCCAGGCTGGTCTGTAGTTGATGCAATACTTCTGTTTCACCTTCCCAGTTAACAGTGTGCACCGTTACACCAGGAAACCCAGTGTCTCGAGCATACTGGGGAAGCTTATTCTACTACTGACTGCTTCAGCCCCAACAGTTAGTATTTAATGTAGGTATTAGGATAGAACTGTGGAGAAGGATTTTTCTTAGTCTTTGATTTTGTGTGAATTCTGACAGAGACTGACTGTGACACACACACACACACACACACACACACACACACAGTGAACTTTGAGATTCTGTTACTAAGTTTTAAAAAATCAGTTAGGCTCAAGGTGGTAACAATTCTACATTTTATCATAGTTTAAAATACTTGTAGGAAGAACGTTTTGATTTTTCTTGTAACGTTTACCGTTTTCTCTTTGTGTAGGACAATCATCATCTCTTTGGTAGTACGCTATTGGGAATCAAAGATGAAGAGGCAGATCTGAGCCAGGCTCTGTGTCTGGCTGTTTCGGTGTCAGAGATCCTTCAAGCAAACCAGCTGCAAAGGGTAAGCCAAGCAAAACCCCGTCAGAAGCTGTGCCCTGGAAATGTGGAGAGCTGGGGCTGCAGTTACAGCGGAGGGTTAGCACGGATTTTGTATGATCGAGGCCCTGGGTTCAGTACCTGCTACTGACAAGAAATAATCAGCATTCCCACACCATTCATTTACATCCCATTGCCTAGAGATAAGGATGCTCCGTCTCTTGTTCATGTGGTTTGTGTATTTGTATTGCCAACAACTACTCTTGTCTCTCTTGACAACAGTTTTATAAACTGCTCCCTGTTCACATGTCATTAAAGCAAATGAACATGGAATTGTGTGAAGAACTTAAAGGGGTGGACTTAGCCTTTGACAGTTAAGTCCTGGACAGTTACACAGCTTGCTGAATTATATGGTTTAATGCCATAATGCAAACCAAAGAGAGTTATGAAAATATGTCATGGTTTTCTAGTGTGTTCTTCATAAAAATGAGTCAGTTTAATGAGTGAGCTTTCTGGGTATGTGCCGAAATGACAGTGCCATGGCTAAGCTCTGGAATATGTGCTGTATTTCCAAGACTGCCTGGAGGAGGCTCAGCTGTGAGAAGATGGGGCTTTTATAGCACATCAAGTTCAACTTCCTACTGTAGCTCTGTCTTTGTCTGGGCTTGTAAACAGTCACTCACGTTTTTCTTTTCATAAGTAACATTAAAAAGAAAATAAAGTCCAGGTTAAAAAGACTCATGTGAACCTAGCTCCTCCATATACTTAAAAACATTTAGTTCTTTGATTTGGATTGCTGGTAAATTTGTGGACCTGAAAATAATTTTATCTGACACTGTGTTTAAGATAATAAAAAGTGTTGATTTCCACTATATTTAGTATTTCAGCTCAAATTGCCAGACTCTTGCTATATATTGAGACTTTCAAGCTCAATACATAAAAAAAAAAAAGATGTGTTAACTATTTAAAACAGACATAAGTATTTAGTCCTAAAAGTTACTTTTTTGTGTCTATACGAATTGGGTCCTCCTAATTCCCTATGAGATCCATTTACAAAACACTTGTTCCCCATGTTTTGGTTTCTTTTCACGGTTCTGTCATGTGATGTGAACTTCCTGTCAAATTCCAGAATGTCAAATGTTGTTTCCCTTTTAGGAAGGAGTCCGGTTCTTCGTGGTGGACTGCCGTCCTGCAGAACAGTATAATGCCGGGCATTTGTCAACGGCCTTCCACTTAGATTCAGACCTGGTTAGTACGAGTGCGGGGCAGATGTCCTACAAGAGACAGTGCTTTCCACTTTGGCTCATGACCAGGTTTCATGACCTGATGAGGATGCTTTCCTTTTGCTTAAGGCAGAGTCTGCCTGTGGGTAGGGCTAGAGTTCCCTTTTTTCCTGGGATCAGTGTCATCATAAAGAGTGACCCCTGTTAACTGTGGCTCACTGTTCCTTCCCATTGTTATGTCAGTCAATTCTGCACTCACTGTGAGCAATCTCAAAGGTAGATCACTTAGCATTGTGCCTTGCACCTAGTAAGTACTGTAGAAATATGAGCTCTTAGCATAATTGGATAAGACACCTAGATGGTTTTGCTGGAAGCTGTTTTTAAAGTTTATGAGTATGTATATAAAAAGCTGATAGGTGGGTGCAGTAGTAGCTGACATGTACGTGCTTACCTGTTAAAGTTACTGTCCTTGGGTGATTTCTGTTGGAGAAGTGGGTAAAATATATATGGTCATAAAGGTGCTTAGAACTGTTGAAACTGGCACCATGTAAGCCACTCTGAGGTTGTAGAGCCTCAGAGGTAGGAGCAGACATAGGAATAGGGAGGAACCACACACACACACACACACACACCCAGCTACCACCACCACTGCCTTCTCTTCTCTTCCTCATCATGCCTGGAGATGGTGGCTCTGGGCCCGGAGGGTGTGTTTCAGGGCTGGGTGGTATTGAGAGGAACTGACAGAAAGTGAAGGTAGGGCACAGAATTCTGACATCATGGGTGAGAAAGGACATGTTAGCCTATGGGTGTCTCCTGCATGAACGCTGTGCCTCTCCCTCTGATTTCTGTCATGCTTGTTCTTGGAATTTACTCGTGATTGATAGATACCTTCATTTTCATGAATTAACATTCTTTTAAAAAAATATTCTGAATAAGCGCTGTTATCGGCTTGCTCAATCTTCACCTTTAATACATATGTACATATTTCTTCTTTTGCAACTTTATTTTTGCTTAACAGTTTCTTAGAGATCTTTCATTTAAACACATTTCCTTCAATGTTTCATAAAGGTCCCTGGTACAGATATTACCATAGTTTGTTCTTGATTAATGTACATTTGAATTACTTTCAGTTTTTGTGTAGCAAAGCTGCTGTTGAAAACATTACACATATGTTGTGTAGTTTTTCACATAGTTCTGTAAAGAAGTAGACGATTCGAAGTCAAGTTATTGGGTTGAGGGCTATGGACATTGCTCTTTAGAGATCCGAAATACTGTGGACCTCATCTGGGCGTGTTTTGTAGCAGCCGCATTCTTGGGCATTATCAGTCATGGGTTTTTTGTTTGTTTTCTAGAATGATGGCTGAAAATAGAGGTAAACAAGTAAGGTGCAAACACCTTTTGTCTCTCTTTTTAAAGCTTCTTTTCCTGTGGTGCTGGAGAGATGGATAAGAGGTTAAGAGCACATGTTGATCTTGCAGAGGACTTGAGTTTGTTTCCTAGCACCCACACGACAGCTCACAATTGCTTATAAGTCCAGGTCCAGGAGATCTGACCAGTCTTCTGGCCTCCATATGTGCAAGTGCATATTGGTGCATTCACACACACACACACACACACACCCATAAATAAATCTTTAAAACTAATGTAAGAAATTGTTCTTCTCTCTGATCTATTTTTTATTGCATTTTTACTGTAGTTTGTATGTGATTTCAGTAAGAATAGCTTAAAATTTTTGTAGTTATTGTCATATTTAGTTCATTCTGTATAAAAAGGAGTTTTTGATCAATACCTAAAGTAAATGATAAGTAAATGGTCTCTATTGTTTCTGATGTTTTCTAAGAAATACATGGATTGCCTTGTAAGTGGAAACTACTTTGTGTAAAAGGATTTCTTTACCATTTATTAACAAATAAAACCCATGCACAAATATGAAAGAACAAAAGGGGAACTTGAGCTGAATGACAAGCCACCACTAACACCCACCATCACTTGCTCCTTGCTTGAAATGGGCCACACACTCCTCCGCTCTGCCTCTTCTCTCAGTCATGTCTATCCCCAATGAAAACCCTGCCCCTTGGACCAAAACACTCCTCTCAATTGGCTAGCAGACTGGTGACAGAATTCCTGTAACATTTCCCCCTTTTTGTCTTAAGGAAAGGTTCTAATTCTAACATAGTAAAACTATATACAGTAAGAATTGTTGGGGGGCTGGAGAGGTGGCTCAGTTGTTAAGAACATCTGGCTGCTCTTCCAGAGGTCCTGAGTTCAATCCCCAGCAACCATATGGTGGATCACAACCATCTATAATGAGATCTGGTGCCCTTTCCTGGCCTGTATATACATAATAAATAAATTAATATTTTTTAAAAAAAAGAATTGTTGTCAACTAGTGTCCAAATAGAAAGGAAAGGTAAGAACCTTAACAAAAATGAAATTACATACAAGAACAATTATCAAGTAAGAAATACATTCTCGATGTTCAGTCCATAAGTAATTGACAAATTTATAGAGGTTACTCCATTAGCTGTCCTCTCCTGAAGAGTCCAAACTTTTGTACTTAATATGCCTTTTGCCAAGATTCAGGAAAACTGTAACTGTAACTGTCTAGTCTTCAACCCCATCAAAGACCTGAGAAGGAATTAATATGACCTGAGTAAGCAGGAAGTGCAAGGAAGCGACTTCCAAAAAATGTGAGAAATGACAGAAACAGCTGACTTCCTGGACAGTCCCCCAAGGTTCCTCTGCAGTATTGGGGTATCTACCTTTGGCCTACAGGTCTAGAGTATCTGACAAATGTTTTTCAGAAGCAGGACATTTTGAAGGACTGTCTTATTCTGTCTTTGCAAAATTCAGCAGTCACCTTTCTTTGTGTTCTGCTTGTCCAGTTTGGACAGCACTGTCAGCATTCAAGGCAAGGGCAGTTTCTTGCCCTAATGGCTAGTTTTTGCCACAAAGAAAGCAAACTCCATATGAAGTTTCTTCAATGCCCATCATCTTTTTTAGAAGTAGATCAGTGCTGCCAGGAGCAGACGTATCTCATGTTGAGGAAAGTCTTAAGTTATTAAAACATTTTAAATGCTATATTCTGTAGATCTTTGAATCGTTTGAGGATTACCTGTCTATCTGAAATATATCTCTGTATACCTAGAAAACCTAAATAACATGACTATAGTTATGATATTTGATAGTTATGAGTGACTATTAGCCTTTATTTTTTTATTATCCTAAAGAGCTTTTAAGGACTAACTTCACATTGCATAATTAAACAAGTTGTAAGGGAGGAGTATAAGTAATGCCTTAAGCAAAAATAGAATCAGATGTACAGTATAAGGACAATAACTTCAGATTCGAAACAATATACAAACATACCTTAAACAGAAGTAGAAACATATATATAGTATAACAAAAATAACCTTAAATTGGTATCAATATACAAAAATTCATACCAATATAAATTATTTAAGACTAGTAGTTGCTTTTTTACTTTGAATAGATAGTAGATTCAATAATTTACCTTTTTATCCTATCATATCTATCTCCCCACCCCCCCTTTTTTTGACCATACTCAGTAACAACTTGTAACTAACCCCCCTACACAATGGCAAATATCCATAACCCAGTGAAAGACCAAAAACCTTCAACCCCACCTCTTGGGCGTTGTGTACTTAAAATTACTTCCTGCTGTCCAAGGGACAACAGCATCTCTAGGGGACCCTGAAAAAAACCAAAACAACGGTCAAGTCCTGGGAGAGCTAGCTCTATCATTTGTTGTCAGTCTCTGAGTAATGGGAAAGTAAAGGGCTTGTGTGAAGTCCGGGCTGGAGTAGTACATGAGGGTGGACCATCTCAGCTAGCCACCGTGGAATTATCCTGAGCAGTGTGCAGTCTAAAACTGATCTTGGGCAGAGTCAGAAGAGTGGCCAGGCAGAGGCAGGGGGAGCAAGAGATGAATGTGCCATGCTAATAAAGGTACCACCATGTGGCAGAGCGTAAATAAGGAATATGGGTTAACTTAAAATTTAAGAGCTAGTTAGCAATAATCCTGAGCTATTGGCTGAGCATTTATAATTTGTATTAAGTCTCTGAGTTAGCTGTTTGGGAAGTGGCTACTGGTTGAACGGCTGCGGGACAGGAAAACTCTGCCTACAGTTTTGATCTGTAGTTTTTACTTATTCTGTTTGAAGTTAAACCCTTTTAGCCACCATGATTTTTTCTCAGCCTTTGCTCCAATATGTACATGAAACTTTTATTTTATCCCTGGAGTTGTACTTACCTAACTAAACCTTTTCATTTTCCATTCCTTTTATGCTTGGTTTTAATGTTGGTAGTGTGCTTGGAAATATATTTCAAGGTTTGCAAATGTATGTTTGTCAAATTTCAAATTTTTGAAATTGTCTAGATGCTCCAGAATCCATCCGAGTTTGCACAGTCAGTGAAGTCCTTGCTGGAAGCACAGAAGCAGTCCCTTGAGTCTGGCTCCATAGCCGGTGGGGAGCACCTCTGTTTTATGGGCAGTGGCCGAGAGGAAGAAGACATGTATATGAACATGGTGCTGGCACACTTTTTACAGGTATGCTGACGTAGACCATCCCATCTGGCTTGGTTGTTGCCGACACCTTGAAGAAATCCACAGCTAATGAGAATGCTTTTGTATGCTCTACAAGATTTATCTATATTCTTTATAACTGCTTCTTTACTTGTTATCTTATTAAGAAATATCTTTTTTGCAGTATTTTTGTTATATGCTCATATGATATTTTTAGTTATAAACCATATGGAATCAATTTTTTGTGTAAGAAATGATGTAGGATGTGATTATTTTTTAACTAACTGTGCTATCGCTTTGCTGACGAGTTTTCTTAACATACTGGCTTCCTCTGTGCCAGAATGGATATCTGTGCCAGAATGTATCCCCAGATCACTCTGTTGTATTCATCTTTCTCTCTTCATGTTCTAGAACTTTTAATAGTAGAGATCTGATTTATTTGAATGCTTTTACTTGTTTTGATTATATATATATATAGTGTGTGTGTGTGTGTGTGTGTGTGTGTGTGTGTGTGTGTGTGTGTGTGTGTGTGTGTGTGTGTTACCTGTGACATATTTTCTCCCTGGAGCTTTAACACAGCTCCTGTGCATTGGTGATTTTATGCAGTTGACCCTCTGCCTCAGTGACTTGGCCACTGATGGCTCTTTATAAAAACAGCTGTTAGTTCAGTACTTTTTCTGGTTGGTCCCACCCTGAAGTCCACCCACAGGAAGACAGTGGTCTTGATCCTCCACAGCCACTCCATCTTGGTTCATTTCTAGTTCTGTTGTATTTTCTGAGGGACTTGGTTTGAGAAAATTCTTCTGACACGCAAGTCTTTGGGAAAAACGTCAGAGAAGCAAAGGTCTTTGGCAGAGGGTTTATTCAGTGCCTTTACACATTCTTAAGGTTTATTTGGGAGAGTGCAGAGTTTGGACTCACCTTAGTCATAAACCTAACTGGCCCATTTAAAAATGTTCCAGTATAAACTATGCTGTAAGGGATATTATATGGCAGGAGTTTGGACTATTATGAACTTTGTCGTTTATTATTTAAATTCTTGATGGAATTTTAGAATTCCTTCCCCCTATTTTCATCACAAAACTTTCAAAGAAATTGCAAGGTAGAAGAATTGGGGGCCTGGGGAGATGGCTTAGTACAGTGCTTGTCACAGAGTCTTGAGGACCTAAGTTCAATCCCTACCACACACATAAAAAGTCTGGTGTGGTGGTGTGCACTATAATCCCAGAATGATGGGAAATACAGACAGACAGGAGGATCCTTGGAGCTCTCATCTAGCTCCAGGTTTAGTGAATGACGTTGTCTCTAAAAAGATTGCAAGCTCATGAGGAAGACTTACCATTGATTTCTGGCTTTTGCCTGCACACGCACACACCACACATGTATTTGTACACCCCAACACACATGCACACACACAAAATGAAGATAAATAAAAATAGAAAAGTAGGGGACTAGAGAGTTGGCTAGCAGTTTGGTTCCCAGCATCCACTAAAGACAACTTGCATCTTTCGGTAATTCCAGTTTCAGGGGATCTGATGTCTTTGCAGGCAACTGCACTCACGTGCATATACCTACACAAATAAATATAAGGTTTTTTTCTTAATCTTTAAATGTTTTGTTGTTATTGGTGGTGGTGGTGGTTTGTTTTGTTTTGAGTCAGGTTTTTTCTACCTAGCTCTGGCTGTTCTGAACTCACTGTGTAGATCAGGCTGACCACAAACTCACAGATATCCACCTGCCTTTGCCCTTCAAGTGCTTGGGATTAAAGGTGTATTCCATCACAACCAGCTAATTTTTTTTTTAAAGTGGAGGAACAGACTGTGATAAAATCTTTATAACATAATCATACTGTCATATTTTAGTACAAAAAATAGTATTCTCATTTTCTTGCTTTTTATGGCTTTTAAATCATGGCATTGTTATGTTTTTAATTTATGGGTTTCCAGTTTTTAATTGTATCCTTGCATGTATTTGTTGAAACAACCCAATTTTCCTACTACTAGTTTTCTACTTATGTTCACCTGGTGTTTCTTTCTCCATCTCTGCTTTGTTTTGCCACCACTTAGATCCATTATGTATTTTTCCTTTTGTTTTTGAATTAGAAAATGACATTTTAGTTCATTTCTTTGTATGTGCACCAGTGTGCACATGCACACATGACATACTGCACCAGTGTGCACATACACACATGACATATTGCACCAGTGTGCACATACAAGTATGATATATTGCACCAGTGTGCACATACACGCACGACATATTGCACCAGTGTGCACATACACACATGACATATTGCACCAGTGTGCACATACAAGCACGACATACTGCATACAGGGAGCAGAGCACGGCTCGGGAGATCCCGTTCTCCTCCTACCGCCTGGGTTCTGGAGGTCAGACTCAGGCTGTCAGGCTTGGTGGCAAGTGCCTTTACCTGCTAAGTCATCTTTTTGGCCTTAGTTGTTTTGGTTGTTGTTTTGTTTCTCCCCTTTTATGTAGCCCAGGCTGTCTCAGCCTTGCAACCTTGAGGACTTAGCATCTAATGTTTACAAGTTTTTAGTAGTTTGCAAAATGGTAATTCCGTCATTTCCTTTTTTATAACCAGCTATAATATTTTTATATTACCTTTTAGTAAAGGACACAAAAGATTTGAAACTTTAAAAACTTACTTTGATGACATTCTGAAATGTCATTTCATTCTGTTTTGTTTGACCCTTGTACTGTGGAGACTGTAACACAAATAAAACCACACACAGTCTTAATAGCCATGAAGCTGTTCCCTGTCTTTTGCTCAAGCACCAACCCCTACAACATGCCAGATAAGACATGTTACTCAGTGCTGAAGTCCAGACTGTCAAGGAAAGTGATGTGTTAGAAATGTAAGATATAACTATATATTTTAGGACCTTAGGACTATCCAGAGCTTTAACTAAGCTGCATTTTGTAATAATTTACATTTTGTCTTTTATTACAGAAAAACAAAGAATATGTTAGTATTGCCAGTGGAGGATTTATGGGTAAGTCTTTAATGCATTAATTTTGCTTCTACTTTTCAGACAAAAAATACAGTGATTATCAGTAGCGCTGATTTAGAATTATAAACTAGTTATTGTGTATCTTCTGTCTCCAGTCATTTCGTAGTTTCAGAAAAGGGAAGGCAAGCAGAGCATACATAGGTAACAAATGACATAGGCGATTGAAATGAGTGAATACAGACCATTTAGATATATAAATGTGCTTACTTAGCTTCTGTTTCAAACCTTTTTGTTTTTATTTCACAAGGTGCTTGGGATTGAACCCAGGGGCTCATGCATGCAAGGCAAGCAGTTTCCCTCTGAGCTACATCCTCTAACTCATGACCCTTCTGCCTCAGCCTTTAAGTGGACCAGGAGTTTGAGGACCAATTGACTGTGTTACATAGGAAGTTCCAGGCCAGCCTGAACTATATAACAAAGCCCCATCTCAAATAAAGAAACAAATAAATAAATAGCAAAATTGACAAAATCCCTACCATTCACAACAACAAAGATGTGTGCATGAGTGTGTGTGTGTGTGTGTGTGTGTGTGTGTGTGTGTGTGAGAGAGAGAGAGTGTGTGTGTGTGTGAGAGAGAGAGAGAGTGTGTGTGTGTGTGTGTGAGAGAGAGAGAGAGAGAGAGAGAGAGAGAGAGAGAGAGAGTGTGTGTGTGTGTGTGTGTGTGAGAGAGAGAGAGAGAGAGAGAGTGAGTGAGTTGGGGCTATAGCTTATTTTGTGGAGTGCTTGCCTAGCATGCACAAGGCCCTTGGATTTACTTCCCAGCTCTCTGGAGGTAGAGATAGGAGGATCAGGGTTATCCTCAGCTACCTAGCAAATTTGAGAACAGCTTGGGACAAATGAGACCCTGTCTCAAAAAATTTTTTAAAATACATTGTTGCCAGGTAGGACACATTTAAGTGCAGCACTCAGAAGTCAGAGGCAGGTGGCTCTCTGTGAGTTTGAGGCTAGCCAGGACTACATAATGAGACCCTGTCTCAAAAAAAAGATACTGGTAAACAAATGTTGATGCATTACCTACTGTTACTAGAAATCCTAACACAATACAAAAGTTGGTTACTAGTCATCTAATTCTCGAGTGTTCTTGCTGTCCTTCCAGCCTAAGCTGGCCTCGAACTTGTTACCTATCCCAGGTAGTCCATGTGACCCAGACTCATTTTCTCCCTTCTTCAGATTGCCGAGTGCTGGAGCTTTAGTCTAGAGTTTTAGAAAGCCTTTTAAAGGTCCCCCCCTCCATTAATCTTTGACCATTACTGCCTAAGTCTACATTATTATGGAAAGATGGATTGATGTCTCCTAGGTTTTTCTATTAATTCTTCGTGTCTTGAGTTCTGCACATAGATCTGTTAGTACTTGAAAGATGGCTTTGTAAGG
The DNA here is from genome assembly GCF_049852395.1 of Peromyscus maniculatus bairdii. Taxonomy (NCBI): domain Eukaryota; kingdom Metazoa; phylum Chordata; class Mammalia; order Rodentia; family Cricetidae; genus Peromyscus; species Peromyscus maniculatus. The sequence continues at coordinate 47,398,263 of NC_134863.1, read as the reverse complement.
AGGAGACAAAAGCTTTCCTGATCTTCACTCTCGGGATGGCAGAGGGCCTTAGACAGATGGAGAGGAAGGTTGGCTGTGGCCTGGAGTTCTTAGTGAGGCTGCAGGACAGCACATTTGTCGTCGATTATGTCCCTGGATGGTTCTTCATTCCCTGTGCTGTGTTGTTATACTTGCATCTTTCCAGAGTCTCAGCTTTTGCCTTGTCTGTCTTGTTTGTCATAAGCCCTGCAGCAGCACCTGGCCGACATTAATGTGGAGGGACCAGAAAGTGGATATGGCCATTGGATTGCTAGTACCTCAGGCTCAAGGAGCAGCATCAGTTCTGTTGATGTGAGTACATGTGGAGAACATGGTGGATCAGTTTCCAGAAAAGGTGCTTAACTCTCAAACTCCAGCACGACAGCAGAGATGTCAGAAAGATTTAGTACACAATGAGGACTTACTATTGTGAGGTTAATGAAGTGATGAACTGGGTGGAGCTCTCTTCAGTGAGCTCATTTTGTCTGGGCTGGCAGAATACTAGACTCGGTCCACATCTCCTGCATCGTGTTCCTGTATCCTTCCTCACTGTGAGCTTACATGATTAAGACTTCAGTCTGTTTCCATGCGTGAATGGTCCAGGTAGAGAAAGTAAAAAGTTGGCCCACCTAATATATTTGATGGTTAGTTATTGTGATGTGAATTATGTGAGTTTTTGTTATAGGGGGTAAGTACATGTGTTTTGCTTTGGAAATACCTGGGCAAAAAGTCTTGTCAGTTGAATTAGATGTCATAACATCGTTTTCTTAATAAACAATGTTTATTAAGTGTCATCTACAGTGTTTATTCTGTAAAACAGAGACAAAAGTGATATACAGGAACACATTTACTCATTTGGACTTAGGTCTCTGCCATTCTTGGGTCCAGAATTCATCTGTACAAATTGGTAGTTAGAATTTTCTTTGGGCTGCCATCCAGCTCCCAAATTAAGACACAGAGACTTATTATTAATTATGAGTGTTTGGCCTTAGCTTAGGCTTGTTGCACTAGCTCTTTTAACTTAATCTAACCTGTTTCTGTTCATCTACATTTTGCCTTGGGGCTTTTTACCTTTCTTTCATTCTGTATGTCTTACTTCCCTGCTTCCTCCGTGTCTCCTGGCTGGCCCCTGGTGTCTCCCTGGCATTTCTTTTGCTTTCTCTCGAGCCTAAATTCCTCCTCCTCCTTACTCTCCCTGCCTGGGAGTTCTGCCTATACCTCATCCCTCACTACTGGCAGTTCAGCTTGTTGTTAGACTAACCAGGTGCCTTAGGCAGGCAAAGTAAAACAGCCACACATCTTTACAGAATTAAACAAATATTCCGCAACACAGCTTCCCCTTTTTCCGATTTCCAGTAAGACCTTTGAGCTGTGGTTTCTCTACCTGTGCAATACAGTGATAACAGACTGTTCCCGTAAGGAGGGCCTGAGGACTAGGTGACAGGAATATGCATAGTGATGCACTATAGATGTGTGGAGGCTTATTTTCTGCCATGTGATCAAACATCATTGTCACATTGGCAGACAAGGCTTCTCTGAGGATTTCTTTCTACCTTGATCCTCTAGGTATACAAGAACTAAATAATATTCCATTGTGTGTGTGTTCTAAATTATTTAGTTAATACCCACTTGCTAAGTACTTATATTATTTTCCACCTTTTTCTGTTACAAACACAGCTTCATGTCTGTGCACTCGTGTAGGCCAGAGGTTGAGAAAGACAAAGGTCTTTCTCAGTCACCTTATTATTTTTGAGACAGGCCTCTTAATGACCCTGGGGCTTACCAGTTCAGATAGCTTGGATGGCCAAGGACAGGTATTGTCCTATGGTCCCTGTCCCTCCCTGTCGCAGTTCTGGGGTTGTAGATGTACACTGCTGTGCCTCAGTTTCACAAGCCTGTGAAACTGATCGTCCTGCTTGCATGGTGAACACTTGACCAACTGAGTCTTCTCCCCAGCCTCTAACCCACTCTTCACAGAAGAGGAGACGTGGGAGTGTGTGTAGAGGAAAGGCCATATGAGAGTAAGTGGAAAGGTGAACATCTGCACATACCTGAAAATACCCAAATGTACATTCTCCCCCATAGATAGAATTGAACCTACCCTGACCTAATTTAATTCTAATTATTTCTCTAAAGGCCCTTTGTCCAAATACAGTGGCTTTCCGAGATGCACTCGATTTTAGTACTTCAGCATGAATTTGGTGGGGATACAATTCTGTCTACAGTGTAGATAACCTTTAACAGTCATGTATGTGTTAATTACCTAGAGAGTGGTTCATCAATGTTCTTGTTTTTCAGGGTGAATCTTGTAATGGCTCAAATGATAGAGGAATGAAGTCCCTTGTAAATAAAATGACTGTGGCTCTAAAGACGAAATCTGTTAATGTCAGGGAGAAGGTCATCAGTTTTATTGAGAATACATCAACTCCTGTGGACCGGTGAGTCTCTTACACAGTATGGACTTATGGTGGATACTTAAAACTGAAGAGATGTGTCTCACAGTGAATGAACTTCATTGAAAGTAGTGTAGAACAGGACCATACATTTTCTGTCGGATCTGATTTCATCCGAACTGCGGGGCTGAGCTTACTGCTTGTGTCCACTCTGGAGATCCCTTTCCCAGTTTTCCCTTCATTCCATTCATTAAAATAATCCCCATGTCTGTGTTCGTGGTTAGGAGTTCATAGAGCAGCTGCTTTCCAAATGCCACTGGACAGTTAGTTCACAATAGGAACTTCTGCTCCAAGAATTGAAAACCTACATAATTTGGCCATGCTTAATACAATAGAATCCTACTTTCCTAAGTTCAAGTCTCTGTAGGAATTTGTTTAAAAATATGAATGAAGTCCATTTTTTCATGAATTAAAAAGGGGACATGATGAGCAACAGACTAGCACATTGGAAGATATTTGTTTTGCTGTTTGTTCTGAGTATAGGATACACTTTTGTGTGTGTTAGTCTGATTTACGGGTGCACATTCTGCAGCCCAGGATAGCTGTGAGTGTGGCCAAACTTAAAACATTATGGGATACTTTTGTGATGTGTGTAACTTGACTACACAGTTCTCAAGTGTGAACTTCGTAGACGATGCTATGTCACAGTGTCAAAAGCCGAAAGATTGTAATTGAAATGTGGGATTTGTTTCTGAGCAAGCCTGAGCATGAGCATGAGCTAGCATTTGATTTCCTCTCCTGTCTTCCGTGCAAGTATCGGGAAAGTTGAGACATTGATGTTAAGAACTGAATGCCCCTTTCAGTAGAGTGCACATTGCACACAAAAGTATATCCTATTTAGTAAGTACAAAGGTAATGAGGAGGTTGTCTTCACTAATCCAGAAATTGTGCCTCATCTAAAGTAGCCAGTATTAAAGTATTGATCAAGCCTGAAAGATTTGTCTGCTCAATAAAGTTACATCTGCTCTCAAAAGCCAAGCTCTCAGTTAGTGCCTCTGAGTCCCCAGTCTTTTGCTGCTACATTTTGTGTATGAACATTAAAATTTTTGTTTTAAAGTGTACTAGTTTGCTGTGGTATGTTCTGTATGTCCTGTGGGAGCCCGTTCTTGGGTTCCTTGTGGCTTTACCCAGCAGGTCCGCTTAGAGGATGATTAGGACCATGGGCCTGAGTGCAGGTGTCTGAGATGGTCTGCACTTGGCTGTGCTGTGGGATGGTCTGTATGTCAAGTTGCTCTGATTGGTCAATAAATAAAGCACTGATTGGCCCGTGGCTAGGCAGGAAGTATAGGCGGGACTAACAGAGAGGAGAAATAAAAGAACAGGAAGGCAGAAGGAGTCACTGCCAGCCGCCACCCTGACAAGCAGCATGAAAAGATGCCGGTAAGCCACGAGCTGCGTGGCAGGGTATAGATTTGTGGAAATGGATTAATTTAAGCTATAAGAACAGTTAGCAAGAAGCCTGCCATGGCCATACAGTTTGTAAGCAATATAAGTCTCTGTGTTTACCTGGTTGGGTCTGAGTGGCTGTGGGACTGGCGGGTGACAATGATTTGTCCTGACTGTGGGCAAGGCAGGAAAACTCTAGCCACACTAGTTTCCTTTAAGATTGACAAATGATAGCTGTAAGTTGAAAAGACTGTTGTCTGGTAAAGTAGCATATAAAACTGGCTACTCTTCATTTCCCTTTGTGCTTAAGATGATTGAAATATTTTCTTTATAATGTCTGTGCTGGGTTGAGAAATTGATTTTATTATGTATTTTCTAAAGTTGCTGCTTTTTTTTTATAATCATTTTGTTCTGTCCTCTGCCTTGATTTGCTATAGAATGTCTTTCAATCTTCCTTGGCCAGACAGATCATGTACAGAGCGGTAAGCGAATGAGTAGAGCAGCCCAACTGATCCATCCCACCTGTCAGTTCCCTCTAGCATGCCCCTGCTGTCTGTGAACCTTGTGCTGACTCGGCTAAAGTTTCATGCTGCTCTTTTTTTTTTTTTTTTCCCCGAGACAGGGTTTCTCTGTGTAGTTTTGGTGCCTGTCCTGGATCTATCATCTTTGTAGCCCAGGCTGGCCTCAAACTCACAGAGATCCGCCTGGCTCTGCCTCCTGAGTGCTGGGATTAAAGGCATGCGCCACCGCCGCCCGGTTCCTGCTGCTCTTTCTAGAGCTAACCTTTTCAGTGTGATTATGGGAGTGACCACCCTGACATTCTGCTTTCCGTTTTGTTTTGTGCTGGTTTTTTCCCTTGCATGTTTCCATCTCCCATTCCTCAGATGGAAATCAAACTTGCTCAAACCCAAGGACTTGATAAGTTCTGCAGTCTTTATTCTGAAGCAGGGAAAGGAAAACAGGACAATATCCATGGAGTCAGGAGTTATCAGAACAATAGTTTATCAATCATTTACCATTCTCTCCTGCCCTTACATAAAATTACAGCACCTAAATTGAGAAACAGTTCATGGTCCAAACCCTGATGCTGGAGTTAAACCAAGGGTCTAGAACATGCTGATGCATGTTCTTTACCAGTGAGCCACATCCTCAGCATCAAGTTTTAACTCATGTACTTTATGTAAATGTATATTTTCTGATTTTTTCTTAATGGGATATATGCATTTAGGTTGATGAATTAACATCTATAAATCTGTTTGAAAGAAGTGTAGTTCTAGGGTTCTGCATTTGGATTTTCCCTGAAGGAGACCATGGGAGACATTGACTGTCTAAGCTGTTTCCTTCTCTCCCCAGTAAGATGGCAGTTGGCGATTGATGCAGAGATTTGATTTAAGGTTAAAACTTGGAGTCTTTAAATTACGTTAAGCAAATGAGCACTACCAACTTAATAACTTTATGCTGCATTATAATTTTCATTCTTGCAGAATTTTCTTCGGTTTAAATTGATATTTAATATAAATATTAATTTAATATTTATTAAATTTACACTCTATGACACATACAAGTCTGTGAACACACAACAAATACTAAGAGAGAATTTGTGAAGAGTCTGGGTAGAAAGTAAGCCATTGTGGGTTTACTATCTCATCGTTTCAATATTTTCAGTAATTGGAAAAAGCATTTTAAAAATAACACTTGAATAACTTGAATATTTTTTGACTGTTCCTACACAAGGCAATTAGAGGAGAACTATTTAATTTTACCTTAGGCTATTTTAAGGAAAATTGTCCAACTGGGAATTATCATCTATTTATGAATCATCCTTCTATAAGACCACTGAGTTGGCCTCTTGGGCAGTTTAAATTTGTTTTTCCCCAGAATCTTAATTTTACTTTTACTTGTATCTTTTGTGGTCCATGTACAGGTGTATTTGTTTTGAAAGCGCAATTCAATTAGCAATTTGAATGAATATAGTTTATTTCTGAGCTCAGCATGTTAATTGTTGTCCAAACTATTTCTGTAAATGTATCTTATTTCTGATAAAAATATCAATATACTACCTTTAAAAAATAGTCCAAACAAACCAGTGTAAATAAAAAAACACCATTGAATTTCATTACACTTGTGGGAATTTAAGGAAATGTCACAGAAATCTTTATCATTCTTGTTCATACAAACTCTTTACTGTAGGGTAAGGAGCTTAGTCAGTAAAATGTTTGCCTTGCAAGCATGAGAACCTGACTTTAATCCCAGAAACTTAGATGGAAACAGCTTGTCGTCTCTGCCACCTTCCAGAGAGCTCCACACTGGGAATAAGCTCTACCACCTGCTTCTCCGGGGGACATTCCAGGTCTAAACTCTTGATGCCTCCTAATGAACACAGTTTGATAGCTCACAGGATAACTTTGCATTAGAAATGTTTCAACTATTTGGAGTGTAGCTGAGCAATTAAGAGCACTGGCTGCTCTTCCAGAGGATCCAGGTTCAATTCCCAGCACCCACATGGCAGCTCACAACTGTAACTCCAGTTCTAGGGGATCTGACATCCTTATACAGACATACATGCAGGCAAAATCAATAATAATAATTAATAATAAATGTTTTAACAAAATTTTGACTTTTAAATCAATAAAATTTTAAGTACAGGTTAACCTAATTTATAATTCTAAGAGGATCTGTCATACTAAACTCAATCAGTGTTTGCTTGCTTGCTTGCTTTGAGGAGGCTTGATTTAAAAGTTAATAAGTCTATTTAAATGAAGATTCCCCCTCCCCCCCAGGTTAAGACTCTTGAAAAACAGAAGATTGAGTGTTTTCATGGTAGATGAAGAAAGAACACTTCTAGTCTTTTTGGTAGTGGGTAGTTCTCCTACAAAGGAAACAATTTCCCATAACCATGTAGTATTTTACGGAAACATTTTAATTCATGCAAAAGTAGAATCTTGGTATGGACTAGAACAGAAGCAGCAGTGATGGAAACAGGGGGAAAACTGAGAAACTTGCAGCTTCTAAAGGAGCTGAGCCTTCCTGCTGGGTTCTCGGTGCAGTAAACTGTACATAGCACCCACTGTAGACAGGGATTGTTCTAGGAGCTTTGAAAGGAGAGGGATAGCTTGTTAATTTTCACAGTAATCCACTGTTTTACAAATGAGGGGACAGCATAGAGGGTAACTTCCTCAGACACCGAAGCATCTGAGCACTGGATCAAATAGGAGCATTGAAGTTGTTTAACTTGGCTAGACATAATGCCTTTTCGCCCACATAATTTATCTTCTTTCACTTTTCTTAGAATAGTTGTCCTGAAGCTATGCGTGGTCTGTGAAGGGCAAAACTATTTTATTTGAGTAGTTAAAACTCTGATTTCTTCTTAGTGATGTTTTCTTCCTTAACTTGTTTGAATACAGGCATGTGAGCAGCAGCGACCGAGTGGGCAAGCCTTACCGTGGAGTGAAGCCCGTGTTCAGCATTGGGGATGAAGAGGAGTACGACACAGGTTGAGCAATAAACTGCTGTGCAGGCTCTTTCACACTTCCCCGGGTGGCAGCCAGTCATCCTGGGGCTGGAACACAGACGCTTCACAGAGCAGACTGCTGTAGCGGGAAGTCAGGGCAGTGGCTCTCACCCTTCCTAACACTCTGGCCCTTTAATACGGTTCCTCATGTTGTGGTGACCCCAGCCATAAAATTGTTTTCATTGCTACTTCATAACTGTCATTTTGCTACTGCTATGAAATGTAATGCTTTGTTTTTAGAATTCTTGAATTGTGCCTACTAAAAATCTAAGCAGAAGTTTTGCATAGGTCTCGGCTAACAGGAGTCTTCAGCTAAGAGGCAGTTTGTGGCAGTTGTATTCAAACCCTCGTGGTTGTATTTAAATCCGTTTGCACACCCACCCGTCCCCCTGGAGCCTGAGATCTGTGGGACTGGAGGAAGTTGCAAAGGTCCTGCAAGGCCACTAGATGGCACTGTGGTACCAGGAAGCGTTACCTCACCTAGGATTGGCTTTGTGTTTCAAAGTTCAGTTTATCAATTTTACTTATAATTCCACAGCCTCAATTATGTGATTAAATAACCATAGTTAATGTGTACATTGAGTTAGAAAAAGTTATGTTAATGTGAACAAAAATGAGGGAAAGACTCCTAAATGCCATTGTCCTTTCTACTTAGTAACACCTGATGTTTACCCCATCTTATCTGTTTACTCTCTTCATCATGTATAATCACCTGCTTGCCTAGTTTAGGATTCAACTCTAGTAGTTTTCTGATTTCTGTCAGTTTTAAGTGGCTCCATTTTTATACATATATCAAGATGAACTTTGAAAGTATATCTGGAGAGTTACCTCTTAGCAGTAAGATTGCTAAAGAGAAGCACAGTTGATGTTTATGACTATCACCGAGTTGACTGCTAGAAAACCTGCATTGAAGTACGTGTATTTCTAGTTACTTCCTTGTCCTTTCGTGGTCCCCCTGTTGCCATCTTCCTGTTGCTATGCATTTGTCCTTCTGATTGTCTCAGCTTCCTTCATGAGCCAGAGTGGAGGCGAGTGGACGAGTAGATTGTGGTCTGTCTAACGCTTCCCTGCACACACACATATTTATGATATGGAAACTGGGCCACATGTGCCAGTGTGCGTAAATGCAGCAGTCTTGGGAGAAGAGGAAGGCACAGGAGAATGGATGTAATTACATTGCCTCTCTCATGGGAACTGCAAAACATTCCCACATTATTAAGACGAGCAAATTGATGACAGAAAAGACACACGGAGAACTGTTCACACAGAGGTGGTCAGTACTTGTCAGTAAAGGGACTCTGATTAGGGAGTGATACCGTGAGGGCTTTACTACTACTTAAGCTGGAATATTGACACACGACATTTTCTTTTGCATCGTCTGTATTTTGAACTAGTTATTAAAAAGCAGAGGGCAAGGACTGGGGAGATAACCCAGTCAGTCAAGTGCTTGGACCTGAGTTCAGGCCCCTCTGCCACTTAAGAACGGTACCGTGGTGGCTTAGTTAGGGTTTCCGTTGCTGGCATGAAATGGCGTGATCAAAGCAGCTTGGAGGGAAGGCTTGTTTCCTGCTGCCGCTCTCAGGTCATCTCCATCACTGAGGGCAGGGACTCAAGGACAGAACCTGGAGGCAGGACCTGAAGCAGAAGCCAGGGAGGAGTGCTGCTTACTGGCTTGCTTCTCATGGTTTGCTCAGCCTGCTCTCTTACAGCACCCAGATCCACCAGCCCAGGGCTGACACTGCATATAGTGATCTGGCCTTCTCACATCAGTCATCAATAAGAAAACTCACCACACACTTGCTTAGACCCGTCTACTGGGACATTTTCTCAGTTGAGGTTTTCTCTTTCACAATTACTCTAAGTTGTCATGAAACTAGTCACTACAGTGGCCCATGCTGGTAATCCCAGCAGCCAGAATGCAGACATATGGATCTCTGAATTTGTCCACTGGCCAGCCAGCCTGGTCTGCTTACTGAGCGCCAGGCCAGTGAAAACCCTATTTCCAAAAGAAAGGTGGTTTGTGGGAGCCTGTTTTCGGGTTCCTCATGGCTTTACCCAGCAGGTCCGCATAGAGGATGATTAGGACCACGGGCCTGAGTGCAGGTGTCTGAGATGGTCTGCACTTGGCTGTGCTGGGGAGAGGCCTTTTGCTCCACCCCTTGGCGTCTCTATAAATACCCTGGGGCACAGACAGTTGGGGCCCGTTGGAAAAGGTTCCAAGCCCTCTAGTGGCTATCCTTTATTTTCTATCTGTTTATCTCTGTAATATAAATCCTTCTATCTAATATTTCCTGCTGCTCACACTCAAGAAAACTCTGGGGAGCTGTGGGGTAGGTGGGTAAACGCCCCACAGTGGTTGTGCCAGGCATGGTGGCACATGAGTTTAATCCCAGCACTCGGGAGGAAGAGGCAGGCAGAGCTCTGAGTTCAAGACCAGCCTAGTCTACAGAGAGAGAGTTTCAGGACAGCCAGAGATACCCAGAGAAACCCTGTCTCGAGAATATAAGTGAAGGGAAAAAAAGAGAGAGAAAGAAAGAAAGAAAAGAAAAAAGAAAGATGATTGTAAAGGGGAGGGAAGAGGTCAGATGGGTTGTCAGGTAAAGTTGTTTGCTACCAAGCATGGTAACTTGAGTAACTTCAGGTCCCACAGAATGGAAGGATAGTCCTGATTCCTACAAAAGAATCTCTGCACCTACACCCAGCACCCACACCCACATGCATGTACAAAATGAACCAGGTTGGAGAGATGGCTCAGCGGTTAAGAGCACTTGCCGCTTTTCCAGAGGGCCTGAGCCTGTTTCCCAGCACCCACGTCAAGTGGCTCACGACTGCTTGTTCTGTCCTCTACAGGTATCCCCACACATGGCATACACTGACACACACGTGCACATAAATAAAACTAACAGATAGTTTAATGATAAGGAAATAAGTAAATATAAAAATTCAAAAATATAGAAAGTAGTTGGCTTCTGAAAATTGACACCAGCGGTTATCCTCTGACCTCCACAGGCGCTTGCACACACATGTGCACTCACAGGGACACACACAAGTACAAAGGGAGAAGCACTTATAACTATTAACCCTAGGAACCTGTAATTCCTTTTTCTTACATTAGAAAAACATAATTAGAATGTTGTGGGTTTTTTTTTTTCCATGAAAAATATTTTCCTGATGTAATGCAGGTTGAATTTAGTGTGGCCTCCTTTGCCTCAAGAGAGATGCTTATTGCTGACAGGGTAGACCATAGTTGTGTTACCCTTATCAAAACTCTTCAATATGTACCCCAAGTCTGACTTGACTTTCTTACCGTAAAGTAGTTGTTGTGTAATATAGCCAGTAGGATTAGATGGCTTTTTCCCCCTCTCTTTCTCATGAGTTCAACACACACCGACAAAAGTCAGGTTGCTTAGAAACCTGTTTGAGTTGCTGATGCCCTGGTTAACGCTCTTCTTTCTTCCCAGATGAAATTGACAGTTCTTCAATGTCAGATGATGACAGAAAGGAAGTGGTAAACATTCAGACCTGGATAAACAAGCCAGACACCAAGCATCATTTTCCCTGTAAAGAAGTCAAGGAAAGTGGACATATGTTTCCCAGGTACGTTTGAAAATGTCTTTAGAAGTAAACTCAAATTGGGTGAAGTTAATATAAAAGTAATTGCAAAGGACTTTTATTCAAGTGCAAAATGACATAATTTCCTACTGTCAACTTGTGTTCAGTGTCTCTTAAGTAATTTGCATTTTGAAAATTCCAAGACAAAACATTGAGTATATTGAACTCCTTGATATGCCTCTCCTGGACATGCCAGCTTTTGGCATCCCTTCAGGTCCCCATAAACGTAGCACACACTCAGGTCATTCAGAAGCAGCTTATACATGTTCTACTTCCCCCTAAATGCTTCAGCATAGATAGCCAAGAATAAGAGCATTTTTTGACATAACTCCAATGTCATTACTTCACCTGAATGTTATTAAATTAATATTGCCCAACACTGAGACCCTGGAATTTTCAGTATTCCCAAGTTAACTTGGGTAATCTCCTTTCTCTTCTGGGTCCATACTGCATTGTCTGTCAGTGCTCATCTCGTCCAGTGTATGGTTGAACTTGACCTCTCTCCCACAAACTCTTCTCTTCAGGAGTCTAGGCCAGTTATCTTGTAAAGTGTTTCATAGTCTAGGCACGTCTGATAATTTATATTATTATTATGTTAAAAGTTACGAGCTAAGATATAAGAGTTTAGAGGTTTTCTGTTGTTGTTGTTTAATCTATGCCCATTTTGCCTTCAGGATTTAGTTGCAGAATATTATAAAATATGTAAGGAAACCCAACACTTGCTTAGTGGCCTTCGATATTGACCATGGTGTATAGGCAGAGAATACTTTGTAGAGAATCCTGTTAAAACTTTTGAGAATGGCAGGATAGTCCATTGGAGTTAAAAATTATTTATATATTATACTGGACTTCTTACTATAGAACTCTTAAATAGTTGTGGTATTATCTGTTAACAAAACAATTTTGCATAAAATTAAAGAAAAATATGTAGCTTGTTTATAGAGTAGCTTCATAGCTAACTCAAAAATCATGTCTTTTAAAGTTGAATTTTCTTACACTGGAGCTGTTGAAATAACATGTCCGCTTTGAATCCCATTCATTTAAACTTCTTTCTTTCAAGTCACCTGCTGGTAACTGCAACACATATGTACTGCTTAAGGGAGATTCTTTCTCGGAAAGGACTGGCTTACATCCAGTCTCGACAAGCACTAAATTCTGTAGTTAAAATTACGTCCAAAAAAAAGCATCCCGAGCTGATTACCTTCAAGTATGGAAATAGCAGTGCTTCCGGGATAGAAATCTTGGCTATTGAAAGGTAAGATGTTTTTATATTGTATATATATATTTTTATATATATTATATATTATATATTATATATTTATATATAAATATTATATATTATATATTTTATATTATATAATATATGTTTTTATATTATATATAATATATATTTTATAATATAAAATATAATTTTATATTATATATTTTATATTTTATATTTAATGAATGTAAATCATTAACCAGTTGCCTCTTGATTTTGGTGAGTGGGTGTTGGAATAGGACTGTGAAGCACTCCCCTCTGGTGACGGTGCCCGTTGTCACTCTCTTCCTAATACTTGGTCATTGGTGGCTTCAACACTGATGCATGAGTTCAGAAATGCTGTAGCAAATTTCAGAAACTTTTTGACATCATCAGGAATAATCAAGAGGTTAGGAGAGATGGCTAAGCAGATAAAGGCACTCGTCGCCAAGCCTGACAACCTGAGTTCAGTCCCTGGGATCCACATGGTAGAAGGACACCCAACTCTCTTGACCTCCACTTAACACTCTATGAGCGCCCTCCACACAAAATCAGTGTAACATCAAAATAAACAAAGCAGTAAGACATGCTGCAACAGTAGAGACCCTGCTCTGTGCTTGAGGCCTCGAGTTCAGTTTCCAGCACCTAGAAGCCATGTCCAGTGGCTCACAGATGCTGTACCTCCACCTGCAAGACATCCAGCACCCTCTTCTGCTCTCTGTGTACACAGACCTACACAGATTCACACATGCATGTATGCATGCCTGCCCATGTGTGTAGACACACATGCACATACACAAGTGAACTTTTTTAGGAAAAGAATTATACAACTGCTATACTAAATGCTGACTTTTCAGTGTACTGAATTTGTCTTAGAGTGCTAAATTGGTATTTTATTTTCCATCATCAAAACGTGGTAAGTGGAGGGTGGTTTGAATCTGTTTCCAACAACTTAATATTTTGCTTAAGGTCAAACTAGCAAGTACTGGAGTTGTCATTGTCTTTGGAATTGGATGCTGAAACAAAATTATAACTGTAGCCGATTGAATTTCATCTGTACTAGACAGCATGTGTCTTAGGGCTTCTATTGCTGTGAAGAGACACCATGACCATGGCAACTCTTACAAGGAAAACATTTAATTGGGTAGCTTATAGTTTCAGAGGTTTAGTCCATTATCCTCATAGCAGGACATGGCAGCATGCAGGCAGAAATGGTACTGGAGAAGGAGCTGTATTAATACGCGTCTGTATTTTTTTTTCTCCCATAGGTATTTGATTCCAAATGCAGGAGATGCTACCAGAGCCATAAAACAGCAGATCATGAAAGTGTTGGATGCTTTGGAAAGTTAATGTAAAAGAAAGTTATTTAAGTGAAATTATGGCAACCAAGAGAAACATGAAAATATATTTCCTGACTCAATACTAACCAGAGACCTTTCATTTGCTCATGAGGATGCCTGAGTAGAGGGTCTAAGTGCAAATTATTGTAATCAATCTCGGGATGGGTACACTTTTTTAAAAATTTCTTTTGCATCTTTGGTTTTATAAAATGATTTATTATAAAGGCCAGTTATTAAATGACTTTGAAGTAACTGGCCTTGTGCCCTATGGACCAAGGGCACAGAATGCAGTTCTGTTTTGAAGAGCTGTTTTAAGGGACATGCATCATCTTCAGGTTTTAAAACAACTGTACACATACATATTTGCAATGTCTTCACTGAAGTTTAGAGATAGATTTAGTTGAAGCGAGTTAATTGCTACATTGAGTTTTGCTGCAGTGAGCAATATCAGAACATTGAAAGTATAGATTAATAACTAGCTCACTGTTTCTGTTCTTGAAAAGATTGAAGTCTGTTTAATGGAATGAATGGAGATTGTAGCCGATTCAGAATCGAGCCCCAGTGAAACACTGCAGCATCAGTTTCACTCATCTTCACTCCAGTAGGTAATGACTTGTCCACTGATTGCCTCAGAGATCCTAAGCTCCATCCCCGTGGTGCTAAGGAACAGTTAACAGCATTAGAAGTAAGCAGGCATGCTAAGGTTCAGATTAGCATTGGGGGGACAGAAGGGTATCTGTAAAATGTCATTGGTCTTGATTACATGGACCATTTGGTTTAGGATATTTCAGAGTGTTTTGACTGCTCTGATTTAGCCTTCTTGAGATGATCGCCTGTGACCACACTAATGTCCAGTTTAAAAAAAGACAGAGAATCAGAGAGCCATAGAAATTGCAGTGTTTTTATATCACTTTCTAAAAATGTTCTTTTGGTTTTGTCTTCTCAGTAAAAATGTCAGTTGTTGAAACGATTTTCATTCTGACAAACTGAAGCAGTCTGCTGTATTTTGCAGCTTGCTCAGATTAATTTCTGTGGCCCAGATGAGTCACATGTGATGAGAGATCCAGAAACATCTTTTGGACCATGGGATGATTTTCATAAAATCTGTTTGAAAAATAGTAACTATAACCTGCCATGTCATAAAACGTAATAGATTTTCGTTGAGGGGTTGGCTGATAGAAATATCTAGATGACCCCACTAGTAGCCAGTTGTTTTAATTTGCTTAATGGAAATCAAGTGAATAAAAGATAACACAATTAAAGAACCTTATTCTGATACCTAAATAAAAACAGTTTATTTGAGTGGTTGAAGACATTTGCATGAAATTGCACCTGTGCAGTACTTGATATTTATAACTCTTTCCCCAAAGTATTGTATTGCATTTTTTCCATTTTCTTGACACCCTCTTTGAAATGTCCTGAAGTCTCATTTTTCAACCATCTCAGCTATGGGACTTTTTTTCATAATATTAATGTAAAGATGTTTGTGTTACTGTTTATAAATTACAATTGTAAATAAACTGATACAGTTTGCTCAAAACTTGTTCTCAAGGCTGTCCTTTTTTTATTTGTATTTTATCTGCAGAGTAAGCATTTCTGCTATATTCCTATTTCTGTTCATGCACCTTAGGTAGCTTAAAACTAATGACACCTTATGGGTGCTGGGGTGCTCATAGTCCCAGCTATTAAAGAATAATACTGAGGCAGGAGGATGATGAGCTCAGTCCTGTGACCCTACCCTCCTCTTTTTACTAGGACAGATCAATAGATCTAAAAGGACTCTGGCCAGCTTAAGCGTGGCAGGCATGGTTCCGGCAGGCCTTGCCCTTCTCTCCCATTCCTGCTTTTCAAAAAACCGTTAGATTACATCCCTAAAGCTGGCCACTAAGGTCTTTCTCCTTATTTGGCTACTTCCTCCTCCTGAGGCTGACTACCAAGGTCCAGCTATCAAAGTACTGAAGTCAAGCAATCAAACGCCCCCTGGCTCACCTCATTAACATGCCAATTAAAATTAAACACCTCATCTTAACACAGGGTTTACCCTGAACCTCTATAAACTGCCATTCACCTCTGGACCACATCTGTCTCCTCTCTATCCAGAGAGAGGCAGTCCTTTGTCCCTCTGGGGCAGATACCCCTCCCCCTTCTCCCTTGTTCCCTTCCCTTGTCCTCTGTCTCCAGTGTTGGTCTCTTAGTTTCTGCCCTCTGTCCCTCTGGGGAAAACGAATCTCCTTTGTGCTGAGAACTTGGCCTTGGGGGGTCTTAAGCAGATACTTTTCCTTTCAAGATCCATTTCCATAGACCTGGCAACCTCTCTAATAGTTGCTGTGGCTACCAGGCCAATGCAGTTTCTAGTGTAAGATGGAGATGGGGTGAATATGTTATACCTGGATGAAATAAGGTCATACTGCAACACTCACTCACACACACCTTTAGGCTCACACATTCATTCTTTACCCTCTTCCACGATGTCCCCAGGTTCTTAGATGATTCTGGGATCCCTTTGAGATATGACGTGGGTGCTGGGAACCAAACCCAGGTCCTCTACAGGAGCAGTAAGTGCTCTTAACCACTGAGCCATCTCTCCAACCCCTGCTTTGACCCTTTTAAACTGTTGTTTCTGGCTCTCTGCCTACCCCCCCCCATGCTACACCCCAAAGTTTGTAAAGGCTCAAACCCCCCCACCCCCATGCTCTTTTGGCTAAGTTTTCTTTTGGGGGATTTGATCTCCAGGCATTTGGTTTCTGTCTTGTTCCAGCTCTCCAGTCCCCTTGCTTCCAGCTCTGCAAATGTGAAAAGGTATGCACTTTCACCCCACCACTGCAAAAGTTAGAAAGCAGTGTAGCTGGGGGTGTGGTACACGACTCAATCCCTGCATTCGGGAGTCAAGGCCGGCCTCAGCTACATAATACCTTAAAAGGCAGTGTGGGTTACCTGAGACCCTGTCTGAAAACCAGAAAAGCCCCCAAATGAATCAAAACAGCGAACTAAGTAATAAACACAAACGTCATATCTTAGAACTGCACAGCACCAACTCTCAACCTGACACTTTCTGAGCAAGCTTCTGAAGTCTGCTGGCCTGAATCAACCAGGTGCACCACCTCACGTCTGTCAGCATGTAGCATTCATTACTCTGACCCCCGCTGTGACCCAACCTGACACTTCAGTCCTTATTACCACATAAAGAGCCTTTCTACCAAAAGGTACCACTCCTTAACCATTTAAGGCACACCACCATAATGTAGGCTGCTCCTCTTTGCCCTTCCTTCTGAAGGCCTTATTTAAAGAATTTGTAATTATCCCTTTCTCTTTAATGTATCCAAGCGCAAAGAGTGAGCCATTTTTAGTGCAGAGCCTGGGCAAGGAGGTAGCCCAGTGGTAGACAGATAATCAACAAGTGCAAAGCCAGAGGCTTACTGACCAGCACTGCAACAGCACAAAATAACAAAGGTCATAGACACCTAATGCTCCAAACTCATCAAGGCCCCGCCCCTGGGCCACGCCCCCTCTGCGCGTTGCTGGGCCCCGCCTCCCGCGCTCGGCCACTGGATTGACTGGTCGCGTTCCCCGTCGCGCTCGGTGCACCGGAGAAGAGCCATGGCTAGTAAGTGCCTCGCGGCCTGGTCGTCGAGCTCCCCCGGGGGAGCGGAGGCTTCGGTGCGGCGGTGCAGATGAGCCGGCTGGGCCTCTGCGTGCCCCGGTCCGCCTTGCCGGTAGCTCAGATCGCTCGGAGCCAGGGCTGCTCCGGGAAGCTCCGGCTAGCGGGGCCGCCGGCCGTGCGAGCGCAGGCCGCCGTGCGAGCGCAGGTCTCCGCGCCAGTCGTCCTGAGTCGGAGGATCTGCTCCCGCTGCGGGTCCCAGAGCTGTGGGGGTGGGTGGTGGTTTCACATTTCGTGGCCCTAACTCCCTCGCCTAACAGAGGGTTGTTAGTCGCCTCTCGAACTTCACATTTCATCTGTTAGCCTCAAGGGCCACTTGGTTGGTCCAGGGACTTGGTGCGGATTTCCCACAGCCAGCTTCCTGGTCTGTAAATGCTTATCGGTGCAACGACCTGGCATGCGCACTTAAATGTTGTCCCCATACTGGGCCCTTCCCTCGGGGTGGTTTGCGTCCCTCCCCCTTGGGTCATTATCATTATCATATCAATGTATGGTGGTTATTGGGACAGCCAGGATCTTCAATTGTGGAGGTGAAGCCACAAGTCCGGCCCTCGGAGCACTCCAGTGGCGGGGTTCCCTGCTCCAGCCTGCAGAGGGCGCTTTCCACCAGCCCCGAGCCTGGGTCGGGACCTCACCCCTACAGTGGCTGGAGGGAGAGTGGAAGCTAGATCGTAGTGCGTTTATCCCTCAGAAACAGAGACAGCCCAGCTTCTTAGGTTCGGGGCGGGGGACCTTAGTGAGTTTGTGTGAACTCTGGTGACAGCTCGGGTGTGTCAGCCTGAGAGTAAGGCCGGGTTTGGGTTTCTTTTGTTTTTAATCCAGATTCTGGCACTGCTCAATAAAAGGCATTCAGGGCGAATCGTAGTTTCCTTTACCATATTTAGGATAAACCAAGGAATGAGAGATCGTAGTTTTTAATACTTTTAAGGACAATTCTGGCCTTCATCAGAAGCCAAGTTTTGTCAGTGTCGGTGATGTAATTTATCCTTTAGATTGTCCGTAGTTGTGACAATCAATACCATGTCCAAACGTTGCCAGATGCCCTCTTTGGGAATCCTGGTTCTCTCCGAACTTGGGCCGATCTGACGACGGCTTGCTTTTGTCTTTTTCCTCAGCTTTCCGATTGGCGCTCATCCAGCTTCACGTTTCTTCCGTTAAATCGGATAACATTGCCCGGGCTTGTAGCCTAGTCCGGGAGGCAGCCAAGCAAGGTGCCAAAGTGGTCTCCCTGCCGGTAAGTATGGGGGCGGCCGGCCCTCTCTAGGAGCCGGGGACCTGCCTCAGTCTTGCTTGCCAGTGGAGGTCCTCATGTGCCCCACCTCCAGAGGTGTCTTTTGGAACCCTAGTATTGTTCCGTGTTTGTCTCATCTATCACAAAGACTAGCAGGGGTCTTTGTCGTAAGATGTCTAACAGGATCACCTGCTCTGTTCAGATGAGGAATACAAAATTTCAGGGGCGTTACCTCAAGGTAACGCTCTCAGGGGCTGAATGCGTGCTTTGTTCCTTACACAGCGAAGGCTTTGCTGTAGTTGTCATGTTTAAGCTCAGGTCAGACCATGCTGTTTTAGCATTTTTTGAAAAAATTGTTTTGAGCCTTTGGTTGAAGGTTGTATCATGTGCCATATTTGATGGAAGGTAAGTACAGGGTCAGCCTTGGAGTTCCTGGATAAGCAGGAATCATTAACAAAGGGAATCTTATTAATTTCGTGTGTGTGTGTGTGTGTGTGTGTGTGTGTGTGTGTGTGTGTGTGTGTGTGTGTATACACTCCCTGAGAGGCCAGAGATCAGTCAGTCTTGGATGTCATTCTACAGAAGTCCACTTTTTTCTTCCTCCCCTCCCCTCCCCTCCCCTCCCCTCCCCTTCCCTCCCCTCCCCTCCCCCCTCTCTCTCTCATCTCCCCACCCCCCTCTCTTTTTCTTGACAGGGTTTCTCTGTGTAGCCCTGGCTATCCCGAAACTCTCTGTAGAACAGGGTAGCCTCGAACTCAGAGATCCGCCTGCCTCTCTGTTGTGTTGGGATTAAAGGTGTCAGAGAACTGTTGAAGGCAGCTGTGTGCTGTGTGTGTGTGTGTGTGTGTGTGTGTGTGTGTGTGTGTTGGGGTCATTGTCCTTGGTGTCCCATCCCTGTCCTTGTTTCATCCTCACCCACTTTTCCCGTCCATGAGAGCCATCATGGAATCACGAGGACAGTGCCAAGATGGGATTAGAAACAGCTTGTCTACAGTGAGTAAAGCGTCGTCACTTCTGTACCTTTCAGAACGTTTTATGCCTAAGTTTTGTTGCTGTACAAACTTAGGATAATTCTGAACTCCAGAATTCACCTCAGTATCCAAAATCACAGAATAAACCTGAGCTACGGTGGGCCTGGATGTCCAAAAACTGGTCATTCGACCGTCTCCAGGTCTAGCCGTCTGCCAGGGTCACCAGAATAACCGGTCTGTTTCCTCCGTCCTCACCGGGCTAATTACCTGTCTGCCTTTGATTGCGCGCTGTTTAGCCTTAGGTCTTTTCCTAGAGGTGTTGTATCTGCTCACACAGGACCAGAGTGGGAGGTAGTGTGCTTCCACTTTCTACAGAATTTGGAATGGTTTGCCCCCCATCATCACCCTTTTTCTCTTCTAACATTAATCTAGGAATGCTTTAATTCTCCATACGGAACAAACTACTTCCCTGAATATGCAGAGAAGATTCCCGGAGAGTCCACACAGAAGCTCTCTGAAGCAGCAAAGGAGAATAGTGTTTATCTCATTGGAGGTAATTCCTTCCATGTGGGGTAACATCTAAACGTTAAAAACATTAGAATGCCTTTTGTTACATTTAAACTAACACATTTCAGCCCTTGAAAAGAATGAGGTTGCCAGGGATGGTGGCATCCACCTATAATCCCAGCCCTTGGAAAGCAGAGGCAGGAGGATTGTAAGTTCAACGTCAGCTTGGGATACACTTCAAGAAACACTAAGTGTAAAATATGCAAGTTCAGCATGATGATGAACAGAATTTGCCCACTTAGATTAATCTCCCCCACAAAAGATATGCTCTCTCAGGGAGTTATGTATGTAAAAGGCCTAGCAAATACCATAGAAAGAAACACACCAAACTGATCCTGATAACTTTCCCTGTAAAAGGAGTGTGACTAGATAGAATGTGGCAAGAGAAACCTTACCTGTGTTCTATGTGCTGATTGGGGGGGGGGGGCGGGGAGGGAGGACGCATAGTAAACCTCCAGAGGTTCAATAAATATAATGAACAAGGTTATTTTGTGTCATGATTATTAAGGATTAGGAATGAATAGGTGGTGGCAATGTGTATCGAATTGGTTCTGTGATGGAGAAAGACTTGTATCTTAACATTCTTATCATGGGGGCTCTGGGATTCAGTTTTGTTGTAAGATGCTGAATTTGAGCAATGAGGAATTCCGGATTTTGCTCTAATGTTACATATTAACTGTTGCGAAATGTTGTGGCTGGATTTCAGGGCCAGTTTAGTTATTTTTTAAACCTTCCTGTGACGTCTGGCCTAATTGTAGTGTATCAATAATTTGGAGTTTAGTCACTGACGTATATTCAAGGAGGAAAAAGAATGCTTGGAATAAAGTTTATTATTGGACCAAGTGACTATTTCCCAGGGCCTTACCTAGCATCACAAAGTTATTGGCCCATTCTTTTTTGTTATTGTTTGGAGTGACTGTATCTTTCCCTCAATGAAAGGCTCCATCCCTGAAGAGGATGCTGGGAAGCTGTACAACACCTGTGCTGTGTTTGGGCCCGATGGGAGTTTATTGGTAAAGCACAGAAAGGTGAGTCGGGGGGTACAGATCCCATCATCTTCCCTTTTCTGTTTCTTGCTAGGATGTAAAAATGTAATTAATCCTTAAACTACTGGTGGTGTATGTAGCAACGTTACTTTACTGAACTTACCCATTAATTCTCCTAATTTCATTTTGGGTGCCAGTTATATAATCTGAGAAAGACAGCCTCGTTCTTTCTTTCTCCTACTTCCGTACTTCACCTTTTTTTTTTTCTTGTTGCTCCATGTAGGATCTCAGGAATACCACCAGTAAGTAACAGGTGTCCTTATCTGGTTTCCAGTCTCAGAAGGAACACGTTCATCATTTTTCCCCTAAATATGATGATTGTTTTAGGATTGTTTCGTATGACTATGAGATGAAAAGAGTTCCTTTCATGGCAGAGTCTTGTTGTTTCGTTTTTAAAATCATGGTTGATTGTAGAAGTTCACCAGGTACAGGCCGGACACACCTTAGTGGTGGAGTGCTTATGTGGCACGGGTATGGCCTGAGTTTAATCACTGCCACCATTCCTCAGCCTAAGTTGACTAATGCTCAGTGTGCATCTTTGGGGTCGCCTTCCCTTTTCTCATGTGATAAAGTACATCGGTTGATTTTCTGATATCAAGCTGCATTTGCTTTCCTGGAAAAAAGTTCATTTTAGCCAGGTGATGGTGGTACACACCTTTAATCCCAAGACTCGGAAGTCAGAGGCAGGCCGATCTTTGAGTTCAAGGCCAGCCTGGTCTACAGAACAAGTTCTAGGACATCCAGGGCTACACAGAGAAACCCTGTCTCAAAAAAAAAAAGTCTCATTTGGAAGAGATGCATTATTATATATGCATTGCTGACTTTGTTTTGCAAAATTTTACCGGGATTTTGTTTTGCTTTGTTTTGTTTGAAGACAGGGTCTTTCTGTGTAACCTAGGCTGGCTTTAAATTCAAGTAGTTCAGACTGGCCTTGAACTTGTGGCAATCGCCGTGTGTGAGCATCCTTAGTTCTAGGATTACAGGCATGTGCCCCCATGCCAGCTTGCCTATTGGTTTTTTGTTTGTTTGTTTGTTTTTTAGTTTTTTTTGAGACAGGGTTTCTCTGTGTAGCTTTGGAGTCTTTCCTGGAACTCCCTCTGTAGACCAGGCTGGCCTCGAACTCACAAAGATCTGCCTGGCTCTGCCTCCCGAGTGCTGGGATTAAAGGCGTGCGCCACCACTGCCCAACAGCTTGCCTGTTTTAAATGCTACACATTCTTTTTGTTTTCTTTGCTGTCGTTGTTGGTTTTTTTGATACAGGGTCTCTGCTTAGCCCTGGCTATTCTTGTAGACCAGGCTGGCCTCAGACTTACAGAGCTACGCCTGTCTCTGCCTCCCAAGTGTCTCCTCCTCTTTTACCAGTTTCATCAATTTGATTCTGATTCTGAGAAATCTTCCTGAGCATTTATAGTGAGTAAAAGCAACATAGTACATCCCATGAGGAGACCGTGCATACTGCACACCTGTAGAAAACAGGTGCTAAAACCCACATCATTTTCCCATTTTCCTTTAGTAGATGGAATAGGTGGAAATAGTGAACCTGTTCCTTCAGAGACCGGAAACAAGGTTATTTAATACTCTTATTTAAATACAAGATTATATAAACCTATTGTTTAATGCTGTGCCTGAGATCCCACACAGAGCAATAGGGATTCGATGTCCGTCAGCTTGTAGGTGCAATATGGGCAAACGGGGTAATGTTTGTATTGTCAATCTTAAGAGTATTTCCATATCTGACCACAGTGAGACATCCGCCAGTACTGCTGTGAGGCCTGTAGGGAAAGGGGTAACCAAATCAATTATTTGTGATGCAGATCCATCTCTTTGACATTGATGTTCCTGGGAAAATTACATTTCAAGAATCTAAAACATTGAGTCCCGGTGACAGTCTCTCCACATTTGACACTCGTACGTACCAGATACGTTTGCCTCTTAGAAATCCCAGAAGAGAGGAGCAGGTACTTTTCCTTCTATGTCTGTCCCCGCCTTTTTCACTTAGCATCCCTAAAAGTTCAGAATTGGGGAAGGTAAGGAGTCAGAGGTCTAGAAAGTTTGGACAGAATGGAAACCCAGGGTTTTGACATGATGTTTCTCTTCCATTGGGTTACAGCCTCCTGACCATCCACAGTGTTCCTGTTGGGCCACAATTGACACACCCTACTTAGATAGTGTGCATGACTCACAAGGAACTTCTCATAGCTGTCCTGAGGTGGTGAATGATATCTTTGAGATGATATCCCAATGGGATTGAACATACACATTGTCTCTATAGAGGAGTCCCATAGCAATTCTTCCCTGTCAGTGTTTTGTGATCAGAGAAGGTTTACCCTTCTGCCCCGTGCTACCGGAGATTCACTTCTCATGGGTGTGTTTTCTGTTTGGAAACAGCTTACTGCAAAGTAGGCCTGGGCATCTGCTACGATATGCGCTTCGCAGAACTTGCACAAATCTATGCACAGAAAGGTGAGATAATAATATACAGGTGGGTTGGGAAGCTCCTTGGAGGTTTGATTCTGCGATGGATGGTCCTGTGGCATGAAGGGAGCCCTTAACATGAAGTTGCTCAAAAGAACCAAAACAAAACAGACAAACAAAAACACAGAAAATCTGCACAAATGCACAAAATCTTGGCGGTAGAGTGTGAATGTATTCATGTCCAGCTCTACCACACCAGCTTGCTAAACAGACTTCTGCTGATGATATGGTTTGGGGGATATGATCTCAGACACTGTGTAGCCAAAGCAGAAGCTTTGTTCCCGAATATCCTCTCCACCCTCTGCCTCCCTCCTGTCACTGTGCTGAAGTTACAGGGGTTCACTGGAAATGGAGCAATGGTCTGTACCCTCTTGGAGTTCAGACCTCACATATACAGTCAGTAATATTCTGGTCTGGACAAGACCTCCTGTTTGTAAAGTAGAATGAGCCAAGTCAGGAGATCCGAATTCTGGTTCTAGCCCTTCCCCTTAGTTGGTACAGCACTTTCATCCCTCATTTTTCCTCTCTAAAGAGGTGTGGTTTCTAGCTCCCTCAGAGAACTGCTCTGAAGGAGGACCAAGGAGAGAACTTACAAAGCCCGTCTCGCGGCGTTCAGCACATCCCAGTGTCCTTACGAGGGCACTGAAACCACTGCCACTTACCTAAGTGAAGTGGTACGGATGACCTGACAGCTGTTCAGCAGATGCGGCGCGTGCATTCTGGGCATAACAGTGTCGGAAACTGTACTGCCCCAGTCGGCTGGAAAGTCACATGACACACCTCACTGTGCGGTGCTGACCATCTGGCGCCGAGCAACGTTTTGATTACAGCTCTCCACTTTTTAAAAGTGCAGGCGCAAGTTCCGATGTCAGCCATCCAGCTCATTTTTCTTGTGGCTGTGCTTCATAGGAAATAGCTCTAAGACTTTTAAATTCAGAGTCGCGTCTGTCTGTGTCTTACCCGACGGACCTCTTGTTGTGTGTGGAAGAGTTTGAGTTTGGCTCTGTTGGATAAGGAATGCAGGGTGGGGCCAGAGTCATCGCGTGCTCAACATTGCATTTTCTTCTTTCATGCCTGGAGGCTGCCAGCTCCTGGTGTATCCTGGAGCTTTCAATCTGACCACTGGACCTGCCCACTGGGAGTTGCTCCAGCGAGCCCGGTAAGAAAGGAATCAAGCATCTCAGTGGTGATGGAGTATCAGCCTTAAATGGAATCCTGCCCCTGACCCAGCCTGTCCTGGCATCCAGATGCATTTAGAAAGGGTGAATCTGCACAAAGAGCTCGGCTGGATATGGTCTCCAATGCCGTAGCAGTGCCCTCTGAAGATGCTAGGATTAAAGGCCTGTGCCATGCCTGGCTTATAAAATCAATTTATTTTAGATTGTACATATGTTTCTCTCTCTCTCTCTCTCTCTCTCTCTCTCTCTCTCTCTCTCTCTCTCTCTCTCTCTCTCTCTCTCTCTCTCTCTCTCTCCCTCCCCCTCCCTCCCTCCCTCCCTCCCTCCCTCCCTCCCTCCCTCCCTCCCTCTCTCTCTCTCTCTCTCTCTCTCTCTCTCTCTCTCTCTCTCTCTCTGTGTGTGTTGCAATGGCTAAGCGCCATTCTGTTGTACATAGGTACAATCTTGATCTACTCGTCAGTTAACAGACACAGGATGTTACCATTTCTTGGCTCTTGTGAATAGTCCAGCAATGCTGGGGTTCAGATGATTTTTTTCACGTGCTATTCTATTTCATTTGGATTTATACCTTTCAGTAGGATTTCTGGACCACATGTTCTGTTTACAACTTTTGGAGGAAACTCTACTGCTTCCCACAATGGCTGTGCTAACTCACAGTCACATTAGTAGTGGTTTTCTTCTCCACACCCTCACTGGGATTCTTACCCTTAGGCTTCTTGATAACAGCCATTTGAACTAGAGTGAGGCAGTTTGTGGTTGGTCATCATGGTTTTGAATTGCATTTGCCTGATGATTAGTGATATTGAGCATTTTAAAAAATATTTATGTTGGCCATTTGTGTTTGTCAGCTGTCCATCATTGTGACAGAATGCCCTAGATAAAGAACTTAGAAGGATGGGCATTGTATCTTGGCCCTGCTTTCAGAGGGTTCATTTCACTTGACTGGAGAGTGTAGTGGGGGCCTTTTCACCCCAGGCAGAAAAGGGAGAGAGGAGGGGCTGGGGTCCCCGTGTTCTTCCAGGGTACCCCCAAGAGCCTGATTTCTGCCTCTGTGACTTACTCCCTATAAAAGTTGTACTAGCTCCCCTGCCAGGAGTGCTGTGGGCTGAGGACCCAGCCTCAGATGGGCCTTTGGAGGACATTCCGGCCCTGAATTGTAGCACTATTTGCTTGGCTTCTTTTTGATACCTATTTAGCTCTGTTGCTCTCCCTTGAGTCTCAATAAGTAGGCCAGGCTGACTTTGAACTCTGAGTCCTCCTGCTTCAGCCTCCTGACTGGTGGAGTTACAAACATGCTTCACCATTTTGAAATTGGGTTGTCTTGTGATATTGAGATTTTAGAGATGTCAGCTACATATTTGTATATATTTCTCCTTCCTGGAGGTTTTCTTGCCATTCTTGGTACCTTCATTTGCTGTCTTAGTTTGATCATAATCCCATGTGCCTATTTTTGTGTCTTATTCCTAAAAATCATTGCTCATTCCAATGTCCAGAAGCCTTTTCCTATGTTTTCTTCCAGTGTTTTCATAGTTTCTGTCTTTTTTTTTTTTTTAATAACTGTATACACCTGGATAGAAACATATTGCATCTGGGCAGTGGTGGTGCATGCCTTTAATCCCAGCATTTGGGAAGCAGAGGCAAGCAGATCTCTGTGAGTTCGAGGCCAGCCTGGTCTACAGAGTAAATTCTAGGACAGGCTCCAAAGCTACACAAAGAAAACCTGTCTCAAAACAAAACAAACAAACAAACAAAAAACAAACAAACAAAAAACACATTGCAGGTCTACAAAGTGTAAGGTATTTGCTTTCTGTCTGTTGACTACAGGGCTGTTGATAACCAGGTGTATGTGGCTACAGCCTCTCCTGCCCGGGATGACAAAGCCTCATATGTGGTCTGGGGACACAGCACTGTTGTGGATCCTTGGTGAGTGTGTCTTAGGCTGCGCTCAGCTGGAAACTGAAAGATGACACAGGATTGTGTCCCCTGAAACGCCTCCTCTCTTTTACCCACATATCCCAACAGGCATAAGGGGGCTTCCACTTCCAATCCCTGTGAGGAAAGCCATCCTGCTTGCCAGGTTGTCCTCGGCCTTTGTCCTCTTTTGCTTGTCTAAGGAGCTGTCTGGCAATCATACAAAATAAGGAAGGCAGCAGCAGTGGGGTAGGCAGTTGGTTTTAGTAAAAGATTCCAGAATTCTTTGCTTTTGGCTAAAATTTAGGCTAAGTGACCGGTCCCAGGGTAGGAATGAGAAATAAGGCAAAAATGTTACTCCCCATGTAACAATTAGAAAGATAGGGGAGTGAGTTAAAGCAATGATTCTCAATCTGTGGGTCATGACCCTTTTGCAGGGATCTCTTATCAGGTATCCTGTATATCAGATATTTGCATTATGTGCATATATTTTATTATATATAATTATTATATATATTATCTGTAACAGCAAAATTAGTTATGAAGTAGCAGTGAAAACAATTTTATGGTTGGGGTCAGCACAACATGAGGAACCATATTGAAGGGTCACAGCATTAGGAAGGGTGAGAACCGCTGGGTTAGAGGAAACTAGCTGTCCCCTGTGAAAAGGTAAAGCATTTTACCTTATGTGAACATAAAACATCTGTCCAGTAGCAGAGTTTTCTCCATGGATAAGCCACACGGCGGGCAACTGCAGGTCTAAGTTTACAGCGTACATTCACACATAGGATTTCAACTCAGACATGCGTCCCTACTAGAACTTTGGACTTCAGAATTTGGCTTTAGTCCATGGTACTTCTGTGTATGTACACGCTCACACACAAAAGCATTTCTACAATTTCAGAATAAACAGACCAGTCATCAAACCAAGAGTTTAAAGTTTAAATATCCCTAAGGGGTCCCAAGAGGGTTTCCACAGTGTGTGTGTGTGTGTGTGTGTGTGTGTGTGTGTGTGTGTGTGATGCAGAGGCTTCACAAGATGTGACGACTGATTCTCAGTAGTTCCACACCAGGGTTTATGGGCACTGGAGAACTGGAAGGGTTAGGCTGGCTTCTGTCATGTTCCTGTCTAGATGTTGGTGACAGGCTCTACAGCCAATTCTGATTGCTACCTAGAGTGGCTGTTTCTGAAGAGGAATTGCATGTGCTATCCCTTTTATTTCTTTTGAAGGGTTTTGGTGCCCTCAGGCCTATGCTGACATTAAGGTGATTGGTGCCTGGGGGTTACATAGAGAAAGAACTTTGAATTTGGTAGGACAGATGGGTGGGAATTAGAAAAGAGGATTTAATCAAGTGAAACTAATGGTATTAGTGGTTCATCCTTTCCAGTTTTGTGACTGATGAGTACAGTTATGCCAGATGGTTTGTTATGACATATTATTCTAATATGTCATAATAAACTTAATAATTTAATAATTTCTTAATTATTTCTTAATAATTTCTCTAGATGTGTGTTTTTGAGCTCCTGAGCTGGGCCAAAAGGCTGAGTACTGGAAATAGTTTTCTGATTAGCCTTCCCCTGGACTTTTGAAGGGCTGTTGCTCCTGCCAGTGTATAGACCCTTACCACTTTTATTCAGACTTTGTGAGCTAGTCTTCCCCTCCAGTCTGAACCAGAACTCATTAGCATAGGGAGCCAGGGATCTTAGCCACACATGTAGAGGCTCTAGGGCAGTGGTTCTCAACCTTCCTAAGGCTGCGACCCTTCAATACAGTTCCTCATGTGGTGGGGACCCCAACCAGAAAGTTATTTTCGTCACTACTATATAACTGATTTACTCTGTTTGCCTATGGTCTTAGGTGACCCCTGTGAAAGGGTCATTCAACCCTCAAAGGGTTAATGACCCACAGGTTGAGAAACACTGTTCTAGTAGATCTGGGTCCTGCACAGGCCCAGCCACACTACCCTCAGGTGCGTAGCAGCTGGGATGGTATGAGGAACTGATGGAGACCATCCTTGGAAGGGGCTTCATCAGGAAGTAGTATTGGTACTTCCTGTTGATTATTGATAGCTCTATTCCCATATATTTATAATCATAGAATAGCTATCATTTTCTAGCAGTGTGCAGTTTATTAAACAACATAAATAGTAGGCCCCGAATTTATACCGTTTTATACTTGTTTTAGAAGTCTTTCTTTTGGCCTGTTAGACAAGGAAAAAAATATTGAGAATTTGACTATCACCAGATGTCAGTGAATCTCAATTCATTCTCTCAATCTCCTTCAGGGGACAGGTCCTAACCAAAGCTGGCACTGAGGAAATGATCCTATACTCAGACATAGGTAAGATCTGCACTGCTGTGGTTCAGGTGTCCTGCTCTTCTATTCTGGTTGATATTTTGGAACTGGTTCTGACGAGCTCTGGGTCTCTGTCTCACTGGGCTTTGTTTGGTTTGAATTGAGCCCGGGACCAGCGCCAGGACAACAGCATCCAGATGAGGCGAATGTTACTGAGTCACTTGCTAAGACTGGTTGTTTTTAGTCTGCGAAAGAATCTCCTTGGTTGGTAAGGAGCTGCAAATTATTCATCATGCATGTTCCTGTTTTTGCAGACCTGAAGAAGCTGGCTGAAATTCGGCAGCAAATTCCCGTTTTAAAACAGAAAAGAGCAGACCTTTATGCAGTAGAGACAAAGAAGCCCTGAAGTTTGTTCCCGACATATCACAAGCAGGATGGTACTCTGTACGATAATCAACTTTACTAAAGCCTTTTTAGGGACAGTGCTGGGGAAATGAACCCAGCCTTACACACGTTAATTCCACCACTGATCTGCATCACAAGCCCCTTATAGAGTGAAGACTTTTCTTTAAATTTCCTTGGTATGATGTTCTAGCTCCCCTTATAAAGAATTACTTAGGCTGGTGGTTCTTAGGCATTTCAGTCTTAAGAACCTTTTGTACAATTAAAACCTGAAGACTAAGCATTCTTGATTGTCTGTGTAGCTAGTGGTAGGCTGGTCAAGGTGTGATACTCAGCTGTCTGAGAAAAAGGACTCTTGTAGGAATACTGATTTCCACAGTGCTAATATCCCAAATGTTTTAAAAAACATTTTTATTAAAATTGGTTTTCATACAATATATTTTGATGTTTTCCCCCTCTCCAACTCCCCCCCCATTCAACTTTGTTTTCTCTTCCAAAAACAAAAAACTCTACAAAAGTGAAAATCAAAACCAACAAGCAAAAGACAAATAGAAATAAAAGCAGTAAGACAAATAGAAATAAAAAGTCCACAAAAAAGAAAACAATGGAGTTTAACATGTTGCTTTTAAACAGTAACAGATGTGCAGCTGGGCTCCGTGGCCTGTACAATACTGCTCTAACACAACTGATTCAATATATAATAGCTATTTACCATACTGGTTAAGTCAAAACTTAAGATAGATAGCGAGATAGCTAGTCAGTCTTACTGTGGTTACTCACAGAAGAGTAACAAAATCAAGTGACTAAAAAATGAAATATATGATTTGGTAAAATTTGGTACACATATAAAACTATGAAATACCAATCAAGAAAGTGAGTATGTGTACTAGAAGTTTCCTATAAGCTTTAAAAATATATTATTCATGTGCATGTGTAGAGATGTCAGGCGCTCAGAGGCCAGAGGAAATCCCCCCGGAGTTTGAGTTAGAAGTATTCATGAGCTGCCCATTGTGGGCGACAGGAATTGAACTCAGGTCCTCCCCCAGAGACCAGGGAGCAGTAAGCACCTTTACCATCTCTCCAGTCCTCCTATAATCTTGTAACCTCTCTAGCTGTTCAACGACTGGTAAGCTTTCCCACCACAGAGTACTTTGAATTTTCTAGAATTATGTAAAAAGTGAATTACAACCTAGTACTTTTATTGGTACAGTTTATCTTACCTGTGCATCAGAGATGTATTCCTTGATGGACATCTGAGTTCTTCGCGGCTTTCAAATCAAAGAGTTAGAAACAAAGGTTTTCATGTCTTTAGGAGTGGAGTGGTGGGTTCAAATATCTACTTCACTGTTAAACTGTTTTCCATAATGGTCATACCATTTTATACTGCTGCCAACAATTGTATGAATTCTAGCTGTCCCCTATTCTCTATCCTCATTGACACTCGGAATGGTTCAATTTTTATTACACTTTCTTTTTTGGAGATGTGCCTTGCTATATAGCCTATACTGGCTTTGAACTTGGAGTTCTCTTACATCCGCCTCCCCAGTGCTGGGATTACAGGCACCATGCCATGACCAGCTTCTTCACTGTTAAGTTTAATATTTCTTGGGCTGGTGAGATGACTCAGTGGCTTTGCAGGCCTGATAACCTAGTTCAGTCCATGGAACCTATGATGGAAGGAGCCAATTCTACAAAGTTGCCTTCTACATGTATGCCTCATACAGTAAGACAAAAGATATTTCTGAAAATTGATTTATCTAATGACTGGTACTAACCTCTTTTCACATGTGTCTTTGGTGAAGTACCAGTTAATACCTTTTGCCCATATTTTTATGGCTTTATCAAGTATTAAGTTGCTTATCTATTTTGATATAAATTCTTTTTCAAGTATTGTTTGACAGTTTCCTACTTCCCACACTGGGGATTAAACAGACTTCACTGCTACACACGTTCTTTCCCACACAGCTGGAACTTCACCCATTCTTAGTATTTCATTATTTTGTGTCTTGTCATGTGACCTTCCTATCTCTGCTTCCTCAGTGCTGAGATTACAGGCTTCTGCCACCATGCCAACTAACTTTTCCCCCCCTTGAGACAGGGTTTCTGTGTACCCACCATGGCTGTTCTGGAATTCACTTTGTAGACCAGGCTGACTTTGAACTCATGGAGATTCACCTGCCTCTGCCTCCTAAGAGGTGGGATTACAGGTGTATCCCTGTAACATCCACCTGTATAATTTTCATTTTTTAAAGAATTATTTGAAGAACAAACATTGTGCATTTTCATGAAGGACAAGTTATTTTTTATTTTTTTAAATGATTATTTTTAGGTGTTTACTTATTTTGCCTGCATGCATGTTTGCACAGCACATGTGTCTGGTGCCTGACTCTAGAAGCTAGATCTACAGCTAGTTACAGACAGTTTGTGAGCTGCCACATATGGGTGCAGAAACCAACCCCCTCCAGCCCTCCTTTATCTCCTTTTGAAGTTTGTTCTTTTTCTGTTGTGTATCAAACCCCAAATCACTAAGACTTTATTTGGTGTGCTCTGACATTTATGGCTTTAGCTTACAATCACAAGTCCACCCCCTAAACAGTATGAAGAACGGAGCTCCACGACAACATCTAACAGGTGGTTTTCTAGGCTGCTGTACAAGTATAAGATACAGATAAAGGACGAAGGAAGGGGTTCTTCAGCTACTGCTCTCCAGAGAGCTTTGTTTCATTGTTACAGGAATGAATAGTCGTAGGATTTTCCCAACCATACTAATACAAACTTGTATATGTCTATTTACAAAGTTAGTTTTAACCAACAAGAGACTGACTGAAAAGGGTATTAGTTAATAAATGAACAAACTACCTATCTCTGTTACAAGAATAGATAGAAAAGCTTGAATGTAGTATTTATTTTGTGAATTTACATGTGAAGCCATTTACAAAAGAAAAGATACAGACAGATGCAGCTTTAGTGCAGTTTCAAATATGTTCACAACAGGCAAAAAAGTTGGTGAGTATTTGGAATGACAGGATTGAATGGCACATGCTTCATTGTTTCCTACCCAGCCCCAAGAAAGAAAGGAGCAGAGTAGAAAAATGTCAGTATCAATGTAAATACAGCCATGCACATAAAAAAAAAAACTTTTTAAGCGAAGAGGTCACATTCAGAGATGTAGGACATTCCTGTATTTAGGGTTATCATCATTGGAGAATTATTTCAGAACAAAACGAAGAGCTCTCCAACTTTCCATTATCCCAATCAATCACCTTAAATTATATTAACTGCCCCTACTGAAATCAGCCACAGGCTTACCAATATTGTCCAAAGACTACCTTTGAAAGAGGAGTCATTTCTAATAGTTTCTAAAAAGACAGCCTTTGTAGACAGAATCATTTGGTTTCGGTGGGATGAAGCACCCTTTTAAATAAGAGTGTAAAATGCTCCTTTCCTCTCAACCATGTAAACTATAGTTAGACGTCATGTCCATAAGTCTCAACAGACTTGCTCGTTTTTTAAATCATTTCAGGTAAATAAACCTCTACCTGTCCTGGATCTTGGAAACAGACTCTAAGAATCCGCACCCCCTCCCCACACACACACCAGAAAAATCCAGCATATAAATAAGCAAAAGGATAGTCTGTGAAAGTAATGAATGGAAACATACCTTAGTGATTCCAAAGAGGATGAGGTACAGATAAAAATGAACAGAACAAAAGTAAAGTCAGCTGTCAGTATCCCTGGAGATGTGGACATGGACCACAGTCCTTAGAGGTCAAGGTTACCTCAATACAAAAAGTACTCTATGTATTGGACAGCTCTGAAAATACTGGCTCAAAATCCCTTAAGTTAATACAGCCACAGCTAAAGCATTAAACTTGTCATTTCAAAAAAGTATGCTCTGGCTCCAGGACTGACATCCTTTTTGAACCTTTACCATATTTCTGTCACTAAAAAATTTAAACTAATTAAATATTCCTATATATCATCACATGTACTCCATCTGTATGTGGGTTGTTCACATACACCCACTTTCTTTAAAAAGCACACTATTAAATAGTACTTACTATGGAATAGGCACGGGCAATTATATACACATCTCTTATCTTACCTTCCTTGTTCAGTCCCTCATTAATAGTCTTCCCGTACAAGTATCAATCAGAATAGTTTGCTTCTGCATAATTTACTAAAGTACTACAGAATCAGAGGCACTGTGCATGCTGACAATAGCTTAAAGTCTTTCAATTTTACTGAAATCCATATTGAAGCTTTTCATCCTTCAAAAAAATTAAAAAGGATTAATTGAATATAAAAGAAGTCTATTTTACAGCACTTACTTTGTTAAAGACCAACATACTATAAAACACTCATATTATACAAACAGCTATAAAAACAAAATCAGAACATAATCCCCACCCCAATATAAAAAAAGCAAATCAACAAATCAAAGTTTTTATTTGCATGGCCAATTACTGTTTGTATTCTACAGGTTTGTTTTCATATCCCTTTAACAGGTTCTAAGCTCTTGTTGCACAGGGAATAAAAGCTGCGAGACTGCAAACTTCCTTCAGCAGCCACGCCCACAACACCTAAACATGAAACAGATGTAATGAATGACAACATCACAAAGGGATCTGGAGTTCCACCATTCAACACAGTTCATGACAGTGTGTTCAGGGTTCAGTTGAAGGGGGTAAACTTCTTTTAAAAAGAGTCAGTCTGCTTTCCCCTTGGTTTTATAATGTCGGTGGTTTTAATCCATATTTCTTTGCTACTTCTGTCTGGGCATGGGCAGCATCGCAAAGTGAATACAGATGAGCCATCTCCATTTCTGATTTGGCCAGGTTGATAGCTTTGTTGAACATGTCAATGGCTTTCTCCATGTTTCCTCTAAAAAAAAAATCAAAATTTCAGAGTCTTTAACAAGCACTTTTCAATGACCAATAAAGTTTAACTGTGCTGCATGAAGCCTTCAACTATAATTCTAATAAAATGGCTTTTTTCATAATAAATGAGAGTGCCTAGCACAGCACACTGAAAGTACCAATGAAGTCTAACTATTCTTAAAAATACTATTCTATATTATCTTGTATCCTTCGTTTAAATACGGTAAGATTAGGGCAATTAAAATATTATTTAAAAACCACAATTCTTCCTGGGGCCATAGAAGTCTCCATGTTTCTGCTGAAATGTGAGACTTGTGGCAAAAACCTCAGAGAACACTAGTAGCCCTCAGAGGCCTGCCCCTTAAAGGACCACGTAAGCCCACACTCTTATTAGCTCATCTCTTACCCCCAAATGCTCAAACCTGTGAACTTCTATGTAGTCACAGGTCAATCTCAGTTCCTTAATCATGCCAAACCTCAAATCTTTGCCTTCTAGGACCTACTTCAAACAGTGTAACTTTACACAAAATACTCCCCCCACCTTCTCTTCCCAGAAGAATTAACCACTTTATTCCCAATATTCCCCAGAGTTCTACTGTCCCTATATTCATAGGCTGATCAATGTTCACACCATCTACTAGCTCACTGATGGGTACCTTTCAGTTCCCTCAACTAATAAATGGATGAACATGCTGTGGCTAACAAAGTTTACTACCTCTTACATTTATGTAAATTTTATAGTTACTAAGAAACAACTGTTATCAAAGTCAATATTATGTAACTGTCAGTTAGACTGTAAGAACCCCTAAAGGTAACCATATTTATCTTCCTACAGCATATGGCTAACATAATTAACTACTTTAGGAGTTCATATGGGGCTATCTTTTCAGTAGCTACAGACCTACAAAATTTAGCAGAACCAGCAATGCCAATCATTCAATTTTAAGGTAGGATTTACAATGAACTCTTTCCCTTTTTGAGACAAGATTTCTAGCCCAGCCTTACCTAAAACTCCCTATGTAGCCTAGAAGAACCCTGAACTTCTCTGATCCTTCTGCCTCAACCTCCAGAGTTCTTTCAGAAGTCTGTCCCCATACCCAGTTGTAGTGCTGGGGAATGGACTCAGGACCACAGGTATTCTGGGCAAGCATTCTATCAACTTAGCTCTATTCCCAATGGACTTCCAAAGTACAGTTTAACTCATAAAATTCCCTCAACCCTCATCCTTTTAAGGCAATGTCTATGAATACCTTAAATTAAATGTGATGTGTTTTTATATGTACTAATCTAAGAAGAATCCAGAGCTTTGCTCAAGCATAATTAGGAACCACTCTTCTATCCTAGTAAAACATTATTTTATTTGCAGTAACTAGTAGTTAAGAATAGGTATTTGTATATACCCGCCACCAGAAGAACCACAATGTTCACCAGTCTTTTGGAGGAAAGAGAGCCACAGGAAGGGCAGCCAATAGGAACTAGGAAGACCTGTGCTGACTCCTGACAAGTGATAGTGGCAAGATTAGTCACCTTGACCTCAGTGAAGTATGGACTCAAATCTGTCCTCACTAATATCTCAGGGTGACTTTGTTAGCCTCGTCAGCCTGACTATTAGTTTCTGTACTCTTTAATCGTATATTGGGATCATAAAAAGACAGGGGAGTAGGTCAACAGAAGTGAGATTTGGAAGACACTGACCTTCAGTACTTGGTCTAGAATATGTACTGGAGGAAATGCCAGTATTAAGATGGTATAGTCCACTACATACATAGCTGTCAAGAGTCAACGATCTTAAGTGCAATTCTTGGTAAATAGTTACACAAAACAAATAATGGGAAGTCAGAGCTGTAAGAAATCCAGCCAAACCAAGGTTTTCGTGAAAATTCAGAAGATGGTACAACTTGTCCAGTTTCTTGGCTGGTTGCTTCTTTGTAGCAGGATCCAGAACCCACTTTGGCCTGGCTGTGTTCCTTGTAACTGACACCGACTAAACCAGGGGTTTCTGGTCTTCCCACAGGAACAATCAAAGTGAAAAAAGAAATCATACACCATACATAAAGACCCAGTCTCACTTTTTAAGGGACAAGCATGACAGCTTTTACAAATATAACTTTTAATTTGGAAAAATAATGAAATGAGGCAAATCCAATGTCCCTAATTTTTAGGGAAGTGTGCATCAAAAGTCCAGCAAAGTTTAAAAATTTAATGGCTATCGATTGATAATCAAATGTATGAAATGAGAACAAAACCCAAAATCTATGGCGCTTCATTACATTTCTAAGAAGAAACTCTAGAAATTACCTCTGCACTTCAATGGTTCCCATGGTTTCATATGCAAAATCACATTTGTTGTCAATTTCAATAGCTTTGCTGATAAGCTCCAAACCTTTGTCCAAATCTTGCTTCCACTGAAGTTGAAGTAAACTGGGAATAAAAAAAGGGCAGTTAGATGGACCCAGTACTGACAGAAATAGAAAGGTATGGTTTGGTTTCTGCCCTCCATAAACACATAACTTAATTCCTAAGGAAAAGCAGACTAAAACAGAACACAGTCAACACCACCCTGGAGGCTTTCGGTCCTGACTTCTGATGGTGAATTGTAGCCACAGATCATGGTCGAAACTTATTGCCTCTCTATTTCTAAGAAAGAGGGACAACTGATTTTGTATGGAAACACCAAGAGTGACTGACTGCTTCCAAGTCCCTACCTCTCTCCCTTCCACCCTCGTCCTGGAACCGGTTTTGACTGTGGAATCCAGTCCTAGTTTTACTCCTGGCCTCAGGTCCCAGGGGAATGTTGTGTGTCTGGGTCTCATTTCATTATCTCTTTTCTACTCTTTATTTTTATGTTTATGTGTGCTTCTTGACACATATGTTCAAGTTCTAATAGAGGCCAAAGAGGGTGTCAGATC
Source organism: Peromyscus maniculatus bairdii (assembly GCF_049852395.1). Classification (NCBI taxonomy): domain Eukaryota; kingdom Metazoa; phylum Chordata; class Mammalia; order Rodentia; family Cricetidae; genus Peromyscus; species Peromyscus maniculatus. The sequence goes on along the minus strand of NC_134863.1, from coordinate 47,361,178 downwards.
CCCTGGAGCTGGAGTTATAGGTAGTTTAGAGTTGCCTGATGACATGGATGTTGGGATCTCAACTTGGGTCCTCTGGAAAATAAGTACTGTTCTTAACTGCTGAGCAATCTCTCCAGTCCCATCCAGACTTAATTTTAGTTTTTTCCCCCCTTACACTCCACCCAAATATCTAACAAATACAATAATTATTTTAAGCTTAATTTTTTGGGAAAGGTTCTCACTAGCTCAGGTTGGCTTCAAACTTAAGATCCTTCTGCCTCAGCTTCTCTGTATTTTAATTTTTATATAGCTTATTTTCCTGCAACAACAACAACAACAACAACAACACACACACACACACACACACACACACACACACACACACACACTACAAATTAGTTTTGCAGATGGCCATGATGGTACCCACTTTAATCCCAGCACTTGCAAGGCAGATGGAAGTGATCTTCATGCATTCAAAGTTAGCTAGGACTACATAATAAGGCTGTCTCCAAACAAACACACCAACAAGCTTGCATCCCAAGAGTCTTCCACAACATACTACAATTAAAATGACTAGTTTCATAGTTAGTCATAGCAGAAATATTATGAACTTACAAACTATTGGTAAATTTAGGCTGCGTATCACGGAACAATCTACGACCACTGTTTTCAAATACTGTTTAATAAATTCCCCCATTTTGGTTGGGGAGGCTGACACAGACAAGGTGTAAAGTGAGAACTGTCCCCTCACATCCATCATGGCAAGCATGTGTCCACATTCACACATATCACACATGCACACATATCACATGCTAAAAAATTTACATACTGTAAGAAATCAATCAATTCATTCATTGATATGTCTACTCTGAATCATTTCTGTAAGGCTAAAAGAAATACTCTATTACTGTGAAAGAAATGTTAGTGTCTTATTGGAACAAACAGAACCAGAAAAATACATACCCTTTATGAACATAAGTTGTAGCATTATCTGGTTCCAAATCAATACATTTATCATACATTTCATCAGCTTTACCAAATTGTTGTTGATCTGTTAATGCCTATGTGAAGAGAAACTTCAGTTATATATATTAATGTAATCGCTAACCTGAAAGTTAAAAGTATACTGTTTATTAAATATTTAAGTTTATTTACCATCAAATTACTGTTTGAAATTGATTTAAGCCAGTTTAAACTTGACATCTTAATTATTCAAGTTTTTAGGTTGTGCCTACTATAACTATGTGATCCTAACCGTCCTGTCTTTTCAGGAGTAGCTAAATGAAATCAGACAGTGTGGGAGCTGAAGAACCCAGGAGCCTACTTTAACGATAGCTATCTCATCACATTTTCACAAGTCTATACTTGTACGTATTATAGTAATAGTAAGGGAATTAGTCTAAGGGCTAGACTCATTTCAAAGGGTGCATTATAAATGTATGTTCACTGTCATCAGATTTTCATGGCTACCAGAGCATATTAACTTGGAGATGTGCTAGCACCTAACCCAAGCATTGAGAGTTAAAACAAAATTGATCCTGTATCCTGTATGTTCTCCTGTGCAAGGATGACAGGCAATTTCATTAAGTAAATAGTTCTGAAAACTATTTTATTATGTGATGTAAACTAGACTCAGAAAGACAAATATCACATGATCTATCTCATGTGCATAACCAAGCGTTGAATTTTTATATGTTTATACATGAGTATAAGTACATGGTTACAGGTCATGAAACTAGAAAGCGGACCACTAATGTGTAAAAAGAGGTTTGAGAGACAAATGGGTAAACAGAATACATGTAGCATAAAAGTAAAACAGCAATCAAAAGGGTTACTTTGTATGCTAATTAACGAGATTTTAAACAAACAAAAGAGAAAGTAAACAATTACAGCTTAGATAACCATTTAAAGGGCTTTGATAGAGCAAAAAGACCCCCATTCCATGGATATTTTCCCTATCATTTAAGTAAAGAGTAAATTTTCTGGAGGCAATTTTGCCAATCCAGTCCTACTAAAAGCACAAGAGAAATGCTTGCCCAGAGCTTCTCTGCCTTCTGAGCTTAGTGTCAGTTTCCAGACTGTATGACTCAGGACCATAACAATCAAAGCAGAAACAACACTGCCTACATCCACAGAAACTGTGATCAGGCTAGCACAATTCCACATGGGATCCAGTTTACGAATGCAGTTCTTAAAAAAATATTTACACTTACCTGGGCATAAAGTGCATAGCCTTCGGCACACCTTGGAAATTTCTTTATGACCTCTTCAAAACCTTTCATAGCTGCCTGGACTTGTGAAGAATTGTTTGCTGTATATGCCTGGCGATACTGTTTAAAAATCAGAACAACCCAGTCAAAGAGCTAAAGAAACTTCTGGAATCTTAACATATTATAAAAGATACAAAACATTACAAAAGCATTTCCAGAAAAGCAGGTCACTTGTTAATACAATTTGGTGTATCCAAAAAGACTCCAAGGAACAAGCAACTCAGCAGCAGAGAATCAAACACTATGTTAGGACTACAGGACCACTGTATGTGCTGAAGAAAGCAGAGAAACTCTTAAGGCCTTGCGGTGGTTTGAATGAGAATGGCCTTCATAGGGTTATAAATCTGAATGCTCAGTTCTTACTTTTTTTGTGGGGAGGATTAGGAGGTGTGGCCTTATTGGAGCTGTGTCACTGGGGGTGGGCTTTGAGGTTTCAAATGTCCATGCCAGGCCCAGTTTCTTTCTCTCTCTCTCTCTCTCTCTCTCTCCCTCCCTCCCTCCCTCCCTCCCTCCCTCCCTCCCTCCCTCCCTCCCTCCCTCCCTCCCTCCCTCCCTCCCATGGCTCAGATGTGAGCTCTGAACCACTGTTCCAGCACCATGCCTGCCTGTCTTCTGCCATGCTCCCTGACATGATGATGATAATGGACACCCTTTCAAAATGTAGCACTCAATTAAATGCTTTCTTTTCTAAGCTGCCTTGGTTATGGTGTCTCTTCACAGCAACAGAAAACTAAGATGTTAACTAAGCATATAGATGGCATAATGCTGTGAAATGATCCTTTTGTATATTGTAAAGATCTGTTGCTCACACTGGTTTAATAAAAAGCTGATAGGCCAGTAGTCACCAGCTAGATGGAGAGGAAGCAAGATATGCCAGAGAGGTAAATGCCATGAGCTTCACAGCAGCACATAGATTAACAGAAATTGGTTAGTCTAAGTCATAAGAGTTAGTTAGTAGTAAGCCTGGGCTATCGGCTGAGCATTTATAATTAATACTAAGATTCTGAGAGGTTATTTGGGAGTACTGCCAGGACAGGAAAACTCCGCCTATACCATAATTTTGATTTATGCACTTTTCTGCAGTGCCAAAATTCAAAACAAGGACCATATACGTGTTAAGTCTTTACACACTTTACCACCAAGCTATAGCCTATCTACAGACTTTTTAACGTAGCAATTTTATTTTCATCTTAAACTTATAAATATTTATAACAACTTTCAATAAAGAGAAAATTATTTTAGGACTGGTCATAGGGAAAGCAGAAGCAGTTAAGTCATGTCATGACTATAAATTATTTCCTCAAATTGTTTTTGAATCCTTTAAACTAGTTTACGGAAGAGAAGGAATTCTGTTATAAAATCAGGAGTTGGTGTGTGGTGCACACGTGCAACAACAGCATGAGAGGCTGAGGCAGGAGGGTTGTGAGTCCAAGGTCAGCTGTGTGTCAAATAACATGCTTCAAACCTCCTTCCTCCCTGAGTTTACCATCTGAGAACAACATGATGCTGTGGACAATGAGATATTCACTTTGTGGAATACGAAGAAATACAAATGGTGCTTATAAAATCACAAGTGAAAGCAGCACCTACCAATGCAAAACATTTCTGAGCCTGTGCCAGAGCAAACTTGGGTCTTAATCTAATACACGCATCAAAATCTGCCACTGCTTCTTCAACTAGATCCAGCAGAATTTTCAGCTAAGGAAAGAATACATAATTAAATGCAATCAAAATAAAAGGCTCAACATTTAAACTTGCACTACATTTCTCTATTTCTCTCCTATTATCAGTTAATGCTCAGCATTTATTAATTATTCAACATAAAATTACTTTGAAGGAAAACAAGTCATAATTCTAAAAACTCAAAACATGTACGATTTAAAAATAAAACATGACAGTCCATTTTTCACTGCAATTTGGATAAAAAATAAGAAATGTAAAAAATGTATGTGCCTCTGTACATTTCAAAGTAGACTAGACTTTATATAATCACCATTCAATTAACTTCAAGACTCTAAAAATAAAGATAGAAATGGCAAGAATTTTTAAGTGTCATTTCAACACCATGTAACACCTTTCAGAAACACTGGACAAAATTCTCCCCGATAAAGAACTTCAAGTCAGATGCATCTGCAATCCCAGTACTCGGGCTGCTGAGGCACAAGGACTGTATGCTCAGATGAGCTTGCACAACAGGAAAGACTTAGGTCTAAAATAAATGAACAAATAGTTTTAGTTGTTATAGGAACTGGTCCTCTCTTCTACTACACTGTACTGTAAGAAGTCATTTTAAGCAAACTAGACTGGGTGTGTTCTGGGTGTTTGGCTCCCTGGATAGTGTTGGGTAGCTTACAACTGCCACCACTCCAGCTCTTGTGGATCTGATACCCGGGCCTCCCTGGGAGCCTGCACTCATACACATACATGTAATTACAAAGAATCATTTCAATGTTTATTAAGTGGGATTAGTGTTTACTCGCTAAAAATTTATAACCCAGGTACACCTAATCAACTAGCTGATCTGCCAAGCCCATATATTTTTGCCTTCCCTATCTTCCATAATACCAAAACTATAATAAATATTCAAGATGTAAGTAAAATCCAATCCAATCTCCAAAATACTTAACCTTCAAGAAATTCTGAAATGTAGTTACCAAGTTATCGACCAGAATTGCAGATAACAACAGACCTACCTGTCCTCGGTGGTGATAAACATCTGAGTTCTGAGGATCGATTTCCGCAGCCATGTTGAAATCCTGAGTAGATAGCATAGGCTGCTGCTGTTGCATGCACATGGTGCCTCTTTTGATAAGGGCATTTGCTCGAAGCTACACACCCAAAATAAGAAAACACTCCTGGTTAATTTTAAAATCCAATTTAGAATAAAAAAAATTCTGTAATGCCTACTATAAAGTTCACCCTGCTAAAGACTGTATGCAAGTTTGGTAGTACATTCACTAAACAGAAGACTGATTACTACAAATTTCAGAGCATTTTATTGTACCCAAAGAGCTCACAAACACAGTAAACGCCTCCAACAGAAACCATGTATCTCTATTTCCTCACATTTATACATTTGGAATGTTTCATATATCATATGGCTCCTTTTCTGCCTTTCATTTAGAATTTTCATTGGTGTGGCATGCATTAGCATTCCTGCTTATGGCACAGTAATATTTAAATGATAGTGGACATATAGGTTATTTTTATCTTTTGACTGTCATGAGTAATACTGCTGTGAACATTCAGTTATGTATGTATGTCTTAAATTCCCTGGAAACAGCTTTCAGATTATAAGGCAATTATTTGTTTTAACTTTTTTAAGAATTGCCAAACTAATTTCCAAAGACTCTTACCATTTTACATTCCTGCCAGCAACACATGGTTCCAATTTCCCTATGTTCTTACCAGTATTTGTTACAATCCCTGTTTTTTATTTAGAGTCTGACTGCCTGTGCTTTAGGAATGAAGAGGTCTTCCAAAGTTCTGGTTGACACTGTCCCAGCAGGCAGTGGTGCTGGAGCACTTTCTCATGCTGTCATTGGTCATTTGTACAACAGTCTTTGGAGAGCTGTCCAAATCTTTTGTGTATTCTCAGGTTAGGTTCCCTTTTACTGGTGGGTTCTAAGCTTCTATTCTGGATTACAAAGGCTTTATCATAGGAAAGCTTCTTGAACACTTTCTTCCATTCTCTGGAAGGTGTTTTCTGAAACTGTCCTTTCAAGCACAGACTTACTTTAAGTTATCCTCCAACCTCAGACACCCAAGTACAGGCCACCGTGCCCGGCTCACTTTTTCTCTTTTTCACATTCATTTATTTATCATGTGTGGCACAAGCATCTACCACATGATGTGTGTGCAAGTCAGAGGACAACTTGCTTGAGTCCACCCTTCCTTCTACCCGTGGGGCTTCAGAGACTGAACTCAAGTCGTCAGCTTTGGGAGCAAGGTCTTTATCTACTGAGTCATCTTGCTGGCACCTTTTTTTTTTTTTTTTGAAATTGTATTTTAGGTGTCGTATCTCAGAAACCACTTCCTACTATAAGATAACAAATATTAAATCCTGTTTTTCCTAATAGTTTTATATTTAGTTCTTACATTTAGGTTTTTGGTTCCTTTTGAGTTAATTTTTATACATGGCATACAGTAGATATTATTGCTCCTTTCTGTTAAAGCTATAGGTCATGATCATAAATACAGGTTTCTTCTTCAAGCAATAATATGTATATTTTATAGCAGAATACAATAGTTTTAGTAATTAGGAAATCAGCACAAAAAGAAATTAAGGAAAATTTTGTAGGGTAACTTCAATATGAGAATTTAATTTCAAAAGGATTTTAATAATACTTACAACAAAGAGCATCATTCACTGACACTACTATCCAAAGACAATTTTTAGTAGGCCATAGCCACAAGAGGGAGCTAATAGTAGCAACTGCTGTAGAAACAAGATGTCTATTTCTTACCTAAAGATAAATAGTACCCCTTCAGATTCACTACACCAATAGTAATAGATGCAGATTCCTCAAAATAAAAAACAGCCTTTCAGAGAAGTGCTAGCGAAAGGTATGGAGCTTTGCTAAGGTATCAAGCAATGCAACTGTAGAGAAATCACGTTCACTTTCTGACTTTCCACACGCACACACATTTCCAAACGTACCTTCACATTAGCGTCCTTCAAACTGATGACTTTATCTAAGTCAGGTTTGGCGGCATTGGCACTGCCAATGAGCAGGTAGAAGGTGGCTCGCAGTAGTAAGGCTTCCGCCATGTATTTGCCTTGAGCATCTATTTCCTTTGAGCATTCGCTTATGATCTTGTCATAGTTTTCTTCTTCCATATACTGTTTAGCTTTTAAATATCCAGAACTGAAGATGAAAGCAAACAGGAGATTATTACTAAGGAAAGATCAAATGCTAAAACTTGCCACATACGCCACTCCAAACTGTCATTTCCTCCTATATTAATCCGTCAGAATGGGACTGGAGCTGGGGCTAGAGATTAAACTGACTGAGATTTCTTAACCAGCAGGATTTTCTTGATACCTCCAGAAACAGTTTTCAAGCAGAGGCAGCAGCAGGGTCACTGGCAGAATGCTTAGTACCCCGATTCTAACATTAGGTAATGTGAGGTGAGCTAATGAGAAAGACACTCTTCTGTAATACGGATGAGGACCTTGTCTTACTTCCTGTCTGGGGCCTATCAGTAGTGTACTCAACAGCTATTCAAGGGATAAGAGAAGAACACGGAAGGAAATAGTCAATAGTCAAGGCAAGAAGAGTGGCCAGGCCTGTGTTTTGTACAGATCATTGTTTTGTGGAGGATCGAGTGAGTAAGGAAGAAAAACTAGAAGTAAAAACACCGAAGTGTCTCAAAAATAGATTTATTGTTCCACCTTAAGAAGCAGACCCAGAATTAGCTCATGTCACCAGACTTGCGAGGCAAGCACCTTTACCCAACAAGAGATCTTGCAGAGCCCCTAGAATGATCTCTCTTTAAAAACAAAGCGAACACATTCCTCCTCTTCTTTCTCCTCCCTCTCAGTGTTTTCTTGTCAGGGTTTCTCTGTTTAGCCCTAGCTATCCTAGGACCTGCTCTATAGACCAGGCTGGCCTCGAACTCAGAGATCCACCTGCCTCTGCCTCCTGAGTGCTAGGATTAAAGGTGTGTGCCACCACCACCTGGGTACAATATTCTTCTTCTAAGATGGTTGCTACTGGAGATGCTTAATGAAGAGGTTTCTGACTGAAAAAAAAGTATACCACAAGACTTCTAAGACATTTGATTTATGACAGTTGAATATTAACATGGCATGAAAATGATAGACTTTGGAAGTACATACTTCAAATTTCTATCTTGCCGTAGACTAGAGACATGTGGCACAATACTGTGCAACGATGCTGAAGAGCCACAGCTCCCAGTCACCACAGGACTACAAGTAAATAAATGACAGCATACTATATTGTTCAGTGGGCTACATAAAGTAAATGCATACTTGATTTACCGTATTTTCAACTTACAATGTATTTATAGGGATTTAATCCTTCATAAGTTAAAGGGCACCTGTATTAAAGAGCATTGTAAATTAAAGTTTAATTTCTCATTTCAGTTGTTATATTCTCGATAGTGTTCTCAACCTGAGGGTTGGGCATTACGGTTCCTAACAGTAACAAAATCAGTTGAGGTAGCAACAAAATAATTCCATAGTTGGGGGGTTGCCACAATATGAAGAACTGTATGAAGGGTTGCAGCATTAGGAAGGTTGAGAACCACTGATCTACACAGAGAAAACTAGTATGTGATTCACAAGAAAAATTATATCAAACTCTTCTAACTTCACACTAACCTTTTACTTTTTATTTTGTTGCTCAGATTACCAGTGTAAGAAAATAGGAGCAATTATATTAAAATCATATCGAAAGCAAATACTGAAAACATGGTAAGTAATTACATAGGTCTCTAAACCCTCAAACAACCCTGTAAGCTATGAATTAGAAGTACTAGTTTCATCAAAAAGAGGATGACGCTAAGGCTCAGAGAGAGACCGAACTACAAACCACAAATTGCAGCAACAGTTCCAGTTGTGAGCTCTTCTGAGTTTATGTTTCACAGCCTGGCACTGCTCACCATGGCTCATAGAATATGATTAACTTTGCTCTAGTTTTTATGGGATGAAAACTATTTATTTAGCAGAAGAGGAAATTATCTGTATCACTGTTACTAAAGTTAAGTGACATCTGAAACATATTTCCCAACTATGACTTTCTGAAAGATTGTATACCAATTAACATTTACATATCTTGGTGTAATTGCAGACTTCCTTAAAACTCAGTTATATTTTACTACAGGGAACAGTATTCTTCTCCCTTCCACACACACACTAGTAATATTATTGCCTTCTCTCAGGGAAGAGTTAGTCTAACTGAAAACCACAAGCACTGACTGATATGAATGAATAGGAAGACATCACAAGGTCTCCAGCCATAAAGGCACTTATCCTTTGGTTTCAGCTTTCTATAGTATCAAAGACAAGACATTAGGAATGTCACTGTCCTGGACAAGCAGAAAAACCTTAAAGAAATTTATAGCATCGCTAATCGTTCATCAGCATATAAATGAGAACTACCGGCACTTAAACTTAAGGTAGTACCCTTTATTCAAATCACCTACCAACAGCGCCCTTGACTTAAGGGGTATTTTCTTCTTTCTTTTTTGAGACAGGGTTTCTCTGTGTAGCTTTGCGGCTTTCCTGGAACTCGCTTTGGAGGCCAGGCTGGCCTTGAACTCACAGAGATCTGCCTGCCTCTGCCTCCCGAGTGCTGGGATTAAAGGCGTGCACCACCACCGCCCGGCAGTATTTTCTTGATAACCTCACTAAGATCGTAAAAGCAGTAGCCAGTAAAATCTGAAGTACCAGAGAAATAACAGATAACTGCTAGAAAGAGGTATATCTATAGTTATATACAACTTAGTTAAATGTAACTGTATCTGTATGTAGATTTTCCTTTAAAGGTGACTGTGAATCTGTTTGTGCTCCATGGTCCCAAAGCCCACCCAGCAGACACCATGCTCAGCATACTTACTTTTCTTTTACTTCTAAAGCTTCTCCTTCCTTGTCTTTATCTTCGTCAGACTTCTCTCCTTTAAGCATTGGTTGAGAAATTATATCATCCGTGAAAGAACTGAAGTAAGACTTAATAAACTGTGGCGATGGCATCAGAGGTTCACGGTTCTGAAATTCAACCATGTTTAAGCTTCTTTTTTAAATGAGAAAACACTAATCAAAGAAGCAAGTACACTGCAGAGTGGATTTTCAGTTTCAAATTAACAGACAGTGTTAAGCTCTAAGCCACAGGGTAAGACTGAGAATCTAACATGTTTCCCAGGTGATTGTAAAGAATTCCATTATGAATTGCTCAAAAGCAAAAAAGTTCTGGGCCCTAATACAGTTAGTTTATATTGCTCTTGGATTAACAGTGCATGTTGATACATGAAAGCCTATGTTTAAGAAACCAGGTGTTTGTTGTTCTGAGACAGGGTCTCACTCTATACTGACTAGCTCGTCTTCAACTGGGAATCCCCTTGCTTTGCCTCCCAATTACTGGAACTATAGGCATGAACCACCTAAGCCTAGCTATAGAGATTAGTTACAAAGATCAATGTAGGAGAAAATGGAGTTATCAGTAAAGGAAACGCGAACAAGTGCCCTGAACTCCTGCAATCAGCAGTACATCACCAGTCATTTCTGGCTAAGCTCTGTCACTCTCTTAGCACTTACCTCTCCCCTCTAAAACGTCTTTTATACTTAATGACATCTCTCCCATTAAAGCAAACTCCCGTAAGGGAAGAGACTGGGCCTTCTCTCTTCTCTCCCTCAGACAGGGCCTCAAATTCATGGTGCTCTTCCTATCCTAGCCTCCCAAGTGCTTGAATTACATTGTAGAACTGCCAGCTTGGATCTGGGACCAAGCATTTGTACACACTGCTCTAGCACGGAGCTTTAACTGAATTACATTAAGAGCTACCAGCCTGGATCTGGGACATGTAATTGTATCCCCTGCTCTAGCATAGAGCTTTGTTTAAAAATTAATGATACAGAGCAGGAGTTGGCAAATATTTTTTTATAAAAGATCAGGTGATAGACAGAGAGACACTGTAGACTACATAGACTTTGTATACTTGACAACCACTAAAATGTATTGCATCAGCACAAAAGTAGCCCTAAACAATATGCAAGTGGCTAACATATAGGAAGCAGACTGGATTTGGTCTTTGGGTTATTACATGGCAATCTCCAATACATAAAATGAATTCTAGTCTCTGAGTACAGGTTTGGGCTTACTGAAAATGGATATACCATAACAACCTAAGAGTAGGAGAAGAAGAAACACAACCCAGTTCTAGTTTCAGCTGTTATCAAAACACTGTCAGTCTCAAGGACTATCCAACTGTTCCCCAACTCATATTAACTTACCTTGTATTTTTCTTTGGCGTTCTCTTTCCCGAGAAGTTTAAGGACTTTATCAGCTAACAGCATGCTCTGCTCGTTTTGGAAGCCTTCTAATATACACACAGCAGTAACATCTGGAAACGATGTGAAAGTAGAATTATGGAATTATTGTGAAGATGACCAGCAGCATCAAATAGGTACAGCCAAACTACAAAATGGCAAACTCAACTCAAAGCAAGGCGGGACTGTTTAATTATCAAGAAAGTGTCACTACTTTATTCCTCTGGGGGTTTTCTCACCTGTGAAATTAATGGGCCTATCCTGTTTATTTCTGATGTGTGGCAATGCTCTAACGTTCTGTAGAAAGCAAAGAAAACAAGGAGTCCAGAATCTTTTCTTCTAACTAGTAACACAAGGCAAGTGGACATAGTAGACGCTCTCACATCTTGCTTTGCTGCCCAGGCTGTTATCAAACTTCTGCACACAATTATTCCTAAGTAGCTTTTTTAAAGCCTTCCAGTTATTCCGTCTCTAAAGCTACTTTGCCACAGAATTCAAAATCTGCCTGAGAACACCACTTTCAACTGGTTATGCCCTAGCTCACAATCCAGTGGTCTGAAATGTGAAAGAACAGAAGTTCCTTAATCACTTGGCCTTTTCCTCCAAGTATTCATTCAGTAGCTGTTACTTCTCTTTCTATTCTTCATTATTCACAAGTCCACAGCCTAACTCTTCCAAACAAGTCAACAGGGCATTACAATTCCCTTCTAACTTTAGCTAGCTCTAACGCCATTCTTCACTTCTCACCCCATTTCTTTGATCTAAATTCCAATCAACCTCTTCTCTGCCAATTACATCTGCTTCAAAGTCTAGTTCAAAGCTTAGTATTCCCATTTTAAAAATATTCTTTCAACCATTATATGATGTCACAAAACCTTTAATTTTCTTTTTTTCTTTTCTTTTTTTGAGCTGAGGACCAAACCCAGGGCCTTGCGCTTGCTAGGCAGGCGCTCTACCACTGAGCTATATCCCCAACCTCCTTTAAATTTTCTAACATGATCTAAATAAAACAGCCACATCCTTTAAAAAAACAAAACAGAATAAAAAAAGCATTTTAGGCTCAGCTCAATGGCGGAAAGTATGCTTAGCATCTGTGAGATCCTGAGTTTTTATTCCCTAGTATCAACCCCCAAAAGTTATTGAAAGAGTAATTGTGGCTAAATTTTATTACTGATGTTTTTAAAGGACTTGTGAACATGTACTGAAAGTACTTTCAGACTGTAGAAATTACACTTTGGTTTAGCTTCACATCACTTAGAAAAATGAACTTTAAAAGCCCGTGACCTGTACTTTAATTGCAGTTTTGGAAGCAGACATGGCCAATTACAGGCAAAAGAACATTTATAACATTTTCTGAGAATGACACACTCTGCAATTGTGTAGAAAATATGAAGGGCAAAAAGCATCTTCCTTAATGATTCACCTCCAAATTATTTCACATTTCTACAAGGAAGTAGTTGAAAATATGTCAACACTAACCTGCTAAAACTACTTTTCTGATTTCCTTAGTCAAAGAATTATTCAATGAGTCTTAATACTTATTAATAATTCCTCAGTTAAGGTTGGGCGTGGTGGTGCACACCTTTAATCTTAGCACCTCCTTAGTTGGGAGGCAGAGGCAGGTGGATCTATGTGAGTTCGATGTCAGCTAGTCTACATAGTGAGTTCCAGACAGCCAGGTTATATAGAGCCTGTCTCAAAAACACCAATAATAAAAACCAAACAAACAATGAAAAATTCCACAGTTGAAAACAGAGAGAACTTACATACCAGTAATTTCAATTTAGAGAACAAAAATCTCAACTGGGAAACAGTTTAACATTGAAAGACAATTAGCTGATTTCTACACTCACAGGCAGTTTCATATAAATTGACTAATGACCACAAAGCCTCTAGCAATTTTCCTATGAAAACACAGAAAGACCCTCACCTTCTAAACACTCCTTCTTATTGTCTAGCTTCTCATGGGCTTTTGCACGTCTAAAGAGAGCTTTCACATATTTGGGATTAAGTTCAACAGCCTTTGTACAATCTTGTGCCACCTCTTTCCATTTTTGCTGTAATTGAAAGCATGAAAAGAACAAAAAAAAAAAAGTTACATTGAAAACAGTTCAACAGAATTGAGTTTTCAAAACCTAACAGGCCAAGTGTTAAGAGCGCGCGCGCACGCGCGCGCACACACACACGAAATAAAGACACTGCACCAGATTTCTACAAATAGGCAATGAAGATATTTAGACTTTCTACCTGAGACCCACCTGTGTCTTTGTGCTCACAGCACATTTTCACTCCTGCTAAAACTGAGAAAAGTAGTCCCTTTTATCCTGGTGATCTGGATCCACACCTTCCCCATGCCAAGATCTTTACTCTTTCAGTTATTCCTTCTCTGCAAAAGTCCACCTCTCTTCTGAACCATCCCATGACATGGACACATGCCCAGACCTCGTTACTCTGCAGTTACTACCTACTTACCAGCAACCTGTCATCAGTTTGTCTCGCTGCCACTTGACTTGCTATCTACATTCCTGGCTGCTCCCTTTCAATTTATTTGGCTGAATTCCTTCCTTCTACTTGACTACATGCTACAATCTTCAAGGACTCACCTCTCTCTTCTCCTTGGGTGATTGTCTGGCTTTATTTTACATCTAAAATCAGGTGATCCACAAAGTTATCGCTAGCTGGGCTACCCCGCTAAATTACAAATGTGTGTTAAACTATCCACTTAGCTGTCTTGCTCCTTCTCCACCTTTATGGTATTAAATTCTTTTGTATTTACTTTTCATATCCAATGCAATAGCAAATCTTGCTGGTCTTCAGATTTCTTTTACATGCTGTCATCCCAACAACATGCTGTCATCCTTTCTGATGCAATATATTCTTGACAGAACAGAGGGAGAAATCTTTGATGATATTCCTCCCCTGCTAAAATCCCTTAAATACTTACTTCCACTGTACTCAGAATCAACTGCAAATTCATTTCGTTTCATTTATTCATCAGTTTCTTCAGCCAAGGTCTTGCTATGTAACCCATACTGGCCATCAACTCATGATCCTCTACCTCCCAAGTGCTAAGAATACAGGAATCTAGCATCACACTTAGCTCAAATGTAAACTTATTGCCTACCGGCTTTTCCTGATTTGGTCCCTGCTCATTTCCACTTTCATTTACTATACTCAGTAGACTTGACTTTTGTAAACACCAAATGCTCATCTCAGAGCATTTACATGTCTTGGTTCCTCTACTAACACCCTCTTCTCCACTGTTTAAATGCATCAATCCTCTCTGAAAGCATACAGTCCTACTACATAGTCTTTAATAAGAATGAACGATTTGGCTACACTGATATAAAAACTGTACGAGACACGACAGCAACAAAAGACATGGAACAAACAGCACGTGTAAAAGGATTTCATCTCTTTCTTCCCTTTGCATATTGTTGACAGAGAGACAGAAAGTTGAACAAATAGTCTCAAACTGTTGAGGAGGCCAGAATAACCATGAAATGTTAACCTTCTAAACTATCTGATTTTAATAAAAATTAAAATTTGTAGAATTTTGGTGTACAATTTTGGCTAGCAACACTGAAATGAAAAATTCTTATAATTTCAAAGTAACTTCAAAAAGTGCATTGGATCTGAGCAGAATTAACTGAGACGTTAAACAGATAAACAGGAAACACCAGAGTACATACCAACTGTTCAAAGGCAGCAGCTCTGTTCTGATAAAATGTAGAAAGGTCTACATTCTTCTCAGTAGGGCACAAACTAATAGCTTCAGTATAGCACTGGATAGCTTGTTCATATTTTCCTGCTTTGAAATATTTGTTGCCTTTGTTTTTAGCTGCTTGGGCTCTATCCAGAGAATTCTGAAATGAGAGAAAACCATTATTAAGAACTGACATTCAAGAATAAATTCAGACCATAGTGATTAAACAAGCTGATGAAAGATGAGAAGATAGGATGGCTGTTTACAGTTTAAAACCACTCAGAGTTTTCTCCAAAAAGACTAACACGTTAAATATCATTTCTGCCAATGTTAGAAGTGACAGTGTTAATGTCTGCCAACCAAATGGCTATAAAGACATGTTTGTCAGCCAAAGTTATTTAAACCCCTTGTTTTGGAAAAATCTAGTCCCAGTGTATGAAAACCAGTAACCATAGCTGGGTATGGTAGCACAAACCTGTAATCCCAGCACTAGAAAGTATAAGGCAAGAGTTGAAGGCCAGTCTGGGCTAAAGAGCAAGACCCTATTCAAAAGCAAATAGCAACAACTAAATAAAAAAGAGGCCAATAGATCCTCAACTTCACATTTTGAGCAGCAGCAAGGATCCCTATATCAAGGCAGAAGGCATAGACAAAGGTAGGCTCCTGCTAACAAGAGAGTACCTAGCCTCTCTCAAAATGCTTATTATGTCTATCAGTTAAGACACTGTTAAGGCAACCATTGGCAGGTAAAGGGTAGTTATGACCAAAATGATGGGGTCATGCAGTTGATCCCTTATAACCCTCAGAGGATTTTGATAATGGCTTCAAACATTTTCTTTTTGGAGGTACTAGCAATCAAACCCAGGGCCTCTCACAGGCTAGCAAGCTTCCTGTTTACTCTTTGTTGCCCTTCTTTAGCATCTTATAGTTATAGGGTTTGTTTTTGTTTTTGTTTTTGTTTTTTCCAGTATAGTATACAAGGAAGGATTTGTAGGTAACTCAAACTATCTATTTCACATAGGGATATAACCTAGATAGTGTAAGCTGGACAGTACTAACAAGATATATATGCATTTTTTTTCCGAGACAGGGTCTCTTTATGTAGCTTTGAAGCGTGTCATGCAACTCACTCTGTAGACCAGGCTGGCCTCGAACCCACAGAGAATCCACCTGTCTCTGCCTCCTGAGTGCTGGGATTAAAGGCATGTGCCACCACTGCTCGGCAAATATATGTATTTTTAACACCAAGATGTGGGATAAAAGGAACCAAGAACACAAATCAATAGATGAGTGAAAATCTTTCATTTGTCAACAGATTTATTCATCTTCTAAAAGCTTTTCCAGTATAAGTCAAACAGCAATCATGAAACATATTTCAAGAATAAATAGGTTACATGAATGTCCCACCTGCAGCCAAGGCTTCATGTGTCCTAGGATAGCTATGAATACAGCTAAGAACAAAATTGTAATCTTACTTAGAACTTTGTGATATTTTTGGGGGGAGGGGGACACATCCATGGGACTATGAAAACATGCTGGAACCAACAAAAAAAAGACAAATAAACCAGGCATGGTAATGCACACCTTTAATCCCAGCACTCGAGAGGCAGAGGCAGGTAGATCTCTGAGTTGGAGGCCAACCCATTCTACAAAGTAAGTTCCAGAACAGCCAGGACTACATAGGGAAACCCTGTCTTGAAAAACAAAAAAAGAAAAGGAAAAGAAAAAAAAAAGAAAGAAAGAAAAGATAAAACAACAAATGAGAACCCCTGTGTGACATTAGGAGGACAACTATCAGGGTGACAGTTGGACAGTTTGCATTTGGGATAACCTCATTAATTGCCTTTCTCAACTAGAAAAAAGCACATGTCATATTGCATTAGGACTGTGTCATCCAGAAGGGAGGATGGGTCTCTTTCCAAAAAACCACAAAGGGAAATTGCTAACACTGAAAGAAAGCCAATGCATGCAAGAGAAGCACCTAACTCCAACAGAAAACTGCTATCTGATAAAGAAACAGTAGCAAGAGAAGGTAGTGGGGAGAAGTTGCTGGAGCTTGAACTCAGGGCCTCTTACATGCAGAGCACAAGTTCTACCACCAAAATACAAAACGCCTACAACCTACAGTTAGACATCTTGAAAAGAAAAAAAAATTAATATAATTAACATAATAGAGGGCCTATATTACAACAAGTACAGCTGAAGAACAAATTAAGTACAAGAAGGAATCAAGGAAACTTCCAGAATGCAATTGAGAACAGAGGATGGGGTGAGAAATTGGAAGGAAATAAGCAAATTTAGTTCCAAAATAGTTCCAACATCTATCTACCAAGGTTCCAAGGGAAAGACATAGTTAAAGAGGGTATAAAAAATTAGAAAAAAAAAAAAACCTACACATTTTTTAAAACATGTTATGCTGAAATTTATATAGCAAAAATGCCAAAGATGCTTAAGTAGAAAAGAAAATCAGGTTAACTACAAAAGAACAAATCAGGTACCACTGCCAAGATTAGGTCCTGACAAATAATTAACTATCACAAAGCTCTGAAGCAAGAATCTCAACTCAAAATTCTGTAATTTGACAAACGAGTGTTCGAAGTTAAATACAACATAGACAGACATGACACCACAGCTTTAGTACTAAAATGAACCTAGAGCAGGCGAATGGCCAATATATTGAAAGGCAGAAAGGATGGCACAAAAACAAAAAGTAAATATAGTAATAATCATTAATGATACTAATCAGTAATAAATGTGAATGGGTGAGTCTTTGATTAAGATTTTCAAGTTGTTTAAAAGTAAAACTAAACGCTGCCTAAATAAGATGAGTTAAAGCAAAATGACACAGAAACATTTAAGACAGGAAAAGTAAATACTATAAAAGGCACATATAACACAAAAGGCAGTATCTAAGGACCACTCTAAAAAGCTACAGATGGAATGTAACATAGTTCTATTGATAAAAGTACAATCTGCCCAAAAGTATAATTATTGATCTTTTTGCTTAATAAAACTTTAAAATAAACAATTTTGACTGTCTTCAATAGTACATAAAAACAAAAGAAAAGCATTATTTTATTTAGCACAGTAAATTTTCATTGTTTCTGAGTTACTGGAAGACTGTTCACTACCCTAAAACATAAGGGACTATGTAGAAAATAATGTGTATAACTATCAACACATTTTAGTTATTCCATATATTTGTTTTGTTTTTTGTTTTTCGAGACAGGGTTTCTCTGTGTAGCTTTGTTGCGCCTTTCCTGGAACTCACTTGGTAGCCCAGGCTGGCCTCGAACTCACAGAGATCAGCCTGCCTCTGCCTCCCGAGTGCTGGGATTAAAGGCGTGCGCCACCATCGCCTGGCCAGTTTTTCCATATTTTAACTAAAGACTTTCTGGTCATAGTACAGAACCCTGTTTCCTTAGCACAAACAGGCAATGAATTTCTCCTCCTAAATCACAAGAACTCAAGGAGAATCAGTTGGAGCTAGGACTGACAAATGAAGAGGATGGGGAGGAACCTGGAGAAAGGGATAAGAGATTTAAGAAAGGACAGCACTTTTCATTTAACAAAGTCTAAATGTGTGAAAATCAACAAACTAAATCTCAACTAACTACTTACTTTTTAATTTGTATTTATTTTTATGCATATGGTGTGTTGCATGCATGAATGTCCATGCACCACATGAGGCCAAAAAAAGGTATCAGATCTTCTGAACTGTGATAATATATGGTTATCAGTCACTGTATGGGTGCTGGGAATTGAACTCAGGTCCTCTTACAAGAGCAACAAGTATTCTTAACCTGAGCCACCTCTCCAGCCCCTCATTAAGTTTTATAACAATTTCCTTTTAAAATTATCCTGATTTCTTAAGTCTACTTAATGTCCTTATTGTACTACTGAAAATAAATGGTGGTCTGAAGACAGAGTTGAAAAAGAATCCAATTATAGAGACACACAATGAACTGGCAAACTCTTCTGAGAGGCACTTAACTACAGTGTATCACAATGTTCACCACCAGGCCTCACCTTCTGACTCCCTGGACTCCTATTATTTTCTGGCCCATAGCTTCTCTGCAATAAAGCTGCAGGGAAGAGACGGCAACACAGCAAGGGTAGTCATGAGAGGCTACCTTTTCCCACACGATGAACTTTATCAACAAACACTAGCCTTCTGCTATACCCAAAACTAGGCTTTTCAGGCAAAAATTAAATGTACTGGGGGAAAAGAAGACCACAATAGACCTTTTTTTAAATACAAGGGGTTTTAATTCCACCCCCACAGAAATCTTTTCATACTGTTTTTCAAAGGCATTTTCATTGTCCACGCTCTTGAGTTATATTAAATATCTTTAGAATTAAAGGCAGAAGTTAGGGGAGAAAACACCTCAAAACAATTCTGAAAGTGTATTTTCACAAATGAAGAATGAAGACAAGAAGATCTCAAACATAATGGGAACATCATGAGGAGCCAGTTCTATCTTTTCATGTAGTCTACTGGTCTATTCATAAGCTACTAAAGTTATTAAAAGAAAGGACAGCATCATTTAAACATTACTGGAAACAACTTGATTTTGGTAGTCTTTTCACGGTGCTATAAATTTTATAATTAAATTTTATGATAAGTTATTTCTCCTGAGTCTTTTATCACAATTAGTTTTATTACACACTGGTCGCATACATGCATGTTTGGCAAGCTTAAAGAACATTAATCTTGGTGACTCAGTTCACAGCGTGCATGCAGTATAAGATGACCTAAGTTTGGTCCTACATAAAAAGCCGGGCATGCTGGCACTTGTGTAATCCCGGAACCGGGCAGAGACAGGTGAATCCCTGGGGCTGCCTGGCTGGCCAGCCAGCTTAGTCTAATCAGAGCCCCTGGTCCCAGTGAGAGAACCTGTCTTAAGAAACAAGGTAGACCAACTTCTGAGACATACTACCCGAAGCTGACCTCTAACCTTCACACCCATGTGTGTGTGTCCATGCACACTCACAAACATTAATCATACCACATGCTAATCCCACTAGGGAAGCTCAGACAAGATCACCTGATACCAGCAGAATGGTGGTGGCCAGCCTGGCAACCTTGGGAAGACTTGTTTAATATTAAAACAAAGCTAAAACTCCCTCAGTCTCTCAGAGAATAGTATGAAGAGAATAAGTCTCATGTGTCTACTTTCCTCAAAGAAGGCAATACAAGGCCATAAATTTAATCTTTGGATATTGGAAAAGAATATAAATAAATTAAAGATGTTCCTTTCTCCTTGTTATGTCATACTACCAATTACTTAAAATTATAAAATTTAACATTTTCTGCCCCAGATTTGAGTAAGTTCCTTCTCCTCATAATGAATAATCACCAGCAGTTATGCCCATGTGATTCTAATAAATCAATCCAACAATTATCTGGATCCCAAACTGGAGGATCATGGAAATGATGCATGAAGCACATCAGTTATTGTCAAAATTGCTTATGAAATATTATATTTTGGTTGTGAGCCTAGCCTTTAACAGTCGAGCCATCTCTCCAGCCTGCTTATGAAAAATTCTTAAGAGCTTCATACTGAAGACATAATGCATAAAGCCCTGACAGAATTAAAAATATGCCCAAGGGAGGAGTTAAGCTCCATGGATCTGACTTAGGTACATGTTACTTCTATACTGTATGGTATAGCTGGCTTGTGTTTATGGAGGATGCTTTAGGAAATTAAGAATCTTCATCAACAGAGCAACTCTCACCCTATCTGCCCACTTGTCTACACATACAAGCCAAACAAACAAAAAACAAAAAACCCCAACCAACCAACCAACCAAAAACCAATGCTTATACTCTGGAACTAAACAAAGGAAACACTCAAGTATGATGCTCACTACAGACTTATTCCATTCCATGCAAATAGAAATCTCCAGCACAACCAGTTCTTTTTCTTTTTGCCAGGAAAGCACAATTTAGTTCATGCTGTCTGTGTGTGGCAGCCAGAAATTGATGTTGGGATATCTTCCTCAAATGCCTTTCTACCTTATTTTTTGAGATGGTGAGAACCGATCCTTATGGCAGTTTTGTCTAGACTGGCTGGCTAGTGAGCCTCTAGGATGCACATGCCTCTCTTCTCTCAATGCTAGGGTCTCCAACTGCCTTTTACGTGAGTACTAGGGATCTGAAATTGGGTCCTCAGACTTGATCAATAAGCACATTACTTTCTGAGCCATATCCCCAAGCTCTAAATTCATAACTACACATTTGTCCCTCCATGTTCACGGATTCAACAAACTGTGAAATGAAAATATTCAAGGAAGAAAAACCAAAAAAAAAAAAACAAAAAAACAAAAAACAAAAAATAACCCTTAACTGCTGTTGGCACATATTGATTAGGCCTCAAAAGATCTGTATCAGATCTTGAATCTGTACTACATATACACACTTTTGTTTTTATTATTCCAAAAATAGTAAGTAAATAACACTTACCTTGTATTAGGTATTACAGATAGATATATCAAGAAGACATCAGCATGAGTATGCATATAAAGTATGATGTATACTTTATACAAAAGTATCACACACACACACACACACACACACCCCAAACAAAACAAAACAAAACAAAAAAAACAAGGCACTCAAGTTTGGACATCCCTGGCATCAATCCTTTGTAGACAGAGACACAGCTATACAACAACCAAGAGGGAGGGAGGGAAGGAGGGAAGGAGGGAAGGAGGGAGGGAGGGAGGGAGGAAGGGAGGGAGGGAGAGAGACAGAGAGAGAGAGAGAGAGAGAGAGAGAGAGAGAGAGAGAGAAGGAAAGAAAGAAAGGAAGAAAGGAAGAAAGAAAGAAAGAGAAAATTAATAGACATAAAAATGTACAAGACACCAGAAAAGGACTGGAATCTAAAAACAAGTCTCTTGACATCATGAGTATGTTACAGAGTGTGTTCAAAGTGATATACAATTGGCAACAGCAAATTACTATAAATTCTTAACAAACATGTAAAATTATCTTGTAATTGTTTTTTTTTTTAAAGATTTATTTTTTTGGTGCTGGGCAGTGCATAGCTTTAATCCCAGTACTTGGGAGGCAGAGGTAGAGGGATCTCTGAGTCTGAGGCCAGCCTGGTCTACATAATCTTCCCAAGCAGCTATGACTATAGCTTTTTCTATATATTATTTCCTATGTAGTGGAGGATGACCCTGGACCTCTGATCCTCCTTCTTCTACCTCTTGAGTGCTACGATTACAAGCATGTATCACACCTGGCTTTATGCAGTGCTGGGGATCAAAGCTTTGTGTAA
Organism: Peromyscus maniculatus bairdii; assembly: GCF_049852395.1. Classification (NCBI taxonomy): domain Eukaryota; kingdom Metazoa; phylum Chordata; class Mammalia; order Rodentia; family Cricetidae; genus Peromyscus; species Peromyscus maniculatus. The sequence continues at coordinate 47,338,927 of NC_134863.1, read as the reverse complement.
GCAAGCTAGCCACGCACTCTACCAACTAAGCCACAATGTCCAGACCTCTCCTGTGTTTCAATCATCTCTAGATTATTCGTTACCTAGTACAATGTAAGTGCTATGTAAATCATTACTGCGTTGTTATCTAGGGAATGGTCAGAAAATAATCTGTACATGTTCAATAGTTGTGCAAGTTTCTCTCCCCGCCCAAATATCTTTGTTCCTCCATTTGTTGAATTCATGAATAAAGGAAACATGGATAGAGCTGACGATAATAAAAATTTTTTAAAAAAGATAGTAGCTATTCAGTTGAAAAATGACAGCAGTGGGAATAGAGTAGTCAGGTATTTAAGACATGATGTAGAATATTCTGGTTTATTTTCTGATTAGACATGGAGAACACAAAAGTAGTAAAAAGAGGTTCTGCTTGGTACATTTTATGAGGCACAGTAATTAAGAAGAGGAGACTGAAACACTTGTGAGACAAATGAAGATTCCTTTTAAGTTAGACCTTGTGAGAAGTATGGTTAACATTCATGGAATTGGTAGAGTAATTAAGAATTCTCACAACAGAACCTTGAAGGTCATTAAAAGGAAAAAAGTAGAAGAGACTGGAAAGAATATTAACAATCAGTGATATTTTAAAAAAACAAAATAAAATCAGGGAAAATGTGTCCCATCAATAGAAAATGTTATTAAATGGCAGTTTAATTATTATTAGTGGTAAGAAAAGTATTAATTATAATAGGAGTGTCACAAGAAACCCATGTTAATTTCTTTAAAAAAATGACCAGAGCTAAACCTGAGAGTGTATGCCTTTAGTTCTAGTACTTGGGAAGCAGAATCAAGACAGTTCTCTGAGTCTGAGGGCCAGCCAGGCCTACACAGTGAGACATTGCTTTAAAAAAAAAAAAAAAAAAAAAAAATCAGAGAGAGAGACAGAGACAGAGAGAGGTGGTGGTGGAGGAGGAGACAGCATCCATGTTGGGTGGTTCACAAACACCTCTAACCTCAGCTCCAGGGAAATCTGATGCCTCTGGTCTCCAGGAGCACCTTCACTCAGGTGCACATAACCATACTTGCACACACACAAACACATAAGTAAAAATAAAAAAGACTAAAGAAATAAACTAGAAACATCATTTAGGAAAAGAGAATCATTTCATTTCAAGGAAGATTATGACAGCAAACAATCTTAACCCTTCACTAACATGTTTAAATACTATTCTGGCATAGATCTGTGGTTCCCTAATACTTTATGTGGTATAATATCTGTATGGCTAAAAATCTTGAATATCACAATGGCTACTTTCTCTTATCATTGGATTTAAAGCATAACTGAATACAAAATTATTATGAAATCAATAAATTTATGAAATCAACACCACTCTTAAACTAATGCATATTTATTAGTATATTAGGATACCAGGTTTAGTGTGTATTTGTTAGTCCTTTGAGGTTGATCAAATCTAGAGCGTGAAGTGTCATGAATAAAATAAGAAATCTTCCAATTTTGAAAATCTGTAATTCAAGTTTTGAAAAAACTACTGGAGCAACATGGAACACTGATAAATTTTACAACTGCTTAAATGGAATAAGGTTTCATACTTTACTTCAATCTTAGAAACTATCAACCATCAGATGTTTTCTTTAATGATATCTTGAAATTCTAGTTACTTAAAACCAACATGAATAGCTTTACATTTTTCTTCCAAGTTTTTGCTACCTCATAAAAGTGATAATTGGATATGGTCCACATCACACACATAAACATCCAATCCACTAGACAGAAACACTGTAATATCTCTAGTTCATTTTACATTTTGGGCAAACATAAGCCCTAAGACAAAACTAAACAGGCTTTCCATTCACTCTAATAGTAAACTCTGAACAGATACTTATTGATTCCTAATTCTCTTTAAAATGTAGTTATTTCTCAGCTGGAGAAATAACACAGCCTTAGAAACCTTCTAGTTTTCCTTCAGCTAAAACAAATGCTCATCTATTCAAATACAGAGCAAGTTCTCCAACCACAGGTAATATATAAATTAGGATGAACAGTCAGTTACATTCAGACATTCATAATGACACTAAGGAAATTCATTTTTAAAAGACAAAAATAGTCTTCAATATTTATTGTTACCAACAGTTAAAAGTATACATTTCAATTAGAAAATATGAAGATTTCAGGCGCCGGGCGTTGGTGGCGCCACGCCTTTAATCCCAGCACTCGGAGGCAGAGGCAGGCGGATCTCTGTGAATTCGAGGCCAGCCTGGGCTACCAAGTGAGCTCCAGGAAAGGCGCAAAGCTACACAGAGAAACCCTGTCTCGAAAAAAAAAAATAAAATAAAATAAAAAAATAAATAAAAAAATGAAGATTTCTAATGTTGCCTTGCTAAATAATAATCTAGTAATTCCAAGAACACATCTCTAAATTCTACCTGGTGCAGTAAGAAAATGGTATATGCAAGTGTTTTGCTCAGTTTTATTTTGGAGCAAACATAATAATCATTTTAAAGCAGTCCAAGTTACACAGAGAATTCAACAGAAGTCAGGTCAATCAAAATTATTCATTATAAAACTATAAACCACTTATAAAATACAAAAATCATTGGCTGTAGACAATGCTGCAAAACTGAAAAGAGAATTAAAGAAATCTAAATTCTAAAAGAGAATTTACTAATTCTTTCCAAACCAACAGTGAAAGGATGCCTGGAATAGGGGATGTGGCTCAAATTACAGTGTAATGCTAAAGCAGTTTCATATGTAAAACTCTTCATTTATTTTTTAATTGAGTGTGTGCTCACTTATGTGCACCCATGTACAGGTGTCCTCGAAGGCTGTAGATACTAGGTCCCTTGGAGCTGAATTACAGGCATGAACTGTCAGGCACTGGTGTTGGGAATCAAACTCCTGTCCTCTCTGCAAGAGCAATCAATATGCACTCTTAACTGTTAAGCTACTTCTCCAGGCCAGCTCCCTTATTTTTAATTTAATTATATTTATAATTACTACAGAACCAAGAACTCTTATGAAACTTTCATTTATCTCCTATTCCAGATTAAAATTAAATAGACATTTTGTACATGAAATTTTCACAGGTACAAAATTTCATACATACGGAAATGATGTATGACAATGGATAACCAAGTCAGAGAATGTTCTTGACAACCATCTTCACTGGCACTCACAATCAAACCAGAAACAAGCACTTAGAAGAGGCCTTTGCTAAAAATATGCTTGCAACTTCACTCTGGCCCAAAAGAATAAAAGCCTAACAGCCCAGCATTCATTTTGTGTCTGTCACATTCAGTCCAACTAAAGGCAGCGGTTTCATTGTCCTTAACCTTTTTCCGAGTCACCTTGGATTCCAGTAAGAACAAAACTTCAGAGGGCAGAGCACCCTTCAGATGAGGGTAATTATCCTGGAGTCCACACCCTGGAACACAGTAATCATCTTGTAGGAACCAAATTAATCCCCTTAGGAGCCCTTCACCCAGCCCTCCCACCTTGCAGGTTCAGATTGGAGACAAAGGTCAACCATATCACTTCTTGACCACAGCTGCTTAATTATACATATCTCTTGTCTGATTCCTTCTCTTCTTAAACCTTAAGTTCTTGTGAGCAGCCTAAAGACAAACTTGGGGGTTACTGGAATCTTCTATCTGTCCCTCTTTCCAGGCGGCCACACTAAATAAACCTCTGCTTTTTAGCACTACTTATCTCTGAAACTGGCTTCTTGGGGTTGGTAGTCCAGCACAGTTTGCACAGTCCAGTGCCCAGGCTTTCATCCTAAATGTTAAAACTTTGGTTTAACATTGTTATTGCTGGATGAAATAGAAGGGGCTTAATATTTTAATCCTCTTAGCCTACTAGGACGCCAGTGAGATAAAGTGGGCTCACCAATGCTCCACAGGCCAATCTAGAATGACATCTCAGTTCTTAAAGATCATGGTTCCCTCCAACATAGTAATTTCTAGTTAGAAATAGACTATTTCCCCATAGGAGAGAACAAACGGCTTTCTTTCGGAGCTCGTACAGTGAGTCACACACAGTAAGCACTACCTCTACAGTTATGTATCAGAACTTCTTCCGAAGCTCCTTACTAAAAAAATAAAATAAATAAAATGGGTCTTTAGTCAGGGTAGAATGAAAATGACTGTCATTCATTTAACTGTACACAATTTTTCTCATGACCATAAGTGTATATGGGTTGCACGTGTATAAAAGAATTTACTGAATTATTACTGGTAAGTCTCTCTGAACTCGATTTACTCTGGTAATACCACCATATAACTCCAGATCTAGATAAAGTCCCTTACCTCACTCAATCTCAGGCCATGCCAATTCTCCACACAGCTGTCAGATTTGTCAAAAAGATTTAATAGATCACCAGATCAAAGCAATTCATCACTCCAATGCTTGTTCTAACACCAGAGACTCTTCACCAGACATATCAGGCTTGGACACATGTATACATGCAAGTGAAGTAGAAAATTTTAAGATGCTTTCAGCCCAAGTATGTGTGTGTGTGTGGGGGGCGCGGACCACTAATTTACTCCTTAGAAACTGGCTTATTTCCTATATACAGAGCTACCTAACGAATTTTTCCAATTCTGTCCCGTGGTTGCTCAACTCCCCCTTCCAAAAGAGGAATGGCTCGTTAGTTATTAAACGGTTCTTAGTAAAGTTCTGGCCTTGGGGATCACAGGAACAAATCACGTCACAACTCCCATCGCTCGTGAAATTTGCCTTTCTCCGCTTAATAGAATTATTACACTGGTACGTGTTTCCCATCCCTACACCACTGGGTTAAGATAAATGCTGTGTCACTGAGAAGACGGGCAAAAGATTCTGCTGGACCCCAAAGGAAATGGCTAAAGAAAATCTCTAAGCTAGCCTGCCAGGAGCTGCCACCCCATTCCCGACAAAGGCAACCGGGAGCGACTCTCGGGTCCTCTGCGGCCACTCGGCGGTTTCCGACCGGTGGGAGGGCCCCTCACCCGCACCACGGGGCCACGGAAGGAAAAGCTGCATCCGCTCGTTTCCACCTCTGCGGCCCCGGGCGGCTCCTCACCATTTCCAGGGTGTCGCCAGAGCCGTCGGGGTGGCCGCTGCCCAGGGCCGGACTGGCCCTGCCCTCCGGGGTCTTCCGCTCGCTGTTGCGCTTCAGGCCGCTGGCGTCGCCCCGGCCTCCCGCCTCCTTGCGCCTTCGCCTCCGGCTCCACAGGTACATGGCCCCGGCACCCAGCAACAGGGGCGCCCCGATGGCCAGAGCCACGTGCCACCGCGGCAGGGTCCCCGAGCCCGAGCCGGGGCCCGCAGTCCCGCTGCCACCGCCCACTCCATTCCCAGAACCGGGCGCCGCCGCCGCCGCCGCCATCGCCGCCTCCATGGGCTTAGAGGCGGCCATGACGACTGTCCTCCGCCGCCGCCGCCGCCGCCGCGCCGGTCGCGGGCGCCACGGTCACCGGGCAGCGTGGGGAGGAAGCCGGGAGCGTGGAAGAAAGCAACGCGCGAGCGAGCACGCCAGGCAGCACGGGCGGACGACAGAGAAGGGCCAGAGGTCACCGGAAGCCCGGGGCATGCCGGGCTAGACCCGCCGCTGGGCCCGCCCCTCTGGAGTCGGTAGGGGAGAATCACTTCCGGGGTCAGGAGGCCGGGTCTGAGCCGGGCGTTCCGGGCAGCAGGGCTTCGCTTGTGCCTGGCGCCGGCTTACAATCCCTTGGTGACAGCCGACCTCTCCTCCTCCTCCTCCTCCTCCTCCAGGAGGGAAGGAAGGGGGCCCTATCGCCAGTGGAGCGAGGAGCGGGGCTGTACGCGGCGAGATCGGGGCTCAGGGATCCGCAGAGGGGCAGCAAACAGGAGCGTTGGGAGTGGGCGGGAGTGCAGAAGAACTGTGGAGGTCATTGGCCGGCAGGGTCGGGGGGCCCGGCCCTCCCCAGTTGATGGGTGGGTTTGGGGACCCGTGTGGGGGTTGTGGCTGTGTGTGAGGAAAAGGTGAGGACACTGTGCGGTGCAACCCGGCTTCATCTCGCTGCAGGATCCAGACTGTGGTTTGGACGCGTTTACAGTGACTGGGGCAAGGGCAGAGGGCAAAGGCTAGATGGGACCGGAGGGAGGGAGGTCGGCTGATGGAAGTGACCTGAGGGTGCCTGTGTGCTCCGGCTGCACGAGTTATAAAGGCGATGCGTCTGTTGGGAAGCTTTCGGAGTAGAGACTTTCCTCGCGGGCCCTGGATCCAGTCACCTTTACGCCTGTGTCTTAAGCGGAATTCCACCTGACATCCTAGCCCGTAGAACCTTCCCTGGAGCGCGTGTACCTGTCACAACACTCTGGTTTGCTCACTTATTTGAAATAGCTTTCTTAAACCTTCCTCCCTGGTTTCCAGAGTATATTTTAATTCAACTCTTTTATCTGTAATAACTTTGTCACATCTGTGTTTTCTTTCATGAACTCTGGGTCAGGTCTCAAAAAATGAACATTACATTGCAAGGTGTTTGGAATTCACATTATTTTCAAGAAGAAAAGACAAGTATGAATAAATAAATGTTTGTTCTGGACTATGGCTCTTCATTTCAGGTTTGAACACCCCTGTGTCAAAAAAAAAAATTATAGGCGGTCATTTGGCTTTTAAGTACCACGGGATGCTCAACATAACAGCATTACATGAATATGCCAAGGAGATGTGCCAACATGGACTGATTAAATTAGGATGACCCAATCTGAAACTTCAGGGCTGTGCCTTTTTTCTTGCACCAGTGAAATGTTTCCACTGGCAACAAACTAAAAATGGTAGTGTAATGGAATTGATCAAATAGAGATCGCTGTGAGCACTCTGCTGGTCCCAGAACTTCAAAAGAGGAATCTCTTGCCCTGTAAATAATCTTGGCTTTTTTAGAACAACAGAAGGATTCTCCCCCTATAACTTCACATTTTTCTGTGATATCTTGGAGGATTATAGATTCCCAGTTTGAATAAACCATTGGAACTAAAACATATTTGAAAGTTTCCCCCTTTATTTATGTTGTGTATGGATGCATCCATGCTGTGGATCATAGTAGGAACCTTTGGGAGTCACTGCTGTCTTTCTGCCATGTGGGTCTTGGGGATCTTTTATAGCACCAGCAAAATGACTACACCATCAGATGACAGTTTGTTTCTTTCCCACAAATACCATATCGCCATAGTTATTTGTTCTTACATCGGCTACTCAGCTCATTCTGATTCCTTGAAGAGTGGGGATCATGATATAGTAACCTTTGTACTCCTGAACTTATTACCAAATTAGATATATGATGGGTGCTTGTTAGTTTATTTATCCTCCCAACGCAATGCCTGAAACAGTTAATGCAGGATAAAGGGGTGATAAAATATTAAATGAACAAGTTCCTGGCTGCTCCAGCTTTTCTAGGATCCTTGCCAGTCCAGCGCCAATGTTGCCGACCATCACTAATACGGGTATCACCTAGGAATCAACTCAGTTGCTATGGCTGTACCCCAGATAGCCCTTTTCCCTCACAACCACTCCCATCACGGCTAGTTCCAGCCTTCATTGTGCTGTGGTCCCTGCCCTGCACCTTCCCTCCAGCTGCTTCCAGTGGGACCTGATTGCATTGTGCTTCATACCCGAAGCCTCCCTGATGATAATTGTCTCTTGGGCCTGATGGTTTCTACCTCATGAAACTTCCATCAAATCTTCGGTTGAGTAGGTGGTACTACTTTACTTGTCAGGGGACTGTCATGTCATGATTCAATCAACTGGCAGCTCATTCTGCTGTCAGAGGCAACCTCTGCATTTGTCGGCAAGGAGCCGTGAATAGTAACCCAACTCCCCCCTCTTCCCTTGTGACTGATAACTCATGTATAATTTATGCACTCGTTTGCTACCTTTATGCCCACTCACAGGTTTATAAGATCTTTGCATCCTTAGTGACTCAGTTCATTGCCACTCTTGAGAATTGGTATCTTTTGGAAGTGTAGAAATGCTGCCTTGTACTTGACTGCTATTTTGGGGGGAAAAATCAAATTACATTTTTTTTTTGTTTAGTTTGCCTGTGTGTGGACATTCTAGTGCCACACACAGAGGACAACTTGCAGGAGTTGGTTCTCTCTTTCAACCATGTGGGTTCCAGACTTCAAACTCAGGTTGTCAGGCTTGGTGGCTGGCATGTGTGTAGAAGGCAGAGATCAAGTGTGGGGGTAATTCCTCGGAAGTTAGCCCCCTTGTTTTTGGATATAGCATCTCTCACTGAACCTGGAGCCCTTCAGTTCAGCTAGATGGGCTAGCTCGCAAGACACAGGACCCTCCTGTCTCTGCTTCTCCAACGCTAGGATTACAGGCTTGCATGCCCAGCTTTGTATTACTACGTGGGTGCCAAAGACCCAAACTCAGGTTCTCATGTTTGTGTACCAAGCACTCTAATGACTGAGTCGTCTCTTCCGCCACTTTATGCTTTTAATTCTCCTTTATTTAGTAACTAATGTTGAGAGCTACCTTTTCATGAACTTATTTTCCATTTATTTATTTTTCTCAGGAAAAAACCTTCATTCATGGATTTGGCTTATTTTATAATTAAATTATTTGTTTTTTTTTCAATGTTGAATTTTTTTTGTTTTGTTTTTATTTTGTTTTTCCAGACAGGGTTTCTCTGTGTAGCTTTGCGCCTTTCCTGGAACTCACTTGGTAGCCCAGGCTGGCCTCGAATTCACAGAGATCGGCCTGCCTCTGCCTCCCGAGTGCTGGGATTAAAGGCGTGCGCCACCACCGCCCGGCTCAATGTTGAATTTTGAAAATGTATATGGATTTTAGATACTAGTCCTTTCCTGAATGCATGGTTTGTGAATATTTTTGCCTGTCCTTATTTTGTGTTTCCATCTAAATATATTTGCTTTCATTTTTTTTTTAATTTGAAAGTTTTAAAATTAGGATTCTGGGTTTCATTATGACATTTTTTCACACAAAACTTACACGTATATGTATTTATTCGCCTCCTCTGTCATCTCCCCGGGGCCTGGGGTCACACCCTTGTCATCTTCCACAGCCTCTTCCCCTTTTTCCTTTTGATGTTGCCGGTCTTGCTCCCTCCCACCTTTCCTCAACCTCTATGCTCTCCTCTAGTGGTCCCTGTACTAGTTTCATAACCTGTACCCACACTGACCTCTGACTGACCTCCCACTTGTATACAGAGACATTACAAGCTATGAACCACGTATGGGAGACAATATTGCCTTTCTCAGTCTGTGTTACCTTGCTTACAATATACTTTCTAGATGGATCCATTCCCTGCAAATGATTTAATTTTTCTTTACAGATGAGTAAAGTGATGTTGTGTATGTGTACTACATTTTTATTATCCACTCTTCTGTTATGGATAGCTAGGCTGCTATCATTTCCCAACTGTTTAAGTAAGGCAGTAATAGACATGAATGTGCAAATGTCTCTGTGGCAAACTATAGACTACTTTGGTATCCATGCCCAGGCATGGTATAGCTGGGTCATATAGCGTGCTCTCTCTCTTCTTTAAATAGAAATATCCATACTGATTTCCATAATGGCTACATTTGTTTACACTTCTGCTAGCTGGGACTAGGAGTTCTGCTTTTCCTATATTCTCACCAGCACTGGATGTTGTGTCTTCTCTTTATGGTAGCTATTCTGAGAGGGGTGAGTTAGAACCTCAGAGTAGTTTTAATTGCATCTCCCAGATGGCTAACGATGTTGAACATGTTTTTGTTTGTTTGCTTGCTTGCTTGTTTTGTTTTGGTGAACGTGTAATTTTTTAAAGTTATATTCTAGGTATTAATCCCTTGTTTGAAGTATACTTGGTATTTTTTCTCCCTTTCTGTTTGCTTTGTTGATTGTTTGCTGGCCAAAAAGTGTTTAATTTCATGAAGTCCTGTTTGTTAATTCTGTTTGGACACTTCCTGTGCTGCTGAAGTCCTATTACCTATTCCTATAACTTGAAGTAAATTCTCCATGTCTCCAGTACTTTCAGCATTTCAGGCTTTAAATTAAAATCTTTGATTTATTTTGAATTGATTTTTGTATAGGGTGAAAGATATTCAACTCATTTCTTTCTTTTACAGGTGGATATTAAGGCTCCTCTCCCCTATTATAGTGCTTGAAATTGAAGTCTTAGTTAGAGAAATAAGACAAGACACAGATGTAAAAGAATGAAGTGAGGAAAGAATTTGAAGTATCCCTATTTGTAAGTAACATGATTTAATATTTAAAAGATTCTACAAATTTGTGAGATAACTCTTAAATAATAATTAAAAACCTGAAACTTTCAGTAAAAAGTTTCAGGATCCTAAGTCAACATACAAAAATCAGTGGTGTTTGGTTAGATGCAGTGCTACACAACTTTAATTTCAGCACTTGGGAAGCGGAGGCAGGTGGGTCTCTGTGAGTTTGAGGCCAGGCTGGACTACATAGTAAGTTCCATCCCAGCCAGAGATATACAGTGAGAACCTGTCTCAAAAAAAAACCAAAACCCAAACCAAACCCAAAACAAACAAAACAAAAGATCAGAGGCATTCATACATACCAAACAAACGTTGAGAAAGGAATTGGGAAACTAACATATTAACAATAGCTCAAAAAATACAAACCAAACAAAACACAGGAATCAACTTGCCGGGGAAGTGAAAGATATCTACAATGAATACTTTAGGAGACCGGGAAAAGAAATTAAGGATCATGGTATACAGTAGAATGACTTTCCATGCTCCTATATTGGCAGAATATTGTGAAGATGGTTCTATCACCCAAAATAATCTGAGAATTCAAAGGAATCTTCATCAAAATTCCAATGACATCCTTCACAGAACTAGAAAAACAATGACAAATTGTATGGAAACATAAAAGACCACAGATAGTGGAAGCAATCCTTAGCAGAAGGAATGCTGCTAGAGCCATCATAATATCTGACCTCATTTTATCCCACAGAGGTACCATGCTATACAAAGATAAAGACAGCATGGTGCTGCCACAATGGATATATGGACCAGAATAGAGGCCACCCAACTTAAATTATTTAAGTTGGTCTTCTCTTCCTTCTCCTCTTAAACTGTGGATACACACTGCTTTGGTAGCATTTGATGAAAATCTGATATTTCTTGCACTGATTAGTTTTGTGCCCTTTTCAAAATTCTGTTGGACATATACATAGGTCTGTTTCAACTTACTGTATTCTACCACATTGGTCTACACATCTGTCTCCCCACTAGCCAAAGAGCCAAAGGGGCATCTCTTCTGAATCTTGTGTCCCTGATAGCATCTCCCAGGCAAGTGTCCAAGGCCCCTGTGAGAAAGCTGGTGACAGAGTTTTAAGGGTAATGTGTCCTCTGGATTTCCAGACAGGCTGGGAGAGCCATTCTCCCAATGCTGAGACCTAACCACTGCTGCTCTTCCAGGCCCGTTATAGAAACCTTAGCTCAGGCAAGGTGGGCAGGAGTCATCTTTCCCATATACGTGTATGTATTTTCTAAGAAATGGACTTAGCTAGGAAACCAATGAGTTGGAGAATTTTCTGTCATGTAGATCAAATCTTTTTCTTCCCCTTCCTTCCTTCCTTCCTTCCTTCCTTCCTTCCTTCCTTCCTTCCTTCCTTCCTTCCTTCCTTCCTTCCTTCCTTTTTCTTTTTTCTTTCCTCCTCCTCCTCTTCCTTCTTCTTCTTATTTTTGTTGTCGTTAAATCTTTTTCTTTCTGGGGTAAAAATCTAGTTGCTTTGGGAAATGTTTACACTTAAATAATCCAGAAGTCAACGATTTAAATAATTCCCTTTGCTTCCTCAATCAGGGTTTCCAAGACTACCTTAGGTTTGGTGATTCATTGAAAGAACTCAAAGTACATGGCATGTGTTAAACTCATGATTAATATTTATTATAATGAAAGGATCCAAGGAAAGTTATTAAACTGAACAGGTACATAGGCAAAGTCGTGAGCAAAACTGAGTCGTGTTTCCAAGAGCTCTCTTCCAGTCACAAAAGACATGCTTAATCCCTTAAGCAGTGAGTTGTAACACATCAAGGAACATGTTTGCTGGGTAGGATTAGAGACCTAGCATCTCAAATTTTTATTGGGTACTAGTTTTGAAGGCACTTTCAACATAGCAAATACTCAAGTTTGAGGCTCCCAGAAGAAAATCAGTTTTTCAGCATGTGATGGATTTAAATGGCTCCCATAGGCTGCATGTTAAGAGCTGGGCTGCCATCTTGTGGTGCTAATGGGAGGTGGTGGAACGTTCAAGTGGAGGGTCTCACTGAAACTATGCCTCTGAAGAACTTACTGAGATTCTCTCTCTCTCTCTCTCTCTCTCTCTCTCTCTCTCTCTCTCTCTCTCTCTCTCTCTCTCTCTCATCTATCTATCTCTATCTATCTATCTATCTATCTATCTATCTATCTATCTATCTATCTATCTATCTATCTATCCATCCATCCATCCATCCATCCATCCATCCATCCATCCATCTATCATCTATCATCCATCCATCTGCTTTCTGGCAGCCTTGATGGGTAAGCAGATTTACTCCAAAACATGCCCTCTGCAATGATTTTCTGCCTCACCACAGATCCAAAAGCAGCAGATCCAACCAACAGTGGACTGAAAGCCCTAAGTAACCATTTCTTCCTTGATTGAATATCCAAGATAACGTTGGTTATCCTGGATAATTTGTCATATCATACAAAATTGATTAACACATTATTAACTACATTCGGTAACATAAACAGTTTAAACCAGTCTTACAATTTAAAAACTTTTACATCACTGCAGGAACGCTTTATTATGGGAATTCTGAGATGCAGTAAATGACCATTCTTGTGGACAGTCTTTTCTAAAGATAGGCAGTTTCAGTCATTAGTTGTATTTAAGTACAATTCAATCCCTTGGACAAGATATTTGTATCAAATTTATTATCAGTTGGAAGCCAGGTTACAGGATGAAACTGGTCTGCAGTATTGACTTCATATGAAAGCAAAGAGTTGTGTATGTCAGCTGTGAAATAAATTCTATTAACTGTAACGATCTTAGAAACAAGATTGGTGAAGTGTAGGGGGGGGGCACTTAGCTCTGCTGCCTCATCCTCAGCTCTGTTCAGTGATCACAGGCCCAGCTGTTAGTTTACACCACTGCCTCTTATCATCCTGGTATTCAAGGGCTTTTGTGAAAAGCACATCGTGAATGTTATCTTTCCATGAAGCTTCCCAAGTTCTGGGATTTAATTTTTTTTTCTGCCATCACAGAACCAGTTCAAAATAGCCCTTCTGCCTTCGTAGTTCAATGAGATGTATAGAGTTTGGGACAAGGTGGTGTTTGAGCGGCCTCTTTAAACCATCTGTGTGCTATTTTTATTACTGAGTTAATTAGAATAAAGTGATTTTCTTAAGACAAAATCAGTATGTTTCATTTGAAGTCTATCACTTCACAGATTTCCAGATATTATGTTATCTTATCTTTTACTTAGAAAGGTGGAGTGCCCGAAGAATGAGATAATTTATACAGAAAAACACTTTTAAACTAGGTATGGTGAACCATGTCTCTATAGCACTTGAGAGGCCGAGGCAGAAGACATGCTCTGGGTGTGAGACTGGGCTAAGTTAGATAGTTTTAGGCTAGCCTGAGATGCAGAGTAAGGCTCCTGTAAAATAAGGATACATTGGTCAGGAAAATATCATATTCTGGCTGGGCCAAAATCCCTAATTGTCAAAAAGTTCAGAGTAGTGTTTTCTTTTTTGTCCTGCCATTTATTCAGAAATTCAGAAAACAGCCTGGAATTATGAATCTGTCTGGATCCAGCTTCATTGAACCACCAAACTATCTACAAATAAGAAAAGGGAGTAAATTTGGCTCTGTCCATTATTGCAAACTCCAGACAATCTAGAACACGTAACAGAAGCTCTGAGAAACCCAAAGAAGGGTCATTCAGTAGT